>NW_026622874.1:93931816-94531855 GCF_023065955.2 Ursus arctos | reverse complement strand
GCTGGGGTACCCCATCAAGGCACCCAAACTGCCAGGTGAGTCAGAAGGAGGACTCAAGACACACCACTCCCCGGGCCTCACTGCTGAGAAGCCAGCATGTGGGGGACGTTTTTTTGGCCACCGGTGTCTCGGCAGGGTTGGGGGGGTGGTTAGGGCACCTGAGTACGGACGCCCACGTCCGGTCGCCAGCAAGGGAAGCCACTCTGTAGGCACCGGCCTCCCTCACACGCACAGGTACAGAGAGCCATAGCCCCCATGGGGAACCATAGGTGTTGATGATAAGAAACAGCTTTCAATGGAAAGACCCCTCTGAGGTCAGCTCTCTGCCCCCACCATCAGCTCAGACAATGAGATGTTTCTTGTCGGGAGGATGATAAGGAAGAGACTCGGATTCTAGGGCCATAGCAGGTCCTGGATTTGTAGGGGGAGGGGCGTGCCATCAGCCCCTGGAGCAGGGGTGCCCTCTCCCTTCTCCACCCAGGGCCTCTGCTCTCCTGAGACCCTCTAGAGCAGCTTGGGACCTTTGGTTCGTGTGGGGGCGGGGGGTGTCTCAGGCCTCAGTACCTGTGGGGTAGGGCTGCCTACCCAGGCAGTGGGAGCCCAGCATAGGGTCACCAAGGAGCAGCCCCTGTGCCCACCCTGCCCTCTCTTCAGGTGGCTATGGACTGCCCTACAGCACTGGGAAACTGCCGTTCGGTGAGTAAGACCCTCCTGAACGGATGGGCTTCTAGCACTTTCCAGCGGCAGGGGCCTAGCAAGGAGAGCACCGACTGGGGATGGGGTAGAGGCTTGGAAAGGGAATCTCCTGAAAAAGGAACATAAAATTTGGGACTTGGACAGCCTGGTTCTCGATCCTGGCCCTCACACTTAGCCCCAGGCCTTGGGCAAACCAGTTTCTTCATCTGTAAAATGGGAATAAGTATCCCACACCCACTGGTATTTCACTCCGGCTGGGAATGAAAGAGTGGAGACTCTGGGCAGCCTGAGCCCTGAAGGGCAGGGCAGGGGGTGCAGCCACAGTGAGATCTGCACAGATGCCCACAGAGCCCCTCTGTTGCACAGGCTATGGGCCCGGAGGAGTGGCTGGTGCCGGAGGCAAGGCTGGGTACCCCACGGGGACAGGTAAGAACCTCACCCAACTGTCAGCCAAAGGGGCACCAATCACTCAGGCTCCAGAGCCCTGGGGCTGATCAGGGTCTCTCCAGGATGCAGGCCAGCCCACCCTGCATCCAGACCCCAGTCTGAGCCAGGAGAAGGATCTTGGGTGAGGGCAGCTCCCTCAGCTCTGCTTCCTATGAAGCCCCTCAACCCATACCCTTTTGTGAAAGGGTTGGTTCTCATGGGGCTGGAACAGATGGGCTCTGGAGATGCAGGAGAACAGTTTTCAGAGTCTCTCTCCTTCCCCTCCCCCAGGAGTTGGTTCCCAGGCTGCAGCAGCAGCAGCAGCGGCTAAAGCAGCAAAGTATGGTAAGTGCACCTGCCAGCCCCCAGCCCCCCAGCCTCTCTATCCCTATTATCACTGACAGCCTGCCTCATAGAGAGCCAACCAAGGCAGCCAGCCCCTCCCCACCCCCATTTATCCAGTGTTTTCAATACCACCCACTTCTCTATCTGCCCATTCACTCATTCTTCCATCCCTCTCTCTATCCATCCCTATCCATCTTCCCAACCATCCATCCATCCATCCATCCATCCATCCTTCCTTCCTTCCTTCCATCTCTCCATCTATCCATTCCTTCCTCAGCTCCTTCATTCATCCATCCATCTACCCATCCCCTCATCCATCCTTCATCTATCCCTCCATCCACCCATCAGTCCCTCCCTCTTTCCATCCTTCCATTCCGCATCTATCCCCCCCTCCCTCCATCCTCTATCAATCCCTCCTTCCTTCCATCCATCAATTCCTCCAGCCAGCCCGCCAGCCAGCCATTTCAGAGGCCCGGGTCCAATAAGAGCCCTGCAGCAAAATGCAGGCACTGTGGTGGGACTCAGAGAGAGACATTATTTCTATGTGGGGGAAATCAAGAAGTTTTCTCAGAGAAAATGACATTTGATTCTGGAGTTTGCCGTGTGGTTAACATAGAAGGGAGAAGCCCAGGCTGAGGGGATGGGTACTATGGGGGTCAGAGTAATAATTTCAGGCAGTACCTACATGAGTAAACAATGTACTTGTTTAGTATCAATTTAATGTGTACTGTAAAACTTCTCACCTGCCCCTCAAGTTCATGATCCCTTGGCTGGTAGATGGGACATGGCCTTCCCCCCACCTGCATGGGGGGCAAAGTGAGCACCCATGCCCCCGCCCCAGCTCGTCCCTCAGTTCAGAATCGTATTACTGGGGCTGAGGTACTTGCCTTCATCTCTAGTCCCAGGGGAGCCCCTCCTGTACCCTGATGGGATAGAGGACATCTCCCCACTAGCCCAAGGGGGCAAGAGTGGAGGGGGAGAAGCGAGTGGCAGGCCTGCTCCCTGGAGGCCCCGCAGGCCCTCCCTCTAGGCCCCCAAGGCTGGAGGGGATGGCTGGAATGTGGGAGCAGGAGAGTGAGGCGACAAGGGGCTGCCAAAGCCGGGCAGCCAGGCGCTTGGATTACAAACTTGGCCGAGTGTTCGGAACACAGGGAGGGGAAGCCTTGAACATTCCTACAGGGGCCCCTCTGGCCTGGGGAGCGGCCGCTTGTGGTTTCTCAGTATGTGGCAGTGATTAGAATGGGATTTGTCTGAAAACATACGAGTCCCTTAATGAGCGTGTTGAAATGGACACTTTGGGGGTGAGTCAAGGAACAGTGGGGTGGGGGCCTCCTCCAGCAGGCCCAGCCGGAGATGCCTGGGCCGCATTCCCAGAGGAGATTGTGCTGGTTAAAATTCCAGCATCCAAGCAGCCTTTCTGAACAGCCTCAGAAGGGGCCCTGGGGGCCACATCTTCACTGTCCCCTTCCTGGCAGGTGCCGGAGGAGCCGGGGTTCTCCCTGGTGTTGGAGGCGGCGGCATTCCCGGCGCAATTCCTGGGATTGGAGGCATCGCAGGTAGTGTCCTTCCAGCAGGGGCTGGGGGTGTCCTTGAGATGGCCACTGGGAAAGGGCCTCACCCTCTGTGGCTGTCTCTCCAGGTGCAGGGGCACCAGCTGCTGCAGCAAAGGCCGCCGCGAAGGCAGCTAAGTACGGTGAGCGCCCCGAGTGGTGGCCAGCCTGGACCCCGGTGCCCTCAGCCCCCCATCCACATGGGCCTTGGACAGCCCAGTCCTACAAGGCTGAGTGGACTTGGCCTTCATCGGCCTATGGCAGCCTCTATCTGCCCCCTTCCCGAACATGCAATGTTCCTGCCTCCTTGCCTTTGCCCACGCTGGCCACTCCTTCTGGAAGGCCACTGTTCTCCACTGATTGGCCCAGCTGGGGGAGGGTGGGGGTGTCCCATGGAGCACCTGGCTTTTTCCATCCTATCCTCACGGTTGCCCCACCGCTGCTGTATCCACCGCCTGGGGGCCCAGCAGAGAGACCTGACTTTGCTTTAGACCTTGATCGTGGTTTTCCCACCCACAGATCCAAACCCTCAGAGCTCTGGGCAGGTTCCGACAGCCCTCCCCAACTCTCGGATGGGTGGGATCCATGCAGGAGCAATGCCAGCCCACCTGGGATCCTGCCCTCGGGACCTGCCACTCCCACAGCTCCCAGAGCCGTGCCCTTGGAGGCCCTCTGAGGTTTCCTCAGGGTCCAGGCCAAGAGAACAATCTTTCCTTCCACAGGAGCTGCTGGAGGCTTGGTGCCCGGTGGGCCAGGCTTTGGCCCGGGAGTCATAGGTGTCCCAGGAGTTGGAGTCCCAGGTGTTGGAGTCCCAGGAGTTGGAGTCCCAGGTGTTGGAGTCCCAGGTGTTGGGGTCCCAGGTGTTGGAGTCCCAGGTGTTGGGGTCCCAGGTGTTGGAGTCCCAGGTGTTGGAGTCCCAGGTGTTGGGGTCCCAGGTGTTGGAGTCCCAGGTGAGCTGGGCTGCGTGTGTACATACACATGTAAGAGAGAAATATTGAAACCATTGCTAAGACTTTCGGATTCCCCCTAATACCTCCCCTGTCTATCCTCTTCTCTCCATACCCTTGGCCATGCCTCGTCTTCTCTTCCTTGGGCTGTAACAGTCTCCTAATTAGTCACTGCCTGCATCAGTTTCTCTAATTCATCTTCTGGCTGTCAGTGTGTGTTCCCAGCCCTTAGCTGAATAGGTGCTCAATAAATGGAGGATGGATGGATGGATGGATGGATGGACGGACAACGGGGTATGTAGGTGAAGGGCCATGTAGATGAGTAGACAAGTTGATGGACCAGGGAATATGCAGATGAAGGGACAAATAGCAGGATGCGGAGAGACACGGAGAGATGAATGCATAGATGGAAAGACAGATGGAAAGCAGGTAGGGCACTAAATAAGTGGTGAGGATGATGGATGGAGAGATGGATGCCTGCATGGACGGATGGGTGACGCACGGATAAGCACAAGGTTGGATGAGCAAATGCCGAGATGGGTGTATAGAAGGCAAATGCAGAATGAGCCATTGGATAGTTAGGTGAATGGATAGGTAGGCAGATGAGCGGGTAAGTGGATGGACGGACAGAGAGTTACGTTGGTTGAGTGGGTGGATTGAAGTCTAAGGATAGACGAACAAATGGACAGATGTACGGGTAGCTCAATGGGTGGATGAATGTGTCGTTATGTAGACAGATGGACGGATGAGTAGATGGGGATATGCGTTGGTGAATGGACAGGTAGGCCCTTGTGTCATTTATGTCCCCCTTGGTCTCTCCAGGAGCTGTGTCACCAGCTGCAGCCGCTAAAGCAGCCGCCAAAGCAGCCAAATATGGTAAGTGTTGTGCTGTTAGCTCTGTCCCATCCTGTTCTGGCCAGAGAAGGGCAGTGACTTGTCCAGGGTCACACAGCAAGTCACTGGCAAGTCATTGGCAGAGCTGGGACTTGGAAGTGTTGGGCCCCAGGACAATGTCTCCTCCACTTGTCTCCTACCATGAGGCCATGGGGCTGAGTGATGGGAGAGGCCCCGTATGGCATTCTCAGTGGAGACAATATCCCTGACCCTCCCTGCCCTAGTGGGGGCCTCTCAGAGGAGCCCAAGCTTGGCTAGGAGTATGGGACCTGCCCACAGTCTCTCCAAGGCCAACAACAGGGCCCTTCCCCAAGTGCTCAGAGAAGAGAGGGTTTGGAGAGTTCTGGGGTGGTGGTGGGGTGGAGGGGGGACTGTCAGTAAAGGCTCCCTGGAGGAGGTTGGCCCGGGGCCCATGCATTCTATGGTTTCCGGTCCTTCATGGACCAGACTTGGGGGAGGCTTGCCTCCTCTTTCCCAGTTGACCGGCATCCCCCCCACCGCCCAAGCCCTCCCCAGCCTCTCTTACTGAGATGCTTTTCCACCTGATTCTCTTCTCTCTGCAGGGGCCAGGGCCGGAGTGGGAGTTGGAGGCATTCCCACTTACGGGGTTGGAGCCGGGGGCTTTCCTGGTTACGGTATCGGAGCCGGAGCTGTTCCCGGAGCTGCCCTTTCCCGTGAGCCTGAGATCCATGTGGGGAAATCAGGAGAAGGCTCTCTTTTGTAGGGCTATGGGGGGGAGGGGTGCAGGGGCACGGAGACTGGGCTTCAGAGCGCTCAGGGAGGGGCGGGGGTAAGGGGCGCAGAGAGGGGCTGTAGCACTTTTGCCTAAGAGTGCTGTAGGCATAGCCCCCCCCAGAGATTCAAGGGGGTTCTGAGGGGCTCTCTCTCTCCCCACAGCTGCAGCCCAGGCAGCTGCGGCCGCTCAGGCAGCAGCCGCGGCCAAGGCAGCCAAGTTCGGTAAGTGCCCCAGCCCTGCCTGTCCCCACGCCAGGCCAGTGGCCTCCTCTCCTCCCCAGCCCTGCCCTCCCAGGGGGGCCAGGCTCCAAGCTCAGAGCGCTCCTGCCCCCTCGCACTCAGACCTCTGCTTCCCTCTCTGTCCAGGTCAAGGTCGGGGGAGGGGGAGGGTGGTCCCTGGCCCCACCTTCCAAAGCCACTCTGAACCCTTCTGCCCTCTTCAATTGCCCACCACTCTGCTTACTGGGGCCCGGCTTATCACCTCCAGCCCCAACCAGCAAGTCGGAGGTGGCCTTGCAGCCATTCTGTTCCCCACACCACCCCCACCCTTCGCTCTCCCAAGAGGTGGGCGATTCTAGGGCCAGAGCTGACGCCCTTCGCTCCTCCAGGTGCTGGAGGAGCAGGAGCCTTGGGAGGTCTGGTGCCAGGGGTCGGAGACGGAGTGGCAGGTGTCCCAGGCACAGGAGTGGTGCCAGGTGAGCCGTGCCCCCAACTCAGAAACGAGCTTGGCTTGTCTCACGGAAGGAGTTCTGGCATTGACCAGGTCAAGTGGATCATTTCATGGACTGGGAAGACTTTACAGAGCCCAGAGATGGGGAGGAGGGCGGGCAAATTCCCCTACTTGGGAGGGAAGACCCGCCAGGGGATCCTAGCTTGCTGGGGAGGCTTGGGAAGTCTGGCGTCATCAGCTGGGCCTCGGAGCTCCTTTACTCCAGTGGCCCTTCTGGTTCCTGACCAGGTGGGAGGGCCTGGGCCACCTTTTGTTTTTGTTTTGTTTTGTTTTTAAAGATCTTATTTATTTCACAGAGAGGGGTAGAGAGAGAGGGAACACAAGCAGGGGGAGTGGGAGAGGGAGAAGCAGGCTTCCCACTGAGCAGGGGGCCCAATGCAGAACTCGATCCCAGGACCCTGGGATCATGACCCAAGCTGAAGGCAGCGCTTAATGACTGAGCCACCCAGGCACCCCTGGGCCACCCTTTGGCTCACCCTCTCTCCCCCACCAGTCAGAGGCCAAGAGAAGAGATAAAGTTACAAGGAGATTAAGTTATAGACTTCCTTGGTTGTTTTTCCCCACCCGATTTCTCTTCTGCATGCCTTCTTTCTGGGAGAAAATTTTTCCTTTTGAGGTTCCCCCCAAAACAAGCTGTTTCCTCCAGTTTGGGATACAAGCACTGCTAGGATTTTTTTTTTTTTTTTTTTTAACATCCTCTTCAGCAGAAAGCTGCACAAGCCTTCTAGAGGCTTAGGAGAGGGTCTGGGCTTCTACCCATCAGCTTGGGGCTCGCCTCTGCCATAACCAGAGCTCCAATGTCACAGTTCCAGAGCTGCTTCTTGGGGAAAGGATGTGCCCAGGTTGGCTAGTGGGCCGTCAGCAGGCCTGGAAGCCAGGGCTGTCTGTACTTCCCTCTCGGTCTGTAGGTTGAAGAGGCATCATGGGGAGGGTCTTCTGGGGGAGGAGACACTTCCCTACAGGTGGTCTTTCCAGAATAGGGGAGGGGGAAGGGGATGTGGAGAGGGGTGTTAGGGACTGCCCCCTGATCCCTACCCTTCACCTCTCCAGGAGCAGGGATTCCAGCCGCTGCAGCCGCCAAAGCCGCTGCCAAAGCCGCCCAGTTTGGTAAGTGTCCCCCCAACCCCCCCATTCTGCTCCCAGCCCCCATGCTGGAGCACTGCTCTCTCTCATGTTCCCTGCTCTGGGGTCTGGCAGCTCAGCTCCCCTCAGGAGGAAAGCCCCCTTGGGCTGTTACATTCTGGGCTTTCTCACCACCTTTGGCCTATCTGACCATCGTTAGGGGTGCGCGTGAAGGGCTGAGCCGAAAAGCAAAGTGAGAACAGGCCCTGGCAAGCCCTCCAGGACCTGGCTCCCCAGCCTTCCCAAAGCCCTTGCTGTCTCCTCCAGCTCCAGCCCAGCTCTAGCTGGGGCCTGCCCCGCTCTGGACCTCAGGCTGGGCTCACCGGATCCCACCCTCCTACAGTATTTCTTGCTCCCTGACGAAGCTCTCCGTCTCTTGCTACCTCTGAAGCTCACCCTGGCAGCCCCAGGCACCCACACCCTCCTGAATATGGCCAGCCACAGCAGCCCCATTTTAGATTCCAACTGTAAGCCTGGGCCAGAGGGGTCCCTATACCTTGGCTTTAGGGACCTGACAACATCAAGATTCTGATCACAAAATTTAGCACTGTCTAGGCCAGAGAACATCTTGACTTCAGGTCTACTGATCCCCAAACTCACGTAGAGCAAACGACCCCTTTTTTGCCAAGCCACTACGTGTGGAGGTAATCCTTGCACCAACTCCATGGGGTTGGTGCTACTATTCCCATTTTACAGATGTGGAAACTGAGATTCTAAGAGCTTGAGTCACATGCCCACATTCGCTCAGCTCAATGGCGGCTGAGCTGAGCTTCGAATCCAGGTCTACCCGTCTTGCCGAGTTCCCTTTACTGTGTCACTGACTCTGTCACCCTCAGAAGCCCCAAAAGGGTCCTTGTCCTTCAAAGGTTAAGAGCTACTGATCCTGCACATGCCTCCTTATAGAGACGAGGAGGCCGAGGGCCCTTGAGGGAAAGTAACTTGTCCGACGTCACACAGCAAACCTGGGTCCGGGCTGGGACAAGATCCCAAGGCTCTTGACTCCCAGCCCACTGCTCTTTCCATTGGCTTCTGTCCTTAGGACTTGGTTAAGAATGAGCTCTTCTCACTCTTGTAGGGTTAGGGCCCGGTATTGGCGTGGGTCCCGGTGTGGGTCCCGGCGTGGGTCCTGGCATTGGTCCTGGTATTGGCATTGTCCCCGGTGCTGTTACAGGTGAGCTGCCTGACTAAGTGGGTCGAAGGGGCCTCTGAATCCTCCCTGCGTGCCGTCCCTAAACCCCCTCCCTCTCTCTGCAGGAGTAGGGGCCCCCGCTGCAGCCAAAGCCGCTGCGAAAGCAGCCGCCAAAGCCCAGTTCCGTAAGTACCCAAGCCTGAGCTGCACCACGCCCCCCCCCCAATGATACGCAGCCTCATTAGGTCCCAGAGAGGCCACCAGAGGGTAGGAAGCACAGATTGAGCATGAGGGAGACCTGGGTTCAAGTCCTGAGTCCCACACTAGTGAAGTGACCTCTGAGTTCCCTCCCTGTCCTCATGTGTGACACATGGGGTGTCCACAGCCACCGTGTAGTCCTGAATGCCAGCCTGGGAGGGGCTGGACTTGGCGGTCAGTGGGCATTTTAGGAAGACCATTCTCGGAGGCAGTACAGAGGGCAGGTTCAGCGACAGGTGGCCCCTGCTTGCATCTGGGTCCCCGCCCTTGGGTCTGACTCAGCTCCCCGGGCAGGACACCCCTGTGGGTGCGTGCTCCCTGCCTGCTGCCCCCCCCCCACCACTGCTCATCTCCCCCAGGGGCTGCAGCTGGGCTTCCTGCTGGCGTTCCTGGATTAGGGGTTGGTGCCGGCGTTCCTGGATTCGGAGTTGGTGCTGGCGTTCCTGGATTCGGAGTTGGTGCTGGTGTTCCCGGATTTGGGGCAGGTGCAGGTGAGGGGCCTTCTAGGGCCTGGGCAGAAACTGCCCCCTGAGCTCAG
The DNA here is from genome assembly GCF_023065955.2 of Ursus arctos. Lineage (NCBI taxonomy): Eukaryota > Metazoa > Chordata > Mammalia > Carnivora > Ursidae > Ursus > Ursus arctos. Next base: position 94,522,485 of record NW_026622874.1, on the reverse strand, counting down.
AGGAGAGAGACCCCCTCTTCCTTCCAGCACATCCCCAGCAGCCTCACTCAGGGGCTCATAGTGAATCCCCCATTAGGTTCTCTTGAACAGAGACGACTGGGGTAACAGATGGGTGGCGGGCCAGGCAGAGGGGGCCCCAGGCTGCTAGATTTCAGAGTTTCTGCCTGCTCAGTTAGAGGAGTGACAGGGTTCCAAACAGAAAAGTCACCCACTACCCAGGAAAGGAGGGTGGTGGTCCCTGGGGCCAGCGGGCATGAGTGGGCCAGTGTGGCTCCCCTTGAGCAGCGCACTACGGCAAGGGGGCCACTAGGACCTCCAGTTCTTCACCTCCTGCCTGCTCCGCATCCAGCCTCAGGCAGATCACACTGTGCCTGGAAGAGAAGGAAGGGGCAGATAGGAGGAGGAGGCACAGTTCAGCCTTCAGCCAGCCCCCGGCCAGATTGGCAGTGGCACGGTTAGATACTGGAGCTCGACCTGGCCGGCTGATCTCCTGGCTGGGGAGCTACAGTTTCAGAGCTTTGAGAGGAACGATGAAGGCTGAGGAAGTCAGGGAGGGCTCCCTGGAGGAGGCAGAACTCCCAGGCCCAGATCTCAGCTGCTGACCAGCCCCCTTTCCCTTTCTCTCTTTTCCCCAGTACCTGGAACCCTGGCTGCGGCTAAGGCAGCCAAATATGGTGAGTGCACCCCACACACGGCCCCCTGTGGTTGGTTTGCTTGCTGTCCCACCAGCCCTGATAACACCTGGTCACCCATCTCCCCTCCGCGGGGCCGGGGCCCAGTGCCCAGAGCCTGCAGCACAGCGCTGGGAGGGTCAGGGAGGAAAAAGGCCGTTTCTAGGACACACTAATGATGGGTGAGGAGACCTGGCCCCAGCCCGCTAAACGCCTATCATGCCTCCAGCTCCAGGACAACTCAAAATGCCCCTCACAGTTCCAAAGCCCCTAGTGGCAGTTCCTTCATGAGGACCGTGGCCCCTCATGAAACTGTCAGTCCTGACAGTTTCATGGGACACAAGGCCAGGGGCCAGGGCCCAGGCCTGCCTTGCCAGCAGAGCCAGGACACCTCGTCTAGGCCCCCGGCCTCCCGCCCGTCTTGCTGTCAGCATGACTGTGCCTGCCACGAGCCTGGAGGACGTGGCAGCCCCGCCTGGACAGACAGACCCACACTGTCTGTGGCCCCCACATTCCTGGCCTCCTAGGAGTCGGACCAGGGCCCCTGCCAGGGAACCGCCAACCAGCCCTGGCTCATCCACTTGGGGCCAGTTTCCACCTCGGAAAATCCCGGCTTCCTCAGCCCCCACCCCCCACAGGCCTGGTGACCCACAGGCCCCTCTTCTGTTCCTGGCCCGGCGGCTGGCCTGCCTGAGTCTAACAGACGTTGCCAGGGAAACAAAGCAGTTGAGGGCGCTGGCTCCCAAGCCATGTGTTGCCTGTGGAAACTTGAGGACATTGCTTAATCTCTGCTGTGCCTCAATTTTCTCATCCGCAAAATGGGGTCTATAGTGGTCCCTACCTTCCCTCCCGCAATGAGTATTAAGCAGGCTACTCAGAGAACCATGAACGTTGCATCAAATGTTAGCCGTGGCCACACCCAGCAGCTCCACACTGGGCAGTGGTTCAGAACTCAGAGTACGTGCGCGGGGCAGGCCGTCCCTGCGCTCCCCAGACACCTGCAGCGTGAGCGGGGTGAGGGTCATCGGCTCTGGGGCTCAGAGAGGCGACAGCTATCACAAGAGGAGAAAGCAGAATTTGAACACAGGGCTGTCAGAACCCGAGACTAGTCTTCCCCCTCGGCAGCTCATAGCCTCCACCATGGCCACCAGTGGCTCCCAGCACTAGCCGGCTGCGAAGGAGAAGAAATGGGTGGGCCAAGGCTGAAGGCCCCCCCCCCTTGCCCGATGGGCCAGGACAGAGCCAGGACTCAGACCCAGGTGTCTGTCCAGTGCCCATTCCACTGGGTCACGTGGCTTTGGCCACACGTCTGCTTGCCTAGCGTCCCTGGGACAGGGAGCCCCCGTCCTGAAGAAATTGGGGTACCGACTTTCCATCTTCTCTCCATAGGAGCGGGAGGGGTCGGGGCTCTCGGCGGAGTAGGTGTCCCAGGCGGTGTGGCAGGTGAGTCGAAAGCCCAGGACAGGCTGGGCAGGGAAGAAGACTGGCCAGTGGAGATCCACCCCCCCAACCTGAGCTTCTTCTGTGTCCCCAGGAGTTGGGCCTGACGCCTCAGCCGCTGCTGCCAAAGCCGCTGCCAAAGCCGCCCAGTTTGGTGAGCCCTGGTTGGGGGGGGGGGGTGCGGCCGCCTGGCCCCTGGGGCTTGGGCGGGGGTGGGGGCTCTGACCATGCACGGGGCCCTCAGGGGCATTGTCTCCTCGGAGCCCGGCCCACACCCTGGCCCCACTATGCCCTGCAAGGCCCCGGGAGCTCCCCCTGCGTCCTGAGATGAGAACCCACCATCTGCAGACGGACTCACCAATCCCGCCAGCAATGTAACACACAGCTCTCTCCACAGGCCTCGGGGGAGCCGGAGCCCTGGGAGCCGGGGGGCTCGGAGTTGGGGGGCTCGGAGCCGCAGGGGCCATCCCAGGGGTTGGAGGCTTTGGAGGTGAGGGATTGCTCCAGAATCAGAGGGTGCGGCAGGCGTGTGTAGGAGAGAGAGACAGAGAGAGACTGAGCGTCCTTCCCACCTGCCGCACCTGCCCCAGGCCGGCCGGCATCTGGAGGACCTTCAGCAAGCACACGCTGGGGCCACCCCGTGCAGCTGGGTGCCCCCTCCTCTCCCGCTCCTGTGTCAGCCTACTCGGCCACTTTTAAGTGGGAGTTCATCAGGAGGGTGACGGTTGTGCCCATTTTCCAGAGAAGAAAAGCAAAGTTGGGAGGAAACTTTTTTTCCCCAAAGTCTCTGCCACCATGGGGGAGGGGATGACTCTTTCCTCGGTCATCATTGTGTCCCCCTACCCAAACCGACCTGAATCTCGTCCTGTGTGCTCCACATTGGACACACAGGAAGAGCTCACTGAAGACTTGGGGGAAGAGGGGTGGCAGGTGGATGGTGGCAGGTGGTGAGTGGGTAAGCAGACCAGGAGGGGACATGACTCTGGGAGGGCCATGCTATTCCTGAGCCCTCTTGCCCCGTGTCTCCCCAGGTGTGCCCCCAGCCGCAGCTGCTAAAGCAGCGAAATTCGGTGAGTTGCTCTCTCTGCCCTCCCTCTGCCCAGGCGTCAGGCTGTTTCTGCCCCCACCCCCACGCCCCGTCCCTGCCCCAGCTCCCACCTCAGTCCTGCTCACCCTCCCCTGAAGGCCTGCCCAGGGTATCCCTGACCCCAGAACCCAGAGAGGGTGCCTCATCCGAACCCCCGTCCACCCTCTTCTCAGATGGCGCTGGCCTTGTTGGCATCCTGGGGGCCACCAGGCCATTCCAAGTTGGAGGTAGGGGCCATCTCTCTGTGAGATCCTCTGCTCCACTTGGATCTAGAGGCCTGTCTGGCTAGCAAGGGGGACTTCCAGAGCCGCGTCTAGCACAAGGACACCAGAGAGTGGGTGGAGGGGGCAGTCCAGGAAACGGCACATCCTGGGCAAAGGGGCAGGCCTCAGGGCCAGGGGATACACCGTGGGTGACAGACACCAGGCTGATGAGCTAAGGGTATGGGGCCCCCTGCCAGGATGCCAGGCGGAGACAAGGCTTATAAGGAAAGCTGCTCTGCCAACGAGGGGCGCGTGGCAGGGAGGAGGTGGTCCTGGGCAGAGGGGCTGGAGGTGATGGGGTTGGAGCAGGGCCTGCCCCACGCCAACCCCGAACCCCTCCCACAGGAGTTGCAGCAAGACCTGGCTTCGGACTGTCTCCTATTTTCCCAGGTACATCCAGGCCCCCTGGCCCCCGGCCCCATCCTGCCCACTCCCCGGCACCATCTGCTCAGAAGGGCGGAGCTAGGCCCCAGGGGTAGACCCATGGCCTCCCTTACATGAAGCCAGGCCTCCCCTCATTCTCTTCTCCCTCCCCTGCAAGGCCAGGGAGTACCAGCTTTTCCAAAGCACCACGTTCCAGATGAGGCAGACTGAGTTTCCGACAGTGCCAGGGACTTGCCCAAGGTCACACGATCAGTGAGGCAGAGCCCAGGACTCCTGACACCCAAGCCCAGAACTCGGCTGCCCGGGGTGGGGGGAGGTTGGGCAGGCTCCCCAGAAGCAGATTGACTCACAGCCCCTCTCCTTGTCCTGCAGGTGCTGGAGCCGGGGGCCTGGGCATTGGCGGTGAGTCGGGGCCCTGAGCTACTTTCGTGGAGTGGGGGGCGGGTGCTACCGTGGCAGCAGTGACTGTGGCCACGGCCCTGGGCTGGCCCTCCGATGCCAAGGAAATTCAGCCGTGGAATGTAGGGACGGGGGCAAGGATCCCATTCCCAGGGCTCCCGGCCTGGCATTTAATAGGACAGCAAGAGACAGAGACCTGGGCCAACCCCGGCCTCTGGTGTAACTGGACAGCCTGACGAGACTCCACAGAAAAGGAAAGGACGTGTATAAGGAGAGAACAAGGTCCGCTCAAGCAGGTGGTCAGGGAGGCTGAAGTCTAGGGCACATTAGGTGGGACAGTCTGCGTGGCCGGGATCTGGCTGGTGGGCGGGGGCACCCTCCTAGCTGCTCAGACCTCCACAGGCAGGATATAGTCCATAAGGAGCAGAGCGGGGGTCAGGCTGGGTGAGACCGAAGGCCAGGCTGGAGGCAGGAAGGTCTTCAGAACCTTCTGTGACAGGCTGGAGGCCTGGTACATGGTGGGTATCCTGCGAGAGGTGGCAAAGCCTGGCCCTCTCCCCAACCCCCACCCTTCCCTCCACAGGCAAACCTCCCAAGCCCTACGGAGGGGCCCTGGGAGCCCTGGGATTCCAAGGTGAGTAGAGACTCAGAGAGGGCAGGGTGGGGAGGGGCAGACAGAGGCCGAAGGCTGGGGTCCACCAGCCTGGGAGAGGGGCAGCACGTTTGGACTAGGCCTAGCGGGCAGGGAGAGGGGAAGTTGGGGGGAGCTGGACACCTCACTCCCATCCCTGTGCCTACCTCCATCACAGACACCCAGAGCTAAGGGTGGGCCTGGGACCCTCCAGGGGGTCCCAAGCCAGGCCTGGCAGCTTCTCCCTCCCTGCTGCCCACCCCACCCCCACTGGGAGGAGCCAAGGGAAAGAGAAGGGAGGAGGGCAAGGGAGGAACAGAGGAGACAGAGAGTAAATGGGACAATGGACCCTAGAGTCAAGGAATTTGAGGGGTGGATGGGAGGCCCACGGTGCCCCTAGCCAGGCAGGGAGGGCAGAGGCCACCACCTGGCCCACATCCTCGCTCAAAGATGCAGACGAGCCTCTGGAAGTGTGGGGGGGCATGTAATGGTCACCACCCCCCAAGGCACCTCCCAACAGTGCCCAAAGGAGACCCAAAGAGACTCAGCTCCTCTCCTGTGTCTGCTTAGGCTGTGGATACCCCTTCCATCCCCACCTGCTTCCCACTACACAGATGGGGCAGCTGGGGCCAGGGCAGAGGGAGGCAGAGGCAAGACCAGCCTGACCCTCTCCAGGGTACCAAGCTCTCTGTCAGGCACCACCTGATGCCTGTGGCCTGATCACGCTGCTTTCCAAACACCCTGGATGAGCTTCACAGGGAGAAGCCCGTCCCTGCCCCCCTTGGCTGCTCACTGCCACCAGGTGGCAGTAAGGAGCCATGTCGAGCTCCAGCAGGGGTAGAAACTACTCCAGGCCCTGTTACCAGACAGTGGTGCCTTCATGGCTTAAAACACGGCTTGCCAAATCAGTGTGCTCACAGCTGCTGGCTGAAGGCTTCCCAAACACAGTGGACTCAGAATAAAGAGACCTTGTCCAGGCCAGGCCCCTTCCCCTCCCTGAGCCTTGATTATGCCACCATCCCCTGGGCCCTGCTCCCACCCTCCTGCGTGGTAGAACTTAAGGGCAGTGCAATGGCTCAGAGTTTGGAGGGAGGTTGTGGCCAGGCTTCTTATGGCTTCGGAGCTTCTGTTCCCCACTGTGTTGATGTGGGCATGAGAAGAGCTTGGAGCTGGTCCCAGCAGGCAGGGGCTTGAGCAGGACCCGGGAGGGGTCAGACTGTCATAGGTGCCTCCTCCCGCCCAGGTGGGGCCTGCCTGGGGAAATCCTGTGGCCGGAAGAGAAAGTGAGCTTCCCAGGACCCCTGACTCGCGACCTCATCAACGTTGGTGCTACTGCTTGGTGGAGAATGTAAACCCCTTGTGACCCCTCCCTCCATTCCCCCTCCCCAGTCCCCACCCTGGGAGGGGACAGGCCAGGCTGGGTGGCCTTGGAAATCCACAAAGCAAGGAAACAAGAGTGGTGGCCAAGTGGGCCCCAGGAGGCCCCCTACTTCAGAGGCCAGGGGTGGGTGGGCTTAGCCCCCTGCCCCCACCCCCTTCCCACCCAGGAGCTCCCCCTCCACACACTCTCCATCTCCAGGGGAACTTGGTGCTATGTGCTGGTGCTCTCATCTTCCTGGGGGGAGGGAGGAGGGAAGGGCAGCCCCTCGGGAACCCCCTCCCTGGGGCTTCTCTGAAGATGGTGCGGACACTCCCTGGGCAGTCCCACCTCCCCCTGCCCACCAGAACCGCCCCCCCCCAACCCCGGCTGCGGTCCAGTTGGTACCCAAGCACCTAAAGCCTCAAGCTGGATTCGGTCATAACCATCTCTCAGCCCCCTTGCCCCCCACCTATTCCCCATGTCTGGGACACCTGCGGATGGGAAGACCCCCCATGGGGAATAGCCCTCTTGCTCTTGTGGAATTCAGCCATCCATCCATCCCCGTCCCCAGCTGACCGCCCAGCACCACTAGCTGGCTGGGTGCCCCCACCATCAAGCTGGCTAACCTGTGTTGGTGGCCTGTGCCCTGCCTCCACCCCACCACACACACCCCTACGATGGGGCCTGAGCACCCAGGGTGTGAGGAGCTATGCCAGCTGGGGTGGCAGGAATCTTCTGCCCAACCTGGGTCCCCCCCATGCAGTACTGTATCCCCCGTCCCTCCCTCGGAGCCACCGTACCTACATCAGAGCATTTCCCACCCCTGCCCCGCCCGTCTCTTTGTGTCTCGCTGTGATAGATCAATAAATATTTTATTTTTTGTCCTGGATATTTGGGGATGATTTTTGATTGTTGATGTTCTCCTGGTTTTATTTTCGTGGTTAACTGAAAAAAAATTTTTTTCCCTCTGATCTGGGGAGCTATATTCCCCAGTAGAAGATGCACCTTAATCACTTTGGTATAACTCTGGATGAAACACATACTTTTTTTTTCTTTTAAATATGAAAAGAGAATTAACTGCTTGAGAAAAGACTAATAAATGAAAACCTTTTGAAGGAAACTGAGTCACGGCCTCCTTTGTCCTCTCTTATCTGCCTGGGGTGGGGGGGTAGGAACGTCTACTCTTCAAGGTATATTTTTGGGGGACTATTTACCAATATCACCTGCCCTTGGCTCTCAGCCCCTGCGGGTATGGTATCAACCCAGACTATGAGATCTTGCAGGTGGCACTGGGAGCCTCGGTATCACTGTCGGAGGCCCCCATCCCCAGGGCCATTCCCCTCTCCTCGGGGCCAGAAATCCATGGGGCCTAGGCACGTGCCCACCCGGAGCACACGACTCCCCTTTAGACCACGTCCTGGGTGCCAGATTCTGGAATCCCCTCCCCCCAACCACCAAATCCACTTCCAGGGCCCACACAGGCTCACGCCTGCACCCGACCTCCTGAGAGCCAACCCCACAGCCGGTGGGCATACTCCTAAGGCAGCTGGGAGGCGAGGGAGCTGTTTGTCGGGAGCCTGGGTATCTGTGTGTTTGCCAGCAAAGCGCCAGGAGGGGCTGGGTTGGAAAGAGAAGCGGGTGGGCTGATGCTCTGGGAGGGTACCCCAGAGAACAGTGGAGCAGAAACAGCAATTTACCAGGAAGACCGACGAGGAGGGTCCGGACAGACAGAGCACCTGCTGGGAGAAGGCCGCGGGAAGGAAGGGGAGAGCGGCAGGTCCCTGAAGACCCACAGGGGTGACACCACTGGGACAGTCCATGGGGGTGACACAGCTTGCCCAAGAGTAGTGACAAAGGAGACTCGCTCGCTCATTCATTCAACGAAAACACCCCCGGCTGGTCCTCTCTCCACTCTCTGGCCGCTGACAGTTGGCCAGTCCCAGCCTTCAATCCTGGGGCCTCCCTGCTTTGGTTTCTCATAGTTGGTGGCTTTGAACACTACTTCCGCCCTGGTGACTCCCAAACCGACCCCTTCAGCCTAGACCTCTCCCTGGAGCTCCGGACTAGCGCATCCAACTCTGAACGCTTCCACCTGGAGGTCTCATGGCCCCCCGCCCCCCAACTTCCAAATCCTGCTCCCCTCTTAGTAGGCGGCCGCTCTGGTGGCTCTCTGGTAGTCGGGCCAGCATTCAGGAGTGTGACTCCTCTCTTCTCACTCCCCACAGCAGATGGCCCAGCAAATCCCACGGCCCTGCCTCCGGAAGACAGCCGGAGTCCGGCCCCTCCTCACAGCCTCCAGGGCTGAGTACCCTGGTCCGCCAGGAGCTCGTGCCCGCTTAACCGACGTAGCTTCCTCGCCGAGCTCCCCGATTCTCCCCGGGCACCCCTTTAGCCTTCTCGCCATGGAGCAGCCAAAACAAGCCTTTAAAACCTAAGTCAAGTCAAGTCAACATGTCTGGCTCAGAGTCCTGCCATGGCTCCTGGCTTACTCAGGAGCCGAAGCCAGAGGCCTTCTGACGGCCTCAGAGCCCCTACCTGAGTTGGACCAGCTGCTCTGACCACACGTCCTGCTACCCGGCCCTCTGCCAGGCCAGGCCTGGCCTTGACGCTGGCCCTCTTACTTCTCCTTGCAGGGAGGAGGCCACCCCGCTGAGGGTCAGCATCTGCTGTCTCCCCGGCCCGGAGCGTTCTTCCCTCTGCTATCAACGTTCTTGGCTCCCTCTCGGCCTTCGGTGACTCCAATGTCACTTTCTCCGTCTCCCTAAACTCACAAACTGTCCCCTCCTCCCTCACCTGTTCCCCGCCTGCTTTCTCTCCAGAGGGCCCCACCACCACGTGACATGGGATAGTTCACCTCTTTGTTCATTATCTGACTCCCCACGCCAGAATGGGAATTCCCTGAGGCAAACACTGTCTGAAGAAAAAACACATAAATGCCCTGCTTTCCTTAGTTATACGCTCTGGTAGGAAGACGGCAAGTGAATGTGTGAGGCTGATAATAGCCCCAAAGATATCCAGGTCCTAAGCCTTGTGAATATTACCCACAACCTTGTGACTCTTACTGCATTAGCTCAGGTGACCATAGGCAAGTACCCCAGCCTGGGGGGCTTAAACAACAGAAATGTATTGTCTCACAGTTCTGGAGACCACAAGTCCAAGATCAAGGTGTGGGCAGGCTTGGTTTCTTCTGCGACCCCTTTCCTCGGCTTGTTCTCCCTGAGTCTTCCCACGGTGGTCTCGGCTCTGTGCCTATCTCTTCCTAATCGCCTCTTCTTGTAAGGACACCAGTCAGATTGGACCAGAATCCATTCTAATAACCTCCTTTTCATCTAATTGCCTCTTTAAAGGCTCTCTCTGCAAACACCGTCACATTCTGAGGTCCTGGGGGTCGGACTTCAACATACAAATTTTGTAGAGATACAATTCAGCCCATAACAGTTACCTTAGACGGGAAAAGAGTCTGCAGATGACGGGGCACCTGGGTGCCTCAGTCGCTAAGCGTCTGCCTTCGGCTCAGGGCGTGATCCCAGAGTCCTGGGATCGAGCCCTACATCGGGCTCCTCCACTGGGAGCCTGCTTCTTCCTCTTCCACTCCCCTTGCTTGTGTTCCCTCTCTCGCTGGCTGTCTCTCTCTCTGTCAAATAAATAAATAAAATCTTTAAAAAAAATAAAAAATAAAAAATAATCAAAATTCTCCCAACACAGAAAAGCCCTGGACCAGTTAGCTTCACTGGTAAATTCTTTTTTTTAAAAACAGATTTTATTATTTTTGTGCACGCACGCACATATGTGTGCACACAAGTGGGGGGGCAGGCAGAGGGAGAAGCAGGCTCCCCGCTGAGCAGGGAGCCTGCCGCAGGACTCCATCCCAGGACCCTGGGATCATGACCTGAGCCAAAGACAGACGCCTGACCGACTGAGCCACCCAGGCACCCTTCACTGATAAATTCTACCAAACATTTAAAGAACGAACACATGGGGCGCCTGGCTGGCTCAGTCATTAACCATCTGCTTTCAGCTCAGGGCGTGATCCCAGGGTCCTGGGATCGAGCCCCGCATCGGGCTCCCTGCTTTGCTGGGAGCCTGCTTCTTCCTCTACCGCTCCCCCTGCTTGTGTTCCCTCTCTCGCTGGCTGTCTCTCTCTCTCAGTCAAATAAATAAATAAAATCTTAAAAAATAAATAAATAAAATAAAAAATAAAGAACGAACACCTATCCTCCTGAAATGCACCCCCGCCAAAAAAAGGTGGAAGAGGAGGGAACATTTCCAAGTTTATTCTAAGAGGCCAGCATTACCCTGATACCAAAACCAGGCAAAAACACAGCAAGAAAAGAAAACTACAGAAAAGGGACAGCAAGATGGCAGAACTCATCCCCAGCCCACACCCCCCAACAGAAACAAATACTCGCCAGCCATTCATGGACAAAAATGCCTTTGTGGGAGCTTCGGGAGCTAGGGAGGAGGTGAAACCTCAACGGACCCCAAGATCCAGGATGCCCACTTTTATTTTTTTTTTAAGACTTATTTATTTATTTGAGAGAGAGAGAGAGAAAGAAAGAGCAAAGGGGAAGCAGGGGCAGAGGGAGGGAATCTTCAAGCAGACTCCCCGCTGAGGGCAGAGCCAATGCAGAGCTCCATCCCACGACCCGTGAGACCATGACCTGAGCCAAAACCAAGAGTTGGAGGCTTAACCGACCGAGCCTCCCAGACGCTCCACAGGATGACCTCTTTAGAAGGCAGATCCACACACTGGTGGCAGGCCCATCAACTGTGGGCCCAGCTGCAGAGCAGGAGCTACGGGCTTGGCACCACCCTGCTTCTCCATGATCCTGGCACCCGCCCCTCCACCACGGGATCCAGGAGCGGCAGTGCCCAGCCAGCCCCCTGGCCTCAGACCTGGCTCTAGTCCCTCAAACAGTCCCATGACTTGGCTCCAGCCCCGTTGTACCATGGCCTGGAAGCAGGCTTGCCCACCCCAGGACCAGCCTGGTATCGCCACGGAAACACATTCAGGGACCCAGGAGAAGCCACATCCACCCATGCCCTTGGCGACGGGCCTGGTGACAGACTGCGGACCCCAGTGTGGGCCCAACAAAGGAGATCCAGCTCCAGCCCCACTATAACACAATCCCAGAGACAGACCCATACATCAGGGAACTGGCAGGAAAAGGTCTTTCGCTATTAAAATGAGTCTGTAAAGACTGGAAGGGGCACCTGCTCCTTCAGCGCTGAGACGCCCCATGCAAGGCCACACAGATCATGAAGCATCAGGTAAACACGACACCACCGGAAAACTAATAAAGCTCCAGTAACCAACTCTACAGAAATGTAGAGCCGTGAACTACCTGACAGAGATCAGAAAATAATCGTCTTAAAGAAGCCCAGTGAGCTATAAGAGAACGCCGAGACGCACCCAAACAAAATCAGGAAAATACTACATGCACAAAAGGGGATGTTTAACAAACAAGGGCGCCTGGGTGGCTCAGGCGGTTAAGCATCCGACTCTTGGTTTCGGCTCAGGTCATGAGCTTGGGGTCCTGGGATTGAGCCCCACGTCGGGCTCCACACTGGGCGTGGAGACTGTTTCAAGATTCTCTCTCGCCCTTTTCCTCTCCCCTGGTCACATGCGTGTCCCAGCTCACACACTCTCTCTCTCTCTCTCTCAAAAAAAAAAAAAAAAAAAGGGTTAAGGTGCGGGCGCCTGGGTGGCTCATTTGGTTGGGTCTCCAGCTCTTGATCTCCACTCAGGTCTTAATTTCAGGGTCGTGAGTTCGGGTCCTGCACGGGGCTCCAGGCTAGGTGTGGAGCCTACTTAATGGAAAAGATGGTAAATTTATATTATGTGCTTTTTTGCTGCAATTTAATAAAGAAGAAGCTGGAAGAGGCAAAGCACTGGTTCTCCTCTAGAGCCTCCAGAAGGGGTGATGATTTGGGCTCAAACTATTTCAGACTTCTGGTCCGCAGAACTGTGAGAAAATTAATTTCTGTTGCTTCTTCATTTGCTCCCCAGCACACACACGGACTCACAGTCACTTAGGCCGAGTTTGTGGTAATTTGCTAGCACGGCCCCCAGGAAACAGTTGATAAAGGATTCACCGTAATGTCAGGGGAATCGGGGCCATGAGGATTCAGAGCCAGGATAGGGGCACCTGGCTGGCTTGGTAGGAAGAGCTGTGAGATCAAGACGTTGGGTATACAGATTACTAAAAAATAAATAAATAAATAAACTTTTGGGGTGCCTGGGTGGCTCAGCCAGTTAAGCATCTGCCTTTTCGGCTCAGGTCCTGATCTCAGGGTCCCAGGATCAAGCCCCACATGGGGCTCCTTGCTCAGCGGGGAGCCTGCTTCTCCCTCTCCCTCGGCCCCTCCACCTGCTCATGCTTGCTCGCACGCACGCGCTCTCTCTCTCTCATTCTCTCTCCCGCTCAAATAAATAGATAAAATCTTTTAAAAAATAAAAAAAGTAAACTTACAAAAATATTTTAAAAAATTAAAAAGCAATAAACACCAGGAAAGAAGATAGGGAGTGACAAAGAATGTTAAGTTATTGGGCTGGGTGGGGACACCTGACCTCTGGTCAAAAACCCTGTGACAAGCACATGCTTGGGAAGTAAGAACAGCCAAAGAAGCACACCATGGTTGACAAAAGTGAGCAAGGAGAGAAGAAATAAAAGCAAAGAAGTAGCCAGGGGCTAAGTCCTGTAGAGGTCGAAGTAAGGGCTTTGGGTTTAAAAGCAAAAGAATGTTACACTTTGACCCATGTGTTCAAAGGCTCTGAAGGATAATAGGAGGACATGACCCAGGGACTATCGCCCAGTACACCCAGGCTAGACCAGGGAGGAGGGAGAAGTGGTGGAATTCTGGATATATTCTGTACGGAAAGCCAATAGAATTTGCTGAGGGATCAGATGCAAGGGCAGGGGGAGAGAAAGAGAAAAGTCAAGGCCACCTGCAAGTTTGGGCCTGAACCACCAGATGATGGCAGTGTCATTTACTGAGATGAGGAACAGCTGTGGAAGAGCAGCTCCAGGCCCCAATTAAGAGCTCCAGCCTGGACACATTAAGTGTGAGGGGCCTATTTACCATCAAAGTGCAGGTGCAAGGACACAGTTGGGTCCTTGGGTCTTGCAGTTCACAGACAGGGCAGGGGAGTCACCAAGTGACGTGTCTGGGTGAGGTCACCCAGAGTGGGCGAGAAGGGAGCAGACTGTGTCTGACTACAGGGATCCTATGATGCCAGCTCTTTTTGTCCCAAGGCTAGGACAGTTCAGGCTCAGGCCCCTGCCCTGGGTGACAGTCTTGGGCTCATCCTGTGACAGTGTCCCCATGGAGCTTCTTACTTGTCACCAGCATGTGTTTAGCCAGGCACCAAGTTAGCAAGTTGGGACAAATCCTAATCACTGACCTAGAGTAAGCGAGCCTTTCCCCCAGGGCTCTTGACCCCTCATCTAGAAAATTTTTATCACGAACCCCATCAGTAAAATATTTTTGAGCAAATATATATATATATATATATATATAGCCACTTGGCTGGCAAACAGGCACCCAAAACTTAATGCATCCAAGCCAGGGCTCTTAATTTGCTCCCCACCCCACACACGTACTCATACTCACTTATAAATTATAGACATACTTGACCACACGAATAAAATATGGTCATCCCATAACCGTGTGAAAGCAGAGTTTATGAATTGAAGAGTCCTCAAAAGATGAAAAACAATATTTGAATGATTATATTATCTAAAAGTGCAAAACTCCTTTTTTGTCTAAAAAAAAATTTAATACCTTATATGAGCAATGCGACTGCATACGTCAGCTCTGATGAGCCAGTCACTGGTTCTGCCGGGAACGGGGACTGACAAGTAGTTCCTACCAGGGATAGAAGCCAGCTCCATCTTTTTGTTTGTCTTGCGGTATCAGCATTGTCTTCAATCTCAGCTTTCTTTTCAGAAATCTTTTGCAGCCACGAGTCCATCTGTGAGCGTTAGTTGTTAAAATTTGACAATATCGCTCAGCTAACTAGGCACAGGTGCATGGCCCCTCCAGGTCCACTCTGCCCCCCTCCCGCCTGCACCGTGGCCTGTGCCCTTAGCCATCCGACCAACAGACAGAGCAAGGGCACCAACACCAATCTAAATATTAAGTGTTTTAAAAGCCCAGCTTTTTCTTATCAGAAATAAAAATTCTAATATTTTCTTCCCTCCCCCAGGTGGCTGTTTTTTGCACCCAGGGGTGAGTGCCCCTGCTTTGCAGGCCCTGGCTAGAGGAGCCTACACACACGTGATTATGCAGAGCCCAAGTCAGGGCAGCTCTGCCCCTTGTTCACTGGGCGCCGCTGGGCACGGTGCTCAACCTCTCCACTCACCACCTCTTCATAATGGGATGAAGTGGGAAGGTGGGTCTAAAGGGAGAAAGGGTCACCCCCTCCCCAGGTCCAGCATTCTAGGATTCTCCACTTCTAGGCAGGGTGGTCCACCTTTTCAGTGCTAGACTGGGGGCCAATCCCTCTGGCCATTTCACTCAGCCCAAACCCTGTTCAGCTGTGCCTCCTCCAGCACCCTGGGCAGGGCCACCCCAGCTCCGGGTCTCCAGCACTGGGAAGAGCAGACTCCTGAGCACATCTGTCACAGTCGGGCAGAGGTTCACTCCTCCCCAGATCAGATGCAGCCTCCTCCTTTAGCCCCCTGCCTAGCCGGTGAGGGCCTGAGACATGGGCCATCGCCTCCCCTCACCGGGGCCTGACCTCACTGCAGGCCTCAGAGAGAGAGAGAGAGAGAGAGAGGACCTGACGGGCACCCCTCTCCAAGGCGACCACCATGGTCCTCAGGGTGCACACCGCCTCCTCCTCCTCGGGTCTGGGTTCTTGGCCCCCAAGGGAAACTGAGGCCCCTTCCGGGCCTTTGCATCCCCCGAGGCTGCCGCACCGGAGCACGCTTCCCTTCCGATGCGGCAGTTTTCGGCTTACGAGTCTCCGCCTCGCGGCGCCCAGCAGAGACTTGGCGCTCGGGCGAAGATGAATGAAAGGGCGGGGCGGGGCGCCGCCGAGGGCGCGAGGCGGGGCCGCGCAGGGCAGTTCGGCCGCTCGCCCGCGCCCCGCCCCGCCCCCGTGCCGCAGCTCCAGGCCCCGCCCCGGCCCGCCCCTCCGCTCCCTCCCCAGGCCGCCGCGGCGCGGAGCCGGTGCCGGAGCCGGTGTCCGAGAGGCGGCGGCGGCGCCGCGAGCCCCGAGCCCACCCCGGCCCGGCCCGCGCTCTCCGCCTCCGCCTCCCGGGCCGGCGGCGGCGGCGCCGGCTGCGGGCGAGCTCGCGGGGCCCGGGCCGCCCCCAGCCCCAGCCCGCCGGGCCCCGCCCCCCGCCGAGTGCATGAGGTTGACGCTACTTTGTTGCACCTGGAGGGAAGAACGTATGGGAGAGGAAGGTGCGCGGGGCGCGGGCCGGGCGGGTGGGGGCGTCGCGCCGGGGCAGCTGGGGGAGCGGGCGCACGGGAGGGGGCCGGGCCGGGCAGCCGCGGAGGCCGGGTCTGCCGCGAGGCCGCGCCCCTGCCTCCTCGGGGATGAGCTCGCCCTTCCCGAGCCCTCAGGCCCCTCCCTGACACGCTCCCACCCCGTTTCCCCCACCTCTGCCCGGGGTGGGCCCCTCCTCCCTTTCATCCCCGCCTGCCCCCTCCCCCGACCGACGACCACCCGGGAGGAGTCCCAGGCGCAGCCCGCCCGGCCCAGCCTCCCTCCGCGTGGTCTGCCCGCCCGGGGCCCGCACTGGGGCCATCCCTTATCCTGTCTCTAAGCCGGCCGGGATGAAAGAGGGGCTGGGGAAGCCGCAGCCCTGGGTCCGAGCTGCCCGCCCTGCTCCGTGACCTTGAGCCAGGGGCTACGTCCCAGGCCTCAGTTTCCCCGTCTTTATAATTGGGGGCTGGGTAGTTGGCACCCGGTACTGGTGGTTGGGGGCTCTGATGGGCAGAGCAGAGATAAGCCTTCTCCAGGGAACCGTTGGCAGTATCCTGGGGGCTCCCACCCCCTCTCCCTGCACCAAACCCAGTGCCTGCCATCAGTCTTGGCTGGGAGGATGACTCTCATTCTAGTCTCCTCTTCAGACCCTTTCCCCTTCCTGAGGCCCAGGGATTGGGTTGCAGGACAGTTAGGGTATGAAGACCCCCAAGACTCCCTCCCTGGGGTCTCCTTCCCAGGGTTTCCCGAGCAGCCATCACATAGTCTCACCTGGTACAATGCAGGTCCCATTTATGCCAGCCCCTCCAGCCCTGCTCTTCCCTAGGACTCCTGCCAGCCCTCCCCCAGGCCCTTGAAGGCCTACTTGGGGCAAGGGCCCAGCTCACTGTCACCCCTGCCTCTTGGTCCCTGCAACCTCATGGAGGGCCAGGCTGTGGCCTGGGAGCCTGACTGTATGACCAGGCTTGCCCTCTTCAGGACTCAGTCTCCCCATCTGTACAATGGGGAGGAGCAGGTTTGGGGGAACTTCCAGGGCCCACCCAGCTCCAAGGATACTAGGCCCCTAGAATGACTAAGCATGCCTAATGGCCGGCTTGAGGAGGTGCCAGGCGTCCCCAGAGCAGTTGTCTGGGAGTGCCCAGCTCTGCAGCCCCAGGCCCTCATAGACCAAGGCATGGCCCAGACTCAGATGCGGCCAGCACCTCCGGGCTTCCTGCCTTTCTCCTCCTGTGGGGGCTTCAGCTCTGGATACACCAACCTGGCCCTGTCCAGTCCCTGCCCTTTGAAGATTCCTCTTCCTGGACAGGCAGGGGAGGAAAGGGGCAGTGACAAGAGTGTCACCTGCTGCCTTATCTCTAAATCCTGCTGCTTTCTTCCTCCCAACTGACCTTGCCAGACAGGAGTGGAAGCAGAAGAATGCTGTTGCTGGAGAGTGGACATCCGATCCTCCTCTTCAGTTTACAGATAGGGAAACCGAGGCCCAGAGAGGCTTAGCAGCTTAGCCAAGATCTCACCAAGACTCTCAGACCTGCGTCTTTTCTCCTGCTAGGCACAGTGTCTGGGTGCTCTGTGTGGGTGCACGACCGCGCCTCCAGAGAGTGATTCCTGACTCCCTGTGTCCTTGCAGGAAGTGAGTTGCCCGTGTGTGCGAGCTGCGGCCAGAGGATCTATGATGGCCAGTACCTCCAGGCCCTGAATGCTGACTGGCACGCAGATTGCTTCAGGTAGGGCAGTCTGGCCGGGGTGGGGGTGCCCTGAGCAAGGCCTGCCAGCGACCAGAGGCTGGGTCAGCGGTCTGGGAGACCTGGCTAGTCCCTCTGGTGCCATCTCTGGTTGTGACTTCCAGGAAGTCTGTGGCCTCAGTTTCCCCATCTGTAAAATGAGGCATTTAGACTAGAAGGTCCCCAAGGGCCTTTCTGTTTTGTCATCCTAGACCTCTGAGGAGAGGAGGAGAGCGACCTGAATTTCCACCGGTATTACTGAGGCCTACTGGCACCCAGGCAGGGGGAGGCTGTGGAGGGCAGTATGCCCCTACCTTCTGGGTGCTCATGCTCCAGAAAAGGAAGGAAGATACAACCCAGGCCCCATTGTGAACAGGCACAGCCCAGTAAGACCAGCCCCATCCCTCCACAAACCAACTCCAAGCATTAGAGAGCGGGCTCAGGGCTGCGGCCAAGCACAGGGGGACCCAGAGGTGGCCCAGCCACCCGATGGGACCATCCTGAGAGGCAGGCGCAGGGGATAGCCTTAGAGTTAGCTGTAGGGCCAGAACCCGGGGTCTCAGGGACGTGAAATTTCCCACGTGAGGAAGTGTGACGGGGGCATTTCCAGGCAATGGGCCTGGCAGGTGACAGGGCAGGGCCAGTCAGTGAATAGCAGAGTTGAGGTGGGAAGGCATCGACCACAAGCTAAAGGGGCTTATTTTAGGCAGTGGGAACTTCTGACAAGGTTGGTTGGTTTTTCTTTAAGAATAGCGTCCAACATTTTCTGCTATTTAGGAAGGGCCAGGCACCCTTCTAAGGACTTCTAGATATTGTGTTGTCTCCATTTCTGGGGACACAGAGGTTAATTCCTTGACCAAAGTCACACAGCCAGCAAGTGAAGTGAACACACAGCACCCACCCTGGCTGGTGAGGTCAGAAGGGAGGCAGGCGCCGGGCCCCGGAGCTCCCAATCAGGCGATCACAAGAAACCTTCAGGGACAAAGAGGGCTCTGGATAGGCGGAGAAAGCTACACGCACAGAGACAGAAACTGAGAGCTCATCTGGTTGGAAAAGAGCGAGCGGAGGAGGGAGGTTGGGATCAGTTTGTGAAAGGACCCCAAGGCCAAGATAAGGACCTTCCAAGGGCAGTAGGGAGTCTGCCAAGGGTTTGCAGAAAGCAGGGGAGGGATGTGGGCGGAAGTGCTATTGAAAAATGCCATCCCAGTGGGCAGATGGCAGTGACTTGGCAGGGAAGGGACTGTCACAGGAGTTCAGGGATCTGAGCTCAGAAGGCCTGACCTAGGACAGTGACTACAGTGGAGAGAGGGGACAGTTCCGGCTCATAGGCATATTAGCCACTGTTTATTGGCGCTCTTAACATTACCCTTGACCCTGAACAACATAGGTTTGAACTGTGCCAGTCTACTTACTTGCAGATTTTTTACAGTGCGATATGCAAATGTCTTTTCTTTCTGATTTTCTTACTAGCATTCTCTCTAGCTTAGTTTGCTGTAAGAATACGGTAGGTGCTATATATAACATATAAAATATGTGTTAACACGCTGTTGATGTTATGGGGAAGGCTTCCGGTCAACAGGAGGCCATGAGCAGTTAAGTTTGGGGGAGCTGAAAGTTACCCATGGTTTTGTGACTGTGCGGGGTCGGTGCCCCAACTCCTGCGCTGTTCAAGGCCTCACCAGCTGGATTTCGTTAAGCCTTCACCGTAACCCCATGAGTTATCACGATTTGCGCGGTTTACACGCAAGCACGGGCTGGAGCCTGTGTCCGCCTCACCCTGAGTCACTGCAGGGGTGAAGAGGTGAGGGGCGCACGAGCAGGGACTGGGGAATAGCAGAGGGAGCATCTGAAGCCGTCTGGGCTCTTGCCCTGGGTGCTGGGGAGGATGGCGGTGCTTCGGCTCTCTTGGAGTCGGGGACTGGGTTGATGACGAGCTGTGCCTAGCCACACTGAGTTGAAATGCAGCCGGCCACCCGGGCTGGTGGTGCCTGGCCCAGAGCTGGTGAGGTGGTCTCAGACCCTTCAGAGGTGGGAAGGCTGGAGAGGCAGCTCCCTTGGCCCGGTGCTGAGATGGAGATGGTGGGCAGGATTCAGGATGGGGCCGAGAGGAATCGGGAAGAATTTGGGGGACCCCTCTCTGCTGAGGGCGGGGAGGGAGGTGGAATTTGGGGAGACACGGGGGGAGGGCAAGGAACGTGGCCATGGAAGCCACAGCAGGGAAGTGGGATGTAGCTTTTCAGGGGTCCCTGCCCTGCAACCAGGAGAGGAGTAGGGCCCCAGGTCAGGGCAGTAGGGAGAAGGATATGCTGCCGTCCCGGGTGTGATGGGGTACAGGTAGGGCTCCCACAACAAGAGCGGGCCCACAGGCAGTAAGAGCCATGGCATCCACGTTCTGGCCTCCACAAGTGCTGGCGGTGGTGTGCGGTTCTCCCAACAGCCCCCAAATCTGAGCCAGGCCAACAGTGTCCTTACCCCTGTGACAGTTAGGAAGCACGGTCTGAGAGGAGTCACTGCTTGCCTGCGTCCCATGGCCACCTGGCAGCCAGGCTCTGGATTCTACTTGCTTTGTCCCTAGGAGCCTCTCAGTGCCGTGACGGGGGGCTGGCACCAGGTCCTGGGGCCCCGACCGAGTACCTTGTGATGGGAGAGCTGTGAAGGCACATGGCAGGCCTCTGGCATTAGCACGAGGGGGTCACTGTCACCACAGGGCTCTCTCCTTCCTCAGTCCTAGCTGTCCCACCTCCTGCGCGCCCCACCTCCTGGGAGGTCATGGCCAGGCCGAGTGGTCCAAGCTTTGCTCTGGTCCAGCTGCTGGTCGGGAGGTTCCTTCCCAGAAGCCGGCAGCACACCAGCCCTGGGGCCACTATAGCTCTGGTGACATCTCCCCAGAGGCTGGGTGGGCTGGTGCCCCCCCACCAGTGAGGAGGGGTGAGCATGCAGGGGGCATGGGGTTCAGAGCCAGGGCCCGGGTGCAGTCTCCCCCTCTCTGGGGGACCTTTCAGGCAGGGACGACAGACCGTCCGTGGAAGTCAACCTCTGTTCTCTTGGGAGCAGCACTGGAAGAAGCAGCTGCTTGAGAGCTTGTCCCTGTCCCCAGAGCGTCCGGAGCGTCCGCTGCCTTTGTCCTGGCGGAGGCCTTGGGGCCTGGAGGGCACGCTCTCAGGTGTGCAGGGCTGAGGGCGGAGTGTGGGCCACCGCCTCCCGGCCTGCACCAGAGCAGAAGGCCCCCCAACTGCTTCCTGTTGTGGGCCAGACCAAGGCCTCCCCAGCCACATTGCTGCATCCTCCTCCCCGGCTGTGTGGCCACGCTGGCCCCACCCTCTGCAGCCTCCAATCCTGAGGGCCTGGAGGAGGATGGGGAAGCAGCCAGCCGGCCCACCCCCACGCTGCCCCCCTGCTGCAAGGGATGCTGGCCCTAAGAAGAAGCCGCTTCCTCAGAGGAGCCAAGTAAGTGCAGAGCCCCCCCCCCACCTGGCCCAGAGCTCAGGCAGGGCCCCTTGGGTGAGGGCCCCCTGGGGCCGGAGGCCACCTTGTGGGGCAGACCTACCTGGGCCTGGGCTGCTATGGGGGCAGGAGAACTGAAACTCCTCGGTCACTGTTGGCCGCCTGTTGGGGGAAAGCAGGCCGGCCGCTGCTGAGACTTCTGGCCCTTTGGTCGGTCTCCCTGCGAATCTGGTCCTTCAGCTGTTCTTCCTTCACCCCTCATGTCCAGGGATGTGGCCTTGGCTAGAGGGCATCCCTGGGAGGGATGGACCTGTCCCTGCGGAGCTGGCTGCTGCCCCCCAGTACAGCCCTCAGTGCCTGAGCTGGGCTCTGTGCCTGCCTGCCCGTCCTCCAGTTTCTCTGTCTTGCCCGGTCGTCCCTTCACACCCTCGGTCCCTGGTGCTTCTCCCCTGACATCCCAGCTGGGGGCAGCAACACGCGTGGGGGCACCCCCAAGAGCCCCAGCTTCCTCCTCTGGCTGGTGGCTGCATATGGGCCTGAGAGATGAAGGCATGGACAGGGCCAGGGGCTCCTCTGTGCCTTCCACACTAAGAGGTACACTGAGGCCCTGAGTGCCGGCACCAAGCGGCTCTATGAGCCTGGGCTACATCCCCTGGCTGAGATGGAGGCCCAGCCGGGCGGTGCCCCCGGGAGCGGCGCTGGGATGCTGGCAGTGGGGACCGGTCCCAGGTTCTCATTGTGAGTGCCTGGCGTGGGACCTCGGAGAGCCCTCGGGGTGATGGCAGAGAGGCTGGCAGTGCGGACTGCATGTGGGGGCACCCCAGCCGCGTGACTGAGCCGGCTTCAGGGAAGTGGTGGCCAGGGAGCCCAGTGCGCTCCCCGCCCCCCGCCCTTGGGGGAGTCAGCGCCCCGTCTTCCAGGGCTGCTACAGTGAGGAATGTTTGTGCGGGAGTGCCAGGCTAGGAGTTTGCAGGCTGGAGAAGAGCATTCTCTTCCCCCAGAGGAAGGCGGCTGCTCCGGAGCCCCCACGGGCCCACCCACCCAGAGGCAGGCGGGGGGGCCCTGCTTCCTGCAGCCTGGCAGCCAGCAGTGAGGGGGAGACTTCTGTGGTGACACTGCTGTGACGCGCCGAGTGTCTAGCCGGTGGAAGGGCAAAGTGAATCACTCACTGATGGCACAGGGCGCGCGGGCGGTGGGGGAACCTCCCCAAGGTCACGGTGCGGTGCGCGCGCCCGCCCCTTCACAGAGCCGTCTCCGCCTCCGCCGCGCACCTTCCCGCCAGGTTGGAGGCCCCTGAGGGCGTGCACTCGGGATCCCTCTCATCCTGGGCGGCCTCCTTCCAGGCCCCACGCCTTACTTGCCCCTTCGTCCGCCCCGCAGTGAGATGCGCGCCCCCTAAGGGCGCCCGGGGCTGGGGCCGGGTGTGCGGGGGCAGGAAGGGCTGAGGATGACGTCATGGCTCCCGGCCAGCGTTGCTTCCGCTGCCTGCTCTCACATCCCAGGGCGGCCTCCAGAGGCTCTCCCTTCCCCACCCCCACCTCTCGTAGTTGGAGTTCATCGGACCCCCCCCTTCCTGCGTGCACGCCCGCCCCGGTGCATCTGAACTCAGGCATTTTGTGCCTTCTTCTCCCCAACCCCCAGCCCCGCCTGTGGTCCCCGGCCCCTCCCCTCAGGCTCCCAGACAATGGGGAACTGGCTGGATCCTCTTAAAGGGACAGTGTCCCACCAGCACTCTTGGCTGCCGTCCTCGCCCTCCTCTTCATCCCTGGTTCCTAACGAGCATCAGTGAGTGTGGTCTGTGTGACCATCCGTGCGCTGGCTGCAGAGGCTGAGGGTTCTCTGGGCGCCTGGGGGCCGGGCAGTCTCACTCAGGCCCCAATCTTCCCTGCCCTCCTCTCTCCTGGATTGTTTCCCTACTGGGCGTGAGCTCTGAGCCTGGTACCTGGTCCCTGCCTGACCTTGGCACATGACCCAGGGCGCTCAGACGGCAGCGGAGCCAGGCAGGTTCTCTGCTCACTGTGTACTCTGGCCCAGAGTACATATGTGGCCAGGACCCTCAGTTAGGCTCTTCGAAACCCAGTGTGACTTGTGCCCCTGCAGGCTGGTTCCCAGGACATGGCGCATTTCTGCGTTTGCTCATCCTGACTTAGCTGAGCTGCTGGTCCCCGTCCAGCTCACTTGGGTGGGAGGATGCCAGGCATGTAGGTCTACCTCCTGGCCTGTGGGATAACACACGGAAGGAAGCAGGTGCATCTCCTCACCCCAGCTTCCTTCCGGGGCCCCAGCCGGGCCTCTCCCATAGCCCCCCCCGATAGGGCAGGGGTCCTGGCCTTGATGACCACACATCCGGGCGTTCTGTGTCAGCGCCACTGCTCCTCTGATGGCAGGTGCGGCGCTGGGGCCCTGGTTGAGCTGGGGTGAGCAGGGCTGGGCTGAGCCCCCTTCTTGGGGCTGCGGCACCCGAGGGCTGGATGAGGTCTCGGAAACAAGGAGATCCTCTGTCTTCACTGACCCTGGCTGGTGTCTGCTGAGCCACGTTCCTGCCTTATATTGTAGCGGAACAGGGAGTAGCGTTGCTTTGGGTCTGTGGCACCCATCACGCGACCTTGGGCATTTAGAGCCTCCAGAGTTCATCTGCCTCATGGTGGCCAGTGTGGATTAAGTACAGTTAGCCAAGACAGCGGGCAGGTGCCAGCAGGTGGTAGCTCTTCACAGCTTCACCAGGTCACTGCCATCTCCATCAGCCCCACCCGAGTCCTGGGCGCCTAGGTTCCGTTCCGTTCCCCCCTCCACGGGACTGGTGAGCAGGAGCAAGCTGTTCGCCTTTTCTGGGCTGTCTCCCTTGCCTGACAAGGGACAGGGGCTCAGAGGTGAAGCGCATCTCTCACCCTGGGACTGGCGGTTTGGCCAGATGATCTGGTGCTCTGGGTGCAGAACTGCCATGGGTGGTTGTACAGGCTGTGCACTGCACAGAGGCTTCTAGTCGAGGGGCCAAGAGAGGCTGAAGCCATCCTAGACTCCTCCTGCTAAGCCCTGGGCCCCAGCACAGGTTTCTTTTGCCCAAGGAAGGCACGCCTTTTTCTAATTCTTACAGAGGCACCTGCTGTGGGGAAGGGGGCCCGGGCCAGACTGAGTCTCTGTGCCTCTTCCACCCAGGTGTTGTGAATGCAGTGCCTCCCTCTCACACCAGTACTACGAGAAGGATGGGCAGCTCTTCTGCAAGAGGGACTACTGGGCCCGCTATGGAGAGTCCTGCCACGGGTGCTCGGAGCACATCACCAAGGGGCTGGTCATGGTAAGTGCCCTGCCCCACTCACACCCCACGCCTGGTGCAGGCATGTGTGTGTCCTCACGGATTTCCCTACCCCAGCCCTCTTTGGTTCTCCTTTTCGCTGGCTCGGACTCCCCCCCTGCCTTCTGAGCCCATTGGTCTGTCTGTGTGTCTCTGGAACCAGCATCCTAGAGCTGGCCAGCCAGGCCCCCAAAGTTGGGTCGGGTCTGCCCTTCCAAGGGGAGGGTGAGGAGAGGAGCTATGGGGCTGCAGGGGCTGCTGAGCTGGGTTGTCCCCACCACCCCCCTGCCAGGTGGCCGGGGAGCTGAAATACCACCCCGAGTGCTTCATCTGCCTCACGTGCGGGACCTTCATCGGGGACGGGGACACCTACACGCTGGTGGAACACTCCAAGCTGTACTGGTGAGTGCCTGGGCCCCATCCGGGCCTGCAGTGCCCACCCCGTTCCAGGTCTTCCACACCGGGGTCCTTTCCCCTCCTGCATGGCGCAGGTGTTAATAGAAGTTGGGCGTAGAAGTCACTGAGGAAGGACACGGGAGTCACACCGAGAACAGCCGCCTTAGACGCCCGCTCTCCCGTGTCACGGAGGGGTGGTTCTGGCACACACCCCGCAAGTTCAGGCCCAGTCCCCAGTTGGCCCCAAGTTCAGGGGTTCCCACAACCCCTCAACTTTGAGAATTCACTAAGCGACTCCGAGAACTCAGGCAAGCCCTATACTTAGGATTACAGGGGTTTTTATAAAGGGCACAGATCCCTTTATATGAGGACCAGCCAGTGGAAGTGACACAAAGAACAAAGTGGGAGGGTCCCCAAATGCGGAATCAGGAATCAGGACATGTGATGCCCCCATTTGCCCTGGCATCACCAGAGTTTTTATTGGGGTTTCATTACGTAGGCACCATCGATTGAATCATTGGGCACATGATTGAACTTACTCTTCAGCCACCCCCGCCCCCCCCTCCTCCAAGGTCGGGCTGGGTCACAGGCCACCCCCATCTAATCACATGATTGGTTCTTTCTGGTGCCTGGCTCCCATCCTGAGTCATCTGTCAACACAAGCTCAGGTATGGGCTGAGGACCACTCCTATTCCAAGGATTTAGACCCTCTTTCCCAGGAACCAGGACAAAGACCAGACGAATTCTAGATTATACAGTGCTGATAATGCTGGATTCCCCGGGCGGCATGGCTTAGTCCCAAATGGGCTTTTAATGACTTCCTCCTGAACTGGATTTATCCACAGGCCTTTTCCTGGCCAGCTTACAGCATGACAGGAATAGACCAGCCCAGAATGACTGAGAGGGGCAGGGGCTGGGCCAGACGTGCTCAGTTCCTGCTCCAAACCTATGGGGCAGCTACGACCCTCCTGCCTTGGGGAGCCGTAAGGGGAGGTGGGGAGGAAAGAGGAGCCTAGGGCTGGGAGATGGGGGGCGTGGTGATGCCATTGACTGTCCTGACACTCTTTTCTTCCCCCTCTTTGGGTCCCTACCACGCGTGGCCCTTGCAGTGGGCACTGCTACTACCAGACTGTGGTGACCCCCGTCATCGAGCAGATCCTGCCCGACTCCCCCGGCTCCCGCCTGCCCCACACAGTTACCCTAGTATCCATCCCAGCCTCGACTCATGGCAAACGTGGACTCTCAGTCTCCATCGACCCCCCACACGGTCTGCCGGGCTGCAGCACAGAGCACTCCCACACCGTCCGTGTCCAGGGGTGAGTCTGGCTGTGGCCATGGGGGCTCTGGGGGGGTGGCGGACTCTAGGGCTGGGTGAGCATGTGGGCATAGATAGAACCCAGCTCTGACAACCAGGGTTGTATGCCACATCCCTGGTCCAGTCATTCCTTTAAAAACTATGACCGGTGTTAGATAAAATATTTAAAACAACTTCTTTAATCCATGTATAACCCAACAAGAAAGAGGAGTAACCAGGTCAAGGATAATTGATGCAGGGAGCCCAGGGGCATCAGCAGAACCATGAAAGACAGCCATGCTCTGAGGCCAAATCAAAACTCAGTGAACTTAAGCTTCAGTTTTTAAGTCCTTTCATGGCTGGGCCTCTCAAAGCCCTGACCTGCTCGAGGAAGCCGGTCACATTAGAGAACTCCTCCTCCATTAGGCTGAGATCCCAGAAGGCTCTCAGAGTGAGGATGAACGAGAAGCAGACCACACCTTCCATCAGTCTCCCACTCCCAGAACTGGAAGATAAACTGATTTGAGCCTGAATGGAAGGGGAGGGGGGAATCTCTCCTGAGAATTCACAAACTTGGGTTTGCAAACCCAAACTCATATGCCTGGATGGCTCGAAACGCCCCCAAGTCACAACTGTAAAAGTTTCAAGTACTTCCCAGCTGGCAGTGTTCCCCAGTCCCTGATAGCATCAGATGCAGATCCTTTCACTTTACCGAGCTCAGTGTCCCCAGGAAGATGAGCCATTCAGTGCAAAATCACTGACCGCCTAAGGAAACAAGGCACTGTGAGCGAGAGTCAGCAGAAACAACAGGAAGTAGAACCAGACCTATAGACTCTCCAGACACTGGAATCATCGGAAATGATATAAAATAATTATGCTCAATATGTTGTAATCAATAAGAGATGTTTGGGGAGAAATGAGTAAAGAGCAAATAAATTTGGAAAAGAACCAAACAGAACCCCTAGAAATGAAATCTGTAATTATTGAAATGGAAACCTCAATGCAAGGGTTTAACGGTGGAGGTGGGCTTTAAACTACCGAAGGGAGAGGCGGAGACACAAAAGGACGAAAGCTGTGAAAGAGAGGTTAGGAGACATGGAGGACAGAGGTTAGGACACACGGATGCCATCTGGCATCCCAGGAGAAGTGCGAGATGATGGGAAGGAGGTGGCATTTGAAGATACAGTGGCCAAGAACATCCCAGAGCTGACATCAGGCACCAATCCCCAGACACAAGCCCAGTAAATCCCAAACAAAATAAAAAGAAATCCACCCACAGATCACCCCATCTAGTGGAACTACTACACCAAAGGTGAGAGAAAAGTCCTTAAAAGTGGCCACGGAGTCTGGGTGGCACAGTCGGTTAAGTGTCCCAACTCTTGATTTTGGTTCAGGTCATGATCTCAGGGTCGTGAGATGGAGCCCCATGTCGGGCTCCATGCTGAATGTGGAGTCTGCTTGGAATTCTCTCTCTCCCTCTCCCCCTGCTCGCAAGCACCCTCTCTCTCAAAAAAAAAAAAGTTGACATAGAAAATAGACAAATAGACAAATTATCTTTAAAGGGGGGCAGCTGATTTCTCAACAGAAACAGAGGAAGCTGGGAATAACCGAAATGATGTATTCTGTGCACTGAGCAAAAAATAACCGCCAACCTAAGAGTCTATCCTTGATGAAAATACCTTTCAAGAAAGGGGGAGAAATAAAAACACATTTAGGCAGACGGGATTCAGGAGACCAAGATTTGATATGAGCAGGTCATCCCTAACGAAGATTCTAAAGGATATAGAAAAGGTTTGAAATGCAAGAAGGCAGGCAGACAAAGGAGCCAGCCCCGTTGCCAACACGCTGTGTGACACTAAGCAGCCCCCTGTCCTCTCTGGGCTTTAGGGTCTTTGCCTAGTGAGGAAGTTGGGCACCTTGGAGCCTTCTAAGATCTCTCCTGGGCTTTGATAGACTCCTTGAGAAGTAGCTTTAAATGCCACCACCCCCCCCCACATTCATATTCTGCCTGGGAGCCCAGTGCCAGCTTCCACTGGACCCAGCGCACGCCTCTCCCACAGCTGTCTGGTCCCGGCACCACGGCGACGCACTGGTCAGGGGGGAAGGTGGTGCCGGGGAAGGATGCGTCCGGTCTTGCCCCTGCCTCTGCTCCCCCACCTTGAGCTGCAGCCAGGCCCACAGCTGCCTCGTATACACAAGCGGGCAGACAGACTGGTGAGAGAGATGGGGGAACTCCCAGACCAGCTGGTCTCTCGAAACCAGGCAGGATTTTAGAACCAGAAAGCCAGCGGCACCTCCTCCCTGCCTCCCTCGCTGGATGAGCGCCCTCGCCAGCCAGCATCTGCTTTCCCAGCAATTTCGGCCCAGACCACGCCCTCGGAGGGGCCGCCCTGCCCCCCAAAGTCTGCTGACCCGATTGACTTGTCTGTGTTAAACAAGTCTTCGTGGACCGCTTTTCTGTTTGTCGAAGGCAGCATTTGAAAGAAGGTTTAATTCACGTGTGCCCCAGCCCCCTGCCGCCTTAGCAGGAGACTGAGGGGAGGCAGGGAGGCTAAGGAGTGTACTTTGAAGACTGTACCCACTAGAAGCTTGTATTGATGAAACATGCTCACTGTTTTTCGGCTCTTCATCTTGAAATTTTCGAATTTATGGGAAATTTACCAAAACAAGAACATTGACTACCTGCCCACGCTTCAGCTATGTTCACCAATTTTAACTTTTTCGGGGCCGCATTTAGAGTGTGTTCCCTTCCATATACACACGTGTGTATGTATGACTTAATGTATATGTACACAGTGCTGTCAGTTACTGTCCCTGAGAGCATGTCACAGGCACTACTGACCCTTCCTCCCCACCAAGTACTTTACACGTTCTCTTAAAAACAAAGGCATTCTCTTACGTAATTATCGTCATGTCTTACAGCATAATTATGACGTTGAAGAAGTTAGCACTGACGTGATGCTTCAGTCCAGTATACAGTCCACATTCAAATTTTGCCAGTTTTCTCAACACCGTCCTTTCTGGCCATTTCCCTCCTCCCAAGATCCAGTCCATGACCTTACATGGCATTGAACGCTCGTGTCCCCTTCAGTCTCTTTGAGTCTGTGACAGGTCCTCAGCTTTTCATCGTCCTTCATGACCTTGACATTTGCGAAGAACATGGGCCGGTTATTCGGTAGAATGCCCCTCCATCTGGGTCTGGCGGCTGTGTCCACTTTGTCAGATTCAGGTAACGCATTTTGACCTGATACAGCATTTGTGATGCCGTGTCCGTCCCGCATCCTCCGACCAGACCCACGAAGTCAATAACGCGTGCCCTTTATTGGGGATGTCGCCTTTGATTACTCGGTTCAAGTACAGTCTGCTGTCTGCTGTCTGGGGTTTGTTTTTCCCCTTTGTAACATGATCAATAAGTCATTTGTGAGATTTGAGTCTGTAAGTATCCTGCCCCCAGCAGCCTTTCCCCGAACGGTTTTAGCATCCATGGGGGCTTCTTAGCTGTGTCACTTATTACTGCGATGGCCACATGGTGGTGACTGCCTAACTCTGTTCTCCTGCACGAATTACCTGGCTTTCCAGGGTAAGGCAGAGCTCCCCTACGTGAGAATATACTCTTGATAATAGAGAATTTTTATAAACCTTTTTTTCTCTTTTTCTTTTTTTTTTAAAGATTTTATTTATTTATTCGACAGAGAGAGAGAGACAGCCAGCGAGAGAGGGAACACAAGCAGGGGGAGTGGGAGAGGAAGAAGCAGGCTCATAGCGGAGGAGCCCGATGTGGGGCTTGATCCCAGAACGCCGGGATCACGCCCTGAGCCGAAGGCAGACGCTTAACCGCTGTGCCACCAGGCGCCCCCTCTTTTTCTTTTCTTTTTCTTTTTGAAAAAGTGAGAGCACATGCGAGGAGGGGGGAGGGGCCGAGGGAAAGGGAGAGAGAGAATCCCAAGCAGCCTCCACGCCCAGCACGGAGATCATGACCTGAGCCGAAACCAAGAATCAAATGCTTGACCGACTGCAACACCCAGGTGCCCCTTACGAAACCTTTTTCTTGAAGTCCCCGGTCTCCTTTTTGTTCCACTCCCTACCGCTTCCCCCATCTCAGGGCAAAGACAAAGTAAACGTTCCTTAAAAAGCCTTGGTGAAGACAAGACGAACACAAGGTAACCAAGGAGTTCAAAGAAGCAAATACATTTGGCAAATTGGCCATTCCGCGGGTTCGAGTCTGGGTGCCATCCTGTCTCCGGGCTGCAGCTGTGGCTCCGGGTGGGCTGCTAGCCCCGTGCTGCTGACTCTGGAGAAGTGGAGGCCTAAAGCACAGCAGGCATTTGGAAGGATCGGTCTGTCCTGCGTGGCAGAGACCGCGCTCTGCCAAATGGGAGCCCCTAAGCCTCCAGGCCGGAGCAGCAAATAGCGCTTTTCTCCACTTTCACACCCACAGCCGATACCCGTAATCAATGACGGAATTCTTCCCCACCAAACCAGAGCTCCAGATTCTAGATGGGTGCCATCTGTCAGGCATGCCAAATAGAAATGAATTTGCCTCCTCCCTCACTGCAATCTGATCCCCTCAGCCTTGGTTTCCCGTCAGGGCTCCAGGGGACAGGCAGGCAGGGGTCTGACCACCGTGACTGTCTCCCCACAGGGTGGACCCAGGCTGCATGAGCCCCGATGTGAAGAATTCCATCCATGTCGGAGACCGGATCCTGGAAATCAATGGCACGCCCATCCGGAATGTGCCCCTGGATGAGGTATGGGTCCCGAGTCTGGTGAGCAGGATTGGGGTGCCTTCACGCCCGACTCCTCCCCCAGCTCCGTCTCCACCAGCTCGGACTCACCTGTGGCACGCCCGCTGTCCCCAGATTGACCTGCTGATCCAGGAAACCAGCCGCCTGCTCCAGCTAACTCTTGAGCACGATCCCCACGACACGCTGGGTCACGGGCCGGGGCCTGAGCCCAGCCTCCTGGTCTCCCCAACTCACACTCCCAGTGGGGAGGTGGGCAGCTCGTCACGGCAGAAGCCTGTCCTGTAAGTCAGCCCCGTGCTTTGTTGTGTCCAGAGGCTTTCACGGACGCCGGGCCTTGGGGGGGTAGGGCCTGGTCCCTGCTGTCCAGGCTCCCAGTCTGGTGGGGGCTCAGCCTTGCAGAGAAGCAGGCCAGCAAGGGGTACAGAGGGCTGAGAGAGGGGAAGGGTCATGAGAGGTGAGAAAGCAGGGGACAAGCCCCCCCAGCTGGGGGTTGCCCAGCACTCCCAGGGTTCACGGGGCGCCCTGGCTTCACGGAGCAGCAGGCAGGTGGCTCAGGATGACGGGAGCATCGAATGTCGTTGGGGAGGGCTGGGCCGCCTAAAGGGCGCGTTTCCCGTCCCTTGTGCACAAGGGTGCCCGAGCCCAGAGATGGCTCGCGGGCCATTGCAGGGGCCCAGGCAGGAGGTCCCAGGGGCCCCATACCCTCCTGAAGGGAAGGGGAGCACAAGGAAGAAACCCAGAGGCAGCCTGGTCCTCACTCCACTCACCCTGAGGCCTGTGCAGGACTCCGGGCAAAGATTTTTGGGGGATACCTTCTGGGGAAGCTGCGTTTACTCTAAAAAACGGTGGTGTCGAAGGCCTGTCGTTCCTCCCTGCATGCATTTGTCTGGAGCTCTAGCTGCCCTGTGGAGCCACTCACACGGCAGGGTTAGGCCATCCTGGCCAGGCTGTCGGCCTCCACACCCCAGGGCCTGGCACCCGAATGCTGGGAGACAGCATCTGACCTCGGGTCAGGCAGAGCAGGCCAAGGGCAGACGGTCCTGCGGACGCCACCTGCAGGATAGCAGGATGGCAGGCCTAGGACGGGGCTCTGGGGGCTGGTCAGGGTGGGGCGAGAGCCTTACGGCCACCCCGGAGAGCTGCCCTGGGCCGCGCTCGCCCGCACTGCGGTGGGGGTGCTGATCGTACGTGGACTGGCGTGGATGGGAGCGTGGCGGGCAGGAGGCAGGGGTCAGGGCTGAGGCCTGGTGCCCACCTGCCCCGGTGACCCTGAGCCCGGCCTGCGCCTCCCCAGGAGGAGCTACAGCATCGACAGGTCTCCGGGTGCCGGCTCACTGGGCTCCCCAGCCTCCCAGCGCAAGGACCTGGGGCGCTCCGAATCCCTCCGCGTGGTCTGCCGGCCGCACCGCATCTTCCGGCCCTCAGACCTCATCCATGGGGAGGTGTTGGGCAAGGGCTGCTTCGGACAGGCCATCAAGGTACGGCGTGGGCCTGCGCAGGGGTGGGGCCGGAAGTGGGAGCGGGGGACGGTCCAGGTGAGAGCCCTCAGTCCACATGCCTCCCTCCAGTGCCTCCAGAAACCCACAGTGGAAGGGGCACCCGGCTTCCAGACTTCTGGCCTGTGCTCTTGTCCACTTGGGCTTCCCTGAGCTGGTTAGGGGGAGGGGACCTACTTCAGAGAGACCTAGAACTTTATGGGGAGGATGTGGTTGGAAGGTGGTGGGCAGGAGGGCAACCCGGGCTGACCCAGAAGGCTCCCTTCCCAGGGCCTTGTATATACTGAGCCTGAGGCCAACCCCTCATGGCCCCTACACTGCTTACCCCCTCCCACACTCCCCCAGTAGAGAGTAAGCCCTTCCCCGACTCTGATGTCCCCTGGCTGTGACCCAGCTGGAAGGTTCAGGATTATGCAGAAGGTGCCTGTCAGGCCCTGTGCCCGGTCCCCTTCCCAGGGAGGGGAGTCCCTGGTAGAGCCTCCATTCGACCTCCAGGAGACCACCCAGCAGAGCAGAGCAAAGAGAGCTGGGCTTTAGGTCAGGCGGTCCTGGACCTGAGCCCCAGCCACCCCCTTCTCTCCTGCTGGGTGACTTTGGATGCTATCAGGAAGCCTCCTAAGGCCCCATTGCCTCATCTATGAGGGAATCGATAAGTCCCGCCCCTCGGGGGTGGGGGGCATCACCCGAAATGCCTGTGAAGAGCTTCAAGCCATGCGTCCGTCTCCCCCGCAGCTCTGGGGTGGGGCTGGGGCCTCCTTCAAGGCTGGCAGAGAGCAGAGCCTCTGTCGGCACTGAGTCTCCGTGCCTCGGTGTCCCCACACAGGTGACGCACCGGGAGACGGGTGAGGTGATGGTGATGAAGGAGCTGATCCGGTTCGACGAAGAGACCCAAAGGACATTCCTCAAGGAGGTCAGTGAGCAGAACTGCTGCCCCGTCTTCACCAGACTTCTCCATTGAGACGGGTGGCTCGGGGTTCCGGGAGGATGGGACACTCAAGCCACACATTGGAAGAAGAGAAAGTATCTCGCCAGGAGAGCAAGAAGGACAAGGGCGTCCCTGGGGGTGGGCACAGCTCATGCGGACAGCACAGTGGCCAGTGGGTGTGGCGTGGGCTGGACAGGCGGGGACTCCTCTACCTTCGGGACCGGTGGTGGCCTCTGGCGGGGCAGCGGGGAGAGAAAGAGACTGGGGCACAGCCCCAGGCCTAGCCTGTCTGCACCCCACCAGGTGAAGGTCATGAGATGCCTGGAGCACCCCAACGTGCTCAAGTTCATCGGGGTGCTCTATAAGGACAAGAGGCTCAACTTCATCACAGAGTACATCAAGGGGGGCACCCTGCGGGGCATCATCAAGAGCATGGTGAGTGCCCGCGCAGAGCCCCTGCCTGCTGCCCCATCCCCGCCGCCACACTGTGGGCCCTGGGCAGGCAGCTGCTCTCTGGACCCCCTCAGCCCCTTCAGTGCGGTTGGCCTCCGGTCTCCAAAGCCCTCCAGACCCTGATTCTGAATCAGACAGGGAGCCACCAACGCCCAACTAAAGCTGAGGTCCAGAGAGGGCAGCAGCTTCATGGAGAGGACACACAGGCTGTTTCGGGGAGGCCTGCCTGTGGACCCGCAGCCTGGCCCTTTCTCCGGGCCCAGAGCAGCCATCCCAGCCTTACCTGCCACGGGCGGGCACCTCAGGAAAGGCACCTTTGCTACCTCTCCGCTGGGGGCCTTTGTACTGTTTACTATGTTCTGTAAAATTAGGAACTTTAAGAGCTTGGAGAACAATCGCACATCCAAACTGAGCACGTATTTGGGGAGGAGCTTGTAGCAGCCTGGTGCTCGTGGACGGTGCCCCATCTCGGCATGCCCGAGACCGAGCGGTCCTGTTCCCCAACCGCACCCCGGATGCCTCCCTCCCTCAGGCTGGGGTCCCTGCAGGCCCCTCACAGGTGCGAGTTCTCAGAAAGGATTCTGTGGTCAAGTGCAGTTTGGAAATGCCAGGCTACCCCCGCGCGGGGCTCCTCACTGCACTCTGGTCTTTTATGCTCTCTGATGTCCTCACCCCGTACTCGAGGTCTGCGGCTGCGGGACGGGGTGAGAGAAGCAGGCATTTCCAGATGATCCGAGCCGAGAGCCCTCCTCGCTGGCGCTCTGTAGGCGCTCTCGTTGGGCCCATCTGTCTCTGCCCGTACAGGAAAGTAGGTGCAGATTTTCTAAAAACCTGAAAGAATGGGATTGTGTTGAAGAGCGAGGTTTTTTTCCCCAGAGAGCTGGATCGGGAGTTATGGAGGCGTATCCCCCACTTTGTGTTTAAAATCACATACTGGAAACTGATGTGTTTGAGTTACCCACCCACACCCCTTAGATGCGGACAGGTGTGGGTGCAAGGGCGGGGTGGTCACTGGACTCTCTGGGACACTTGCTCCCTTGGCTTCTCTCTCACCCAACCGGGAGACCGTGGCCCCGTTGGCCCATCCTGGCCCTTCTCTCCGCCCCCTCAGGACAGCCAGTACCCGTGGAGTCAGAGGGTGAGCTTTGCCAAGGACATCGCTTCAGGGATGGTGAGTAGCCTCGGGGCGGGGGGAGGGGTTGGGGGGGTTGGGCTGGGTGATCTGACCCCACTTACAAAAAGATTCTGTTCCACTAACCTGAAACTTTGCAAGAAAGTCTGAGACGGAAGCCGTCAGGAAGCTCTGAGAAAGCAGAGCGGGTGGGTGATGCAGGTGGGGAGAGCACCCCTCACTCACATGACTGGGGCAGCCTCTGGGGGGCCAGGGCTGGCTCGGCTGGGCTCCCTCAGCACAGCGGCCTCCTGACCTCCATGCCCCCTGCCCCCAGGCCTACCTTCACTCCATGAACATCATCCACCGGGACCTCAACTCCCACAACTGCCTGGTCCGAGAGGTGAGCAGCCCGGGCGGGGAGGGAGACTGCAAGAGCCCTGGCCCGCATGCTCCTAGCCTCAGGGCCTTTCGGGGACCGGGATCCTGGCTTGCCGTCTCCAGTTCTCCTCCGGCCTGTGCGGAAGCAGCGCCAGGAGGGGGACAGACCCGGCTTGGCCATTTGCTTGGACTGTGGCTGCAGCCCTCTGAGCCGCCCACATCCCAGGTTATTAGGAGGCTCTGATAAATGGGTACAGGAGAAAGCGATGGGTAATGTGTGACAGCTCGTGAGCGTGGCATTGCCAGAACAGCCCACGGCAGAGTGGCCAGGCCTGCAGCACGCAGCAGGAACAACTGCAGGTCCGGAGGGGGGCCTGGGCGTGGGGGTGGGCATGGTCAAGGGGAAGTGAGGGTAGTGGGGAGGGGGGCAGGGAGCCCAGGGTCTGAAGGGTAGGGACGGAGGGCTGTCCACAGGAGACAGCAGGGGATGACTGGCCATGCCCAGCTGGAGAGGTGGCGCACTCGTTTCCTGGGGCTGCCATCACAGAGAACCATGGACTGGAAGGGTTGGAACGACCGAAATGCATTCACAGGGTTCAGGAAGCAAAAGGTCCTGAACCAAGGTGTTGACAAGGTTGGCTCCTTCTAGAGGCTCTGAGGGAGAATCTGTCCCGTGCTTCTCTCCCAGCCTCTGGAGGCCGCTGGCACTCCTTGGCGTTCCTCGGCCGGCAGCCACTGCCTGAGGCTTCCCACTGTGTGTCCTCTTACAAAGACAGCAGGCACTGGATTTGGGACCCGCCTTGATGTAGTATAACCTCATCTGAACTGGTAGCAGTTCAGCAGACACTGAAGTGTCTCCAAATAGAGTCACTTTGAGATTCTAAGCGGACATGAATTTGGAGAAGGAGACCATTGATCGCACCACGGGCAGGTTGAGATCCGGGCGTGGAGGAAGAAGTTCTCCAGGCATGCATTTGCCAAATGAATTCAGTACAAGAAGGGTTTTAGGCCCTGCAGCATGACATTCAGGAAGCAATGAGTTGGTCACTTTAGAGTTGGCGGGGTTGGGGGTGGGGGCGGGTGTCTCAGCCCACTGGGAATTTTCAGGAGGTTCTGGGGGCACCTGGGCTCGGAAAGCAGTGGGCGGTGAGCACAGAGAGGTGGGCGAGGGTGGAGCCACCGGCCTCCCCGAGCCTGCTCACACTGCCCCTGCTGGCGATGAGCGTCACTGCAAGGCTGAGCCAGCGTGGTGTGCAGGGCCGGGACAGGGTGGCCTCTCGTAGCTTCTACCCAGCAGCAGGGGGCATCCCTTGAGAATCTGATAAGAGTTGTGAGCCCCCCCCCCAATCCCCAGAATCCATCTATGCACAAACCAAAACTTCTGCCTACCATTTGGGGCCTCCAAGAATCTGGCGGTCACCCTTACTGGTCTCCCATAGCAGGGTCTGGGGGGACTCTTCAAAAGTGGACACCCTCAGCAGAATGGGGCAGGAATCAGCACTTGAACGATCCTGGCGGACCCTGCGCGTGCTCAGCGCCTCCCCTGTCTGCTGTCTTTGTACAGTTTTCTCTAGGTACCTGTCACATTGGTGTCACTCCCAGAAGTGACAGAGTCCTTCCCTACGAAGTGAGCCTGGTCCTTAGCCCCGCCCGGCTGGGGCCCTGCCGTCTCCGCCTCTGTGCCCACTCCTCGGTCTCCCGGCACCGTGGCCAATCCTGGGGCTGGCATGTAGGGTCTGCTAGAGGACCTCCCCAGCCCCCGGACTTGGCACCAGTGCCCCAGGGCTCCTGCCTGCCCCCTGTCCTTCAGGGGGGCACCCTCCCCGATTTTCCCATCTTGCCGGGTAGACACAGCAGTCAGCCTCTCCACTCCACAGGGCTACAGGCCTAGAAGGGCTCCTGCAGACCTAGAACAGTGGAGCTGACCAGCTGGATGGCCTTGGGCAACACTCTTAACCTTTCTGGGCCTGAGCATTATCGTGTGTAAAGTGGGGATGAAATTAACATGCACCTCCCCAGATTGTTGGAGGGAGGAGTGACAGACAGAGCTTTCCCGGGTCAAGCGGAGGACCTGGGTCTTAAATGAGAATCGCTACCTCCCTTGCACAGCCGGGCGCCCCGGCAGCCCAGGCCCCAGGGTGTCTGAGGCGTGTCCTCAGAGCTGTCTGCGGATCGGTCCCGACTACGCGTGGGGTGGGCAGGTGGTGCCAGGAGCTGGTCTCAGTGCGGCCCTGCTTCCTCGTCACCCCAGAACAAGAACGTGGTGGTGGCCGACTTCGGGCTGGCCCGGCTCATGGTGGAAGAAAAGACACAGCCTGAAGACCTGCGAAGCCTCAAGAAGGCAGACCGCAAAAAGCGCTACACGGTGGTGGGCAACCCCTACTGGATGGCGCCCGAGATGATCAATGGTGAGTGGGCCGCCCGCCCGTCCCATCCACCCGGGCCCAGGGCTCCCAGGCCGGTCTGCGGCCCCCAAGTCCCTGGCCTCCGCCTCCTCCCCCTCGGCTCCCTCCTTGGGTCCTGTGCCTCCTTTTCCTGTCCCGCTGTAACAAATCACCACCCACTTGGCTTAAACACCAAATTATTATCTAGTCCTGGGATTGGGAAGTCAGGTGTCGGCTGGGCTGGGTTCCTTCTGCAGGCTTGAGGGCAGAACCCATTTCCCTTCTAGCCTCTAAAGGCTGCCTCCGTTCCTTGGCCCGAGGCCCCGTCCTCTGACGAAGGCTAGGACCCTGGCACCTTCTTGGACCTCTGTGTCCGTTGTCAGGTCTCCTTCCATGCCTGCCTCCCTCATAAGGACCTTTGTGGTCATATCATCCTCTGCCCATCCCCAGATCTTGACTTAATCACACTGGCAAGTCCCATGCAGGGCGACATCTTTATGGGGCCCAGGGAGTAGGTGGTGGACAGCCTGGCCCACTTGGGGCCTCTCTCCCACTTCGTTTCTTTTTTATCAGGCCCGTCACCCGGTGACCCACATATGGCTGCATGGTGCGCTATAAAGCCCCCGCCCGGGCAGGTGCACAATGGGGTCAGGGCAGGCAGGGCCGGGGGCATCTCGGCGCCAGCACCGCCCGGAGTTAATGTAGCCGCCCACATCCCACCCTGGCGACTTAACCTGCAACATGGGCCTCACTCCCTACCTTCAGGGGGGCTGTGAGGATCAGCTAGTTTGTAAACCAGTCAGAATCCGACACGTGAGAGCGGCCGTACGGGTGGTTTTCAGTATCCTGCGGTAGATGGTCTCATTCCCCGTGTCAGAGCTGAAGAGCCCGAGGCTCCGAGCCTTTGCCTGTCCTTGGGGCCACCATCCACAGATTTCCACCAACTGGACCATTTAAAACAGCAGAAACTTACTCTCTCATGGTTCTGGAAGCCAGAAGTCGGAAGTCCGGAGAGCTGTGCTCCCTGCAGGGATCTGAGGGGAGATCACCCACTGCTTGCTGCTTCTAGCTGCTGGTGGCTGTCCTGGGGTCGTGGCCCCTGCCCCCTCTCCTGTGTCTTCTCCTCCTCGGTCTCCCTTAGGACACTTCTAATGGTGCTTAGAGCCCACCCAGATAATCCAGGATTCCCTCATCTCAAGATCCTTAGCGATCATATTGGCAGAGACGTTTTTCCCGATAAATTAATGTCACACATCCCAGGGGTTTTACATGGATAATTTTCAAGGCCGCCACATGGTCCTTGACTTGCCTAGAGTCTCAGCTGGTCAGTGGCCGAGTTGGGCCTAGAACCCCCTGCCCAGGGCTCTCCTCATCTCCCAAAGTTTGCTCAGACCTGGTTGGGGCGGGGGGGAGTAAGGGGGCAGAGCCTAAGCCCTGGTCCCACGGAGGTTGCTAGCCTCTGCCTCCTGGCCCCATCCGGGTGGCCCCTGAGCTAGCCTCACCTGCTGACAGCCGATCTCTCCACCTAGGCCGCAGCTATGACGAGAAGGTAGATGTGTTTTCTTTTGGAATCGTCCTGTGCGAGGTAGGTCCAGGGGCGGGCGGCAGTTGGCATGAGGCTTGGTGGCTCCCGTCCACTCCCTGCACTGCTGGGCTGCAGGTGGAAGTCTGCAGGGGCCCCAGGCTGGGGGCCGGGCGGGGGGAGCTCCTGGGAACAGGGCTGCCCACAGCAGCCTGCACCCCCCAGGGGGCGTGTTGGCCGGGCAGGTACCAGACCAAGTAGTGCCCAGCCCCAGGGACTCCCTACCCCCCACCACCCTGGCTAACTGCTGCGCCTTGTGCGGGACAGATCATTGGGCGGGTGAATGCGGACCCTGACTACCTGCCCCGCACCATGGACTTTGGCCTCAATGTGCGAGGCTTCCTGGACCGTTACTGCCCCCCAAACTGCCCGCCGAGCTTTTTCCCCATCACCGTGCGCTGCTGTGATCTGGACCCTGAGAAGAGGTAAGTGCGGTTGGGGCTCTGCTGGGAGCAGCCCTAGAGGTGGGGCCGGTCCCCTGTGGAGCAGAACCCACCACCCCACCCCCCTGTCACCCCAGGCCCTCCTTCGTGAAGCTGGAGCAATGGCTGGAGACCCTCCGCATGCACTTGGCCGGCCACCTGCCACTGGGCCCGCAGCTGGAGCAGCTGGACAGGGGCTTCTGGGAGACCTACCGGCGTGGCGAGAGCGGACTGCCTGCTCACCCCGAGGTCCCCGACTGAGCCCAGCCCACCCAGCTGCCTCCGGCCCCACCGCCGGCGCCACACTCCTCTGCAGGTCGTGGCCGGGTGTGGAGGCCTCCGCTGGGCGGGAGGCACCCAGACTCCTACCTGGTGCCAGGCCCTGACTTGCCTTCTTCTCCCCTGCGGGCCGTGGCCCCTGCCCCGTCTCTGCCCCTGGCCCCAGAGCTGGCCTGGCTGCACACACCGTCACCTCGCCCTGCCTTACCTCTGTCTTGGTGGGGCCGCCCCCTCCCGCTTCTCCTTGCATGAGCTGGAGGGCCCGCGTGAGTCCCGCGCCATCCTGCACCCTGCCCCCCCCAGCCGTCCTGTGCACACCCACCTGTCTGCAGCTCCTCTGAGGCTGGGCTGGAGACAGTCTCAGACCAGGCCTGGTAACGGCTGGGTACGTAGGGGAGGCCGCAGAGTGAGGGAGAGGCCGCGTGGCTGGGGGGCCTCACCCCCTGGGGGGGTGTCTCGGTAGCCGCAGGTATTGGTAATTATCCAAACCCCCAAACACAGAGACGTCTGCCCCTGTAGGATGGAAGTCCCCGGTAGCTCGGCCGCAGGCCTCTCTTGCTTTGGGTCTCTCCATTTCTTTCTTGAAGCCACTTTAGTGAGAAGCAGGTACCAGGCCTCAGGGTGAAGGGAGGGTCCACTGGGGGAGGGGGGAGTCGGGTCCCTGGGTCAGAGCTGCCGGGCGGAGCCACAGAGGGACGCTGGGCAGAGCGGACGAGGCACGTGTCCACCAGCATCCCAACCCCCGCAGTTCATCTCAGTACCCCTCCCGGGCTTCTCCCCAGGCTCCCCGCCCCGCCCCATGGCCCTCTGTCCTCTGGGTTCTTTCTGTGTAATCTATTTTTTAAGAAGAATTTGTATTATTTTTTCATACGGCTGCAGCAGCTGCTGTTGGGGGGCTTGGGGTTTTATTTTTCTGGCGGGCGGGGGTGGGGGGGCCATTTTGTCACTTTGCCTCAGTTGAGCATCTAGGAAGTATTAAAACTGTGAAGCCTTCTCAGTGCACTTTGAACCTGGAAAACAACCCAGACAGGCCCGTGGGACTACGAGTCCGGGAGGTGGGACGCGTCCCCTCCGTCCAGGAATCGTGATGTCTAAGGAACAAAAACCCAGACTCAGAACAATAAAATAAATTCCATACTCCCCACCCAGATTCCCCGTTGCCATGCGTGTCTGGGGCCCCGAGGAACCAGGAACGAGAGCGGCTCTTTGTGACTAGAAGCCCAGGGGGCAGGCCACTCGAGTGGAGACTTCTCCAAAGCTGGGTTTGGGAGCGGGGAGGAGGAGATACTAGGGAATGCATTGCTCTCATGTAATAACAAACGTTCTCTTCTTTCTAAAACTCTCAGGGATCCAGTCAGGAAAACAGATCACACTAGCTCTTTCAACTAGAGGGCGTTTGATACAGGGGACTGTTGACGCAGCGGTTGAAAGACAGTGCAAGGGTAAAAAGTGGATAGTGGGATAACCCAGAGATGGTGAACTTTGGGAAGCAGCTACCGCGCCCCCAGCAGGGGCATTTAGGGAAAGGGGGGGGTTACTTTAGCTATCTGGTGTTGGCGTATTGAATCACCTCTTAAACTCGATGGCTTGAAAGAACAGTGATGGCTTGTGGCTGAACTCTGTCAAGAATTTGGGAGCAGCTTGGGTGAATAGTTTTGGTCAGGGGTCTCTCCTGAGGTGGTAGTCACGTACTGTCTGGGCTGCAATCCTCTGACAACGTGAGTGGAGCTGGAGGGTCCGCTTCCAAGGACCCTTGTAATGGGGCTTCCTCACGTGGCTGCAGGTTGACACTGGTGGCTGACCAGAGGCCTCCGTGCCTGTCAGGGCCTCTCCACAGGGCTCCTCGGGCGCCCCTGTGGCATCCTCTAGAGCGAGCATCCCAAGAGAGCCAAGCAGAACCTCACTGCCTTTTATGACCTAATCTCAGAAGTCACAGCATTACTTCCACCATATTCCACTGGTCACATGGGCCATCGCTGATTCAGTGTGGGAGGGGACAACGCAGGGCCACGAACACCTGTACCAGAGGGATCACTGGGGGTCATCTTGGAAGCTGGCGAGGACCTTGGAGGGAGGAGCCCTGTGAGACCAGTGCTTGGATTTTTAAAGTTTTTTTTTTTTTTTTTTTGAGGGTTACCTGGGTGGCTCGGTTAAGCGTCTGCCTTCGGTTCAGGTCATGATCCCAGGGGCCTGCGATTGAGCCTGCATGGCGGGCTCCCTGCTCAGCAGGGAGTCTGCTTCTCCCTCTCTCTCTGCCCCTACCCCCAACTCGTGCTCTCTCTCTTTCAAATAAATAACCTTTAAAAAAATAATTTTTTTGAGAGAAAGCGCCCAAGCAGCAGAGGGGCAGAGGGAGAGAGAATCTTAAGCGGGCTCCACACCCAGCTTGGAGCTCAACACGGGGCTCGATCTCTCGACCCTGAGATCATGACCTGAGCCAAAATCAAGAGTCTGATGCTTACCCGACTGAGCCACCCAGGCACCCCTGCAGTGCTTATATCTTTGATGTGTGTTGTGGGGAAGGGTGGGATTCTAAGCAGTTGATGCTGG
Organism: Ursus arctos; assembly: GCF_023065955.2. NCBI lineage: Eukaryota > Metazoa > Chordata > Mammalia > Carnivora > Ursidae > Ursus > Ursus arctos. The sequence goes on along the minus strand of NW_026622874.1, from coordinate 94,480,336 downwards.
AACTTCTCAGAAGGTGGGTGCAAAAATGGTCATCGCTGGAGCCAAAACCTGCCGCTGCTGATGCGTGCGGAAGAGCACAAGAAAGGCCTTCCCTTGTTTCACTTCCAGGTCCCCCCCAGCTGGCCCCTAATAGCAGGCTGACCTTAACAGGAAACCAGCTGCCAGGGAAGCCTGGGAAAGGTAGTTTTCAGTGGTCTAGCGACAGAATCACAGAGAACGGAGTGGGTTTGGGGCGGACACACAGTAACCACAGCCCGCCCCGCTGGCTAGTCGTCAACCCGTACACATCGTTCTACTCTTTCAATTTCCATATGACTCTAACAGATTCATGCTTCCCCCCACAACGAGGAGCAGGGATCCTTTGTGCACAGACACATGCTGGAGTCCCCATATCCACCACTCGGATTCCCCTTGAGTGTGTGTAACTTAAACAGTGAAGCTCGCCATCCTCGTCAATACATTTACGTCAAATAAGGGAAGGCGGGGGGGTTCGTCGATGGACACACAAGAAGAAAATACCCAGAGCTGCTGCGGTCCTCACTTCCAAAACTGGCTCCGATGTCCTAATCGATTTTTTAACACTTAAAACAAGATACAATTCACATGCAAGTCACCTACTTATAACGTAAAATAGTTTCTAATGTCTTCACAGAGCTGTGCGACCATCACCACAGTTTTAGAACATTTTCATCACTCTCTTGATAGCGTCCTTTGGTGCACAGAAGTTTTAAATGTTTTGTTTTTTTTTTAAGATTTTATTTATTTGTCTGACAGAGCGAGAGAGGGAACACAAGCAGGGGGAGTGTGAGAGGGAGAAGCAGGCTTCCCACCAAGCAGGGAGCCTGATGCGGGGCTCGATCCCAGGACCCTGGGATCATGACCTGAGCCGAAGGCAGACGCTTAATGGCTGAGCCACCCAGGCACCCGAGAAGTTTGGATGTTGATGAGGTCCATGGACGGATGGCTTAAAAGGCACAACCAACCAAAACTCACCGAAGAAGAATGAGAAAATGTGACCATTTATTTACCAAGTGAACTGAATTTATCCTTCAAAACGCTCACAGAAAGAAAAGTTCAGGCCCAGAAGGTGTTGATGGCAAATTTCAAGGAGGAAAGCCACCATTTCTACACAAGTTCTTCCAGAAAATAGAAGAGAAGGGAGCATTCCTTAATTCATCTTACGAGCTCAGACCTACCCTGACACCAGAATCAGATGCAGGATAAGGACAGAACAATTTCACACCAATCGCATCCAGGAATATAAAAGCAAAAATCTTCAGCAAAGTATTAGCAAAGAAATGTCTAAAATCAATATACTATGACCACGTAGGCTTTATGCCGGGAATACACTAGTGGTCCAGTGTTTTAATCGATCCATGGAAAAACCACGGCCAGACACCACTTCACACCTACCAGGATGGCCATAATCTTTTGAAAGATAGAAAATGAGTGTGGGAGAGGATGTGGAGAAATTGGAAACCATGCTGGTGTGAATATAAAAATACCGCAGCTACCGTGCACAGCAATTCGGCGGTTCCTCGAAATGTTAAACACAGATTTGATTCTGCAGTTCTACTCTCGGGTACATGACCCGGAGAAATGAGAACATACGTACACGCGGAAACTCGCACATGGGTGTTCACAGGAGCCAACAAGTGGAAACGACCCACACGTGCGCCTGTGGATGAGTATGTGAACAAATCTGCCAGCTCCACACAGTGGAGTATTACTCTGCCTTCTCAAGGAATGAAGAACGAACGCACGCTGCAACGAGGATGAGAACACGAGGCTGAGAGAAGGAAGCCAGACAGAAGAGGTCCCATGTTGATCCTGTATACATGAAGTGTCGGAACAGGCAAATCCATGGGGACAGGAAGTCGATTCACGGGGGGAGAGAGGATGGGGAGGGACTGCGAACGGGTATGGCGTTTATGTGGGGGATGAAGATGTTCCAGAATTAGATAGTGGTGATGGTTGCACAGCCCTGCAAACATACTAAAAACCACTGAATTATACACTTAAAATGGTCAATGATAAGGTGTGTGAATTAGATCGCAGTTTTTAAAATCATCGTAATATTAGAAGATATCAAATGATCCTGAAAGCATCTGACAAAAATTCAACATCCATTCCTGTTTGTTTGTTTTTTTTAAGATTTTATTTATCTGATGGTGCACACACCAGCAAGGGGGGAGGGGCAGAGAGAGAGGGAGAAGCAGGCTTCCTGCTATGCAGGAAGTCTGATGCAGGGCTTGATCCCAGAACCCTGGGATCATGACCTGAGCTGAAGGCAGACGCTTAACTGACTAAGCCACCCAGGCACCCCCATTCCTGGTTAAAAAAAAAAAAAAAATCTCAGCAAATCAAAAATAGAAGGTAACATCTTTAAATTGATTAAAGGCTACAGAAAAACCCACAGTTAACATTATACTTAATGGTGAAAGAATGCGGGCTTTCTTCCTGAAATCAGGTAAAAGGCAGAGAGGTCCATCCAGCCTCATCACTCCTCTGCACTATTGTTCTGGAAGTCCTGGTCATTGCAGGAAGACAAGGGAGTGGACAAGAAGTAAATGTGTACAGGGTGCCTTTAGAATGTCTAGCTTCTTTAGAACTGACAATACCAAGTGTTGGTGACTATGTGAAGCAACTGGAACTCTCGCATTTTCGTAGCAAGAAGGCCAAATAACGTGGTCACTCTGTATTCCCACAAAGTTAAACATCCGCTTACCATATACTTCCCATGCAACGCTGCTATCCCACTCCCAGGTATTCACCCTAGAGAAATTAAAAGTTATGTTCACACACACCCTGTCATTTGGATGTTTCCAAAAGCTCTATTCATAACCGCCAAATCTGGTAACACCCCAACTTCCCTTTAACAAGAAAATGACCAGAGTGCCGTTGGTACACGCAGTAACACGGCTACATCTCACAAGCACTATGCTGAAGTGAAAACGCCAGTCTCAGAAGGTGACATACAGCATGACTTTCTAGAGAAGACAGTAAGGATGGAAATCAATACGGGCCAGGGATGAAGGTGAAGCAAGGATCTGACTACAAGGGGCAGCAAGAGGAAGTCTTTTGAGGACGATTCAACTGTTTTGTGTCCTAATTGTGGTGGTGGTTCTATGACTCTAAATGTGTTAAAAACACACAGAGCTGGGGGCGCCTGGCTGGTTCAGTCGGTAGAGCATGTGATGCTTAATCTCAGGGTCATGAGTTTGAGCCCCACATTAGGGGCAGAGTTTACTGTAAAAAACACACACATTGAGCTGTAAGCAGAAAAAGAAGTCAATTTTACTCTACGTAAAGTTTTTAAATAATAGTTTTTAAAAAATCTAACCAGAGCAGATGGCAAGCCAGGAGAAAATATTTGCAAACAGTGTGACAGTCAAAGAATTCTATAATATATAAATTGTTCCTACCAAAAAAGAGAGAGACAGTCAAATTGGATTTTTTAAAAATTTGTATGCTGTTTACAAGAAACAAACTTGAAATATAATGATGCAGTAGGGTAAAAGTAAAAGGATGGAAAAAGATATACCACACAAACACTAATTTTTCTAAGCCGGCTTGGCTATATTTAGATTTGATTCACTTCAATTAATACCAAAGTCGTCTAAAGAACTGTGAAAATGAAAAAAAAAAAAAAAACCATGAAAATGATTAAGGATAAAGAGCAATTTACATTTAAAAAAAAAGAGCCAACTAACCAAAAGGGCGTAACTCTCTAAAATGCATGTACACCTATGGGTACCTGGGTGGCATGGTAGGTGAAGTGACCAACTCTTGGTTTTGGCTCAAGTTGTGATCTCAGGGTCGTGAGATCAAGCCCCACAACCAGCTCCGCACCACAAGACGGGCACCGGGCTCTATGTCTCCACATCAGGCTCTGCACTGAGCACAGAGTCTGCTTAGGGCTTCTCTGTCCCTTCTGTCCCCCCTCTTCAAATAAAATGCATATACACCTAAAAACATTGTTTTGAAATACATGAAGCGAAAACTAGAACTGAAAGGAAAACCCGACATCACACCCTCTTTCCAGCCATATGAAATAGTACCTTTGAATGGATCCTCCAGCCTAGTCAAGCCCTCGGCTGATGTGACCCCAGCCAGTCTTGTGACTGCAAACTTAGGAGAGACCCAGAGCCGGAACCATCCAGATAAGCCACTCCTGAATTCCAGGCCCTCAGAAACTGTGAGAGAGAAATGTTTATTATGTTAAACCACTAAATTCTAGAGTAATTTGTTACACAGCAATAGATAGCTGATACAGCCACCAAAACCTGTCTGGTTCTCTGACCATGACTTGAGCTGAGAAGTTAAAGCCCCATGTTAATCCTCTCCTTTCCCAATGGTTTTCCTTAGCCATTTGTTTCCACACCGTGTTGGGTTATCTAACTGGGTTATCTAATTCATTGGGTAATTAGATTATCCAGTCTCTTTATGGTCTCTTTATGCCAGCAGATACCAGAATCCCATTTAAATTGGCAAGATGGGGGCGCCTGGGTGGCACAGCGGTTAAGCGTCTGCCTTCGGCTCAGGGCGTGATCCTGGCGTTACGGGATCGAGCCCCACATCAGGCTCCTCCGCTATGAGCCTGCTTCTTCCTCTCCCACTCCCCCTGCTTGTGTTCCCTCTCACGCTGGCTGTCTCTATCTCTGTCAAATAAATAAATAAAATCTTTAAATAAATAAATAAATAAATAAATTGGCAAGATGCTCTGAGTTCAAGGTAAAAAATCTAACCAAATCAATCTCAGTCCCACCTTTGAAGGTCCGTTTCTCTTTCCTGCTGGTTTCCTTCTCACTTCTGACAATGGGAAGCACTAAAGGGACCCTGGAAAATGGACAAAGAGGAGAAAGGACTTCCTTCCAGTTTTCCAGGGGTTGTCTGTATTTCTCAAATAGCAGCAACCATTTGGCTTCTGCCCCCAACCGCTTGCAGGATGCATAGCCCAAGCTGCCCCCAGCTCTCTCTTTAGTGGTCCGAGCACCACTCGGACGTACCACCTCCTCCATAGTCTGGGCACCACCCAAGGGCACCCTTTCCTTAGGGTCCTGAACACCACTTAGAGCTCTTAGCCCTGGTAAATTATAGGTTTTGGTTTCCCTTATCCTTGACTGGTCCCTGATTGCTAGAGTACTTGGTACCAGGAGTGGGGTTGAAATACTCGCTGGATAAACTAATGATACTGTGTAACTGAACTTGCAAGATGTAGGACTCTCAGCTGCCGTCTTACCTTCAGGATGAACAGCTGAACTATTCATTCAGTAATTACATCATTCCACATTTACTCTCTGTCTTCATTAACCTCTCGTCCACTCCATCAAACAAGTCCATCACATCCCCTTCTACTTCCACTCCTTAGCACTGGAAATTTCAATAAGACTCAGACTTCACAACCCTCTGTTTGAATAAGAAATCCAATAGATTTGGAGTTGTATTAATTTTTTGCAGGTAGGGAAAGGGAAAAAGTGCCAATGACACTGTCCTGACTTAACAAAAAGAACCTTAATTATTTATATTCTTTTATATACATCAGAAGTATATACGTTAAATTAACTATCATTACAAGGGCAACAAGTTATTAAAAGACTAGAATGCCGACTTTTGGGGATTACTGGTTAGAGGTCACAGAATATAGCAAAAAACCCTGCAGTCTGCAGGTCTTAAAAGACTCATTCAAGGGGCGCCTGGGTGGCACAGCGGTTAAGCGTCTGCCTTCGGCTCAGGGCGTGATCCCGGCGTTGTGGGGTCGAGCCCCACATCGGGCTCCTCCGCTGGGAGCCTGCTTCTTCCTCTCCCACTCCCCCTGCTTGTGTTCCCTCTCTCACTGGCTGTCTCTCTGTCTAATAAATAAATAAATCTTTAAAAAAAAAGACTTATTCAAACAAGCCGCACTTCTAGAAGAGGATTGTACATTTGCATACTCTCATGTCAGGCGGGAATGCAGAAATGATACTTTTGTGAATGCTCTCAATTTACTCCTTTATCAGAAACCGCTTTGTAACACCCAATGTCTGCATTTGTGCAGCTGACGGACAACAGCACATATTTTATACCTAAGATTTTGTTTTAGGATTTATTTATTTATTTGAGAGAGAAAGAGAGCACGGGAGGGGCAGAGGGAGACAGAAATCCTCAAGCAGACTCCCTGCTGACCATGGAGCCCGAGGCGGGACTCAATCCCAGGACCCCGAGATCATGACCTGAGCTGAAATCAAGAGTCAGATGCTTAACCAACTGAACCACGCCAAGTGCCCCAGATTATTCTCCCTAGAATTCCAGTGGGGGCGGTGGGGAGAGACCAAATAAGCCTAAAATATAAAATATGGGGGAAAAAACTCCAAGAGAATTCTTAGGTAAAATTTACACACAGTGACACGCACAAATCGTAAGTGCCCAATTTGAAGAATACAAGTATAATAAATGTATACACCCACGTAGCCACCATGCCAATCAAGATAGAGAACATTTCTATAGCTCCAGAAAGTTCCCTTGGGGCTTTTCCTATCGATCCCCACCATTACCACCCCAGAGGCAACCATTGTCACGATTTCTATCACCCTAGAACACATTTGCCAGTTCTTGAACTTCAAACGAAGGAAAGCAGCCAGCATGTACTCTTTTATGCCTGGCCTCTTTTGTTCAACTTAATTCTTTCCAGGTGTATCCGTGCTGTTGAGCCCAGTTGTATTTTATTCTTTGCATTGTTTATTTGTATCCCATTTGTACTATTTTTTTTTTTTTTGCATTCTTCTGTTAGTGGACATGGTGGTTGTTCCTGGGCTTTGGCTATTACACATTCATATACGAGTCATTATAAGGACATATGTTCTCATTTCTCTTGAATAAATCCCCAGGAGTGGAATTGCTGGGTCCTGTGGTTAAGTGGGCGCTTAACTTTATAAGAAACTGCCAAAATGGCTGTACCCTTGTTCACTTCCACCAGCAACGTCTGAGAGTTCTCGTTTCTCCGCATCTTCAATGGCAGTGGGTATCATCGGTCTAACTCTAGTCATTGGCATCTCATTGTGAATTTAATATACATTGCTCCAGTGACCAGTTACTTTGAGCATCTTCTTTTTTTTTAAGATTTTATTTATTTATTTTGACACAGAGAGACAGCGAGACAGGGAACACAAGCAAGGGGAGTGTGAGAGGGAGAAGCAGGCTTCCCGCCGAGCAGGAAGCCCGATGCGGGGCTCGGTCCCAGGACCCTGGGATCATGACCTCAGTCAAAGGCAGACGCTTAATGGCTGAGTCACCCAGGCGCCCCTTGAGCATCTTCTTATTTGCTTTTTGCCACCCATATATTTCATTTGGCCAAGTACCTGTTCAAATGTTTGCCCTTTCCTATTGGTTTTGTTCTTTATGTTATTGAGTTTTAAGTGTTCTTTAGATATTCTGGGTTTGAGTCCTTAATCCATTTGTTGAAAAGTTACCCTTTCCCTGCTTCTTAGATTTTGGAGCTCTGTTATTGGGTGCCTACAGATTTAGGATAGCTGTGTCTTAATGAATTGACCCTTTTATCATCATAAAATATCCTTTATCTCTGATATTAATATAGCCATTTCCACCTTTCTTAGGGTTGGTGGTTACATGGTGTATCTTTTTGTGTGCTTTTACTTTCAACCTGTGTCTTTACATTTAAACTGCATTTCTTGCAAACAGCATATGATTTGCTCTTCTTTTGTTAACCAACTTTTCAGACCCTGCCTTCAGTAACATTTTATCCACTTACATTTAATATCATTATTAATGTGATAGTTATTGCTTTTGTTTTTTAATTGTCCATCTGATCTTCATTCCTGTGTTCTTTTTCTGCGTTTTTTGGATTTACTAAGCTTTCTGGGTTTTTTTTAGAATTGCATTTTATGTCCTTCTTTGGCTTTTTAATTATCCCTCTCTGTATGTTGTTGTTGTTTTCTTAAATATTTTATTCATTTATTTTTAGAGAGAGAAAGAGCACGTGCACATGAGCAGGGGGAGGGGCAGAGGGAGAGGGAGAGAGAATCCCAAGCAGGCTCTATGCTCAGCATGGAGCCGATGCAGGGCTCAATCCCACAACCCCGAGATCATGACCCGAGTCAAAGTCAAGAGTCAGATCTCAACCAACTGGGCATCACCCAGACACCCCACTCTCTGTATGTTTTATTGACTAATCTAGAAATTGCAAAACTAACGCTTAACTCAGTTTACCTTGACTTAATGTTTATTACTTCACACATAATATAAGGACCTCCCACCGACCTAACCCCCTCCCCCTTCCCATCCTTTGTACAATTATTACAGTGTGTTTTACTTCTACATATGCTAGCAACCTCACCATACATTGTTAGTATTTTTTTGCTTTACCAATTTCCTTAAGTAAATCAAGAAAAGAAAAAAAAATCTTTCCTTTTACCTACATAGTTACAATTTGTGGCACTCTTCATCCCTTCCTTTAGATCTGAGTTTCCCTCTGGTATCATTTCCCCCTCTGATAAACAGCCTATGACAATTTCAGAGTGCATGTCTGCTAGAAACAAATTTCCTTTACTTTTATTGTAAAAGTCTTTATCTTACCTTCATTTTTTCTTCTTTTAGAGAGAAAGAAAGCATGCACGTGAGCGAGGGGCGAGGGAAAGGGAGAGAGAGGATTTTAAGCAGACTCAACACCCAGTGTGGAGCCCAACTTGGGGCTGATATCACGACCCTGAGACCATGACTTAAGCCAAAATCAAGAGTCAGGTGCTTAACCAACTGAGTCACCCAGGTGCCCCTTACCTGCATTTTTGAAAGCTATTTCCCTGGGCATAGAATTCTAGGCTGACAGGCTGTATTTTCAGACTTTATACACGTCTTCCTATTGTCTTCTGGCTTCCACTATTTCTAATTAGGTGTTAGCCATTATTCTTTTCTCTTAGTTCTCTTTCATGTTCTATCTTTTTCCTTTGTCTCTTTTTCAGATCTCTCTTTACCTTTGGTTTGCAGCAGCTTCACTCTCATTTGCTTAGGTGTGATTTTCTGTGCATGTATCCAATTTGGGCTTCATGGAGTTTTTTTAATCGACGAATTAATGTTTTTCATCGAAGTTGGAAAATTTTGTTCACTTCCAGGATAGCCAAGTAATAAGCACTTAACAAACCCAACATTGCCACAGATAACAACCGAAAACTCTAGACAAATATTTATAAATAGCACAAAGGCACTGGAGGGTGAACACAGGCAGGTTCTGAAGAGGAGTTAAAAATTGTAAGAAAAGACGGTACAATGTGTCTCCCATATTTACAGCTTTCAGTCTGAAGTCAAGACAGTGTCATAGAGTAAGTGCTCTATCCAATCTAAAATTACTCGTTCTTTTTTGTTTTTTAAAGATTTTATTTATTTATTTGACACAGAGAGAGAGAGAGCCAGCGAGAGAGGGAACACAGGCAGGGGGAGTGGGAGAGGAAGAAGCAGGCTCATAGCGGAGGAGCCTAATGTGGGGCTCGATCCCAGAACGCCGGGATCACGCCCTGAACCGAAGGCAGACACTTAACAACTGCGCCACCCAGGTGCCCCTAAAATTACTCTTTCTGACTTGAGAACCTGGAGACAATATTTGGGACAAACACAGCTGATGGAAAGTAAAGGAGCATTGTGAAAAGAAGAGATCCAGGGAAGTCCCAGATTCTGGTATAAGTCTGCCCAAATCTCTGGCTGATCCCTATACCATGCAAGCAAGGGCAGAGTCAAGGCAGATAAAAGAACTGAAATGACTGGGCACCTGGGTGGCTCAGTCGGGTAAGCATCTGCCTTCGGCTTGGGTCATGATCTCAGGGTCCTGGGATCGAGCTCCACATTGGGCTCCCTGCTCAGCGGGGAGTCTGCTGCTTCTCCCCCACCCCCTACTCATGTTCTCTCTCTCTTGCTCACTCTCTCTCAAATAAATAAAATCTTTCTCTCTCAAATAAATAAAATCCTTTTTTAAGAAGATTTTATTTATTTGAGAAAGAGAGAGAGCGCACAATCAGAGGGAGGGGCAGAGGGAGAGGAAGAAGCAGACTCCCCACTGAGTGCAGAGCCCAACGTGGGGTTCGATCCCAGGACCCTGAGATCATGACCTGAGCCAAAGTCAGACTGAGCCACCCAGGTGCCCCGTAGAAAATCTTTTAAAGGGAAAAAACTAATTTTCAAATAGTTTCGTATACTATTTCTGCGGTTCACATGCATATATTAACTCTTCCCTGGGAAACCCGACAAGTTGGTCGCTTACATTAAGCATTATAAAATAGAGGCAAAAGCTAATAGCCTTTCAGCAAGATACTGAGTACACAATTGCCAGGATCAGGAATACTATTTATCCGCTGTTAATTACACGCACAGAACTATGAAACAAAACTCACGTACTGTGTTGTTTTCCAGATAGCACCTGGCCTTTGGTCATCAGAAACAAGGATTTCCCATAAATAAAAACCACGGCAGGGCATTTAGGGGTTAATGTAAGTCAACTGGTCCCCCCAAGCCGTATTATTAAAAGCGTTAAGGACCTGGGATTTATGCTGGAATTGATTTAGAAGTCATAGAATGCACAAGTCTCCTTTTAAAAAGAAGGTTTCATGGCCACAATTACTTCAAAACGCAACTACATTCAAATAATCTGACATATCATGCTTTCGCAATTACGGAAGTGTGATTTTTGACACATGGCAATTTTATAAGTGAGGCAGATCGAAAATGCTAAAAGATGGGAACAACTGTTCCTCTGCTGGAGCTGAGAGTGCTGCAAAATGTTAAGTAATGGTTTTCAATGAACATAATCAGCCTGTAATACAGCATTCTAAATCGGAGAGACTTTCTGGAAACACAGATCTAAAGAAGGCGATTCCTTCTCCAAATTACAGAATTTGGGCAAATCCATACAATACTTCTTTTTTTCAGTACTTTGTAATACAATAAAACTATGTTGCAATTGTTGGAAGCCCATATCACCTCGATGATCATTTCAACTACAAAAATAACCATTTAAGCATGAAATCAAATTACTGTCTTTTCATCAGTTTATGGTAGAGCCGGTTGTTTTATACAAATTAGTATGGCTTTTACATGTATGTAATTTCCTTCTTTTAGAGTGCGTTCCACCTTGTAAGCTGCTGAGTTAACACGGCAGAGAAATTACGGACATAAAATGGGCTGCGTTTCCTGCCGAGGCTGGCCCCAAACTACTCATGAAAAGCTCTAAGAGTCTACTTTAAGAAGTTCAAACATGCCAATAACAAATTCAAGTGATTTTTTCAAATATTATTAAGTCTTCCATAAATAGGGGAAACCTCAGTGTAGATGATCACATATGTAGTTCTTTTATTTTATTTTATTTTTTGAACCAGTAAAACCTATTCCAATTCAAATACCGTTGGCTTCTTTTCCTGGCTTTTCTGTACTGGCTGGGGCTGCCGTTAGAATGTTGAACTAAAGTGGCAATAGTGAGAATGCTTTTCTTGTCCCCAATTTTAAAGGGGTGCTTTCAATATTTCTCTTTTGAAAATTAAATTTATTAAAGTTTGTCAGTAGATACTCGATCAGATTAAAGCAGTTCCCCTCCATCTAGTAGTTGAAAGGAGTTCAGAGCATGAATAGATTTTGAAAAGTATGGAACATTTCTTGTTTCATCTACTGAGGTGCTCAGGTGGTGTTTCTTTTTTAAAGATTGACTTTTTAATTTTATTTGTAAGCAACCTCCACACCCAACGTGGGGCTCGAACTCACGACGCCGAGATCAAGAGTCGCATGCTCCACCCAGTAGGCCAGCCAGGGGCCTCTGGTGTCTCTTCTTTAAACTGATGATGTCATGAATTAGATTAATATTTTTTTCAATGTTAAAAACATTGCATTCTTTAAAAAAAAAACAACCTTGCATTCTTGGAACAAGCCCAGTTTTGCTCTAACGTATTCATTTTTTAAAATATTTTACTTATTTATTTGACAGAGAGAGAGAGAGAGCAGCAGCGGAGGGAGAGGGAGATGCAGTCTCCCCAAAGAGCAGGGAGCCCGATGTGGGACTTGATCCCAGGACCCTGGGATCATGACCTGAGCCGAAGGCAGAGGCTTCACTGACTGAGCCACCCAGGCGCCCCTAATGTATTCATTTTTATGCATGCAGTTGTACTTGGTTGGCGGAGATGTTTTTTACCATACCCACACCCAAAATTTGGAAGAATATGGTCTTCTGCCTTTATCTGGTGGTCCTTGCTTTGTTTTGCATTGAGTTATACTAACCTCATGGAATCCATGCGTACTGTTCCTTTTCCTTTTTCTCTATTTTCTGGAAACATATGTATTACACTTTTGTGTCATTCCTCGAATGTTTAGCAGAAGTCATCCGTAAAGCTGTTGTGACTGTTGTCATTTTAGGAGGATTTAAACGCTGTTCAAGAACAAGACAGTGAACTAGAAACAATCCCTCTCTTTAAAGTGAATTTCCATCTCCCGCTAAAAAGGACAGATGAGGGGGGTGGGGCACCTGGGTGGCTCAGTCGATGAAGCATCTGACTTCTTGATTTTGGCTCAGGTCATGATCTCCAGTTCCTGGGATTAAGCCTGGCAGGGGGCTCCTCGCTCAGCGCCGAGTCTGCTTCGAATTCTCTCTCCCTCTCCTTCTCCCTCTGCCCCTACCCCTGCTCACACACACTCTCTCTCTCCCAAAATAAATACAATCGAAAGAAAGAAAGAAAGAAAGAAAGAAAGAAAGAAAGAGAGAGAGAGAGAGAGAGAGAGAGAAAGAAAGAAAGAAAGAAAGAAAGAAAGAAAGAAAGAAAGAAAGAAAGAGAAAAAAGAAAAGAAAGAAGAGAAGAGAAGAAGGGAGGAAGGAAGGAGAGGGAGGGAGGGAGGAAGGAAGGGTAAATAGGCAAGAGCTCTGGTGGAACGAGCCCAGAGGACCACAGCACAGTAAAGGAGGAGCCCCTAACCCAGATTCAGCAGAGGAAACACCTAAAAGAAACCTAAAAGGAATGTAGATGAAATGAAAGAGGGAGGTGGTCCTACAGAGAGAGTGGCAAAGACCTAGATACGAGAGAGCAGGACTCGTCCTCTGAAGCAGGGTCGTTCTGTCTGGTGGAAGAGAGGAGACCAGAGAGAGAAGTCTGCATCCTAAAACACCTGGCGAACCTTGATAAGCAACTGAGTGTGCCGAGAGCAATGAGGAGCCCTTGAACTGAAGGGTTCTTTTTTTTTTTTTTAAGATTTTTATTTATTTATGCGACAGAGAGACAGCCAGTGAGAGAGGGAACACAGCAGGGGAGTGAGAGAGGAAGAAGCAGGCTCCCAGCGGAGGAGCCCGGTGTGGGACTCGATCCCGGAACGCCAGGATCACGCCCTGAACTGAACTGGGTAGCGCAGTCGCTACCCAGGCGCCCCTGAACTGAAGGGTTTTAAGCAGGATGATGACATAAGCAAATGTGCCAGTTACTAAAACCACTCGGACTACTAAGTGGAGAATGTGTTAGAAACTGGCAAAGAGGGAAACTTCAGGCAGGGAAATCAATTAGGAGACTTTTATGATAATCCATGAGAAACGCAGTGGTGACTTAAGCCAAGATGGTGGCAGTAGGCAGTAGGATATAGAGAAATAGGTCATACCTTTTTTTAAATTTGTTGTTGCTCTGTTAATCTAGCCAAATATTACATATAATAACATATCTTTGGACATTTATCATTAAAGGTAGATATCGAATTAAAAAAAAAAAAACCACCACATGGGGCACCTGGATGGCTCAGTCAGAAGAACATGTGACTCTTGATCCAGTTCGAGCCCCACATTGGGTGTAAAGATTACTTAAGAAAAAAACAAATCTAGGGGCGCCTGGGTGGCACAGCAGTTAAGCGGCTGCCTTCAGCTCAGGGCGTGATCCCGGCGTTCTGGGATCGAGCCCCACATCAGGCTCCTCCGCTATGAGCCTGCTTCTTCCTCTCCCACTCCCCCTGCTTGTGTTCCCTCTCTCGCTGGCTGTCTCTATCTCTGTCAAATAAATAAATAAATAAAATCTTTAAAAAAAAAAAAAAGAAAAAAACAAATCTAAAGAAGAAAAAATGCAATGAAATACCACTTCATCCCCACACTACGGTGGCTATAATTAAGAAGAGAGGCAATAACGAGCATTGGTGAGGTTGTAAAAAAAAAGACCCTTTATACACTGATGGTTGGAATGCTAAATGGTGCAGGCACCTTGGAAAAAATGTGGCAGCTCCTCAGAACGAAGTGAAAACATGTCTACACGACATCTTTTTTTCTTTTTAAGATTTTACTTATTTATTTGAAAGCGAGAGTGAATGAGAGACAGCACACATGAGTGGGGCAGAAGGAGAGGGAGAAGCAGACTCCCCACTGAGCGGGGCACCCAATGCGGGACTCGATCCTGGGACCCTGAGATCATGACCCGAGCCGAAGGCAGATGCTTCACCGACTGAGCCACCCCGGTGCCCCTCTACACAAAATCTTGTACACAAATGTTCACGGCACGGTTATTCATAATAGCCAAAGAGTGGAAATAACCCAGCTAGCCATCAACCGGTGAAGAGAAAAACAGGTGGTATATCCACACAAATGGAATACTATTTGACGACGTAACAAGTGGTCACACACTTGGTGGCTTACAACAACAGAAATTTTCTCTCGTGGTTCTGAAAAACCAAAATCAGTACCTCTTTTTTGATATTCTCTACTTGATGAGTGACTGTCATACTTCTTTTAATTCTTTAAACAGGTGTTCCTTTAGTTCTTTGAACATATTTGTAATAGCGGATTTAAAGTCTTTGTCTACTAAATCCAGCACCGGGGCCCCCTCCCACAGTTTCCAGTTCCTGCGTTTCTCCCATGCTTGGGCTGCTCTCCTGTTTCTCCGCATGTCATGCCCACCAGAGTTAGGTATCAGCTCCGCCGTGTATTAGCTGCGTGGTCTAGAGCAAGCTACTTTATCTCTCGGGGCCTCATTTTTCCCAAATGCGGGCTAGAAACTCCTCGGTGGGGAGGATTAAATGCGATCTGTCTCGGGGTGCCTGGGTGCCTGAGTCAGTTGAGCGTCCGACTCTTGATTATATATGCTGGAGCTTCCCAAATTCCCCCATGGCTATCTTGTGCCCTAGATCTCCTTCTCAACACTGCAGCTAGTCACTTCCTTGCCGCAAACGGCACTGAAGCCTTGGGCGGCCATGACATTGGCCTTCCCCCATGTGTTAACCACTAATTGATATTATTTTCAACACCGCCTCTCACCATGAGTTTTTGTTTTGTTTTGTTTTGTTGCAGAGCTCCAAATCAGGTCAGCCCCTCCAGCGGCAGTGAGGCTGCCAGTTTTCATGGCCACCATGTCCTGGCCTTTGGAGTGCAGGGTGGGAAACGGAAGTCGCCTGGAGATAAAATGTCACAGACGCCACCGTTATTAATGAGGCTCTCGAGTTTTTGTCAAATAAATGCCTTTCAAATTGCTGTGTTTTGTTAACTTCCAGGGTACTGCAATGATTGTTTTTGATAGTTCTGCCAGTTTTTACCATTGCTTTTTTGAGCCAAGACCTTCACCAAGGTCTCGCCTGGGTCACTCGCCCTCCTTGTTCCTCATTACTTCTTACATTACTCTAAACACGTTTCTTCTTCCTCAAGTACATCGTTAACAATTCTTTCAGAGAGGATCTGTGAGAGAGAAAATCCTTTTTTATACATTTTTCTGCATATTTCTACTGCAGAAATCTACATGGACCTATCTTTCATTATGTTCAGGATTCACAGTGATTCCTCATTTCTTGACAACAATTCCAAAAAACTCTTAGTCATTCTATCTTCGGATATTACCTCTACCTTATTCTCTGGATCATACTCTTTCTGGAAACTCTATTAGATGCTGAATATTCTGATCCTATTGTCTGTGTCTCCTAACGTCTTCTTCATATTTCTTTCATCATTTCAGCTCCCTGTACTCCTTGAAATCTCCTATCACAGCTCACTCATCCTCTCTTCTACGGTGTTCAGGCTGTTCAACCCACGTGTTGAGGCTTCACTGTGATCTTTGTTCTAACAACTACATTTCTCATTTCTTAGAAACTTCGGTTCTTTGTCAGATCCAGGAGGGTTTATGGTGTTTGTTTTCTTAGGGTTTGTATTTCGATTTCTTATTTTATGTCTTTAATCATAATCAACGTATTGAATTTTATGCTCCCTTTCCTGTTGTTGGTCCTAACTGTTGTGCCTCTGAGTCTCACATGTGGAAAATTACCTCCTCAAGGCTCTGACATTTCTTTTTTTTAATTATTTTTTAATTTAAAATCAATTATTTAACATATAGTGTATTGATAGTTTCAGAGGTAGCGATCAGTGATTCATCAGTCTTATATAACACCTGGTGCTCCATCAAGTGCCCTCCTTAATGCCCATCCCCCAATTACCCCATCCCCCCACCACCCTCCCCACCAGCAACCCTCAGTTTGTTTCCTAGAGCTGAGAGTCTCTTATGGTTTGTCTCCTTCTCTGATTTCGTGTTATTTTATCTGACATTTCTTAACTGTAAACTCATCATTTGTGTTTGTTTTTCATTTTATTTTGAGAAGGGGCATACGTTCAAGGCTCCCCATGATGCCCCATCCTCACTTTTTTTTCTTCTTCTTCAAGAGTAACTTTATTTCTGTTGATTTCTTGGCTTACAAGTTACTGCACCATTTCTGTGGAGTGATCTGGAATCCTGCACATGTGAAACCAGGTCAAGGGCTCTGAATTCTCACACTGAGGTGGACCAGCTTGCTTATCACCCCCCCCCCCCATACATTACCTCTATAGTTACTCCTTTCACTGATGGTGGCCTTTCAAGAGTCAACTCAACAGGGCTCTTGGGTACAATGTCCATTTTGGGGGGGCTTGCTAAGTGTGGAGCCCAGCACGGGGCTCGATCTCATGACCCTGAGATCGAGACCTGAGCTGAGATCATGAGTCAGTCATGGGAGCTCAGCTGTGCATTTAAAATACAATTTTAAAATTTTATGCAACATTTCAAAGAATTTCACTAGCAGAGTTCTCTGGTTACCCGAGCCTGCCAAGTCAGCGACATATGGGGAGGTTTTTCAGAAGAACGAGCTTCATAGCCCCTCTCATCCTGCCAAAATTCTGATACAGCCTGCTAGGGGATATGCCGGAATCCAGGTGGAGCTGGGGCCACAAAGAGGGTGGAGGTGGGGACCGTTCCTGTGTAACTCGAAAGCAACACACAACTTAATTCCTGATTCAACTCCTGGTGTCTTAGATTTTTGCATCCCCAATGCCCAATGCAGTTTAATGGCCCATAGGAGATACCGGATGAACGTATGTTGGATGAATGAATGCCCGACACTTTGGCCGACACTCTGTGGTCAGCATCATGTCCACTGTGCAGGTCTGATATGCCATCAAACTAGGTAGTACCTGACCCCAGCACATAGTAACTGCTCAATAAAAGGCCATTGGCCATTTTCCCTTCCCCTAAAATAGGAAGGAGTTGCTCCCCACGGCCCCATAGGATGGGCAGGCTCAGGTCAGACTAATCCCAGGGTGTGGACAGCCTGCATTCCAGCCTTGGTCCACGTCTCTGACCATCTTGGTGGAGCTCAAGTGGGAATCATGTGGGTTGGCCTAGATTCCATTCTGTGGATTTGGACCTACATCAGTGCCTCATGAATGGGCCAGTCTGCCTGGAGGACGGGCCTGAGGGGCTGCCCCAGGATCTGTATTAGCCCCCATGTGTCTGTCTGTTGAGAGCATGGCACAGAGTTGAGAAGGATTAGGAACACCTTGAGGGACAGTCAGGACCCCATGGCCTCTTTTGGCCCTTAAAGCCTTGGCTTTCCTTCTTCACTCCCTCCCCTCTTCCCCATTCTATCCTTAGACTCTCAGACTCTTTTCTGACCCTCAGACTCTCCCTGGAAGGCTCCTCCTCTGGGAGGGCCGCCCTCGCCAGGGCCTCAGGCTCACTCTACAGGTCTCCAGCTCAAACTCCGACTTCCCCTTCCCCCAGCTTCCTGCCCTCCTCCCGTGATTCAGCCTCCTGAGTGTCCTCTCCACCCATCCGTGGCCCACACTGGACACTTGGGAGTCGCCCTGGACTCCACCCTCCCCTTCCTGAACCTGCTTAGTCACCAAGTCTCCTGGATGGAGTCCACCTCTGGGTGCCTCGGCAGTCAGGCCTCCCCATCACCACCCGAGGTCGGCCGCAGCACCCCCCTCTGGACTGTCACACCTCCTCACTCCCCCAGGGATGGTGGCCCCTGCGCCTGACCAGGGCTTTAGTCTTGCTTTGTCTGCTTCCAACAATGTTTTGCTTCGCTTCTGCTTTTAAATGCGCCAACACTATAAACTAGAAGATTTTCTCATACGGAGGAAGAATTCTGGATGCTCTTGAGTTCTCTGGACCCACATGCATTTTGCCCCCTTGGAGGAATATTAGCTGTCCCCAAGTGGCAGCTGTTCCCTTCAGAGGGGACTCCTATCTGCCCTGATGATCACAGGCCCCACACAGGCTGCCCTGCCCCTCAAGGCACTTGAGACTAGGGCTCCTTTCTCCAGCCCATCAGCACCCTCACTGCTCCCACTGACTTGCCAATGTTGTTCCGGCCGTTCGGCAGCTTGTCCAAGCCCCTGCAGACAAAATCAGCCTTCTTAACCTGGCACTCAAGGCTCTTCCTTATTCTACCCAGGCCCCCTCTCTGGCCTCACCCCAGTGCTTCTGAAATCCTCCCAGATCCCAGAAATCCCAAGCCCACTCTGCTGTCCCAGGCCCATTCTGCATCTCAACTGGGCTTTTGGGTCTTTTAGGTTACACAAAAGTGCATACCATGAGTATAAAACACTGTCCCGGGGCGCCTGGGTGGCTCAGTCATTAAGTGTCTGCCTTCTGCTCAGGGTGTGATCCCGGAGTCCTGGGATCGAGCCCCACATCAGGCTCCTCCGCTGGGAGCCTGCTTCTTCCTCTCCCACTCCCCCTGCTTGTGTTCCCTCTCTCGCTGGCTGTCTCTGTGTCAAATAAATAAATAAAATCTTAAAAAAAACAACAACAACAACAAAACAAACCACTGTCCCAATGGGCTGTCGTTGAGATTTTTCCCAAACTTTGTATTATGATAAATTTCAAATATTAAGAAAGGTTGAAATAATGAGTTCGTGAGCCCCTTAGGCCCACCATCTACATTCAGTGGTTAACATTTGCCTGGATGTGTATAGGCTTGGTTGGTTGGTTGATTTTGCTGAGCCAGTCGAAATTAATTCCCAAAGATCGTAACATTTCACTTCCTGAACACACTGAATATTGCAACATGCATGACCCAAAACTACGTCCTCTTCAAAACCACAATCCCGGGGCACCTGGGTGGCTCAGTCAGTGAAGCATCTGCCTTCGGCTCAGGTCATGATCCCGGGGTCCTGGGATCCAGGGTCCTGGGACCGGGCTCCCTGCTCAGCAGGGAGTCTGCTTCTCCCTCTCCCTCTCCCTCTGCTGCTCCCCCTGCCTGTGCTCTCTCTCTCTGTCAAATAAATAAATAAAATCTTTCAAAAAACCCCACAAAAACCAAAAAACCATAATGCCGGGTCACCTGGCTGGCTCAGTCAGTAGAGCATGTGACTCTTGATCTTGGGGTCATGAGTTCAAGCCCCACGTTGGATGTAGAGATTACTTTAAAAGAATAAAATAAAATCTTAAAAAAACAAAAAACTACAATCCCATTATCAGACTCAAGAGAATTAACAGTAATTCCCAGTATTATCTGATATCTAGTCCCTAGTTAAGTCTTCCCAATTGTCTCAGAAAAGTATTTTACAACTGTTTGGCTTTGTTGGTCACATAAGGAACCAGTCAAAGCTCTGGGGCTGCTTTGCCTGCTGGGTTTTTTTATTCTCTGTTCATCTGAAACATGGCCCCCACCAATCCTTTCCTCCCTGATATTTTTTTTTTAAGATTTATTTATTTATTTGTCAGAGAGAGAAAGAGAGAGAGAGCATAAGCAGGGGGAGAAGCAGGCTACCCACTGGGCAAGGAGCCCAATACGGAACTCGATGCCGGGACCCCGGGATCATGACCTGAGCCAAAGGCAGAGGCTTAACTGACTGAGCCACTCAGGCACCCCTTGCCTCATCAGTATTCTTGATTCCTAGTCCATCTGTTGGAATACCTTCAGTGACAGGGATCTCACTACCTCACATGGCAGTGCCCCCTTTGTCAGACAGCTGTGGTCACTGTCCGGTCGCCCCTCCTCTTGTATCTTCCGGCTATTACCCAAGTCCGGTCCTCTCAGCATGCCTCTCTGCAGCTGCAGGAGCCTTCCCTTCTCCTGGCTAAAAGTTCCCAGGTTTTTTGTCATTTTACACATAGGACACAGTCTCCAGACCCCTCAACACACTGGGAGTGAGCGGTGTTTTATTTCCCTACCTATAAAACAGCACTGCGCAGGGCGGAAACGGCTCTCTGACCCATCAGAAGCATGCACTTGCCTTGACTTGGACCTTTCTTTAGTCGAACTGGTGTGGTGTCTAGCGACACCAGCTCAAACTGGCTGAAGAAGAACGAAGCAAAACAGAAATCAAATCTAGTGGCTCACCACGCAGTTGCAGCTGAGCAACCCCAGCAGGGGGGGGTCTACTTCCCTGCAAGCGGGCATCGATGGCGAGGATGGCGACTGACTGACCTTCTGGGTCATGTGTGCGCTATCGGGACCGATCGCTGTCCCCAGGAAGCTGGGTATCATGCCTGTCCAGGCGTGGATCCCATGTCCTTGTTGACGGGGGAGAGGGGTAGAGGGGTGCGTGCATGAGGAACCGCAATGCTGGCAGAGCAGCACCAGTGGACGTCTGTTGACATTACCTTAAAGATGGGTGGCATTTGCTTTCCCGCCTCTCAGAACGACTCTTCCAGGTGAGTACAAATTCCACATCAGCTCGGTCTACAGCCACACGTCTTGTAATGCTAGTAGCTTTTTAAAAAATTCATTTCTTCAGCAAACATAAGCGGCCCACCTGTTTGCCTGCACTTCGGTGGGTGGAGGGGATAGAAATGAACCCCAGGGGGCCCTTAGACTG
Source organism: Ursus arctos (assembly GCF_023065955.2). NCBI lineage: Eukaryota > Metazoa > Chordata > Mammalia > Carnivora > Ursidae > Ursus > Ursus arctos. Next base: position 94,459,293 of record NW_026622874.1, on the reverse strand, counting down.
GACCACCCACAGCATAGTGGTCAAGGCAGTTATGCCAACAGACCGTGCTGGAGGAGGCAGACCCTGGAGGAGGCCGCAGGTGCAGGGAGCATAGAAAAGGGGTAGGGGGTTGTCTGGTGGGCACGTGGGAGCAATGGGGAGAAGTAAGAGCATTCTGGGAAGAGGGAACAGCGTATGCAAAGGCACAGAGGTAAGTAAGGACTTGGGAGAGGGCTGGCACCGGAGGACTCAGTGTGGGGGACAGGCTGGGGATGGGGCTGGTCGGGTAGGCAGGACCCGACAGTGACACCTTTGGCCCCAGGGTCGCCAAGCTCCCCTGGCTTGTATGACACGACTAGCCATCCAGCTCCGGGCCTGGGGGACTCAGGAAGCCCAGTGTCCCCCCACTGAGGCCGCTGAGGTCTCCCGGGGAGGGCTTCCAGTTAGCAACAATTACAGCTCAGATAAACCTCACTGGCAGTGACACTGCCACGGCACAAAGCCCCAGGGAGGGGTTCCATCCCAACCTCGTCCCTTGTCACTGCTCCCATGACTTGCTGCTTCTGATGATCTTGTCGCCCTCCCCATTTTTTCCAGCTCTCTGATCCTCTTCACCCCCACAATGTGGGCCTTCCCTTCCTTCCCAAGGCTTGAGCTGTCAGAGCAGAATCCCGGGGCCGAAAAGAAAAGCCAGAAGTGGGTACAGAGGGTCTCCCCCTGGCACAGCTCCTCACCTACCATCCCGTACCCTTCAGGACCCCACCCCTCAACAGCCTGCCACCTCTCCCTTCCCTTTGGTCCCAGTTCTTTGCTAGAAAAACAAATTTAGGATAAAAAACAAGTTCAGCGGTGCTCCGAGTGGGGCAGCTTTTGCCCGAGTCTGCTCAATTCTGTACCAGCCCAAAGCTTGCTCTTCCGCACGTTTAGAAACCTCTGAGCCAGTCCCAAGAGGAACAAAAGCAAAATTCATCCCCATACCCCACGATATGGAAACCGTCCGTCTTTCAAGTAATCGTCCAACCCCTGCTTGCTGAGGGGTGGACGGTGTTCCCTGCACGGCTTTCTCCACTCGGTTCCACATGAGGCCGACGTTGCCCGGCTGTCGCAGGGACCCGGTGAGAGCGTCTGTGTTCTTCCCTGGCCCGGTGCCCAGCAATGTGCTGCCCTTGAATTGAAATCTTCCTTGATCGGACAGTCAGAACATTCTTGGAAAGAAGCTGGCACTTGATTTCCAAGCTGACGGTTTCTGTGGGGCTCCTACAGAACTGCCTCGGCCCGTCCCCCTCTCCCACATGCCTCCCCTCGGTCCTTGCCTTCCCCGGGGAGCTGGGTCTCCCTGACGCGCCACCAAGGGAGTCGCATGTCCAAGGGTAGGCCAGAGAAGGTGGGAACATCCCAGCCCGAAGCAGCTGCACTGAGCCACGTCACTTTCGTGCAGGAAGGTGGCAGGAGCAGGGGCTACTGTCTATGATGCCGGAGCTGCCCAGGAGCACGCTCCAGCCTCTGCCCTGCGCCGTTGGGAAGCTAGTAGGGGGAGTCAGTGTAGCGCTGTGGTCCATTCTTCTGTCAGGGGCTCACAGACTCCCCACGAGGGCTCCATTATTCTCCCTCTTACCGTCTTGGAGCCTTGTCTGCAGATGGCTGTGGTTTGCCCAAACATCAACTTCCTGCAGCCAGAGAGCCTGCAGAGACGGACAAGATCAGCCCGGCCCGGCAAGCACTTGGTGTCTGCTGGCAGGTCAAAAGAAATCCCGAGGCTCTTCTTGAGGAAGGGTGTTCCTGGTGTTGAGGGACAGCGGTTGCTCTAGGGAAGGGGACCTGGGTGGCCTGGAATCCAGGGTGTTGGGGAGACAAACCTGGCTGTCTATTCATGGATGAAATCTGGATCTTGTCCACTGTGTAAAGTACGGGAACATGTACACGTCCACACATACGCTTATGTAACAAAGGAGTAGGCCTGTCAGGAGTGTCTGGGGAGTATAGACATTGGGCTTTCTGGGGGAGGGGACATTTGAGATTGGTTTTGAAAGAGAATGAGGAGTGCCTGGGTGGCTCAGTCGGTTAAGCGGCTGCCTTCGGCACAGGTCATGATCGTAGGGTCCTGGGATCGAGTCCGGCATCGGACTCCCTGCTCAGTGGGGAGTCTGCTTGTTCCTCTCATTCTGCCCCTGCCCCTGCTCCTGCTCTCTTGCTTGCACTCTCTCAAATAAATAAATAAAATCTTCAAAAGGAAGGAAGAGAGGGAAGGAGAGAAGGAGGGAGGGAGGGAGGGAGGGAGGGAGGGAGGGAGGGAAAAGAAAATGTGCCCATCAGAAAACCGGGGGTGGGGGGCGAGAAAGGGACAGCTAGGAAGGAGGAACGGCATGGGCACAGACACAGGCTGGGGAAAGCAGGCTGTGTCTGGGGGATCCTGAGTTACGTAAAGCTGTCACCGAGGCCCCCCCAGGGAGCTGGAGCCCCTTGGGTGGGCAGCCCTGCCAGAGGAGAAGCCCTCCAGGGAGGGTCTGAGGGTCAGAAAGGGCTGAGGACAGAATGGGGGGGGGCGGTGAAGAAAGAAAGCCAAGGCTTTAAGGGCCAAAAGAGGCCATGGGGTCCTGACTGTCCCTCAAGGTGTTCCTAATCCTTCTCAACTCTGTGCCACGCCCTCAACAGACAGACACGTGGGGGCTAATACAGATCCTGGGGCAGCCCCTCAGGCCCGTCCTCCAGGCAGACTGGCCCATTCATGAGGCACTGATGTAGGTCCAAATCCACAGAATGGAATCTAGGCCAACCCACATGATTCCCACTTGAGCTCCATCAAGATGGTCAGAGACGTGGACCAAGGCTGGAATGCAGGCTGTCCACACCCTGGGATTAGTCTGACCTGAGCCTGCCCATCCTATGGGGCCGTGGGGGGCAACTCCTTCTTTTCTAAGGCTGCGCTGCCCAATATGGGGGCCACTAGCTACCTGTCGCTATTTCAGTGTCCATTAATGAAAATTAAGTGAAAATTACAAATCAGTTCCAGAGCCACATTAGCTACCTTTCAAGTGCTGGATAGTTCAGTGAATACCCCCTCAGGTGCTTCTGATTTTGCACGCCAAAGAAACCTGAAATTTTTCTCATCACAAACTCCTTCAAATGGTCAACGAAACAGAAATTATTTCAAATGCACAGCTGCGTTCACACAAAAGAAAGAGAAATCCCCAGATGCCAGAAACAAGGAGGCCCTGTCCCCCGCAGATGACAGCTAGTGAGCTCACCCTGCTTCTGCCCTGCGCTGAGGAAGGGGTGAGCAGCAGGGGCTTTGGCTTAGAGCCCAGGTCGGGACAGGAGACAGCCTTGGGGCACACCCATGGCCGGAGGGGGTCCTGAGATCTCTGAAAAGCAAACAGGGGACCTTGAGAAAATGTGCCCATCTACAGGGAGGGGACAAGCTCACTCTTGTCTGTTTCAGCCTAAGAATCCAAAACTCCCTACCCAGCATCACATGATTTGGGATGTGAATTTACCAGCCTGGGACCGTCCAGAAACTCCCAGGCCAAACAGTGACATAAATACTGAGCCAGTCTGGTGATTCTCGTGGGGCCTAAGCAAAGGGGAAAAGCTCAGAAGCCATGCTCCATTTTATCCAAGCCACAACGGATTCTATTGGAGGAAAGGACCATTAAGAACCAGCCACCCTAAGGATGAGCTCACACTAAGAAATGTCAAAGTCCCTCGGGGGACAACTCCCTAGGATTGAAACTCAGAGGACAGAACAAACAAGATGAGAAGCCCCAGGTCTCCAGAACACACAACGGTCTGAAGGACAACATCAAATAAGTCCTAAAAATGACTATAAAAAGTGTTGGCCTTTGGAGGGAGGAAGAACTGGGAGTGTGCACTGGGGTGGCTGGGCACTGGAATGTTCTGAGTCCTACCCTGGGGCTGACTCCAATGGTTTGTTCGCTTTTGGAAATTTAGTGACGTGTACACCTAGGATTTGCATACTTCTCCAGATGGACGTTGTAATTCAATTAGAAGGATTTAAGGGGGGGCGCCTGGGTGGCACAGCAGTTCAAGCCCCACGTTGAGTGTAGAGATTACTTAAAAAAATAAAAAATCCTGGGGCACCTGGGTGGCTCAGTCAGTGAAGCATCTGATTTCTGCTGGGGTCATGATCTCGGCGTCCTGGGACGGAGCCTGGCAGCGGGCTCTGCACTCAGCCGGGTGGCCGCGTCTCCCAGCCCCTCTAACTCTGCCCCTCCCCCGGCTCATGCTCTCCATCTCCCTCAACTGAAGAAATTAAATCTTTAAAAAATAAAAAAAAATCTAAGAAAAAAAAAAAAGAATAAACTACCCTCATAAAGCTCCACATGTGATAATTAGAGAATGCACATGGCCCATTTTCAAAAACTGACCACACGCTAGTCAGAAACAAGTCTTAATAAATACCAAAAAATTACTATCAGGCATATCATATTCTCTGGCTACAATACAAAACAGTGAGAAATCAGTGAGACAAAACATAAGCAAATCCCCATGCGTTCAAAACTTGAAAATACACTTCTCGGTATTTACTGGTCCAAGAAGAAATGCAAACGCCATATAACAAAACTGGGAGGATATGGCTATAGGAATACGTAGGGCAAAATTTATAATTTTAAATACATATGTTAGAAATAAAGATCAAAGGTCAGTGAGCTGGACAGTCAACTCAGGAAGTTAGAGGGGGGGAGATACAAAACAGAAAAATCCCAAGGAAAGAATAAAAGAAACAATAAAATTGAGAACAAAGAGACAAAAGAGGGGCCTCAAACCCAAAACTGGGTCTTTTAAAAGCCTCACAAATCCTCTGGCAAAAGATATAAAGAGAGAGAGAGTACAGAAATAAAAACTATTGGAAGGAAAAACGACCGTATTAGAGATACAGGAGAGATTGTACTATGAACGATCTCAGGACAGTAAATTTTAAATCTTACATGGAATAGGTAACATGTCTTTTTTTTTATTTATTTAAATTCAATTAGCCAACTTACACTACCTCATTAGTTTCAGAGGGAATAGGTAATATGTCTTAAAAATGTAATTTACCGGGGTGCCTGGGTGGCTCAGTCGGTCGAGCGTTGACTTTTGGTTTTGGCTTCAAGTCATAGTCCCAGGGACATGGGATTGAGCCCCATGTCGGGCTCCAAGCTCAGTGGGGAGCCTGCTTGAGATTCTCTTCCACTGCCCCTGCTTGCTCTCTCTCTCTCTCAAATAAATAAATAGATCCTTAAGAAAAAAAGAAAATGAAAACGCAAGTAAATCTATAACCATTTCTGAAATGGGTAGTTTAATACCCAACCACCAACTGGTCCTAGTGAGGGAATGGGTAAATAAATTGTGGTTTATTCACATGATGGAATACCATACAGCTGTTCAAAAGAATGAACTAGTTCCACAAACATCAGCATGAGTCAACCTGAGAAACGTACTTCGGGATAGAAACATACAAAGGGAACTGAAAAGGAACAGTACCGTCTAATACCACTGTATAAAACGGTAAAATACAAACTCAGTGGCCGTCCTGGGTCCTTGGAGAGGAAAAGGCTGTATGTAAGTCAGTGGGGAGTGCTAGGAGCCCTCCATGGAGCCCAGCATGGCCCGAGGGGGTCGATACTCTGCTCCAGAGCCTGGCCCCACAAACAAATGAAAGCCCACAGTCACCAGATCTTCCCAGTTTTTGAAGGCAAACAAGAAATCAAGACATTTGAACGAATTATGTACCCATGGTGGAGAGTCTTTAGAAGAGGGTAAATCTGGTATGTGGCTCCCCAGGTTGTGACTTCGGCCCAAGCCACAAGAAGTCAGGTCTAGGTTTGAGAAGGAGCTCTAGGGAGGACAGCCAGATCAGCGAGCCTGGAAGCAACCTCAGTTCTTCCCAGTGAGTCAATACCTCCACGCTTGTGACTTCAGGCATCAGGGGGCCAGACTACACTACCTCAGGTTCCTTGGCTAGGGTCCTCAGAGCCAAGGGGCCCCCAGCTATGGCCCTGGGCATCCCTTCCTTCTTCTCCCACTCCATCCCTCTCTTGTGACCCAGAGGCCTGGGGAGCCAGACCTCAGGTGGCCAGAGGCCAAAGGGCTAACATCAGTCTTGTGCTGAAGGACACAACTGTCTAGCGGGGAAGGCAGGTCATGTAAATGACCAGCTGCCACCATACTGCTTGACTGCAAGATCAGAGGGGCGTACCTGGGAGAAATGGGGAAGTTTTCATGTATGTAATAATCATAGTAACAAGTTATATGTGAAATACGTATTGCCATATCTGGCATTATGCTAACAGCATTATATGACCGAGCTCATTTAATCCTGTTAACAACCTCATGGCATAGAATGTGATAATACGGACAATACTGGCGTTTTGCATTTATTTTTTTATTATTTTTAATTTTTTTATTTAAATGCAATTAATTAACATATAGTGTATGATTAGTTTCAGAGGTAGAGTTCAGTGATTCGTCAGTCTTATATAACACTCAGTGCTCATTACATCAAGTGCCCTTCTCAATGCCTATCACCCAGTTACCCCATCCACCAAACAAAGCCATTTCGCATTTATTTCACAAATTTTTTTAAAGATTTTATTTATTTATTTTAGAGAGAGAGAGTGTGCACACAGGGGAGAGGCAGAAGGAGAAGGAATGTCTTTAAGCAGATTCTACCCTGTGCGCAGAGCCTGACGCGGGGCTCGATCTCACAACCCGGAGATCATGACTTGAGCCGAAACCAAGAGTCGGACGCTTAATCAACTGAGCCACCCAGGTGCCCCCGCAAAATTTATTTCTAAAAAGTGTTTAGGATGTACGTGCTAAGGTCCGTGAAATTAACTATTTATTGTATTGCAAATATAAATATTTTCACAAAATATTAAGTTAAAACATACATTTATAAAAAAAACATTTTAATGTTTAGCAGATTAAAAAGGATAAAAATGAAGCATTATTCGGGGTGCCTGGGTGGCTCCGTCTGTTAAGCGACTCTTGGTTTTGGCTCAGGTTATGATCTCAGGTTCTTGAGATCAAGCTCTCTGAACATAGGCTCTGAGCTGGGGGTGGAGCCTGCTTAGGATTCTCTCTTTCCTTCTCCCTCTGCCCCTCCACCCCACTCCCGCAAAAGCATTATTCAAAAGTAGTAAACTGAACACAATCTTAAAATGAAGAAAATTAAGGGGCACCTGGGTGGCGCAGTCGTTAAGCATCTGCCTTCGGCTCAGGGCGTGATCCCAGCGTTCTGGGATCGAGCCCCACATCAGGCTCCTCCACTAGGAGCCTGCTTCTTCCTCTCCCACTCCCCCTCCTTGTGTTCCCTCTCTCACTGGCTGTCTTTGTCAAATAAATAAATAAAATCTTTTAAAAAAATGAAGAAAATTAAATGATGAAAAATTAAAATAAAAATACTTTTAAAAAGAGTCATCTTAAAAAATGAAGCATATTGGGGTACCTGGCTGGCTCGGTGGGTGGAGCATGCAACTTTTGATCTCAGGGTTGTAAGTTCCAGCCTCATGTTGGGTGTACAGATTACTTAAAAACAAAATCTTGAGGGGCACGTGGGTGGCTCAGCGGGTAAGCATCTGCCTTCAGCTCAGGTCATGATCCTGGGGTCCTGGGACCAAGTCCCACGTGGAGCTCCCTGCTCAGTGGAGAGCCTGCTTCTCCCTCTCCCTTTGCTGCTCCCCCTGCTTGTGCTCTCTCTCTCTCTGTCAGATAAATAAAATCTTCTTTAAAAAATCTTGAAAGTAAAATAAAGCATATGAAACCAAAGATATAAGAAAACCACAGATCAATATCTCTTATGATTACAGATACCAAAATCCTCAACAAAAGACTAGCAAATCAGACCCAGCAATAAATAAAGAGGATTCTACACCATGACCAAGCGGGATTCATCCCAGGAATACAAGGTTCCTTTAACATCCAAAAATCAATTAACGGAATATACTACATCAATAGAATAAAGGACAAAACGTCAAAAAAAAAAAAAAAAAAAAACCAGAGAAAAAGCATTTGACAAAATTCAATATCCCTTCATGATAAGTCACTCAAGAACCAGCAACAGGCAGTACCTGGCTGGCCCAGTTGGTAAAAGGTTGAGACTCCTAATCTTAGTTAGGGTCACGAGTTTAGCCCCACACTGGGGGTAGAGCCTACTTAAAAACAAACAAACAGGGGCGCCTGGGTGGCACAGCGGTTAAGCGTCTGCCTTTGGCTCAGGGCGTGATCCTGGCGTTCTGGGATCGAGCCCCACATCAGGCTCCTCCGCTATGAGCCTGCTTCTTCCTCTCCCACTCCCCCTGCTTGTGTTCCCTCTCTCGCTGGCTGTCTCTATCTCTGTCGAATAAATAAATAAAATCTTAAAAAAAAAATAAAAATAAAAATAAAAAATAAAAAAAATAAAAACAAACAAACAATAACAACAACAAAACCATCAACAAAAGAGAACTGTCTTAATCTGGTACAGGGCATTTATGAAAAACCCACAGTTAACCTCACACTCGATGGCCACAGCTTGGATGTTTTCCTCCTACGATCCGGAACAAAAGATCAGGTATTCTTACCACTTCTGTCCAGAATTATAATCTTTTTCCAGAGCAATGAGGCTAGGAAATGAAATAAAAATGAATCTAGATTGGAAAGGAAGAAGTAAAATGATCTCTGTTTGCAGATGACATGATCTCGTACAGGGAGAAGCCTAAGGAATCCATTTCAAAGCTATTAAAACCACCAAGTGGGATTCGGCAAGATTGCAGTATGCAAGTTCGACCTAGGAAAGTCAATGGTATTTTTATATGTTAACAGTGAGCAAAATGAAAAAGAACTTCCACCTTACAATGGCGTCAAAAACTACTTGGGAGAAATTGTAACAAAAGAAGTACAAAATGTATATGGTTGACCCTTGAACACAGATTGGAACTGTGTGGGTTCACTTACATGTGGATTTTTTTTTTTTTTGATACAGTGCAGTACTGTAAATGTATTTTCCTTGTGATTGTCCCAATAACATTTTCTTTTCTCTGGCTTGCCCTAAGAATACAGTCTATAATATGTATATAAAATATGTGTGAATCAACTATGTTATCAGTGAGGCTTCCAGTTGCTTAACCGACTGAGCCACCCAGGCACCCCTAAAATAAAATTAAAAAAAAATTAACTCGGGGCACCTGGGGCACCTGGGTGGCTCAGTCCATTAAGCATCTGCCTTCAGCTCGGGTCATGATCCCAGGGTCCTGGGATCAAGCCCTGTGTGGGGCTCCCTGCTCAGCAAGGGGTCTGCTTCTCCCTCTCCCTCTGCCTGCCGACCCCCCTGCTTGTGCTCTCTTTGTCAAATAAATAAATAAAATCTTGAAAGAAAGAAAGAAAGAAAGAAAGAAAGAAAGAAAGAAAGAAAGAAAGAAAGAAAGAAAGAAAGAAAAAGAAAGAAAGAGAGGAAGAAAGAAAGAAAGGGAAAGACAGGAATGGGGAGGGAGGGAGGAAGGAAGAAGGAAGAGGGAGAGAGGGAAGGAAGGAAAGAAGAAAATGTTTTAAAATTGTGTTGATGGTTGTACCGCTCTGTGATACTACAAACCACTGAATCATATACTTTAATGGGTGAATTGTATAGTATATGAATTATATCTCAATAAAACTGTCAAAAATAATCCTAATAGAGCACATGAGTGGTGCCATTATCGAATCACAGGGTCTTTGGGTGCACGGAGCTCCAGCAGCTGCAGAAGCTCTTTGCAAGGCTACCCAAGTTGAGGGACGGGAGGGAATGGGATGCTGAGGAAAGGCTCTTAATCTAATTTTCATCGGATTCCTGTCTCCGTAGAAGCAACCAGTATTTACTGAGCATCCTCTATGAGGCAGGCCCTGCTGCAGGTGCTAAGACTTCATCAGCAAGCAAAAACAAAACAAAACAAAAACCAAACTCCCTGCTCTCGGGGTGTTTGAGACAAACCTTAAATATGAAAACAGTGGATGGTATCTCAGGTGAGATAAGAGCTAGCAGGAACTCGGGGCTGCTGCTATTTCAAGGAGAGCGGTTAGGGAGGGCTCCTCTGAGTAGAGGCGAAGGTAGGTGCCATGTGGGTATTAGGGGGACAGCTGGTGCAAAGGCTCGAAGGTTGGGGCATTAGGCGTATGGAGCAAAGAACCCAGCATGGCTGGGCTGAGAGCTAAAGGAGAGCCAGGGAGGGGCTGGGAGGGGAGCAGACCACAGGAGGAGCCTGGCTCCTACTCAGGACGGGAGGGTGGGAACAGAGACAATGGCACACCCCAGTCTCTGTTTTCCAAGAAACACAGTGATTGCTCTGTGGCAAACAGACCAGACCGAGGAGACAGACTTGAAGCATGCTTCTTAACCAAACATTCCCATCACTTGTCTGATACATTTGAGATCTTTTTAAACAGTTTTCTTCCCGTTATTTTGCCAAGTCCACACACTTTTAGTGCTAGTGGGCTATAGTTTTGGTGACAAAGAGAGCATCGTCAGTACTTTGTTTTGTTCTTTATGTTCATCGTGTGTAGATGGAGAGCTCCACGAGTCAATGTCCATTTTTCTCATACTGATTCACTTGTTTGGAGAGTCTCTGACCCAGAGTAACACGCTTGTGATGGAAGCCTTGCGGTGGCTCAACACAAATTGACTATTTATATCACTGATCTTAATCTCGACATAAAAATGATGCATACTCGGGTTATTTTAGATAAGGTAACAATATCACACCAACAAAACAATGTTTCAGAACTTAAAAATAGCCGAATGCTAAAAACTGAGATCACAATGACTATTATTCTTGTTTTATAGACAAAGAACTGACAGTTGACACAATTTGCCTGAGGTCACACGCTAGTAGTTAGCAGCTTGGCCAGGATTAAACACAAGCAGTTTCAAATGCAACACACAGACCTCACCAGAGAAAGTGGCATCTGGGTTGGGTCTTGGGGGGGGGGGGCACCCCCAGGACACCTGGGAACTGGTAAAGACTGGGATATGCACTCTGCAGAAGGAGTTAGGGAGCAAATTAGGACCAAAGCTCATGAGGACAACCTCAGAGGCATTCGCCATGTGGGTGGAACTTTCTAGGGCTGGTTTCCATCCCCTGGATCCTGAGTGGGAGGCAGGCTGTATGCTAGAGACCCGAAAAGAAGAGAAAGGTTTCAGCTGGTAGTAGTGTGGCCCGAGACTGGCCCTGGGTGCTGGCTGGATACAGAAAGGAGGATTAAGCCTGAAGTAAGGGGATGGCCCCTGGATGGTCCCAGTACTGGGACAGCCCCAACCATCAGCCTTTCTAGAAGTCCTCCCTCTTTTTATTTCACGAATGATAAATTACCCCCTTCTCCCTCAGGTAGGGCCCTGTGGGAAATGATACAAAACTCCCAATATGAGTTCCTGTCCCCCAGGATCTCACACTGGGAGACTTTATAATAAAAAATGTATGGCCATTCAAGAGTAAATATTAAGGTCTCAATAAAACTGGAAGAAAATAAATAACAATCAGGTTTCCATTTAGTCAAGTGCATTTAAATACATTTTAAGAGTAATGGAGTTATGGGGGCAGAGAGGTGGAGGGAGGGTCCAAGTTCAAACTCTGCAAGGAGAAAAGAAACCAAATAGCCATCAGGATGCCAGGCACATAGGTGATGTGTGTTCAGTACAAATTATTGTGCCCCAGGAATTTTCCCAGCATTTCCTCATCTAAGCTTTACAACGCTTAGGAAGTAGGAGATATTCTCCCCTTTTACAGATGATAAAATTGAGACACTTAGGAGGTTAAGTAACTTGCTCAAAGTTACACAGCTAGTAAGAGCTGGAGCCTAAGTAACTCAGGGTCTATCGCATAGTAAAGTGGTTTTATCACTTGGAGATAAAAAGAGATGAAAGCAAAAAATGACTTAATAGCTGCTGTCAAGGACAGCTCCGGGATAAAGTAGCAAAAGGTGCCTAAATATAAAAGTACTGAACATACGGTGCAAAAATTCTGAGGTTCTTTTAAATTGTGTCTAGACACAATCTCAATCACAAACCTGAGAAGCCACCAGTGTAATTAATTCCCATTGCATATCCACGCTTTGCTATAGCTAGATGAAATTCAAGTCGGTGTTGAATTCTTTCCCAGCGCGATGACCTCTGCAAAAGCGAGATGCGCCGACTCTTGCTAGTTCAGCAACCTACACTCTGATCTCAACACTGCCACCCACCAACACCGAAGCCGCGAGTAGACAGACCCCAGAAGGCGGGATTCCTAGCTGCACGGCCATCGCCTCGCACGCTCGGATCCTCACCCCTTCGGGGCCTTTCGTCCCTGTGCATTCTCAGCAAGTGCCCAGCTCGGGGGGGGGGGGGTGTCCTGGAGGAGGTGGCCCTTACTTTGGTGTAGGCGAGCGACCCTTTGCCCAGGAAGAGCATGTCGGAGTGGGGCCAAGCGGAGCAGGCCTCCGGGGGCCCTGCCAGGTCTGGAGTACAAAATGCTAAGCGACAGCAGGCAGCGCAGCGGGCCGGGCGCAGGGTCCCGGGCCAGCCCCCAGAGGGGCCGTCAGAGCGTGCTGAGCCAGCCACCCGAGCTTCCCGACAGAGGGTACGGCCCGCGCGCACGGGCGGGGCGGGGCGGGGGCTGCCGCCAGCCGCGGGTAAAGCCCCGGGGCCAGCACACAATGGGCGGGGGCGCGAGGCCAGGCGCCCGGCCAACGCGCCGCCGCACCACATGGGCCGCAGAGCGCGCAGGGCCAGCAGCGGCCCGTCGGCCCAGGCCGGGCGCGGCGCGGCGTACGTGCGCGCGCGCGCGCGTGCGTGCGTGCGATTTGCGATCAGGCGGCGCGGCGGACAGCCCCGGCGGCGGGGCGGGGGGAGTTATATTGCGGGGTCCTTCCTCGCTCACCCTGGTTCCTCTCGGAACGGAGACGGCAAATGGCGGACTTCGATACCTACGACGATCGGGCCTACAGCAGCTTCGGCGGCGGCAGAGGGTGAGGCGGGCGTGCGCGGGCTCCGGCCGGGCGCGGGGGGCGGGCGGAGTCGGGGGCCCCGGGGCGGCGGCCTTCCCGCGCTCACCCGGGGCGGCGGGCGGTAGGGGGCCCGGCTGGGCCCGCGAAGGCCTGGGAGAGGCGCCTGGAGGGCCGGGGCCTGGAAATGGCGCGCTCCGGGAGGGGGCGGCGGCAGTTATGTTCCCCCGCGTCTTGCTCGCGGCGCAGATCCGTCCCTGTGTCTCCCGCCGCCGCCGACGTGTCGTCTTTGCCCTGCCTCGGCCGTAAGGCCAGGCCGCAGCGGCACTGAGTGCCCCGGAGGACGAGCTCCCGCTTCCAACCCCATCCCCCAGTATGGCAGGGCCCGCGCTGGGCTCTGCTGCAACGCGGGGTGGGGGCCGCGGCCTGCCCCGCTCGGGTGTCGGTCAGGGTCCTGGCCTCCTGTGGTCTGTCTGCCCTGCAGGCTCCCTGGCCCGCTTCGCCAGGAGGCCAGCGGACTGGGTAAGGTCGGGAGGGCGAGAGAGGAGTGATTCCTTTTCCTTACGTGTGAGGCAGGGATTTGGCGGCTAGAGCTCGGGAATGGTCCGATTCACGCCGGGAGATGGGGAGACCAAGCAAAAGAAAATACATAATAGCATTTTTTTATTTTACTGTGTCTTGGGTCAGAGGGCTTTATTGACAGGTGCTATGTGCTTGCCGGCAGAAAATCTTTCGTTTCTCCTGACCTGGAGAAGGAATCGCAGTTAGCCTCGTTCTGACTTTGGTCATATACAGACTATATATAATTGAGATACCTCGTTTAAAAGAGAAATTCTTGACTGTTGAATAAGAAGCTTAACGGTGTTTAATTTCAGGAATCCGCACTGGGTTTTTGGTGGGTTTTGTTTTTGTTTTTAAATACAAGTTCCCTTATACAGAATTTAGAAGATGGGCTATAAACATCTTGCTGTTTGTCAAGGACACACTTAGCCATTGTGTACTTTTACAGAAAGGATTACTTTCCCAGGATAACACCACAATGGTACCTACTGAGGTGTCCAGTCTCCTGGGTTTCAATCCCAAAAGTATCTTTGTTTGGTGAAGAATGATCTTTTAATACCTTGGTTTGGGACTGGCTCAAACAAAGGCTTGTTGGGTACGGGAGTGTACCTAATATTAATGACACTAGAACACAGAAGTTGGGGAAGGTGGAGCCACCTGTTATTTCAAAGAATGTTTTATTTGCTAATAAAAAAGAAATAGATGTTGGATGACATGTGAAAGTATTGCCTTTGGGGTAAGTTTCTAGACATCAAATTTGCAGTTAAGTCATCTTGAAATTTAATAACTGGGATTTTTTTTTTCCAGTTTCAAGAAACATTTGGAAGTGCCCAGGAAAACTCAAACAGAGTGGTTTGGTTTAAGGCAGATGCAAGGAGTTTTAGTTGGTTTGGGACTACAATAAGTTAGTCATACTATACTGAATCTGGGTTTTGGAGTTTGCCTTTTGTTTTTTTCTTATTCTGCCTTTTGACAGATTTGCTAGCTATTCTAGTGACTTGAGGTGTTCTGAGTCAGACTTCCAGTGGATGTCACATTTTGACAGTCGGGATGCCTTGAACAATAGCAAGTGGTCAGAATTCTCTTAACGAAGCTCTTCATTTCAAATATCAAAAGACAAAAAATGTTAGCCATGTGTGCGGATGCACTCCAAAAACTAGTGTAAGAAAATAGCCACTCTGCGTCTCCTAAACTTTCTGATAAAAAGTCACTTTACTCTTAAAAATCTTCCACATCTGACCTTGTTGGAGTTTTCCATTTGACGTCAAATCCATGTAAAACTACATGGGAAATACTACTCAGATTCCTAAAAGTAGTTCTAAAAACCTATTGGTGAGTTCGTGTGTTCATGTAAACAGTGTCTGGAGTGGGTCCAGAAACTTCACAGAGGACCAGACCACAGTTGTGGTTTGAGCCAAAGCTTTCCTATTCCAGTGTCATCGTTAAATTTAATTTCATTAGATCTGGAGTTATCAGTTACTGGTTTCTCTGAAATTTAGCAAGATGGTAGGCTATGTTGGTAACGTTCAGTGATAATTTCTACTGTTATGTGAATTATGTTTCACATCAACAAATGTCTCAGTGCTGTTTGCTTGTGTTCAGATATAGTGCTTAGGCATTTTAGAAGGTTGTCACTTCTGGAAAGCCAGTCTTACATTGCTGTGTTTGGAACTTTTGTACCAAGAGACCTTCCCTTTAGTCAAAACACCTTAGCTAAGTGAGAGATCTCAACTCTAAGCCACTTGGGTCACAGACAAAAGGAATAGCAGGTTTGAAATGCATGGTCATAATCTAAAAATTTGGTTTTAATAATTATACATTCCCTGTAAGTTTATTTTGTAATCGTATGTAGTAACCAGTGCTGTTGTCAGGAAGCAGTGTTAAACCACTGCTTTATTTTCTCAACCTATAGAGGCATGTTCCCGGCAGCCAAAGAGAGACCTGGGAGACTGCATTGTTGCCCAAAAAACAAGTCCAATCAGAATTCCCAATTATCTGGTTGGTTGTACTAGATCTGGAGTGTATTTTGTTCTGCAGTTTGCTAAATTTTCTTTCCTGGGTTTTTATTTTTCATTTGCCATTGGCGATAAAGTGGAGAGTAACAGCGATTTTTACATTTCTAACTACAACATGCTTTTGAGTTCTCCACGTAAAACCATCAATTCGGAAAATCAGATTGGAACGTGGAGGTAGCAAGAATTGAGATTGCTGAAAATGGTACCTACTGGAAAGTGGTAAAACTACACATTTAAGTATTCTTCATCAAGTTCCCGTTTGGGAGGGGGGCATTGGAATTCTAACTTTTGAGTCTTCGAAGACTTAAGCTTGGCATCTTTGTCTAAATTTCTAAGCATATTTTAAGACTAATAAGGGGAAAGAAAGCAGTGTATAAAAACAGTAACTATTTGCACTGGTCATGGTAGAGTTCATAAAAGTACTAAAAAGCTTATTTTAAAATCCTGTTTGCCTACCAAATGACAAGTAGTTTGGGGTTATTGTCGTCCTCCTTTCCACTCTCTAATCTCTCAGTGCTTGATTCTAAATCATTATCTTCTATGAAATACTTGGTTTTTACCAAGAGCCTCTGACACAGTTTGGGGAAAAGGCCTAGCTTTGGATTGAGATCAGGCAGACAGGACAGAGGTCAAGTGTCAGCCGAGCCTTAAGCCACATATTAGCTGTGGGATCTGGAACAAGTTCCTTTACCTCTCTGAGCTTCATTTTCCCCACATGTAAGATAGAAACTGTTCTAAGGCTATCGGGAGTGTGCAGTGAGATGTCTCAAGCATGCAGCCTAGTGACTGGTACACTTAATAATTCGTAGCTTTCAATTTAAATTTTTTTCTTAAAATATTTCCCTTGCATCAGTAAGAGTGGGAAAAGTTCTGTTGAGATAATGAGTGAGTTTTTACTTTCCTGGCTGTATTTCTAAAGCCAAGTAAGCGAAATCTATTCAGTTTATAGGTATAAAGCATTTTATGAGTAGAGTACTGTATTATAAATGAATGCTAGCTGAGTAATTTGTTCCTGTAGGTTATTGGTTTCTTACAAAATTTATGCTTGGAATATTTAGTGTAAGTGCTTTTGAGATTTCTAAAAACTTTCTTAGTATATTTCTATTTGAAATTAACCTTTAAGTGTTCTGGGAGGACATCACACAAATTCAAGTAGTCTTCCCAGAAACATGGAACATGTAAAACATTGGTGGGGGAGGGGTATCAGTCCTAGCTTAGACTTCCATCTTCCAGTTTCCAGCTTCCCCTAGAAATAGAAGAGAGCGTTGGGCAGGAGAGCATGTCCTGCCTCTGCATTTCATTTGTACAGATGGTTAGACCTGCATACTCAGGCCACAAAATAAGTGATTGCTTGATTTTGATAGAATTTAACAGTTGTAAGGCCTAAGTTGTCTTTTTTTTTAATTGACTCTTCGTGGTTCTTTGAAGTTTTCCCCATGTCATGATTTCTAAAATGTTCTTGATAGGGCCCTCTGAATGTGCTCCACAGTTTGTTGATACTCCGTTGAAAACATGGCACCCCCAGTTAAGCCTTGTATTCCAGTATAGGGTACACGTTACCTATAGGGTACAGGGTACATAGTCCAAATGGATTCTTTACCAGTGCATGATCTTGTAATATGATGGATTGGTTGTTATTATTATTATTATTATTATTGAGTTATGCAGATCTTCCAAATGTTGGCACATTTCATTATACAGCATCAAAAATCATGTTTATTAATATCACCATTGATTTTATCAGAAAAAATTTTCAGGTATTGTGAGGCTGTCAAGCTTATGTTGATGGATGCAAGTTTTCTAAAATTCTATTTTTTGCTTAAAAGCCCAGTCTGCATTTTATCATTGGTAACAGATACTGTTAGTTTTCCTTGAAGTGACAGGCTGCTTCATTTTCAAGAAAATGTCTGCGTAGGGGGTGCCTGGTTGGCTCAGTCCATTGGGCATCTGGTCATGGTCTCAGGGTCCTGGGATCGAGCCCCATGTCGGCCTCTGAGCTCAGTGGGGAGTCTGCTTGTCCCTCTCCCTCTGCTGCTCCCCCTGCTTGTGCTCTCTCTCAAATAAATCTTTTAAAGAAAAGAAAATGTCTGCCTGATACCTAAGTCAATAACCGTAGTCAGTCAGTTCTTCAGGTAAAAATGGTGTTCCATGAAAACAGTAGCTAGTTCAGCTTGTAACTCGCTTCCACGAGTGTTTTCCTGGAGATAACCATCACATTTCTTTTTTCTTTTTTTCTCTCTTTTTTTTAAGATTTTATTTATTTGAGAGAGAACAAATGGAGGGGAGGGGCAGAGGGAGGGGGGGGGGAGATGCAAACTCCCCGCTGAGCGGGGAGCTGGGGACTGAGTCCCAGGACCCTGAGATCATGATCAGAGCCGAAGGCAGACACTTAACTGACTGAGCCACCCAGGCGCCCCGAACTAGCATATTTCTGTAAGCCGCAGAAGTGTTTTGCCTCTATTTTGAAACATGGGATATTAAAAACTCGGTCAAGATTTAATAAAATTAATCATTTTCCTGCTTTATCAATGACATTGTTCTCTGAAGCTCGTTGGCTTCCTTCTCTTTGTGCAAATACTGCGTAATGAGGCATGAGTAATAGTGCAGTTTGGTGCCCCTGCCTTGATTTATGCTGGGGTCAAGTGCAAGATCAGTGCAGGTCTCGGGATACAGCCGCTAGTCAGGGACTGAGGGACTGTTCAGTGAGCTCTGCAAGACAGAGCTAGAACCAAAGGAAAAGTACGTGTCAGTGCGCTTTCACAGACTGTCTGGAAATACGAAGGAGTGCTCCTTGAGCTGCATAACTTCCTGTTAATAAGGGAACATCAGTGTGGTCTACATTAGGCTGGAATTTATCAGTTGCTTGTTTTATGTGACATTTAAAAATGAATCTGAACATTTTCATACATAAACAGAGGCAGAGACTAGTATATTGAACCCATGTAGCCGTTCCCCAGTTTCATTTTTTTTTTCACGGTGTGTGTGTGTGTGTGTGTGTGTGTGTGGTAAAATATATCGATAAAATTTACCAGTTTGACCATTTTTTCTTCTTCTTTTTTTTTTTTTAAGATTTTTTTATTCGTTTACTTTAGAGCACGTGCCAGCAAGCTGGGGGGCAGGGAGACTCCCTACAGAGCACCTGAGCCCAATGTGAAGCTCAGTCTCATGACCCTGATACCACGGCCTGAACTGAAATAGTAAGAGTTGGACGCCCAACCAGCTGAGCCACCCAGACGCCCCTGACCATTTCTAAGTGTACAGTTCGGTGACAGTAATGCCCACAGTGACACCATGTTGTGTCGTCGCCACAACTGTTTCAAGAACTTTTTCATCATTCCCAAACAGAAACCCATTAAGCAACTCTTCATTCATTTCCATTCATTCTACTTCATAAACCTTTCTTGCGGTTCCTCTTTTCATCTCTCATCCCCGTTGTGGGGAGGGGATAGGATATTTTAAAGCCAGTCACAGCCATCCTTGTCATTCCGTCTTAAAATACTTTTAAACTTGAGTATGTGTTTCAGACTGATCAGGGGTTTCTTTCTAGCCAGCAGTTTTTCTGTCACCCAGTTCATGTTCAGTTTTGCGCAATTGCCTCAAAGATTACTTCATAGAGTTGGCCTATTTGAATCTGCAAAACATTTGATTACAGAACATTTAAAGCACAAAAATAGAGTCTAGTGTAATGACGTACCTCATGTGCCCCTGACCCACTTCTTAAAGTGACCACTTTCATTTCATCTGTTCCTCCTCACGCCACCTTCCTCCTACACGCTTCTGGATTATTTTCAAGTACATCGTAGGTGCCATATTTTATTTCATCTGGAAATACTTCAGTATGAGTTTCAAAGGTACAGACTAAAAAATGTGACCAAATATTATCACATCCGAAAACTTTCCAGTAAATATTTTGATTCTTCTGATTAGCTCATACATTTTTACCTACAACTGATTTGTTTGAATCAGAACTGAAGTTTGCACATGGCATTTGGTTGACCTGCCCACTAATTCCCCTGATAGGGTCCTCCTTACTTTCTTGGTTGGTTGTTGTTGCGTAGGGAGTGTGCGTAACTTTTTTCCAGGTACTGTAAAAGCATTTAATTTTTACGACTACCATGTGTAAGGAAGCTAGAAGTTAAATATGATATTAGCAAAGATGCTTATTACTAATATTAAGTATTCCTCTTCATATGTATGTGTTTTAGTACAAGTGACTTAAATTTTTATGATTTTTCAAATATTTTTAATTCTACTGAAGTATAATTAACATACAGTGTTATATTCGTGGCTTTTCAGGTATTAAGTGAAGAAGAGAAGAACTGTTGGCTTTGTATGCCTTTGAATTCTAGATTTTAACTGGTGGTCTGTCTGTGGCACTTTGTACTTCTCTAAAAAATTGAAACCTCATAGATAATATGAAATTGACCATCGCATGAAAATGTGAAGTTTTCTTTAAAATGAATTGGAGCTGGTAGTGTGTGGAATGTCAAATCTCAAATAATAGGCATTCTCATTTAGAAAAAAAGAACCCTTGGCTTATAAAGTTCAAAACTAATCCATAGAAATAGTTTACATCGTAGCTTCAAGACAGATGTTTTTCGTGGCAGTATTCTCTGAGGACCAATAAACAGCTTGAGGTTTAAGTTTTTATTTCCTCTGAAAAATCTGGAACTTTGGATTGAATCACCTTTGGCACCATGTGAAGTTACTAAATTAATAACCCATTTATTTGCTTTCATTAATGTGTGGGAATCCAAAATTTTAGTACATTGTGATAAATGCCTTTTTGCCTAGGAAGAAAGATTTTCTAAAAGACCATGTAAACCAGAAGTCACCCTTGCGTTTGCTGTTCTCTTTTAACAAGGCTTTCAAACTGCCTGTCCTGTCCCGTTGGTAGATGATGAAGTCACTTTATTAGGGGTCCTAACAAACTTCCTTAAAGATGAAAGAATAGAGAATAGTGTGTGTTATTCTGTGAGTTTGTAGCCTTCCTGTTCGGCAGGCATTTTGTTACTTGTATAGTTAGCGTGCAGTCAGGTTATGTCCACATGTTTTTAGTCATGTTGGTCACAGCCAAAATGTTTTTTGAAAAACGCTGAAGTACCGTGGCTTAGTCAGTTGAGGGTCTGCCTTCAGCTCGGGTCATGATCTTAGGGTTGTGGGATCAAGCCCCATGTAGGGCTCCCTGCTGACCAGGGAGTCTGCTTTTCACTCTCCTCTGTGCTCTCTTTCTCTCTTTCAAATAAATGGATAAAATCTTTAAAAGAAAGAAAGAGGGGCGCCTGGGTGGCTCAGTCGTTAAGCGTCTGCCTTCGGCTCAGGGCGTGATCCCGGAGTCTTGGGATCAAGCCCCACATCAGGCTCCTCCGCTGGAAGCCTGCTTCTTCCTCTCCTGCTCCCCCTGCTTGTGTTCCCTCTCGCTGGCTGTCTCTCTCTCTGTCAAATAAATAAATAAAATCTTTAAAAAAAAAAAAATCAGAGGGTTTCATGCCAATCCTGTGGTAATGCCAGGTATCAAGATAAAGGGGTTTACTTGTGAATGCTGATTGAAGGCCTTGGTGAATGCATACACTTAGCAGAGGGAGATGTACTTGGAAATAAAATCCGCACTGCGTCGGGCCAGTTTTTAAAACCATAAGCTACAACTAAACTGTCATGTGACCTTGGATGGGCTCCTGGAACAGAAGGACATAGGTAAAAACTAAGGAGATCTGAGTAAACGGAACTTGAGTTAGTAATGTATTGATCTGGGTTCAGTGATTTTGGTCAGTGTGTCTTACTAATGTAAGGTGTCAGGAATAGGTAAGATAAATCAGTGTATGTGAAATGAGGGCTTGGCTTTTGAGAGTTCAACCTTTTTTGGCTATTTTCTAGAAACCAAATAAATAGGTTGCACATAATGACCATTACTTTTTTGTCTTTTTACACGTTTAGTGGGCTTTGTTGCTTACTTGCAGTCTTTCTGTGACCTTTGTTTCTTTCTTTTTTTTTTTTTAAGCCCAACAAGGGGCTGGAACTCAAGACCCTGGGATCAAGACCCGAGCTGAGATCAAGAGTCGGATGATTAACCGACTGAGCCACACAGGCTTGTGACTTTTCTATAGGCTCCAGCATGGTGCCCCATGTCAAACGATACAACCTATGCTAGGAAGCTTTTCTGGATGGCACGTGGAATACCAGAGTTGTTGATCACCCCTAAAGCTAGGAGAACACCTGATATTGCAAATACCAGAGAGAGGCTACTGCTCTGTACTGGGTACCTTGGCAGTGGTCTTGAATTTTCAAGAGCAGCAGCAACAGGACTTAAATTCTGTGTAGCTTCTAGAGATCTTTATAAAATCCTCTCCGAGAGAAAAGCTTATCATGAGTCCTCCCTTTTTCCTTATCTCTTATACTTGGAAAGTAAGCCTGGGGCACTTCATTTTCTTTTGCATCTACTTACTGGATCTAATCCCAGCCCTAATGTCTCTACTCTTACCTTGTTTCTTACAGTGCCTCTCCCTCCAGGCTTCTTTCCTCCTACTGGTCTGTTTATTCCCAGTTACTGTCTGGTGAAGAGTCGAGGGTTTCCCTGTGTGCTGTGGGAATGGGAGTGGCAGAGTCACGGTTCCTGTCGCTCCACCCTGCAGAGACTGCTCTCGTGGCTGTCTTCCGAATTGTCTGCAGTCCTTCGTTTGGGATGTGGTTTCTCCTTGCAGTTGCCTGGACCCCCTCAGTTAATTATGGGCTCCTTAAGGGCAGGGACTGAGGCTGAGGTGTGAGCCCTCTATGCTGTGCTCTGTACTTCATAGACGTTGCGTATGTTTAGTCCATTTGAGTGAAGAAAAGTGATTTTGTCTCTAAAGATTTTTGGTCATACTTGGAGTTGAAACTTACATTTCCTGAGTTACTGGGGATGTAACTTGTTATTTTAAAACTTGCGTATGTTGTTTTAAAAATGAGTGGACTGTCCGTAAGGGATAGTCTGAAGCAGCACTGAACAGGGAGGATCACTGTGGAGTGGAGGGGGGTGTGATATGGCCTGGGGGTGGGGGGCTGCCGTGGCCTGCGCCTTGTTCATCTCTTTCTGCTGGAGTGGCGTGGCCTTGAGCATGTTTAGACTTCCCTGTAACGTTTTAGAATTGTTATTAAACTTTTATAAAGCAATCAGGATTTATGAGGTGTTTTATGGTCAGTTTTAAACTTTATAAAATGAAGATTTGTAGTATTTGTGCACTCACAAACAAGAAAACTGAGGCACAGGTAATTGGAAGAGGTCCTGCACCAAGCTAAGGAGTCAAATGAGTTTTCTCTCCCTGTTATTTTTAACCTGTTCTAGAAAGTGTTTTTATGTAACGCAGCTTGTTCGGTTAGAGGATAGTCCCCTGTAAACTTTAGCATCACAGGTGTCCTAGGACTTCTAGCTCAGGATTTCCTGGCATTGGGGGTGTTTGGTTTTTTGTTGTCTTTGGTAGGCTGCTAACAGGATGGATCATTTTATGACATGCACGTGTGCTCTCTGGTTTGTCTCCTTCACCCTTGTCGCTCAAGTTGCTGGCACACTGTAGGCTTCCACTTTTCTAACTTTGTAACTGTTGGAGCCAGTAAATGGGAATCTGCTTCGAGGGCCCCTGTCCCGCTGCCTCCCTGTCTTCAGTGAGCTACCCACTGAAAAGCTAAAACACACTTAGGTCCCGTAGAACTGACTACGTCGGATCAGGTAGCATTTAGGGCGACTGCAGTGATTCTTGGGGAAAATCTGGAATAGTAAGCCACTGGCGGTTTTGTGAGGCTCGGGTGAAGTGAGCAGGTTAATGGGCAGGGTTAGCTGTTCCCACATTTCTAGCTTTTAAAATACTGCTTGCCTGGGTGGCTCAGCGAGGACCCTGCTTCTCCCTCTGGTGTGCACGTGCGCGCGCGCTCGCTCTCTCTCTCTCTCTCTCTGACAAAATCTTTTAAAAAAATAAAATAAGATACTGCTTGCCTGAAACGGGATTCTTCCATCTTCCCAAAGCCAGGGCTGGCTTCTTACCCTGCCGCGTTCTTCTCAGTGTCCCTGTCATCTGATTAGCACGGCCACCCCCGGGCAGCAGTCCTTATCTAGGCTCACCTGGCTCCCTGAACTCAGAGCCTGACTTCTTGTGCCTGCGTCCAGCAACCTTAGTAAAATCTTGTGTAAATGTTTCATGCGCCCTTTGAGCAAGCCTTCCTACCTCCGTTTTCCTGATTCATCACACGTACACCTGCTGAATTTATCAGTTCTCTGTCCTCACCTTCACCCTAAATTTTTTTAAAAAACCATTGTGGCTTTTTGCCGTGTGTGTGTGCAGGTGTGTGTCTGTGTACATATACACACAGACATGCATGTATACTCATAGAGGTATTTGTGTTTATGTGTACTGCTCACTTGGGAGCGGCTTGAGAGCAGGGGACTGTTTTCTCCCAGATGTTTAGTAAATGTTGAATAAATGAATTTAAGGTTATTAAAATTGTAATTCATCCTGTGTTTTTAACAGTTCTCCAAATTTTATAGTTATAACATATCTTACATATTCAGTATTCAGTCTCAAAGAGTATCTTACTGAAAATATTTTCGGGTTTAGGGGCGCCTGGGTGGCTCAGTAGGTTGAGTTTAGGCTGACTCTTGATTTCAGCTCAGAGCATGATCTCAGGGGCATGGGGTCGAGCCCCACGTTGGGCTCCTCACTCAGCTGAGCATCTGCTTGGGATTCCCTGCCCCTCTCTCTGCTCTTCTGTGCACACATGCACACTCTCTCTCTAGTAAATCTTTTTAAAAAAGAAACTGTTGGGGGGCGCCTGGGTGGCACAGCAGTTAAGCGTCTGCCTTCGGCTCAGGGCGTGATCCCGGCGTTCTGGGATCGAGCCCCACATCAGGCTTTTCCGCTATGAGCCTGCTTCTTCCTCTCCCACTCCCCCTGCTTGTGTTCCCTCTCTCGCTGGCTGTCTCTATCTCTGTCAAATAAATAAATAAAATCTTAAAAAAAAAAAAAAAGAAAGAAAGAAACTGTTGGGGCACCTGGGTGTCTCAGCTGGTTAAGCATCTGCCTTCAGCTCAGGTCATGATCTCCTGGGATCGAGCCCCATGTCAAGCTCCTTGCTCAGCAGAGAGCCTGCTTCTTCCCATCTCCCTGTCTCTCAAATAAATAAAATCTTTAAAAAATATATTTTAGGGTTTAAAGATACCGAGGTAAGAACAGTGGTGTTGCAAAGAGTACTGAAGTGCCAGAATAAGTCCGTTTACTAAACTTTGTGGGCCAAGGGGTGAGGAGTGGGAGCAAATGGAATTCAAGTCACTGGAAAACAAAACAGGATTTCTTATCGGGAAGGAGCAGAATTCTGAGTCACTAGACTTAAAAAATTTTAGCCATCTAAGAATTCGGTCATGATTTGGTTCTTCTGCTAAAAATGTGTCTTACAGAATGATATTTATCTCAAGAAAGATGGGGGATCTCTTTCATGCTATTTCTAGCAAAACATGGATCAAAAACGAAGTTACCTTCCGTGATTTGGGTCGCTGCTTGTCCCGCAAAAAGGACGACTTTGAGCAGGCCTTTGCTGTGAGGAGACTCCTTTAAAATGAGTCTTAAATGTTTCCCTAAAAAGAAACACCACCACCTCCTTTTGAATTTTTTTTCCTCCTGTGTTCTGCAGACATTGTGAATATTTTCATCCACAGTGGACACGGTTGGGAGTCACAGGGTTCACGTTTGCTTTATCTTTGTGGGTGCCTGCACACATGTCCTTTATGCTGAGCCCTCTGAGTCTCTCCAGAGCACAGGGCCATTCTAACCGCAGTACCCGTTACCACTCCCCAGAAATTGAACAGTGATGCAGTGGTGTCTGTACATGCCATATTCAAATTTCTCCATCTGCTTTTTCTTTTATAGCTGTTTGTTCCAGGATCAAAGATGACATGTAGCATTCGTTGTCATGTTTCTTTGGTCCGCCCCTGCCTTTTTTGTCTTTCCTGATTTTTGACACGTTTGAAGAATCTGTGCCAGAATACAAGGCACATAGTGTTAAGTTTGTCACGTACCTGGTTAACGTGGTGATTGCTGGGTCCATTGCTGAGCCTTGCCTGAATCAGCCCCTGCTACATTGGTTGGTGCAGAATAGTGATTTCCTTCCTCCCTCCCTCCCTCCTTCCCTCCCTCCCTCCCTCCCTTCCTTTCTTCCTTCCTTCCTTCCTTCCACAGTTTATTATTTATTTGAGAGAGAGCCAGCACAAGAAGGGGGAGGGCAGAGGATGAGGGACAAGCAGACTCCCCACAGAGCACAGAGCCAGACACAAGGCTGGATCCCAAGACCCTGAGATCATGACCTGGGCTGAAGTCAGACGCTTAATCAACTGAGCCCCCAGGCGCCCTAGGAGTAGTGATTTTCTTCTTATGTGACTCCTTCTACATTTATTAGTTGACGTGCTTATTGATGTAAAGAAGAGTTCCCCTTCCCATTCATTCATTTTAATAGACTATTTTTAGAGCAATTTCAAGTTCACAGCAGAAGTGATCAGAAAAGACAGTTCTCAGGGGCGCCTGGTGGCTCAGTTGCTTGAGTCTCCAACCTTTGGTTTTCCCTCAGGTCATGATTTCAGGGGTGGGAGCTAGGGCCCCGCAGGGAGTCTCTCCCCTCTTCTCCCTCTGCCCCTCCCCCCTCTTGCTAGCTGTCTCTCGCTCTTAAATAAATAAATCTTTGGGGGGGGGGGGAAAGAAAATACAGTTCCTGTGTTCGCCCTGCCTTCACGCACACACAGGAGCACAGATGGCCCTGCTGTCAACACCCACGCTGACAGTGTCATCACCCACAGTCCTTAGTTTACATTAGGGTTCACTCTTGGTATTACACATTCCATGGATTTTGACAAATGTATAATGGTCCCAATTTATTTCTTAATTATCTATAAAACAGTTTGAGCCTCGGGTTGTAGGTGCGATGATAATGCTCATTGCTGCTCCACTCGTGTACTGTGTGTCAGTGTATTAGGCGCCTTGTGTTTATTTCTCAGTAGCTCAAGATCTGTGTTAGTATTAACCCAGTTTTACAAATAAATAAAGCTTAGAGAAATTGAGTAGCTCCTCAAGGTCATATGGTGGAGTAAGTCTGTGGCTGAGCTGGGATGCAGACAGAACCTCTATAGATCAGCAACGAGATGTGGTAGAATCAAGGTCCTGCCTTTGTCACCTTTGAGTCTCATAACCATAGACACGTAACCA
This sequence comes from Ursus arctos, assembly GCF_023065955.2. NCBI lineage: Eukaryota > Metazoa > Chordata > Mammalia > Carnivora > Ursidae > Ursus > Ursus arctos. The sequence continues at coordinate 94,432,595 of NW_026622874.1, read as the reverse complement.
CTTCTTGTTACAGGGGAGGAATTGGCATTGAGGTGTAAATGGATTAGTAATACGCATTTGAGGGCTGGTGGAGAGCAGGATGTACATAGGCCTTGCTGTACAAAATCTAAAATTTTTACTAGAGCATTTGTCCTAGCCACCGTCTGACAGTATCAGGAAGCAGGTGTGTTACGAATGGGTTCAGCTTCAGCAGCACTGAATTCAGCACTCTGAATACAGCGTGCTAACTCTGGACGATCCGTTTCGGCAAGTATGAGGATGACCAGGATGAGGGAGGGTGTTAAGGTTTTAGGACATAAACGTTCTGGAGATACGGAGTCTAAGTGAATAGGTAACCAGTCGTGCAAGGAGGGTATGTTCTGTTTGGATTTGAATTTCCAGGCAAATGTGTTTACATAGATTCTGTGTTTCCGTGGACATTTCTGTCACCAAAACATAGCCACCCTGGTCATGAATAATATTTTGGAATACTCTTGATAATTTCAAGATGTCACTGTACACTCGAGTGGAGTGGTTCACATGGTGGTGTGGCTGAGGGGAAGACCTTTTCCTTTTCCCTGCTCTGGGGCGAGTAGACTTGAATCTCTCTGTTTCCCCTCCAGGTCCCGTGGCAGTGCTGGTGGCCATGGCTCCCGCAGCCAGAAGGAGCTGCCCACAGAGCCCCCCTACACAGCGTATGTAGGAAATCTACCTTTTAATACAGTTCAGGGCGACATAGATGCTATCTTTAAGGATCTCAGCATAAGGAGTGTACGGCTAGTCAGAGACAAAGACACAGACAAATTTAAAGGTGAGTGTGGGGGAGTTCTTACTGTGTATTATTGTAGAGGGAGGGTCGAAACCAAAATGTTAGGGAACCAGAGGGCTCCAGTTATGAAAGAGTTTTAAATATTTGTCCGAATAGCTGAAATTAACATGGCCCTTTAACCCATAAGCTTTCAGTTCTACTTGGGGGGGGGGTGTTTTACACAGGATCTGATTTGTAGAAATACTCAGTATAAATATGCCCAAGTCAGTCTTGTTGGCCTGACCCAGCTATCCTGTCTGTGCCAGTCAAGGATTTCCCTGGGAGGGAAAATGAGCAGATAAAACAGAGGAGCTCACAGGTGCATTTCACCTTGGCCCAACTCATGGTATTTTTCTTTGAAGTTTTCCTGTAATCTAGGTATTGGTATAGAATTCAAAAGAGAACCTAATAATATTGTCACTATACATTTGTGACTTCAGAGTGTGTGTGAGGAGAGGGTTGGCTCAAATTTCAGATAAAGTTAGTGTCCATAGATTAGTCTCTTAAAGGGCACTTGAGCCCGGAAGCAGTAAGAAAGAAGAATCCTACCAGCATTATCTCCTGGCTTTCAAGATTCCCTGAGGAGAAACGTGCTCCCTGTCTGAGGCCATGGAGCAAGGGACAAGAGCATTTGGTTTACATTATTTATCCAGAAGAACATCCAGGAAGAGTACAGAGTGATGTGCAGTGAGGAGAGGTACGAGAAGCAGAGGTTTCGCTCACCTGAACAGTTCTGTGTATAGGTGGTACTTTCCTTGTTTTTAACATTTTTTGGCTTTAGAACCTGAAGCCTTGTTACAGTAAGTGCCCAAACAATGAAAACACACTATCCGTTCAGCTTGTTGAAGGTAAGGCCCACCCAGTGTCCCTACTTGAGGCACTAGGAGTTCCGGGCGTCGGGGGAAGTGGGTGGGGGAGGCCAGGTTTTGGGGTGAGGCAGTAGAAGCAAGTTCTCGTTTGTCTACTAGAGGGTCGTCCTCAGTTTCAGCAGCTCTAGGGGTGAGATGGTGAGTGGGCTTTTTTGTTGGCCTCTTTGAACTTGCAGGGTGGTTTCCTCAAGTACTCTAGACATTAAATCCACTCGGGGGGAAGGTGGGGACTCTCCAGACAAGCAGTGCATTCTTTTAGTAAGTAGTTGGGGAACAGACAGTGAACAGGACAAGTTTGGACCCAAGCCTTTGGAGCACTTGCGGTCTAGCGGGCTTTGAAGGTGAAGTGTAATCATTGCACAGGATGGGGATACATGGGCTGGAAGGGTGTGGTACAGGGAGCAGTGTGAGTATATTGGGGCAGGGGGGCGTGCTTGACCCAGATTTAGTCTCCAGGTGGGGCAAGGAAGGGGCATGGAAAGAGTGTTGGAGGTAGAGGAAGAAGCTAAAGCAGAGGTTTGAGGTGAGAAGGTGCAGTTTCCTCTGCCTGGAATGTTCTCCGCTTTACAGGCCTGTGTCAGAATCCAGCATCAGGGACACAGATTGTCGGTAACACGTGCTTGGACCTAGGCCATCTGTCTTTGAATTAGTTTCCCAAGGAGGATGCCCGTCTTACTGAGGGTATATGTTCTAGCTTTATAAAGCGGGTTTTATACCAGCTACCTGAGTGGTAAGTAGTAGGCACCCTCAGCCTGTTCCTTCAAAGCATGTTTGGTATTGAATTTGAAATCTGTGTCTTAAAGCCCCAGTTGGGTTACATTAAAATTATTCAAAAGTCAGAACTAATAGCTCTTCACCATGATCCGGGAAAGGCTTTAATATTACGGTTAAAACTCATAAAAAGAAAGGTTTATGAAAACATAGCTGCCAAATATTTCAATGCCTGTTTGGTACTTCCTGACAGAATATAATTGAGAGGAAGGAATGCCAGTCAGGTATTTTCTGTTTATCAAAAAGTACAGTCTGTCTTTTAGACTCTAGTAGTCTACTGTCCCCTAGATGCAACAAGAGTGGGGAAATGGACAGGGATCCCACCGCGTCTTAATCCAGAAGTCCTTGAGGAAGTTGGGGTTTGTGTCTCTTACAGGGTTCTGCTATGTAGAATTTGATGAGGTGGACTCCCTTAAGGAAGCCTTGACATACGATGGTGCAGTAAGTATCTTCAGGTTTTCTGTGTCACGTTGGAACTCGAGATGTTTTTTCTTGCCAATACTTACGCTGTTTTCTCCTTATCATTAGCTGTTGGGTGATCGGTCACTTCGTGTGGACATTGCAGAAGGCAGAAAACAAGATAAAGGTGGCTTTGGCTTCAGGAAAGGTGGACCAGATGACAGAGGTGATTGGTTCTTCTAAAACTGAACATAAAACTTGCTGTGCGCCCATTGATGACAACTCTCGAAGGTTACTAGTGGAACTGTCTCACAGCCTGATAGGTTTTTGTGAGCTTTTTAAACACGTTTAAAAATCTTGACAGAAAATGGATGGTGCTTCTGTAAACCTGGGGTGTTTTGTTTGGTTTTTGGTTTTTGGTTTTTTTTTCTGTTGGCAGTGAGAACTCTTATATTAAAATTCCTGTTCTCATCACATGAGTTGTCCATCTTCCCAGTGAATTTTTCTGTATTTGTGCAGCAAGGTAATGGTACGACCTCAACTTCATCTTTTTTGGGTATCCTCAGGAATGTGTGGCCCTGGAGAATCTAGAGGTGGATGGGATTCTGGGATGACTTCGGTTCTGGTAGCAGCATTTAAAATATTGCCACGTACCTTTTTCATTGGCCTTGCTGCTGTTATCCCTTTGTTGCGAGTAGCTGTCTGGACCGTCCTTTAGCTCACTGCGCAGACGAAATTTTCCTGAAAGGTCCCCAGGCATGCACTAAGCCTCTTTTGGAACCTGAGTGTTTGAGGTAGGACTTGAGAGGCTCCCCACTGTGGGTGGGCAAGGTAGACCGATCCACCGGCTTGTCTCACCTTGCCTTAGCCTGCCGTTCTCATCTGGGCCTTCATCTCAGGAATCCCCTTGGCGGCGCTAGTGTGCTCGGTACGCATAGAAGCACTGCTACTTCTAGAAATAGCGTGGAGGTTTTGGAAACTTACAGAAAGCCTGGTCACTGTGGTTCTTGGTGGCTCCCTCTTGCATGGTTGAAGTCCTGGTGACCAGGGTGTTTTTCTTAAAGGGCATGGAACTCCTGTCCCTTCATGGTGGACATGATCCACTTTACTCTTCCTTTTCTTAACTGACCCAGGCACCCTGGCAGGTGCCTCCCTGTCTCACCTCAAGGGGTCAGTTTGCATGTCAGGCCTCTGCTTTGAAGGGTTGATCTCCTAAGCATTTCTTAAACTCTTTACATTGTTTTGTTTTTTTAAGTAAAAGTAATTAATATATGTAATAATAATAATGGCAATTGTAACAGAAGGGTAAAAACATGAAAAACAAGTCTGTTATCTTTCCTATAAACTCTGCACTCTCCACTGTATAAGATGATACCATCAGCGCCCCCCCCCCAATCCTATCACTCTCCCCCCATCAAACCAAATTCAGCATAAAGTATTTGGTAAGTATGCGAAGAAGTAGGACAAGGTATTGTAGACGAAAATTCTTAAAAATTCTTTTCAGTACTACTTTAGCTAAACAGATAACTGCTTATATCTGTTGAATAACTCAATTCCTTAAAGTCCTGTAGCCAGTCAGAAATGAGCTTATTCATAAAAGTACAGTATGATCCAGTAAACCTGTAATTTTATGTATAAGCTAGTCTCTGATTGAAACATGCAACAAATGTCTTCTCACAGGCAGTCCAGGTGCGGCCGTTAGTGGCCTGAGGAGTAGTGGTCTCGGACCTGCCAGTTCTGAATTCCCGGTACCGGAGGAGTAGCGCTGGAGTTTAGAGCTCTGGAAGTATGGAAGTTACCTAAGGAACGGTCGCCTTAGGTGGGCTTCTACTCTCCAAAGCTGAGAACGCAGCCAGAGGCTGCCTTGACACCCGCCAGTTGCGGTGTCCCCTGCAGGGTTTTGTTGTATCTAAAACCACCAAGTGCCCACGCGATGGAATTAATGCCTATATACGTTATTTGTGAAAGTAGATCTTTTTTGCTCTTTAAAGGAATGATGCTATTTTTTTAAAAGATACGTGCTCGTGAAAAAAGACTCAAGTAATGACAAAAAATACAAAGAAGAAAGCAAATAAAGTCCCACCACCAGAAGTAGCCTGTGTGTTAAACTAAACTTTGTAAAAAACAAAACAAAACCCAAAACCTTAGAAGGTTCTCATGCTGGGCCTCCTAAAAATCTGTCTTCAGATTTTATTAAAAGATATTCATGAATGTCAGACCTTGCTTTCCCTCATCATCTTCCCCTGCTCCTATCATAAAAGATTCTGAAATAAGGTTGTCACCTGCTATTAATGGCACTGGTTTTTCCCTCTACCAAACTCTGCCTCGTGCGCCTGGACAGAGCAGCAGTTGTGTTTCTCTGCCTTGTCAGTGTGAGTGTGAGCTGATCTATGTTACAGTCTGGTAGCAGGAATTATTCGCATAGGGGAAGTAACTTCTGGACTCACATGGAAAGGTACACTTCCCCGCTTATTCGGGGAAAATGTCAGGTTAAATGTTTGAGTACCAGTTAAGCTCATTTAATGCGCAGTGTGAGCTCTGGTTCCAGAAATCCTGTAAGGAACCTTACACCCGACTGTACGCCTCCCGGTGTGTTCTCCCCAGCCCAGTGCTCCTGTTGGCCTGAATCTGGTCGAAATTGTTTTCATTTCTTGTTTTGGTAAAGTTGTTGTTCAACTCCATTTCGGAGCTTGATCTCTTCCCACATTCCTTGGCCACATTTAAAGAACAGAAAAATACCACCCTTGCGAACAGAGTGCATTCTCCATATTCAGGGGAGTTAAGTTTCAAAGCGCTGAGAACACCGGATGAGCAGACACGAAACCATTGCTCCTTGGGATGCAGCAAGGTCAGAGTCCTGTGAGTCTCTGGTCAGTCAGTCCATACCTTCTTGTGTGGATTTCTGTTCGAAGACACCTTATTTCTGTTGATTCCTCTGACACGAACTCACGGCCAGCAGCACTAGAACTCTGCCCGAGTGGAGCTTACCTAACCTGCATTTTCTGGATAAGGCACAGGACCACCTTCTTGCTCTGAGGAATACCGGGCGACTCGTCAGCGCTCCATTCCAGGGCCATTTTAAACAGTGCAGTCGCCAGGGAAAAGCACAAAAGAGCAAAAACCCTGGCACCAAATAGATTGAAAAGACACTTAATTACAGTCTGAGCTGAACCAAGGCCAAGTGTTGCTTCGTTCAGCCTTAGCTGCAAAACACGCATGTCAGGCAACTCCCATCTTCCACTGCTCTGCGTGTGTCTGGAAAAGCAGAAGTGCCGAAAGTATTGATTTCAGGGTCATGTACAAATGGTAGCAAGTAGACGAGTTGGCAGATAGGAAGTCTGTAAGTGATGGAGGCGAGACCACAGAGAGTATTCCTCGGGCTCAGGATTCTTCTTAAAGGTAGATTCCTCTAGGGGCGCCTGGGTGGCACAGCAGTTAAAGCATCTGCCTTTGGCTCAGGGCGTGATCCCGGCGTTCTGGGATCGAGCCCCACATCGGGCTCCTCCGCTATGAGCCTGTTTCTTCCTCTCCCATTCCGCCTGCTTGTGTTCCCTCTCTCGCTGGCTGTCTCGATCTCTGTCAAATAAATAAATAAAATCTTTAAAAAATAAAAAAATTAAAAAATTTAAAAAAAGATTCCTCTGGAGCTTTGAGCAATGGCACCATCCTTGCAGTAAAAGCTGCCACCTTTGGGGGCTGAGACGGGGCAGGCTCATTTGTTTAACTACAGTTTTGTTTCTTAAATTTTTTCCGAATGTAAACTCTTCACTTCAGTGGTCTGTACTGTTATAGGGCTAGTTGGCTTGAACCCCCTCTAAATGGAAGTCTTTCAGTGAAACGTGACATTAAAGAAAACTTAAGGTTCTTAAAGCCTACGGAGAATATCATCTCCACACAGACGAGCATTGTCACACTCTGGAGCACTCGTAATGAGACGCAGTTTACTCTGGGAACTGTTTCAGCAGAGACCCTAGGAACGCGGAGAAAGCCCTTCCTCTCCTTCACCGCGGAAGAGGTGGTGTGGGTTGGGGGGCCAGCCACATAACTGGTTTTGCTGACAACACGGGTACTTGATTTTAGAGAGATCCCCTCCTGACATGCAGCAGAAACACAGATGGGGGGGTGTCACCCAGAGGTGGCAGCCGGGTTTTTATTTTGTCGTCATGTCTGGTTTCCTCTTGGGTTTTGCATTTTATTTTATTTTATTTTTTTAAGATTTTATTTATTTATTTGACAGAGAGAGACAACCAGCGAGAGAGGGAACACAGCAGGGGAGTGGGAGAGGAAGAAGCAGGCTCCCAGCGGAGGAGCCTGATGCGGGACTCGATCCCAGAACGCTGGGATCACGCCCTGAGCCGAAGGCCTACGCTTAACGACTGTGCCACCCAGGCACCCCAGGGTTTTGCATTTTAAATTGGAATATTTCAATTCCAGGTTTAGCTTTTTAATAATTACAGGTTTATAGTAGGAGACAGAATAAACGGGGCTTTGAAGTTTTTTGTTTTGTTGTAAACATTATATATCTTACGTGATGTTCCCCCCAACTTTTCCTGCAAGGTTTAAACAGCTCAATTTATTTTTCTTTCCTAAGAAATGTTAAAAGTCTGTTATAATTGAGATTACCCAGCTCATTCATGTTGGACTCCTTTCAGTACACTTTATTTCGCAAAAGCTTCCAATGTTGGACGAACTAAAGAATTTCAAATCAAACCGTCTACACCAGCTGTACAGTTATCTTTGAGACAGTAGCTTAAAAAGTAATCCAGTGTCCTCTTCCTTCTTCAGGCTTCAGGGATGACTTCTTAGGAGGCAGGGGAGGGAGTCGCCCAGGTGACCGGCGAACAGGCCCCCCAATGGGGAGTCGGTTCAGAGATGGCCCTCCCCTTCGAGGGTCCAATATGGACTTCAGAGAACCAACAGAAGGTATGGTGCAACTTTCTTCCTGGAGGGTGTCTTGTCCTGGTACTCTGGCTGTACCCCCCCCCCCACATGCCTTCTCGTGCCATGGACATAGCCTCTGTGGACCACCCCTTAGTCTTAAATAGTGAGTTTACCTTTGTTAGAGTGTGTAGGGATGGGGTAGGTCTTCAAGGCTGGCTTGCTAGTTAGCGGGCTGGGCTGCAGGGGCCACCGTCAGTCTTTTCACCCGGATGGGGAAGGGAGTCCGTTGTGAATAAACCATGTTGGTTTTTCTCCCACAGAGGAAAGAGCACAGAGGCCACGGCTCCAGCTGAAGCCTCGGACAGTTGCAACGCCCCTCAATCAAGTAGCCAATCCCAACTCTGCTATCTTCGGGGGAGCCAGGCCCAGAGAGGAAGTCGTTCAGAAGGAGCAAGAATGAGCTTGCGGTTGGGAGGGAATGGGGTGTGGGGGAGTTAGCGCGAGACCACAGCCTGGCCAGCCCCCTGGGCCGGCAGTCCTGCAGCCACCATTCCTGCGCCTGACCTTTGTCCTCCTTTCTTACAACGGAAACACAGAGCTTGTGAGCGCATGTCAGCAGTTAACAAGTGGTTTTTAGTACATTCTTGGCTTTGCTGAACCTATCTAGTGCCTGTCTTGTGCTTTTTTTTTTTTTTTTTCCTGCCACTCCTTCCCCCTTTTCCTTATGTCCTTTCTCTTTCCTGCTCCTTGTTTCCTTCCAGTACATGAGTGTCTCCCGAGCGACAGAGGCAGCCACCTGTGGGCGTTCTTTGAATGGAGGTGCTGCTCCATTTTGCTCCTCTGCTTTCTCTCTTTACTTTAGACACACTGGCCAGACCCAGTTGTTCCTTTGATTTTTCTCAGCGCTTCTCTTCTGACCTGCATGTTGAGTTCTGTATTGCTGTGGCTTCCGGGGGGGGGGGGCGGTGGAGAAGGGGGGGGGAAGCCGGGAAAGAAGTCACAAATTGGATAGCATCTTGTTTGTATTCCGCTGTGATCGACATACAGAATTTGAGGCACGTTGTTTTCAAAACAGGGATAAAATATCTGTTGATCCTTGCAAATTCCTTCCTATCCCTATTTATAAGTAGCCCTGTCTCTGCTACTCCCACCCCGAATGGATTATTCAAACAGAAGAGGCTCTCATTTCAAATGTGGAACCCAAAAGAAGGGGGTAGTAGTGTGAAGTGTCGGAGAGGAGTTCGGAAAAGACCAGCTGAGCGCACGCGGTGTTCACACCCGCTAGTGTCGCTCTTTCAACACACTGCGCAGTGTGTTCCCTCCTCCCCGGCCGCGGTATAGGCGCCTCTGGCCAGCTGGATGCAGAAAACGTCCGTCTGCTCTCCTTTCTGCCGGCCAGGGTGCTCTGGGGAGACTGAAGGGCGGCGGGGGCAGAGCCGCGCCCGGGCTGCCCTGACTGCATGGGCGTGGCCGCTCCGGTCCCTGCTGCGTGTGGATCCCGCATCTCTCCCTTGCGTTTATCTGTCTGTTCCTCCGTGTGAGTAACAGTGCGCTGCTGTGCTTCCTACCTTCCCTGGATTTTATAATGAAAATGGGCCTACAATCTGGCACTTTACTGTTTCGCTTGATGAATTGAGGATTTTACTATGCAGAGCTGTCGAGGACCTTGCGATAGTGGCAGGTGGCTGTCGGTCACTGGGTCTCCTCTTTGGGGCAGAGTGCTTGTTGTCACACACCGTGATCCGTGCTTCCCAGGGGAGTGGGGGGTGGCTGGGCTGTTGCTTCTGAGCTGGAACACCTGTGTGTGAACAAGTTGGTTCTGCAGCACCAAGTCCCGCTCCGGGTCGCTGGGAGCAGCTCAGGGATGGCTAGCACCTAGAGCCTGGGGAGGAGAGCCTCACTCGGGGGTGGCGGGGGGCTGCGGGGTGTGGCCCAGCCTGGGTGGCACCACATGCTGGGCCAGTGCTCGTCCCTGGCCAGCCTCCCTGGCTTCTCCCACTGTGTGTCTGTCCCAGGGTCTCAGCAATTACAGAACTCTCTCTCCTCTCCTTCCTTCCCCTGCCATCTCTGCTTCTGAAATAAGAACCATTTGTGTGACACCAATACTTAACTTAAGAAAGACATGCATTATGTGGTTGTAATCAAACTTGATGCTTTCAGATGACCTACTTACATCTTCAATGGGGAAAAGATTAAGAACAAAACAAATTCATCAAAACTTCTGGGCCATCCAGTTGACTTTTAAACGTAAGAACAGAATTCCAAACACTTCACACATTCAGCTATATGACAGAAAGGAAATCTATGGATATGGTATTTTGTGAATGATCTTTTAAATAAAAGAAAACCTTACGTAATATTTAATGCTCGTCCTTATTTTTGAGTTCTTTGTAGCTGCCCTCACGTGGAATTGCACAGTTAAAGTTGGGAAGCCGCAGCCGAATCTCGCGGAACGGCCTGCAGCTGCAGTGAGGCGAGCGTCTTGCTTCTGGAACTTACGGGACTCAGGAAGTCATTTTCAGAGCCAGTGATGGTTAGAAACAGCACGCCAGGGTCTTCCTGCCTTTTTTCTCTCATTTCCTAAAAATGTAATTTTCTGAACAGAGACCTTGTGTACACAAGTGTGTGGTCATAAGTGTTCGATTGGGTTTTAAAGGCACTTTGTGTCCCAGAATGGAAGAAATCAGCTGTTTGCACAATGTGTGCCTGCTTTTAATGACTGCTTATTTGTAGCAGAAATTCCAGGTGCTCTTGGGGACAGTGGTGGGTGCTACTCCATCCATGGCAAGGAGATCAGATGTTGTTGGGAGGCGCTGCTGGGCAGTTTTGCAGCCCAGCGGACAAGTTGTAGAGCTTTGCCGTGTCTGGGAGAGGCCCTGGCTGGTGGGGAGGGTGGCGGAGGACCTGGCATGGTGCAGGATTTGCTTACTGGGAGGTGAGCCTTGACTCTGGCTTACCCTGCAGGGGGAGGGTGGGGAGGGCAGGCGCTCTTCTGGTGAGAGCACGCGTGGCTGTTCACTTGGACTGCTCCCCTGCCGAGCCTGGAGGAGAGGACTTGATGCTTGCTGGCATTTTCTTTAAGGGAGAGGGTCCCTGAGACCGAAAACCCTCTGCCCTATGTGGAGTTGGGCTGATGGCCAAAGGAAGTCCAGCTCAATGAGGCTTCTTTTCAGAGGTCCCTTGGATCCCATCTTTGAAGGGCCTGTGGGCGCTTTCAGACCCCTGGAGGGGTTATCTGGGTCTCCAGAGGTCTCTCGGGATTGAAATGCAACTCTTGAGTGGCTGTCTTCCTCCCTCTCCCTGTGGCTCCGCAGTGGGTGTTCTCTGGACAAGCACCTTTTCCCTTGGCCCGTAGTGTTTGTGCAATGCTCAGTATTACAGAAAGCACCCTGATACCTGCCTCTCATCCAGAAGTACTTGAATTAAGAGAGGAGAGCACATCTTTGCCCAAATAAGCACCTAAATTAATAAATAGATTTTTATAAAGGTTTACACCCACTGAATGTTCCAGGGGTAGGTTTAGGCAGACCGTTGATCCCTTTGTTTCTGTCTCTGAATTTTGATTGATTGATTGATTGATTGTCCCTGCTGTTCTTGAACGGCCTTCAGAGAAACCAAATTTAATGGAATGCCAGGTGGGGCCCTTTTATTAAGGGGCTCAGGTTTCTGAGAATGTTCTTAACCTCAGAGCCCATCTTGTCAGGGGCCAGATGGTTTCTCCAGGAGAGAAGTTTGCACAGCCAACTTCCGGGAGCCGGGGTTTCCCATCCTGCCCGAAATGGCTCGCTTCCTCAGGGAGGTCTTAGCAGGAGGCAGAACGGAAGAGGTCAGGAGGCGTGCATTTGGGTAACGGAGGAGGGTGCTGGCGTTGCCTGGCCTCCACTCTTGAGTCAGGATCTCTAAGGAATAGCCTGGCTTTCTAGTTGAAGGAGGTTACTTGGTTGAGCAACTCAAGACCGAGAAGAGCCTGTAAAGCAGCTCTTGCTTGAGACTCGCTAGAAACAGCAGCTCTTTTTCGTGCATGTGGCCAGACGGTGCTCTGCGGCCCCTAGGGGTTCTTGCACCTGCTTGTGTCTTTATTTTTTTGGTTGGTTTGTTTGAAGCAAACTCTGCACCCACCATGGGGCTCGAACTTAACAACCCCGGGATCAAGAGTCGCACGTTCCACCGACTAGCCAGCCAGGCGCCCCCTGTTGTTTCTTTAAAGCCTTACAATTGGCTCTTTTCACCAGGAGTACTTTAAATACCCTGTTGTTTCTCTCTGTCCTCTTCTCAGATTACACCCGCTGCTGGGGTCATGCAGGGCCACTAGCCTGTGCGAGGTCTGTTCTCCAAGTGATAACAGCCGTAGGACCTGCTACAGCCCAGTGTTGTGCACGGGCCTTCTTGGTCGGGAAGGGGAGGCAGACAGGGTGTCCCATCCCGGGCTTTGTAAGCGATCCTCCGTGTGTCACAGGTGGCTCTCTTGCCCTATGCTCCCCCAGACCCAGGGTGCCCGGCGGGCAGGGCCATGACACAGCCCCCCCGGCTGCAGGGAGACCACATGGCTGGCAGGGTGTTTGGGCAGGGCTCCTGGTGCTTGCTCGGGAGCCTCTGGCCTGGGCCTGGCCACGTCTGCCCTTTGGGTGAGCGCTTTGCTCTTGTCTTTTGTGTGTTCTTTGGCCAATGTTGAACCGCGGTGAGATGTTCGATGCTTACATGAGGTTCCCAGGCTTCTAAATGCCCACATCTCAGAGGCTTCCCTCGGCAGTTTTTTGCCATGAACATGAACCGAAGTAATGTGCTTAACTATAACCTACTACCAATCTCTTCCCCCCTCATAACCACCCTCTAGGTGTAAAATACCAAATCTACAAATAAAAGCAAGCTCTTTGGCATTCCGTTTGGGCCCTGCAGGGGACTGTTTCCTGTACCTGTCTGTTCACTGTCGGAGGTAAGGTAAACGTTCGTGAAGTCATCAGTGGCCCAGAACTTCCTGAACGGGCTGGAGGGAGAGACAGGAGAGAAGCTCTTCAGGTAGCCCAGGGATCCCGTAGATAACACCAGGGTCCCTCGAATTTGGTCGGGGTCTTGATCACATGCATTATTAAGCTCTTGAAATTGAGAGTGCGCTCACTAGATACTTGACGTACTTTATCAAAATGTAAACAAAATGAGATGAATGATATTCCGCCGCACGAGCAGTCCTGGCTACTAAATCGAGATCACCAAGAGCAGAATTACTACCGCACGGCCGTTCGGGTGGCAGACATCACGGCCTGACAAACCTGGTTGCTAGAGAGCATGTGGGTCTCATGTCTTACAGAGGAGCGTGTAAGTGGGAACTACACTTGGGGCCTTAGCTTGCAAATGGAATGTTTCCATGTTCTACAGCCCATTGTCGCCCCCCCGCCCCCGGGGATGTGCCTCAGAGAAAACATTCACGGCAGCAAAAGCTGTATTCAGATGAGGGAATGAACCGTGAAGGCACACACAGCATCGGACCGCAACACGGTAGATGGAAAATACACCCAGGTGCTGACAGCATGGTACTTTTTAAAAACACAAAACCCTTGAGAAATCTACCTGCACGTAGAGGACAAGGCAAATGAAGCGGGTCCTGAGGTTGGGGGAGGCAGAAGAATGATACTCTAGGACAAGCTCCTTTGGGTAGTGAGTTCACAGCCAAAAACAGATGTCAGAACTGGCTGGGGAGGGAGGAGGGGGTGGGGGGAGGCTCATTTGCACCTTAAGACGGGTTGGGGTGGCAGATGACATATGCGGGCTCCGGGGGGTTCTAGAATGTCCCACACACTTCTCCAGGTGATTTTCTTGAAGAAAACGCGTAGCTTCCCATCAGCCTTTAGGATGATATATGTGACCCCAGAAGAGTCTCAGCTTGGAATCGCTAAGTTGTCAGAGCTGTTGCATTGCCGCCTGGGTATCTTGATTGGGTCACCAATGTGCGCACGGCAGGTACTGAGTGAACTGGAAAGCCAGGTGTCTCTGGAGTGACGAAAAAGGTTTAGCGCTGGAGCGTGCTGATGGTCGTACGACACTGAATGTAGGGCCACTGAATCGCACACTGAAAAGTGGTTTAAATGGTCACGAGAAATGTGTAATACACAAAAACCACTGAATTATAAACAAATTTAAACCTTAAGGGCACTAGAATTAACACAACTGGACGTGAACTGTCCAGTTTTCAAAGCTTATTTTCTAAGTCAACCCAATGGTTTATAAATAAAATAGAACCTTGGAGGACTTTGAAAATTGCCTAGAAGGGGGAAGCATCCTTTTTCCACTCACGTACAGAAAAGGGTCTCCGGTTGACCAGCCCCCATTATTTAGATGGGAAATGGGCTCAGAGAGGGTCTGAGGGCTCCTAGGTCTCACTGCAGATTGACCTGGTTAGACTGCCAGTGGTTAGAGGTCACTTCTGCCATTGCCAAGGCCCAAGACAGAAGCCAGGTGTAAGACAGCTCCTTCTCATTGGACAGGGGGAGCCTCTGTCGGTTTCTGCCAGCTGGAAACCCACAGTCCAGGGACCAACAGACACCGAGGCCGGCTCGGCCAGGTCGTGTGAGTGGGGGTCAGGCAGGTGGTCCCAGCAAGGAGAGTTGCTGGCATGCACCCACCGACCTCCCTGCACTTGTGGGTGCTGGGAAGACAACAGACTGGAGACTTCAGGGTCTGGGTTCAAATGCAGCATAGCTTCCATGGGCCTCTGGCCTCGTGCCTGTATTAGTGACATCCAGGGGGCTGGTTACCAAGGGAACTGAGTGCAGCATTGCTCAGCGGGGAACAAAGGAGTGTGGTGGTGCCCTCACAGGCGCAGTTCTGGGAGTCAGACACAGCTCGAGCGGGCCAAGGGGTGGGGACAAGCTCCTGGCAGCGAGGCCCACAGGATCCCCCTACATCAAGGCTCGGCTGGCGCACTACCCTTCTTTCCCACTAGGTGGCAGCTGCAGGCAGCTTCTGGCCCTGGCCTTTGGGGCTGGGCCTCCTGTCTGAGCCCTGGCCACCCGGGACAGGCTGAAAGAGAAACCCAGTCCTCTGGCCCAGAGGGGTCCCTGGGGCTGAAAGAGAAACCCAGTCTCCTGCTCAGATGGGCCCCTGCGACCAGGAAACCCAGGTTCTGAAATGCCAGACTGACAGGGGTTTCCCTGGGGTCTCCTGGGAATGGAGGTGCCACCAGGAGTTTGATGGCTTTGGGCCAGTCGCTTAATGCCCAGTAACAGGAGGCCCAGAAGCACCCTGTATGTTTATGGGCCCCCCAGGAGCCGGTGACAGTGATGGCAGGAGCAGCAGCTGCAGGAGGGGGCTTCTAGGAACTGGGGTGGGGAGGAGTAGGGGGGAACCATGGCTTGTGGATCGTTCGCCGTTCTCCTGTCCTTGAGCTTGCCTCCCTGTCCTGCTTCCTCTGGCGCTATGGCTGGCCAGCTGCGGCGTTGTTCGGCCCGCCCTGGCGTGCGCCTGCCCCGCATCCCTCTGCCCCATGTTCCGTGGGAGCAAGCGCGGGTGTCCATGTGTATGTCCGTGTGTGCATGTGTCCTGTTCTCTGGCACTCCTGCTCCCTGAGTGTCTCTCTCTTGCTCTCTCCCTCTGTGCGTCTCTGAGGATCTGTGGGTCTCTGTCATCTGTCTGTGTCTCCTGGTGTATCTCCGGCTCGGGCTTTGCTTGTCCCTAGAGAAGAAAGGACACTGCGTCTCTGTGTATGCCGTGTGCGTCTGTCTGTCTGTCTGTCTGTGTCTCAGCCTCTCCCTGCTTATATATTTTTTCTGTGTGTGTGTGTGTGTCTGGTCCTCTCCCTCTCTGGGTGTGTGTGTGTCTCCATGTCTTCCTGCTCCCTGGCTGCCTGTGTGTGTGTCCGTGTGAGCACCCCTACTTCGTTCTCTTTCTCCCCGGCCCTCTGTGTGTCTCTTCCTCTTTGTGTGACTTAGGTTACGTGTGTATATTTTGTGTGTGTGTGTGTGTGTGTGTGTGTGTGTGTGTGTCCGTGTCTTTGTCCTCTCTGAGCCTGTGTGCATGTCTGTCTCTCTCTCTCCCCTGTCTCTCAGTGTCTCTCCCTGTCTCTGCGAGTGTCTCTGCGTCCCCGTCTGTTCACAGCAGAGCCGGTCCGGCCGAGCAGCGGATGTGTGAGGGATGATTCAGGGGCTGACAGGAAGCCCGTTGCCTCGCCTGCTGCCCGCCAGTATCTGCGGTGTCGGCGTCCGCTCGGGCAGGTGTGTGGGCTCAGGATGAGGTGGCCGCAGTAGGAGCCCCCAACTCCCAGGTAAGTCTTTCTCGGGAGCGCCTGGAGCCTAGCCCGGTGCAGGGGTCCTGAGGCTGCCTCCCACCAACCCCCCCCCCCGGGGTGGGAATGGCCTGCAGAGGGCTGTGGGGGGTGCCTGGCTGGGGGCTGTGGGAAGATGCCAGGACACCCGGCCCTCCTTCGCTTGGCCCCAGTGCTGCCCTGGCGGCCCTGGCTAGGGAGCCCTCTCTCTGGCCCCTGCGGCACTCAGAGGGCAGCCCGTTTCTGGGGCTCAGGCACTTTCCCACCCTCGCCTTCCCCAGCCCAGCCTACACAGGCCTGGGAAGCCCCCAGTGTGGTCTCATCGCTTCCAGGGACAGGCGAGGGGCCTGACCCATGGGCCTTGGTTTCTCCATCTGAAAAAAGGGACTGTAACATACCTGCCACTAAGCTATGGGAGGATGAGTTAGACCCTCCGGCCAAGTGTGCCCAGGGCCTGCCTCCCCCAAGCCAGACGGAAGCAGCCCTCCCGCCGCCCCTGCCCAGCCCCCAGCCTGGCCCACCAGCTCTCTGCTGGGGAGCTCCTCGACCCTGGCCGTCACCATCCCTCACCTCTGCCCCAGGACCAGGGCTGTCCAGGCCCCCACACTGGCCACCTGAGTGGTAGGAACCTCCATTAGAGGCCCCTGGGTCGGCCTTAGCTGAAGGCCGAGCTGACATGGGAAAACAGAGCAGGTGTCAGAGCAGAGCCCCTCCGATGAAGCCTTCCCAGGGCTCCACCGAACCTCTCGCTCAGTTCCTACCCCACAGCCCACTCTGTGGCCCTGGGAGGCCTCCGCGTCCCCATGCACAGCCCAAGGCGGGCGGGAGATTGGGCCCTTTCCGGGCCGGAGGCTGGTACACTGAGGCTTGCCCAGCCCAGCCCCGAGGGCTTTCCCCCAGCCCGACTGTTGCAAACTTTGTTCATCTGAGAACTGCGCACTTCCCTTTGTGCTATTTTGGCCTGCAGCACCTCGGCCTGTGGCCTCCTCGCCTCCCCACCCCACCCAGCCCTGCCTGCCCCTTGGGGCCCTCATGGGGCCACTGGGCCTGCCTCTCTTGGGGGCTCAGCCTCCTCCCCCAGCCCTCTTCCGCCCGCCCTCAGAACCTGGGTGGGAAAGCCAGGCCGGAGGGCTGATTGACTCAGTCTGGGGGCAGCCGCGGGCACATTCCCCAAAACGCTCTTATAAAAAATATTTCATGGTTCTTAAAAAGGTAATATAAGACAGGGGTCAAAGATCAGGGAGGGCCTTGGGGGTCAGCCGGCCTGAGCCTGGGGATCCTGGCTCTGTGACTGGCCAGCCGGGTGAATTTGGACCCAGTGCCCGCCTCTCTGGGCCTTGCTCTCCTCCCGGGCATCTCCCACATGACACTTGGCGTGTCTGTGACAACTGAGGGGCTTGGGCTGATCCTAGCCTGCCCTGGGGCCCAGCACAACTGCCCGAGGTGGAGGGAGGCTCTGGTAAGTTTGCTCCGCGCTGTCCGCTGCTGCCCCCCACCCCCAAAAGGCTGCCCCTTCCCCTCCCACAGGGACCGTGATGATGGCAACGCACAGTAGTCATCGAACCGTGTCTCCCCCACCTTCTGCATCACTCGATGCTGGGCCTCATGACAAACCCGAGGGATGAGTGTCATCATTTCCGCATTTCTGAGGGGCTACCAAAGGCCAGCAATGCCGGGCTTCAACAGCGGAGGCCCATTTGGCATTCTCGTGCTCCCCGCCTCCCTCCCCCAGTGCCAGGCGGATGGGGTGGACCGGGACTGGGGGCACCCCGACCGTGCTGCTTGTCCCAGGAGAGCAGGGGCGTCCAGGAAGCAAGAGGGCTCTCTGGTGGCCAGGATCCCCTGGGATGGAGGGCCGCCCTTCCCTGGGATGGCCACGAAGGTCAGCAGGCCAGATCCTGGGGCCTCAAATGCCAGGCCTTGGGAGCACGAGGGAGTTCCCCCAAACCAGCCGGCCAGAATGAAGAGCAGGTTTCTCTCTGGGAAGCCCAGACAATAGGCCAGACTGCTTATATAAGCCAGCAGTTCTTTGAGGAAGGCACTGGGTTGATCCCCATTTTATAGATGAGAAGGCTGAGGCCAACAGACCCCACGGCACAGGCAGGAGTCCTCCCTCTACCACCTGGTGCTCCCAACCCCTTGGGGCTTGCAGAGAGCCTGCCCCGGTGCAGCCGTGGTGGGTGGAAGGAGGAGGGTGTGCAGGCTGGAAGGGCAGTGCCCAGGCCCCCAGAGCAGGGGGCTCCCCACGGATACCCTCCTATCCCATCCCGAGGTTTGAGAATTCTTGTGTTCCCACTGACTCCCCTGGTGTTTGGGGAAGGAGAGGCAGCTTCTCCAGGACAGCCCCAATGGAGGCTCATTGTGGCTCAGAGGCTCCTTGTCATTTGTGCCGTGAGGGTTCGGGAAGCTCGGAGAGGTGATGGGGACAGCCGGGTGCAGCCGAGGCCTCAGGGGAGCCCAAAACAGGAGCTGGGCAGTACAGAGCTCAGCTTCTCCCCGAGCCTCGCCTTCCCCAGCTGTGAAGTGGGGAGAAACCCTCCTCCTGGGTGGCCGAGCCGGGAAAAATTATATGCACAGAGGGGGCGCTCAGGGATGTGGGCTCCACATGCCTGCCATGGGGCAGGGCCCCCTTGGAGACCCCACTGTGGCCCTCAGCTGTGTCCCTGGCCACGGCCAGGAGACTGAGTCTCTCTAGTTGCAAAGATCCTCCTTGGAAGCCCCTTAAAGAGGGCTGTACTTGCCCTCCCCAGGCCCTGGTGTGTGGCTGCCTGTGGCTTCGCCAAGGGCTGGCCATCATAGCATTTCTCCACCACTGGGACCAGTCACTGACCCATCAGTGACCCAGTGCCAGGTGGGGTTCAGAGCCTCCTCACCCCTCAGAGTTCCCCTCCCAGCACATCCCACCTCCACCAGCCCTGGGCAGCCCACCCAGAGGTCTCTACCCAGAGCACCCTTCTTCCCCTTATGCCCTCAGGACCCCCCTCCCTGTGTTTGAAGAATGGTAACCCCAGGATGCCTGGGTGGCTCAGTTGGTTAAGCGCCTGCCTTCGGCTCAGTTGAGAGTCTGCCTTTCGCTCAGATCATGATTCCAGGGTCCTGGGATTGAGTCCCTCGTTGGGCTCCCTGCTCAGTGGGGAGTCTGCTTCTCCCTCTGCCTGCCGCTCCCCCTGCTTGTGCTCTCTCTCTCTGACAAATAAATAAAATCTTTTTTACTAAAGAAAGAAAGTACAAAAATCCCACTCCCAGCTCTGCACCAGTTTTGGGGGGGGGGCATGGAAGGGGCAGAGAAGCACCCTGGGGTGCGTGGTGGCTGCCAGGGCTCCCGTGTGGAAGGGGCCATGGACTAAGCTCCGGGAGAAAAGCTGGGTTCATAGGAGGCAAAAGGATGCAGAGCCAGAGTTAGGGTCCGGAGGCCAGAATTTGAATCCTGTCCTTCCCCTTTGCAGCTGGGATCCCCAGCCTCACTTTCTGTATTTGTGAAATGTTGGGAGCCTCTCCCTGCCATGGGTGGTTTTGTGTATTAAGCGAGGGCACGTTTGAGGCACGTACACATGGTGCTGTCTGGTGGGTCCCCAGAACCTTCCAGCACTTACCAAGTGTTGGGGTTGGCCCTGGGGAGCCAGGGTGCCGGTCTGGGGTCAGATGGGGGAGCAGGGCTGGCTGCGGCCTGACCCGGTCCTCCGACAGGAAGGGGAAATGGTACTCCCATGGCCTGGGCTCAGCTGCTGGGCTGTTGGGACGGGGGTGACAGACAGCCGACTCGGGGAGACTCTGGAGGGCTGGTCACAGAGGGTTCTACTTTGCAGCACCACAGGACGCGTGGCCAGGAGTGGACATGAATGTGGAGAGCGAGCTGCTGTGGCCCGGAGTGGCCCTGCTGCTGCTGCTGGGGACGGTGGCCGGCCTGTGCGTGCGCTGCTCCCGCCCAGGTAAGGGCGTGCTTGGGTCCCCAGCCCTGGCTGAGGTCCAAGGGCAGTCAGAGAAGTTTCACGAGGCAGGGAGAAAGCTCCTAAACTACCCCTGAAGACAATGGGTCTGGCTCATCGTGGGGCTTTGGTTTTGCTGGGTCAAGGGGTCTGGGGCAGGGGAATGTTCTGGAAAAATGGGGGAGGGGGCCTACTGCGCTGTCTGCAGCATCCACCTTCTCCACGCTCTGCTCTCCTAATAGGTGGAGAACAAGCACCCTGTCCATGACGGGTGGCCCACAGGGTTTGGCGGTCTGGCCCACACATCCCATCTGAGGCCTGCCCAGGGCACAGAGAGGGACCTCAGATCTCAGTTCCCATCCCAGCTTGGGGACGCTCACTAATCTGGTTTTGTTCTTGCAGCTGTGAAGAAGTCCGAGAAGATCTATGAGCAGAGGAGCTCGTGAGTGCCTCGGTGTCCCCAGCCCAGGGACTTCGTGTGCCCTGGCTGTGGGCATCTACACGGGCGTCCCCTCGTGTGTCCACGCACCCCTTCCCTCACCCCCTCCCACCTCCTCCACACCGGGCTCTAATGGGTCCTGAGCATCCAGGGAGGGAGGGAGGGAGGGAGGGACCCTCGGGGCTGTCGATGCGCCTGCCCTCAACCTGGTCCGGGAGGGCTTTGGGGGGAGGAGGTGCCACTCTCCAGCATGCCCCCCTGCATCTCCAGAGATCCCCCCTCTGCCCCTCAGCCCGGGGGAGCCCACTGTGCTGGTGCTGGGGGTTGACAGAGACTCCTGCCCTCCCAGGCAGTGTGGGGAACAGAAACGGGGCACAAAGCAAAATGTGAGCTGTGTGCAAGTCTCCCCTAACAGAGCTCCGGGAGGATGTGGGCATGCCCTCGGGGGGTTGGGAAGGCCCGATGGAGGAGGTGGGGAGGATGTTAAGAGAGAAAGAAGGCAAAAGGGGACATTCCAGAGAGAGAACAGCGTGGGTGGTTGCCCCGCAGGACTGGGCTGGACATTTTCTTCGGGGGAAGAGGTGGCACGTGTGGACATATGTTGAGATGAGAAGCAGGAGCTGGATGAGGAGGGAGGAGAGCCCATGGCCTTTGTCCGAAGGGCCCAGGGAGCCACAGAGGAGCTAGGAACAGGGAAGTAGGGGTAGAGAGGAAATGCGGGGCGGGGGGGGGGGGGGGTGTCACTGACCCCAGGCTGGGCAGCTGGATCCGGCTGGATGGAGCTCCAGGCACCTCGGGGGCAGGCGAGCTGCTCTATGTATGAGCCCTGGGAGGGTCAGCCGTGAGGGACACTGCAGACCAAGGTGTGGCCCAAGGACAACCCAGGGAGGGAGGGGGGCGGCCCCTGGTGTCCTTGCGCTGAGCAGGAAAGTGACCGACCAAGCGCCTGGGGCCTCTGAGCCCTGCGTGCATACATGTGAAGGGGTCAGCACGCCCACTCACACCCCCCCACCCCCCCACTCCTGCTCAGGCACGCGCTCCTCTCCCCGCCCCTGTGTGTGTGTGCCTGGGGAAGGAACTCATGTACAAATGCGCGCACACACCCTCTCTCATTTCCTTTTGCAACTGAAAAACCACAATGAAATTTGAAAATAGAATGTCCCCATCCATGCCCACCCCTGGGGCCGGGGCTGGACTTTTCCAGGCTTTTCTGGCCACTTGGTCCTCTGGCTCACCAGCCCACAGCCTCCACTGGGGCTGCCCACCCCGGCCACCTCCCCCTCCCCTTCCCCCCCCCCCCCCCCCCCCCCCGCTGTCCCTGCCCCCAGGCAGACCTCCCCAGTACCTCCCCTTCTCTCCCCTCCTCTCAGTGCCTGCCCACTCCCGGCCTCTGATTGATGTTAAAAACATAGGCTGTTTGAGCCAGAAGTGAAACTCTCTCATAGTGGGAAGTGGGAAGCTGGGCCTGGGCAGGAGGAGGTGGGAGGGGAGACTTGGGTTCTCCCCACTTCACTTGGGTTCTCCCCACTTCACTTGGGTTCAGTCCTGCCCGTGCACTTAGGGCATCCTTCCAAAATCAGGTCACCCTGACACACACACACCCCAGCCACCCTGGGAGCTCCTGGAAGGCTGGGTGAGGTATCCCTTCTGGTCCAGAGGAGGAACCCAAAAGGCTTTCATGTCTAGCTAATCTGCCCTACCATCCTTGGCGGTGGCTTCCATCCTCAAGGGAACTTCATGATCCAAAATGGCAGCTAGAGCTCCAGCCCTCACCTGTGTGTTCCAGGCAGTAGTAAGAATGAAGGACAAGGACAAAAAGGGTGCACCCCTGTTGGCAGTGCTTCCTCTAAAGGAGTTTTCCTGGAAGTCCCAACAATCTTGGCTTTCATTTCATTGACTAGAGCTTAATCACATGGCCTTACTCAGGCACAAGGGAGGCTGGAAAATACAGTCTTTTAGATGGGCCTAAATAAAAATCCACTTCAGAGGAAGAAGGGGACGCTGGGCATGGCCAGGTACCTTGCTGTGTCTGCTAAGCCTTGAAGTTACCTTGCTGGTTACTTGGAAGTAAATGGTGTGTTTGAAAATCTCAAGAAGGGTTGAAGTTACTCTGGTTGAAGTCCCTGAAGGGTCGCCCGACTCTCACCTCAGAATCTGAGGGCCACCTCCCCAGCCCTGCCCACAGACCCTCCGCACCATCTCCGGGGTTCCTGGGGAGGCCGTGGAGGCAGCTGGCTCCAGCTCGGGGCCGTGCGAGAAGGGTGGGCGGGGCTGGGGAGCAGTCCAGAAAATGGGGGCATCAGGGTGTCCTGGATCTGAGGCCCAGAGGGATAGCAGCTCCTTCTCACTCTCGCCCTGGTCTGTCCCTCCCCTCTCTCGTCCCTGTCTGTCCATCTCTTCTGTTTCTCTGTCCCTTGGGCTGTGGGAGGCTGGGCCCTGGCTCAGCACAGCTCCATGTTTTTCCAGGGAAGAGGATCAACAGAACTTTGCAGTGGCCCAGACCTATTCCTGTGAGTTCCCCGAACCGCAGGGTCCAGGGATTGGGCTTGGGGTTGGGGGTGTCCATATGGGGATGGTGACCAGGCCCAATCTGGTGAAGTGGGGGGACGGCACTGGCAGGCTGGCCTGGAGGCCCAGACAACACCCCCTTTCCTTTGCAGTGGTCAGGCAGGCCTGGCCAGGGCCCCTGGGGGACACAGATTCCAATGTGGCAGCAACAAGGTAGGAGTAAGCCCCCTGTCCCAGGCCCAGAGGGGTCACAGCCCCATAGGAGGCAATGGGAAGGAGGGCCCTGGGGTCCCCACCTGGCTGAGCTCAGGCCAAGACCTTGGACCTCAGAGCCCCAGAGCTGGATTGTAAAGGCCCCACGAGGGGGCTGTGGGGCTGTGGTTCGGAAACCCCAAGGCCTCTTCCCCACCTGGCCGCCCTCAGCCCCCCCCCTTCCCCCTTTCCTGCAGGAAGGACAAGCTGCTGCGGTTCTCCCCCAGCCTCGAGGGTGAGTGGCCCTCAGACACAGGGGTGGGGGTAGGGGTGAGGTGGGACAGGTCTTGTGCAGGGGAGGCCTGGGGGGCCAGGGGAGCTGGGCTAGGAGGCCCTGGGGTTGGCCTAGCGGAGGAGGGGCTAGAGAGCAGGTGTAAAGGTGGGAAGGTAGGCAACACCTGGGCCCTTGAAGGCCCTTCCCTGGGGAAGGGGGTAGGGTAGGGGCGGGAGGAAGCCATGAGCCCCGCCTTTCTTCCAGATTCTGAGTCCTCCAGGTACCAGAACTTCAGCAAAGGTGGGTGGGATCTTGGAAGGTGGGGGCGCGGTGGGGCCCACAGCCCAGTGCCCAGGCCTAATCCTCGCCTCCTTCTGCAGGGAGCAGACACAGATCCAGATCCGGATCCGACGCAGCTTACATGTGAGTGGTCCTCTGCGGGCCGCACTTCCTCCCCGACCCTACCCACCCCCGCCAAGCTTCCCCCTTATGAAAGCTGCCTGCCCTAGAACCCACTGGCCCACGCAGGTAGCCTCACTTCCCCTCCGGTGGCCATGGCTTTGTGGGGACAGGGACGTGGCTCTATTCTAGAGAGAGCTTGTCTGGGGGACTCATCCTGCATCACCCAGAGATAAGTTCCATGAACCCCAGAGAGGATGGGGCCATATTCAGGGATGTCTCTTCATCTCACAGATGGGTAAACTGAGGCCCAGGGAAGCTGGGGACTTGCCTAGAGTCACAAGTCAGGATGGCTGGAGCCAGGCTCGGTGGCTCAGGGGCCCAGGGAAGAGGAACGGAGGGACCAGGGAAGAACTGGGGGGTGGGGGGCGATGATGGCTGGAGCAGGCCTGTCATCCCTGTCCCCCACGATGCCCCCACCCCAAACCCCGGCCTTCCCAGCAACTGCTCTTGTCTGTGTTTTCTTGCCAGAGACCCCATCACCACAGACTATTACAACTGGGGACAGTTCCAGAAGCCCAGGGAAGGTGAGGTAGAAGAGGAGGAGGGGGAGGGGGAGGAGGTGCTGAGCTGCAGAAGCCGGACTCCCCAGGCCAGAGGCAGTTGGAAGGCCGTGGCGGAGGAGAAGGAGGCTGGGCCTCGATTTGGATGGGTGGCAGAGCTGGGCAGGGGGGGAGGCTGGCGCTGGGGGCAGGAGCCCGGGAGCAGAGTAGGGAAGAGATGTGTGGGAGGCAGAGTGGGAAGAGGGTAGTAGGCCACAGAGGTGAGGGAAGCAGAAGGGGAGCTGGGGCCAGGGGCAGCGGGCCCCTGTCAGGGCTGGGCAGCCACTGATGAGTACATGTGGGACCTCGGAGGAAGACCCTGGGCTGGGCAGCCTTGCTGACAGACCCCGAGCCCTGCAGGCTCTAAGGAGCCTGGGATCTTGGGCCCTTCACACCTTGGCTTTACAGAAGAGGAAACTGAGGACCGAGGGCGGGCAGGGCCTGCTGAGAGGTGCTCCAGTCTAAGGCTCCTGCCCGGGCCATGCTGGGCTGGGGGGGGCAGGGCCCATGGTGGGCAGAGAGAGGGGTCCTCTTCTTCCCCCCTGCCCCTGCCAAATATGGGAGGGACCCTCATCTCTTGGAGCCCCTTTAGCACGGATGGCTGCTGGGTGGGGCAGCCGTTACAGCTCAGCTCGCAGGGCCGATGAGGGCGTGCCAGGCTCTGCTACGGCCATATCCAGCCTAAGGCCACCCTGCCCTGCCCGAAGGTACGGCTTTAGGACCAGCCTAGGCCTGCTTCCCATCTCTCCTCGGCCCCAGGGGCTCTCTCTGCCCCCTCGTTGCCCGATAGCAATGAGCCTCCCTCCCTCCAACTATCCACCTGCCTGGTTGCAACCCTGTCCCCTGATCTCCCCTCCCCAATGCATTTGGGGTGACCTCAGAAGGCCACGAAGGAGCCCAGGGTAGAGGCCGCTGGAGCCAGGCCAACATCCACTAATAATCTTGTTCAGGAGAATATTCAGAGACCCCATGGGGGACCCAGAGGGCTGGGGGCTTGGCAGAACAGGTCACCTACTAAAGGAAGGCGGGAGGAAGGGAGGGAGGGAGGAAGAGCCAGGTCCGCCGGGCAGGGACCCCAGCAACCGCAGCCCTAACCCCGTCCCTGGCAGATGACGATGATGATGATGCCAATTCCTACGAGAATGTGCTGATCTGCAAGCAGAAGGACCCTGCATCAGGTGAGGCCGGCAGCCCCGGACGCTGGGCGGGGGGCAAGCCTCCTTGGTCAGGCCCGCCTACACTGGTGAGATCTGAAGCCCCCACCACCCAAAGGTACCACCTGCCTCGAAGCCCAAAGAGTCACGGTTTGCCCGAGTACATGGACGAGGCCCCAGGGGCCCGGCCTTAGTGAGCATGCACGGAGAGGATCCCTTCTTTCTCTGAGGGGCCGAGCCCGGGCACCTCCTTGGCCTGAGGACGAGCCGCGGTGGCTGCCACCTGTCCCAGCCCCTTTCCTGGTATCTCCCTGCAGACGACGAGGGATCTGAGGATTACCAGAACTCAGCATCCATCCGGCAGTGGCGGGAGTCCAGGAGGGTCGTGGGTACGTGGCCGGAGAGCAGGGGCTCCCGAAGGGTCGGCTTCAGCAGGCTGGGGAGGGCCTGGCCTGGGAGGATCGGGCAGGTTGGGGCAGAGGGAGAGTCGGGGGGGCCTGGCCTGGGAGGATCAGGCAGGGAAGGCTCCCTGCAGCCCTTGCAGTTGACTTCCCAGTGAGGCTTCTGGCCCATCAGTGTGGCCTGGAACCACGCCAGGACCAGGACGCCCCTCAGAAATCTCTGGCAAACCCCAGAGATGGGACCGGCACAGTGTTCTGTGTAACATTTCCTGCAGGCTGTTTTGTGGCATCTGGGGCCTGGGCCCGAGCCTCTGGCTGGGGGAACAGGTGTGGGTGTGTCCACATGAACAGTCTGACCACCATCTGCCCATCTACCCACTGGTCCACAGAGCAAGTCCCGAGGGAAGTGCCTCTGTCCCTGGCAGGCAGCCCAGACGAGGACAGCGAGGACCCTGATTACGTGAATCAGAATGTGGCAGCCACAGAAGCCTAGAAAGGATCTGGAAGGAAGGTACACTGCTCCTCTCCAGCTGCCTTGGCCCAGGGTGGTGGATCTCACAGGCCTGAGGGGCCCCATCCCAAGGGAAAAAAAGGGTTAGAGGAGCCACGCGGGGTCCCCGGCCAAGGGGCAGCAGCCATGGGTGCTGAAATGGGTGGCTCTGTAGGGTGTTGAGACTGAGCTCCTGAGCTGTCTGTGCCCATCCTGCCCGGAACGCCCACGCCTGGCCCAGTGAGGTCACAGCTCCACGGCAGGCATAAGGGTCTCGGGCTGCTGTTGAGGGGTCAGGCTGGGGAGGCTGGGGAGTTGTGGGGTGAAGGGCTGGGCTCCGGGTGGCTCTCTGCAGCCTCGAGCGAGTAACTTAACCTTCTGGGACATTTCCTCGCTTGCAAAATGGAGCAAATGGGACTCAGCACGTGCAGGACACAGGGACAGGGGTGGGACTGGGAGGTAGAGGATGGCGCCCATGACGGTCGTGGCTGGACCGCATGCAGCACCCACCGTGCCGGCCAGCATGGGACCGAGTGCTCCCGTGCACCGGCTCGGGCTCCCCAAACGCACAGAGCGCTCAGCCTCCTACCCTGGGTCCCACTCAGAGTCAGCTGTTGGGGCCCAGGCTGTGCCACTGTGTGGGAGGCAGGACCGACCCCAGAAGGCTCTCGAAGGCAGGCGGGTGGGAGGCTCCTGGGCTGTGAGAGCTCCCCCCAGCAGGAGAGGCCTCAGAAGCGTGAGCCCACCACTCACACACTCCCCAGCATCTCCCGGGCCCCTGCTGGGGACAAGTTGGCCTTAGGTGTTGGGGACCCAGCAATAAACGAAATCCACCCATGGGTGCCTGGAGCACGTGACCCTTGATCTCAGGGTTGTGAGTTCAAGCCCCGCGTGGGGTGTAGAGATAACTTAAAAATAAAATCTTAAAAAAGAAAGAAATCTACCCAAATCCCAGACCGTTCAAGACTTCATTCTGGTGAGAGTAATGACACAAATGGCTGTGGGCTGAGAGAGAGGACAGGAAGGACAGACAGCGTGTGAGGGGGTGATAAGCCCTGTGGAGACAAACCCGTGGGGAGGAGGCCGCAGCCCGCGGGGCTGGGCTGGCCAGGGCAGCTGGGGGTGCTCCCCCTGCCGCCAGGGGAAGGACGTGCAGGGGGGCAGAAGTGCGCCCAGAGTGTCTGACAACAGGGGAGGGGGCAGCCCTGGGGGGGCAGCCGTGCAGCGGCCCCTGGGTTTTCTGAGATGGGAGGGGGCGCGGCCTGGGAGCCTGGGAACGATCCCTGGCTGCTGAGGAGGGAGTGAATTCAGGGGGGCAGCAGGGGCGCACAGAGACCAGTGAGAATCCAGGTAAAAGGTGACTTCTTGGCCCGGGGAGGAGGCACACATGAATGGGGTTTTGTTTTGTCTTAGATTTCTTTTTTTTTAAGTTTGTTTATTTTTAAGGAAGCTCTACGCCCAACGTGGGGCTCGAACTTCAAGACCCCGAGATCCAGAGTCGCACGCTGTCCCCACTCAGCCAGCCGCCCCCGTCGCCATGTTATTTTTGCAATTTTCTCTTTGACTGCTTCATTGACCCATTGGTTGTTATCACGTTGTCTGGCCTCCATGTGTTTGCATTTTTCCGTTTTTCTTGTGATTTCTAGCTTCATACCCTTGTGGTCGGAAAAGATGTATGGTATGATCTCAATCTTCTTACGTTTATTGAGGCTTGTTTGGTGGCCTAACATGTGGTCTGTTGGGAAGGATGTTCCATGTGCACTTGAAAAGAATGTGTATTCTGTTGTTCGGGATGGAATGTTCTGTATTTACCCGTTACGTCTGAAAGGGGAGTAGGTTTTGAAGGTGGCGCCCACAGGACTCAGCGATGCACTGCGAGTTGGGGAGGCCAGGTAGAGAGGAGCGAGGGCTGCAGGTTTTTTGGCTGAGCAACGAGAGGATGTCACTGTCCCCAACCGAGGTGTGAGAGGCTGTGGGCAGAGCAGGCCTTGTGGGAAGGCCAGCTTATTTCTGGACCTGGTCGGCTTGAGATGCCCACGCGGAGAGAAATATGAAGTGGGCAGCTAGACAGCTGAGCCCGGACTGAGGGAGAGGCCAGGCTGCAGACAGACGCAGGGTGTCATCACTGAGAGTGACAACTGTCAGCCCCAGGGGGCGTGAAGCCGAGAAGAGGGGCCGGCACTGAGCCCTGGGGGCCCCCAGGCCTGAGGCTAGGAGGCGAAACAGCAAAGGGCAGTGTCCTGAGCCCAAGGAAGACACTTGGAGAGTGTGAGCAGGCACAAGGCAGGTGGAGACGTACCAAGCACTGGTGGGCACTGGTGGGCACTGGTGAGACGTGGTGGTGGTGCGGAGAAAGCCTGCTTATATTGAGAACACAGGAGTCCCAAGGCAGGGAGTGGAGAACGTCCCAGAAGTTCCACTTCCAAAGGGAGCAGAGACATGGGGCAGGAGCCAAAGGGGTTGTGCAGGTTTTGAGCTAGAAGGTGGGGCTGCAGAAAGGGTGCCGTCGGTTCAAGCTTGGGGTCTGGCCGAGGCTGGGTGGAACCTTCGCATCCTGGCTGCTGTCCCGCTCCAGGGTCCGGACTCCACAGGCCAAAGTCCACGGTGGCCTGCTGAGGGCCGGAGTGACCCGATCCCTGGGTTCAAAGAAGCGCAGGGGCTGCCCAGTGAGGGGGAGGCGGGGCTGACCTAGAGCGGATGCTCCTGGCAGGTCCCTTCTGGGTGGGAGGGGAGCTGGTGGCCTTGGAGGTGAGCGTCAGTCACCAGTCCTGTACTGATGAACCCAGCCTCACCCAGATCAACGAGCACAGGGATTTCAGAGAGAAAGAAGGCTGCTTGGTGGTTCCCTGACCCTGACCCAGCTGTCCCAGCGCCGGGGGAAGGAAGTGCCAGTCCAGGCAACCCTTCCCCTTTAACAAACCTTTCTGGTCTTCATCAAGGAGCCAAGGGAACCGCAGGCTGAAGGGCTACTTGTTGCCTCCCCCAGGGTCACTTCTCTCTCCGGAGCTGCCCAACCTCTAGACCCCCCACGGTTTACCCGAGAGATTCACCGAGGTGTCCCGAGGACCGTCCATCAGGCCGTGGGGGACCGGCCCCTGGCCCGGCTTCTGCGGGAGCCCGAGGCCGAGGGCGGCGTGGCTCCTGCCGTGATCCGATGCCCGAGCGTCGAGGCAAGCTGCATCCCCGTCCCCACGTCTGAAAACAGTGTGTCGC
Source organism: Ursus arctos (assembly GCF_023065955.2). NCBI lineage: Eukaryota > Metazoa > Chordata > Mammalia > Carnivora > Ursidae > Ursus > Ursus arctos. Next base: position 94,403,036 of record NW_026622874.1, on the reverse strand, counting down.
TGGTATGCCCGTGCCCTCTCGCTTTGGATTCAGATTCCAAACTGCTTACTAATGTCAATGGCTGGGATCTTTTTAGGATCCATAAACCTGTACAGTTAATTTATGCAGGCAGAACCGTATTTAATACTCTACATCTCCGGGTAGAGATTCTCATCTCTCTCGTCTCCGGTAAGCATTACACGTCATTTCAGCAGTTAGGGGAGCCTGGGGCTCCATTCCTCGGGCCTCAGTTCCCTTGGAAGGGACGAGGCTACAGGGCACCCTGGTGCCCTTCAGTCGGAATGTCTGCTGTGGACAAAGCACATCATGTTTCTGGAGAAGGAGTGGCGCGGAGTGGCTGAGTGGTGCCCCTCGGTTGTCCCGGAATCCGAATCCCGCCCCCCACCCCGCCCCAGGACTGGACTCGGCTGAGCTGACTTCAGCAGGAACACAGGTGTCTCATGGGAAGCGCAGGGGCCCAAAGGGACCTTCGGAGTCGGAAAAGCCCCACTCAGAGAAACAAGGTGTTTCCTTCAACTGAAACATCTCAATAAAGCATTTTCTTTTAAGACTAGCAATTCTCATGCCTGCTTTTCCTGCTTCATGCAAAACCTTCCAAGGGGAGTGGAAGTCGAGCCTCTTGCTTAATGGAAAAGGAGCCTGAGGCCCCAAGAGAAAAAGAGAGAGAGAGCTGGGGACAGGAACCTGGTCCTGCAGTCCACTCCTCTTCCCAGGATGCCACACTGATTCTTTCCAAAAGTCAATGCCATCAGTTAGGAAATGGGATGGAAAACAGAACACAGCTGCTGGCCAGTTGTTCCTTCACACCCAGGAGTCCCGATCTCACAGGCCCAGAGACAGAGCCGGGTCAGTGGGGCTGTGGTGGGGGCTTGAGGTGGGAGAAGTCCTGCCTCTGCAGTTACGGCCTGGGCAGCAGACACACGCCTCTGGGCCCTGGTCCTCCCCTGCTGACCTCACCGCGATCATGAGGCTCCGAATGAAGACTGAGATGGAGGAAATATATTAAAATGTTTTTTAAAACCTCACTTTGCAGTTTTTGAGGACTTAATTATTTTTCTCCACCCCCCCTTTTGTAAGATTTTGAGAGGCAGGGAGAGAGTGAGTGAGCATGAGCAGGGGGAGGGGCAGAGGGAGAGAGAGAAGCAGGCTCCCCCTGAGCAAGGAGGCCGATGTGGGGCTCGATCCCCAGGACCCTGAGATCATGACCTGAACCGAAACCAAGAGCCGGACGCTGACCTGACTGAGCCACCCAGGTGGCCCTCATTCTTTCTACTTTTATGTACATTGGTATTTTTTTATAATTTAAAAAAATGGGGGAAAAAATAGTACCTTGTCGGGAAGGACCGATCACACAAAGTAAGAGAAAATTCACTGGGGAATTCTAAAGCAACATGCACACGGGTCTGCACAGAAATGGCCACTGTCCCCGGTGACTCCTGCCGGTCCTCTCTGAAGGCCTCACGGTCCCAGGCTGTTCTGAGATGTCTGTCTCCGTCCCTTACCCCATGGAACTGTCCCCAGGCTTCTAGAAGCACTGAGATTAGCTTCATCAGTCTACTGTCTCCATCACCTGTTCTACTTGTCGGATACTGGGGACACGCAGAGACGGGACGCTGGTTTTCCTTGCGGCCTGGCGACGCCACCTCAGCACCGACGAAACCGTACAGCATTTTTATTAGTTAAGATGCCACACATGCCCAGATCGGGTGCCAAGCCCTGCGGTTCTCCCGGGCCCTTCCACCCGGTCACCGAGTCCGTGAGTCTGAGGCTGACTGCAGACATTCGTGGAGGCGGCGTGAAGGCCACGGTTGAGGGCAGCCTTCTTTCCGAAGCAGAAGGCGCTGACTCCTGTCTCTTCTGGACGAAGACTCTCAGGACCCTCGTCACCCCGAGCAACAAGTTCTCCGCCCTAACTGGCCACCGGGGCCATTGTCTTCTGACACAGCCTGGCCAGGAGCCCTGCCATCTGCAGGAGCGAGTTCACGCCTTCTGCTATTTTCATGTGCGTGTATCCAATTTCCTGAAAAACAGAGCACAAGTCATTCTGGTTAATAAGTAAGGGAGGACTTTGTTTTTTAACTTGAACTATTGGTTTACTTTATTTTTTTTTATTTTTATTTTTTTTAAAGATTTTATTTATTTATTTGACAGAGAGGGAGACAGCCAGCAAGAGAGGGAACACAAGCAGGGGGAGTGGGAGAGGAAGAAGCAGGCTCATAGCGGAGGAGCCTGATGTGGGGCTCGATCCCATAACACCCTGAGCCGAAGGCAGACGCTTAACCGCTGTGCCACCCAGGCGCCCCTATTGGTTTACTTTAAATTGATGCAATGAACTCAAACTTAACCCTTAAGTGGTCATGGGTTATGTTTAAAGTTCAGTTTATTTTTTTCTAAAAGGATGCGGCTATTTCCCTATAAGGTACTGTTAAGAAAATACAAAAAAAAAAAAAAAAAAAAAAGCCAGGCTTGGAGAAAATATTAAAATACGTAATAAAACACATCTGATAAAGGACTTGAAACCAGGGTATAAGTCTCAAAACTCAATAAGAAGAAAATGACCCAATGAAGAAATGGGTAGATCTGAACGTTCAAGATGCTTCGTGAAAGATTACGGATGGCAAATCAGCACAAGAAAGTGCTCGATGCCATTAACTGTTGGGAAATGCACGTTAAGCCAGGATGAGATGCTAAGACACACCTACTAGAGTGGCTTTAACAGAGTCAACCGAGGGGCGCCTGGGTGGCTCCGTGGGTTAAGCACCCGACTCTTGGTCTCGGCTCACGTTTGATCTCAGGATCGTGAGATTGAGCCCCGCATAGGGCTCTGCGCTCAGTGAGGAGTCCTGCTTGAGATTCTCTCTCCCTCTGCCCCTCCCCCCCCCACTCTCTCTCTCTCAAAAAAAATCTGAAAAAAATAAAAATAAAAATAAACCAAACATTCCAAGTGCTGGCTAGGCTGTGGGGCAGCTGGAATGCTCTCACACTGCTGGGAGAAACGTGCAATACTACAGCCACTTCAGAAATCAGTCTGGCAGTTTCTTCTTAAGTTAAACATACCCTGACCATTAGAACAAGCAATCCCGCTTCCTAGAAAGTTGCCCGAGAAAAATAAAAACTTATATTCACATTCACACCGATTCACGTGTGCAAATGTTTATAGCGGCCTTACTGACGGTCACCAAAACCCGGACCCCCGGTGTCCTTCAGGGGTGAACACACAGACCGTGGTTTGCTGCTCGGCAATGAGAAGAAACGACCTGCCGACAGATGCAACAGCGTGAACAAACCCGAAATGCATTCAGCTAAGCAGAAGAAGCCAGACTCAAAAGGCTACCTTCTACTTGATTCTGTTGTCATTTCCATAGGACAACCTTCTGGAATATTCTGTCCCCCCAACGAGAAAACAAAGCAGTGGTTTCTGGCTGCTGGGGGAGGAGCTGACTACAAAGGGGCACATGTATTTGGGGGGCGAGGGAATTACAGAGCTGTTCAGACCTTGTTTGTGGCCTTTACGAGACTGAACACCTTTGTCACAAGAAGGCACCTGAGAGGCTGTATTTTACTCTATGTAAATTATACCTCAATTAACCTGACCTTAAGGGTAAACAAACAAACAAATCTTGAAGGAACAGAGCCACCCTAAGGAACCCTAGGCCGCTGACTGGCAGAACAGGCTTAAACCAACTCCCATCCTGGGGACCATCTGGCGTTGGGACACTTACTGAGCACCTTCCAGGGGCCAGGCCAGGGAGCCAAACGAAGAGACCACAGCATGGCCCGCATTCCCCAGGAGGGCCATTGCTATACTCTCACTGACCTTGATAAACTCCAGTTTCAAGTACTCTGCCATCTGGAAGGTTTTACACACTCGAAAGATGTTGCCGATGATGTCTTCTGGCGAATAGCCAAGATGCCACAGGTGAGCGAGAATCTAGACAGAGGAAGACAGGCTGGGTGACAAGGGTAGTGGGGGGAGGAGGCGGGGATGAGGTTGAAGCCATACCAGTCTTGGGCCTGTCACACAGCAGGAAGTGGACACATCATCCTCGGAGACCCCATCCAGCGAGGCCGCAGGGGGGCCACAGCCTTCAGCCCGCTTGGGGGGTCACTGAAGTTTCCCAACAGGCAGAGATTATATTGCAAATGTTTTAATTTATTTGTTTTTTTTATTTTGCAGTAGGCTCCATGCCCAACGTGGGGCTTGAACTCAGGATCCTGAGATTAAGAGTCACATGCTCTACCAGCTGAGCCAGTCAGGCGCCCCAATATCGCAAAGGTTTTAAAATGTATTGCATGGTAGGGGCACCTGGGTGGCTCAGTCGGTTAAGCGTCCGACTCTTGGTTGTGACTTAGATCATGATCTCAGGGTTCTGAGACCAAGGACCATGTCAGGCTCCGGGCTAGTCCCTCTCCCTCTGCTCCTCCCCCTGCCCACTCATGCCCTCTCCCCCTCTCATAAATAAAAATAAAATCTTTCAACTGTATTGGATGGTCTCCTACGACACCCATGTAGTGTCCTGATCCAAGACTCCTCAACAGCTGTATTTATCATCCTGAGGGGAAAGAGCCAGAAGCATTTGTGTGCGGTGCGGCCGGGCACGAAGCGCGCCCCCTGCAGGCCTAGCCTCCACCAGCTCTCCACCCAAGCAGCCTCCTACCAGGTCTCAGCCCAGGCCCCGGTTCCAACCCCACCCAGCCCACTCAGACAGCGGGGTCTGGGGTCAGTTGTTTCGCCTTTGCCATGGCATCTCGGGGCGGATGCAGGGGGCACGGAAGCTCTGTGTTCATCAATCTGAAGGCTGCCTTCGGGCCGCGTACCTGAGTCTCTGCCTCGGTCTTCCCGCCTCACCCTCGGGTTCCAAGTTTCATCTGGCCGTGCCCTAAACCCAGTCCACTTCTGGCCTAGTTTGGTGGGAGCAGGGGGAGGGAAACCTGCTGGGATCAGGCCAATGGCCTTCAATCACACCATGGCCACCCTTGCGGACCTGAGGGTCACCCGAACCGTGATGATACCCCCTGGAACCTACACACGGGACCAGGCTCCGTAATGAGGCTGGAAGCCCTGGGTCCTGCTGCGCCTGGTGACAAGGGACCACTGGGTCCCAAATGGCATTCCCATGTTCCTCAGGGAGACGGAGGGCAGTCTCCCTTGGCAGACACAGACGGCAGCACAGAAACGTAAGGAGTTGGGCTGGTCTCTCCTCAGGTCCTGGGTGGACAAAGTTCCCTTGTGGAGGATAGAATTATGGGACAAAGACGGGACTCTGAATCGCAGGTTGAGTGCTTGTCAACAGTGTGACTTAGAGCAAGGAATCCGTGTCCTCCTCTGGCATGAACCCAACTCCCAGCCTCATTCTAAGAGTCGAGGGGAGCAACGCATGTGAGCGAAGTCCCCAGCACAGAGAGAGGCTTCCCTCCGCTCTGCCGAAGAGGCAAAGGCTCCCCCCGAGTCAGGGAGGGAGAGGGGCGCAAACCTTGTAGGCCTCATCGATGTTGGCGTTCACACAGTGCTGGATCATCTCCTTCACCAGCAAGGGGTGGGGCTCGTCGCAGACCTGAGCAAACCCGAAGGAGAGACCTGTCAGGGCCTGAGGGGGCCCACCTGAGGAGGAGCCCTGACACCCCCGCGTAACCAACCTCTCAGCGGGCTTTTCTCATCGAATTCTCTGGCAAACAGAACCAGGCTTGGGAACGCCCCTGTCACTCACAAACGAGTCACCAGAGTATGGTGTCAACCCTCTTCACCAGGGAGGAAGTTCTAACACTGTGGTTAAGGATTGCCCAAGCACAAGGGGCGTGAACACCGGCTGACAGGAATCTTTTGTCTTTTATTTTTTATTTATTTTTTTTTTTTTTAAAGATTTTATTTATTCATTCGACAGAGAGACAGCCAGCGAGAGAGGGAACACAAGCAGGGGGTGTGGGAGAGGAAGAAGCAGGCTCATAGCGGAGGAGCCTGATATGGGACTCGATCCCATAACGCCGGGATCACGCCCTGAGCCGAAGGCAGACGCCCAACCGCTGTGCCACCCAGGCGCCCCTCTTTTGTCTTTTATTAAAAGCCGTTAGCCACACGCTTTAAGTCACTCGGAGGATCGCTTGCCCAGAGCCACTCAGAATCCACTTAAGAGCTAGGACTAGGGGCGCCTGGGTGGCACAGCGGTTAAGCGTCTGCCTTCGGCTCAGGGCGTGATCCCAGCGTTACGGGATCGAGCCCCACATCAAGGCTCCTCTGCTGTGAGCCTGCTTCTTCCTCTCCCACTCCCCCTGCTAGTGTTCCCTCTCTCGCTGGCTGTCTCTATCTCTGTCGAATAAATAAATAAAATCTTTAAAAAAAAAAAAAAAAAAAAAAAAAAGAGCTAGGACTAGCCTCCCACCTGGAATAGAAACTGGCTTTGCAGGGCCAGCCCCCCCACCCAGTGTGTCAGCGTGAAGAGGAGGCTAGGGGTGGTGGCGCAGGTGTCCCCGAGCCTGGGGCTGCCCCCCTGCACCCCCCCACAGGCCTGGAGTCCGCGTTCTACCCTCCACCTCAGGATCTACATTTAAAACTTCTTTTTTGGGGCGCCTGGGTGGCTCAGTCGTTAAGCGTCTGCCTTCGGCTCCGGTCATGATCCCAGGGTCCTGGGGTTGAGCCCCGCATCCGGCTCCCTGCTCAGCGGGAAGCCTGCTTCTCCCTCCCCCAGTCCCCCTGCTGGTGTTCCCTCTCTCACTTTGTCTCTCTCCGTCCAATAAATAAATTAAATCTTTAAAACAAAACCAAAACAAAACAACTTTTTTTTTTTTAAGAGTCTCCATGCCCAGCACTGGGCTCGAACTCACAACTCTGAGATCAAAACCTGAGATCGAGAGCCAGCACTCTACCGACTGAGCCACGCAGGCGCCCCCCCCCCCCACCGTTTACAACTTCTAAATGAGACTTCTGCTCTCTCCGCCAGCCCCACGTGCCCTAGAACCTCTCTTCCCAGCTCAGTTAACCTCCCCCAGAAATCCTGCTTTCCAGAGCCCTGGAAGGTCTGCTCCAGGATGGCTCAGAGCCTGAACTGTCGAGAGGAGACTACGCAAGTTCCCGGAGTGTCCCTGGCAACACAGTCACCACCAGGGTTGAAACAGGCTTTCAACACGGCTGTCTTTCCCCACAAACTTGCTAAGAAACAGCTATGGTCTGAACGCATGGCCAGCCCTCCCCAGTTCTTACCCCCAAATGAGGGGTAAACTAACTGGTCTCCAAAACAGCCAAGTTGTGAGGATGGGGCAGCCAGTTTTCAAAAGTATTCCCAGGGCGTCTCCCTTGGCCGGCCTGGGAGAGGGGATCTTCGTCCTTCAGCTTGCTGGGTGTGGAAGGCGGGGAGCAGGTGCTCAGCACCCCCTCCCGCCTTCCAGCCGTGGGACAATCCCGGGGGCGGCGGGAAGCCTGTGTCCTCACCACCAGACCTGAGAAACCCTGGGTGCGAGGCCCCTTGGGGTGTGCACTTCCACTTCCCCACACACGGGGGCGCTCCCGAGACCCTCATGACCGGGCAGCGGGGCACGCACGGGGGCCCCAGCACCGCGGCAGGGTCAGTGCGGGGGGGTCCCCAGCGCCAACACCGCTTTGCAGAACCACCCGGAGCCCCAGCGACGCCTGTACCTTGAACACGTTCTCGCTGTTAATAAAGCCGAACCCCGAGAAAGTCGACTGCACGTTGTTCAGCGCCTGTGGAGGAACGAGGGCGCAGCGGGGGCTATCTTCAGTCCTGGACCACCCCCCCCACCCGAGTCCCAGCAGAGTCCCCTCCTCCCGGGTCTGCCCTCAGCCAGCCCAAGGCCCCAATGAGCGGGGTCCCCGGCCTCTGAGCAGTGGCCACTCCTGGCTTTCCCCCCAGAACGAGGTGCACAGGACCCAGGAGGTGGGCGCCCGAGGGGCCCCGACGACGCGCACCTGCCTCATGTCTCCCTGCGCCGTGAAGATGACGGCTTCCAGGCCGTCATCCGTGTAGGGCACCTTCTCCTGCTCCAGCACCGTCAGCAGCCGGGCGAGGACCTGGGCGTCGCTCAGTTTCGTGTAGCGGAGGACTGCGCAGCGGGACTGAATGGGCTCTGACGGGGACAGAAGGGTGAGGCTCCCCGCAGAGGCTGGCGCATCCCCGATAGCCCCTCGACGACCCCCGACAGCCCCAGGTGCTAGGAAGCCAATGCGTGGGACATGCACCAGCCACCCTGTGGCCAACGCTCTCCCTCCCCAGCCGGTGCTCTCCACCGGCTGCGGAATGGGGCTAGGTTTCAAAGCATTAACCACGAAGCAGCAACCAGAGATCTCCCCAGCACTGCCCCAATGGCCTTGGCTAGCCTTGGCTTCCAGAAGGGAAAAAGAGCCTCCAGGACAGAGACACCCATATGCCACAGCCCGCAGGTGAGTCAGTGCTGGGGTCCCAGTCACTGTATGCTGCGTGTCCCCACCCGGCTGGTCCCGGGTGAGCACAGAACATGGCCGTGGTTTCTCTAAGTCTCCACAGGAGATTCTGACCACAGACAGGGCAGAGAGCCACTAGAAACACGGATGCAGATTCTGGAAGCTGCCCCTGACCCAAGCTTTAGACTGTGACAACAGCTTCTCCACGATCTCCACGCCCCCATCTAGTCTGTGTTCCATCCTCTAAGGAATGCACTTCTGGAAGCTTACGTGCATTAAAGAAACCTGGGAGTCCTAAGAGTCGGTCCATTTCAACTTATCTGAAATCAGGAATCTCCACCACAGAATCTTAATTACATATATGGCTTATCAGCACAGATAAGAGGAAGAGCGATGAGTTCGATTAGTTCATATTTAAAAGCAATTAATATTTCAGCTACACTAGAAGTTTCCTTTAGCAGATTTTTCTCTTGTGCGGAGAACCGAAAGCTGAGTTTGCAGAATTTATTATTACTATTTTTTTAAAGTAGTCTCTACACCCAACATGGGGTTCGAACTCAACGCCAAGATGGAGTCACGTGCTCTTCTGACTGAGCCAGCCTGGCGCCCCAGAGTTCAGAGGATTTAAATACACGTCAGAATAAGGCAGCAGGGCCTTCCTCAGAGCCCGTGTGTCTCTCTCTCCACTGCAGTGAGGCCAGGACCCGAACCGAGGTTCTGTGATGAAGAGTTTCAAAACCAACTATGCAGCAGGCGCCCGGCTGGCCCAGTCGGTCAAGCCTAGGACTCCTGATCTGATCTCAGGGTTCTGAGTTTGAGCCCCACTGGGTGTGAGATGACTCAAAAATATGATCTTTAAAAAAGGAAAAAATCAACTAGCGGGGCGCCTGGGTGGCTCAGTCATTAAGCGTCTGCCTTCAGCCCAGGGTCCTGGGATCGAGCCCCACGTCGGGCTCCCTGCTCTGCTATGAGCCCACTTCTTCCTCTCCCACTCCCCCTGCTTGTGTTCCCTCTCTCGCTGGCTGTCTCTCTCTCTGTCAAATAAATAAATAAAATCTTAAAAAAAAAAAAGAAACCCAAAAAAACAAAATAATCAACTAGCAACTTGGTATTGAGCTATTTCCTCTAATACTAAGAAATACATTTCTTTAGTGATTTCATTTCCCTGTTATAGCTCCTTAGAAATTAAAAAAAAAAAAAGTCAGGCTGCTGTATGGATAAGAAAAATTGATAAGGGAGGGCCAGCGCTTTCTCTGCCCACTGCTACTGGGTCCAATCACTGAACGAACTCGTGGATGCAGAGCCCTGCGCGAAATGCATCTGAGGAGGGGGTCTCTAAGTATGATGCCACTCCTGCCCTCACAGATGTCTTACTACACTGGTGGCGTCTTGACGGTCAAGAATGTTCTCATTCAGTGCCGTATGTCCCCCACCAGCACCGATAGAACAGAGTAAATGTTTGCTGAGTGATGGCTGAACAGGTTAAGGAAGAAATAATGAGCACTTGGGGCAGGTGGAAGGACACGGAGGGCTCTTGGTGCCACGGCAGGCCCGCCGAGGCTGGGAACCGGGACTGTGCGTGCAGCACAGTGTGGCTGGCCACACGCTAGTCTGCAGCTGCGAGCCGTGGCCTGGGTGCAGAAGGGCGAGTCCGGGGGCTGAGCTCACACCGGCTGGGGGTTAGCAGGGTGGACGTGACCAAGAGAGGGGTGAGAAATGGTGAGAGAGAGAACCAAAGCGGGAGTGAGTCTGCCGTGGGTATCGCAAAGGGAAGAAAGTGCCACCAGCAGGAAGCTGAGATGGGAGGGGGGCAAAGGAGTGAGGAAGCAGACAGACTTCAGGGGAGGGAGGGACAGGCACCGGGTCAGAGCGCACTGATGGGTGAGCTTGCACAGGGGAGGCAGTCCCTGGTGATGACAAAGCCCCGTGCACAGACGGGGTGTGTGCCAAGTGCCCGAGCACACAGAAGGTGCAGGAGCACGTCGGGAGCAGGGCAGTGACCATGACTCTGTACACAGGACAGCCTGCGAGGGTGCAAGATCCGACAGACGGGGTTCCAGTCCCAGCTCTTCTGCGTGCTGTGTGACTCCGGGCAAACTACTCAACCTCTCTGAGCTCCAGTTTGCTTCTCGCTAATGTGGAGCCAAGACTACCCTCACGCTGAATTACATAAGATTAAATGGAAAAGTTGATTCTGCAGTGCTCAGCCCGTGGCAGCCAATCAAAAAGCCCGTACTCTTCTGGTGTTAAAGAGCCAATGTGAGCACCACGGGTGGACCCCAGGCCACCCACAACTGACCCTCACCTATGATTTTATCTGAAGCATTACAAGCAAGAGCAAAGCGAGTCGTTTTGGAGTAGATCTCCATGGTTCTCCTCAAGGCTTGCTGGGCACCATCAGTCATGCTGAGAAGAAAAACACACGAGAGCAGTTTGCAACTGGGACCCAGGGCCCACTGGACACAAACCCCTCCCTAGAGAGCCTGGGCACCCTCAAGTCCAGGTCAGGGTCCTGGGGTCCTGGGATGGAGTCCTGCATCCATGGGGTTCCCTGATCAGTGGGGAGTCTGCTTCTCCCTCTCACTCTGCCCCTCCCCGCACTCCCTCCTTCCCTCCTTCCCTCTCTCGCTAATAAATAAAATCTTTTTAAAAAAATAGCTAAAATGGTAAATTTTATGTCAGGTGTATTTCGCCACAATAAAAAGAGCTATCATTTAAATCATTCACAGGAAGCTGGAACGAACCCATTAACCGGCATCGTCCTTGACAAATGTTTGTAAGTTACTTAAGAAAGATAAGGCGTAAGGCTCAGGTCCCTATTCAATTGCTTTTGGAAGATGTGATAAGCCGGTCTGCTGAGAGAGTGCAGAGCGGAGAGAGCTTTCCTCCTGCTTCAATAACGCCTGATGAGGGACTGAGAAATCGAGGTCAGTGTGTACTTGGCAAAGCGTCTACCTGTCTGCTTCATCCAGAATGATGATCTTGTGACGCCCTTTGGGAAGGGTGACCTTCTGCTGGGCAAACATTTTGATTTTGTTCCTCACCACATCGATGCCCCTGGAACAACAAGGCATCACTGTACTGTCACGTTCCCACACAGACCCACGTCCCTTCAGGGGGCTTCTAACCCCCGGAACACCACCATGCACACAGCTCCAGTGTTTCAGTTTTCAGGGCGATTCTAACTATGTGTAAGGATCAACGTCGCATTACTTTCATTCCCTCTTGGAGGTCCTCCAGAAAACAAAGAGAATATTTACTTTTTCCTTTTGATAGCACGAGAGTCATCTTATCTTGCAGTTACCCTGCGAGTTCACTGGACCCTGTGATAATCTGAGATACAGCCTGAGGGCTCAGTGACCTTATTCTTCCTGTATCTTGAAACGAAATGGCCATGTCATCATCCTAGTGACTATTTACTTGTTCCTTATCAATTATTCCCAACTTTGCAGGAAAAAAAAGATAAAAAAAAAAAGATTAAAGGCTTAAGAAAATGCAAGACTGTTGCACTTGCCTAGGATGGTGTGGTAGGAGGGAAAACTGTCCCTACTGCCCCATCCTACAATGCTTTGTGTCACTAGACGGCACTGCATTCTCTTTCTAGAAGATAAAAAAGAAGTTTAAGTACTCCATCTTTGTTGTTTTTTAAAGCATTCATCAACCACAGCTGAAAATTCAAGACTTTTTCATTTTCCAGTAACAAAAGATGAAAACAAATGAGAACATTCCATATTATTAGGCAAATCAGGAAATGACCAGACATCGGAACGCCTGGGTGGCTCAGTCGGTTAAGCAACTGCCTTCGGCTCAGGTCATGGGGAGCCTGCTTCTCCCTCTCCCTCTGCCTACCACTCACCGTGCTTGTGCTCTCTCTCTCTGCCAAATGAATAAATAAAAATCCTAAAGAAAAGAAAAGAAAGAAAGAAAAGAAAAAGGAAAAGAGAGAGGCAAAGAGCAGCACTTCGGACGCTAATGAGGACTGTGAAACCGACCACAGTCAGACTATCTCAGGCTACGGGGTCCTCCGATGCCAAAATCATGGGTGCATTTTCTCCAACTTTAGCACCACGGAGTGAACAATATATATCTAAGGATAAAAAATAGACATATTTTCATCCAGTTGGTCACTCAAAAGGAAGGACTTCATTCCCCAATACCTTCTGACAAGAATGTGGACCATCCTGTTTTGCTAAAAGGTCATGTGACAATATTCTCCCATCTTTTAAGATGCCTGCTTGCCCACCAACCTCCACAGGGTAGTTGGCAGTGATCAGAAGCTGAAGGCAGGTATTTTATACAAAGGGGACTAGCAGGAAACAGATGGAAGAAAAAACCATCGTATTGATCACTCTAATGGGTGTTCATCAATCTAAAGTTGGGACTATTTTACTGTTAGGGGCCATTCTCTCAAAATTATGAGCCACCGCAGTTTTCAAAAGTAGTGAATTTGGGGGCTCCTGGGGGGCTCAGTCGGTTGAGACTCTGACTCTTGATTTTGGCTCAGGTCATGATCTCAGGGTGGTGAGATCGAGCCCCAGGTCGGGCTCCGCACTGGGCGTGGAGCCTGCTTAAGATTCTCTCTCTCCCTCTGCCCCTCCTCTCGCCTCTTCAAAAAAAAGGGGGGGGGGCGCCTGGGTGGCTCAGCTGCTTGAGCGTTTGAGTCTTGATTCTGGCTCGGGTCCTGATCTCGGGGTCATAAGATCGAGCTGCTCAGCCAGATCCACGCTCGGCCTGGCGTCTGCTTATCCGTCTCCCTCTGCTGCTATCTTGTGTGTTGGTCTGCGCACACGCTCGCGCTCACTCTCTCTCTCTCAAATAAACCAGGGAGTCCAATGAGTCAAGTGTGAGTAGAACAAGAAGTAACGATAAGCTAGAACCTATTTGTGTCGGACATCTGGAATCAGGCTCGTTCATGACAGCGGACGGGCAGTTTGTTGCCCACGAAGGGCACTATTTCAGGGACGTGTGGCTCTTCAAAACCAGGAAAAGATGAAGGCGCCGAGGACCACGTCCTCAAAGGCAGACCCTGCAGGCATTTTATTCGACGGTTCCTCGTTTCCTAATCCCCTAGTGGTTTTATCTGAAGAGGGACCAGCACCTCCTGCCCATCGGGATGACCCCCATCGCCAGCAAACACAGAAAACGAGTGTCAGTGCGGAAGTGGCGAAATCGCGCACTGGTGCACCCATCAAGTGACACAGCCGCCGTGGAAGACGGCGGGCGCTTCCTCAGAAAATTAAACAGAATTACCGGAAACAATCCAGCCATCCCATTCCCGAGTATGGGTCCGAGATACGTGAAGCAGGGTCTCAAAGAGCTATGTGTACGGCCCCGTTCACACGAGCATTATTCATGATTCATGGCAGCAGAAAGATGAAAGCAACGCGAGTGTCCCAAACAGATGACTAGATAAGCAAACGGTGGTGGTCTGTCCACGCGGTGGGACACGATTCAGCCTCAGAAAGGAAGGGCACTCTGACACCTGCTCCAACTCGAACAACCCTGAGGGCGTTATGCTGCCGTGAGGTAGGCCAGTTACAGAATGACAAAGACTGGATGGTTCCACTTAGATGAGGTCCCCAGAGGAGTCAGATTCAGAGAGACAGAAAGCAGGATGGTGGTTGCCGGGGCTGGGGGACAGGGGGAAACAGAAAGTTATTGTTTCATGGATATGCAGTTTCAGTTCTGCAAATGAAGTGGGTTCTGGGGACGGTTGCACAGCAATGGGAGGGCACGTAACAGCGCTGGGCGGTGCACTTAAAAATGCCGGAAGACGGTACATTTTATGGTATGGGTATTTGCCACAATTAAAAATAATCATTCATTCATTTATAAGATTTTATTTATTTATTTGACAGAGAGAGAGAGACAGCCAACGAGAGAGGGAACACAAGCAGGGGGAGTGGGAGAGGAAGAAGCAGGCTCCCAGCAGAGCAGGGAGCCCAATGCCGGGCTCGATCCCAGGACCCTGGGATCAGGCCCTGAGCAAAAGGCAGACACTTTAACGACTGAGCCACCCAGGCGCCCCTAAAAATAATTTTTAAAACTTTCATTAAAGGGGGCGCCTGGGTGGTACAGTCAGGTGAGTGTCCGACTCTTGGCTTCGGCTCGGGTCATGATCCCAGGATCCTGGGATCGAGCCCCGCATCAGGCTCCCTGCTCAGCGGGAAGCCTGCTTCTTCCTCTCCCACTCCCCCTACTTGTGTTCCCTCTCTCGCTGTGTCTCTCTCTGTCAAATATATAAAATCTTAAAAAAGAAAAAAGAAAAGATTCTCTCTCCCTCTGCCTCTCTCCTGCACGCACGTGTGCGCTTCTCTCTCTCTCCAAAAGAAATAAATAAATCTTAAAAAACAAACAAAAAGCTTTCACTAAAAAAAAAAAAAAGTAAACCAGCAAGTCGGTGCTTACGATGCCATTCGGACAGGCAAGTGACGCCTGTTCTCGTTCATGGGGAAGGATCAAAGGAAAACACAGAGCCGGCCAGACAAACCAAGTACAACACAGAACGGCAAAAAGGCGGTTTCTATGACAACACAAACTTCAAACACTCGCCACCCTTCTCGCAGTCTGAACTTCCAGGTGTACCTGTCATTGGAGGCATTGAGCTCCAGAACAGCGTCCTTGAATGCTGGGCCCAGCAGGGCACGCGCCAAACACAGGATGCTTGTCGTCTTGCCCGTTCCTGGGGGGCCCTAGGGAGGGGACCGCAAGGGCTTGAGGCCGACAGAATGAGCTTGCCTTAGCTCCCCTTCGAACCTCCTCCCCAAGCCACAGCACACGGCGAATCAACATAGCCACCCACCCTCAGGCCTCCTGACCAACTGGGGTGGAGTGCTTCCCTCTGCCAAGGGGAACGGCAAAGGCTCTGGTGGCCGTGGGCCTCTCTGACGAGGCAGCTCTGTGCACTTCAGCTCTTAGAGGGAAAGTGAGACTCCAAGGCCTCCAGCAGGGCCAGGACCGGGTACTTACGGCAATGATAATATTGGGCACGTTCCCTTCTCTTGCAAAGACCTGAAGGAAGAAATGGGTGTCAGAACTGGTTCATCTGCAGACCCGAGGCGCCAAGCCTCCCCAGCCACACAGGCCCGTATGGTGACGTGGCCACAGCGTTCTCCATGAGAATGCCCCACAGAACTCTCACCTCCGTATATTCCCATCCGAATTTTTCATTTCCCCCTCATACCCAAGGCCCCACCCGTGCTTCCCCTCAAATGGGCCCTCAATGCTATCAACCCTACTGCCCACGCCGGGAACCTGGAGGTCACAGTCATCTTTAACTGGGCCTCCCCCACTCCCCTTGCCCCACACAGCGCCTGAATTACAGAGGCTTGGCTGTTCCTTCTTCTTCTTCTTCTTTTTTTTTTAAGATTTTATTTATTTATTGGACAGAGAGAGACACAGCGAGAGAGGGAACACCAGCAGGGGGAGTGGGAGAGGGAGAAGCAGGCCTCCCGCTGAGCAGAGAGCCCGATGCGGGGCTCAATCCCAAGACCCCGGGATCATGACCTGAGCTGAAGGCAGATGCCTCACGACTGAGCCCCCCAGGCGCCCCTTGGCTGTTCCTTCTCCTTTATCTCTGTGTCTTTCTCTTCAGCTCCGCCGCCACTTCCTTCGTCCATTATTTCTCGCCTGGATGACTTTTAACTGGCCATTAACTGGTCTCCTGGCCTCTAATCCTGCCCCACACCCATGCATTTTCCCTACTATAACCACAACCAACTTTCTAGAACACCTATCTATTAAAACATTTGCGCCTGACGAAGCCCTTGGATGACCCCTTCCTGCCCTGTGAGCCCCAGCTCTTATACACTGCCCACCTCACCAGCTCATTTCTCACACACCCCAATACACACACTGTACAGCCTTGTTACTCGGTGGGCTCCATGGACCCGCAGCATCAGCATCCCCCCGGAAATGAGTCAGAAATGCAGACTCTCTGGCCCCACTCCCTGGATCAGGATCTGCATTTTTAACAAGATTCCCGGGCAATTCATACACCCATTAATGTCTGGAAAGCTCTACTCTGTATTCCAGTCAGATGGCACCACCACCCCAACCCCCCAACAAGCTAAGCCCTCTCACCTCCGGGCCTTGGCACATGCTATTCCTGCTGCCTTCCCCCCCAAGTCTAGCTAACTCCCACTTCCTTAGCTTTGCTGTCCCTTCTTCCATTTGAGAACTAAGATACTGTGAGCACGTTAACGGCTGAGCACTCATCACATTACCCGTTGACTTTGGCCCAATCCCACACTGGCAGGGGGCGTGTCTATTTTGCTCACCATTATATCAACAGCTCCTAACACCGTGCCATATCTGGCCCGCAAATATTTGTAAAATGAACTCGTTTGTAAAATAAACAAACACCGTGGTCGCTGTCAGAGTCTAAGTCCCCATTACTGCAGAGACTGCCTCCGTCATGTCTCAAATAGCCGGGCTTCTAGATTCCGCCTAAAGACCTCTAGGGCTAGGATTTCACCGCTTGCCGTACGGCGTGCACCTCTGCTGACTTCTGTCCTAGTGTCAGCTGTGCCCTGTCACTCAGTCCCCTCTAGGCAGGGGTCGGCAAACCATGGGGGAAGGGTGTTGGCGGGAAGTAGGGGGTCATCCAGCCTGAGGCCTGTTTATTTTTTTTAAGATTTATTTATTTATTTAAGAGGGGGAGAGAGTGAGCACAAGTGGGAGGGGTGGAGGGAGAGGGAGAAAATCCCAAGCAGACTTCCCACGACCCTGAGATCATGACCTGAGCCGAAACCGAGTCGGACGCTCAATCGAATGGACAACCCAGGTGCCCCAGGGCCTGGGCCTGTTTTTATAAGCCCCCTAGCTGAGAATGATTCTTATGTTTTTAAAGGATTGTTTAAAAAATTAAGCATATTGGACAAAGACATTATAGGGTCTGCAAAGGCTAAAATATCTACTCGTCGGCCTTTATGGAAAAAGTTTGCCATCCCGGCTCTAGAAGCATAGGTCGGAGAACCCCTTGTCAATAAGCCAGTGCCTCAAACATGTGGAATGAGCTACTGCGGTTTCTAGTCTTCTCCAAACCGACTGGCCCTCAATCCCTCAATTCTTCTGGATTCGTGGCTCGCCCCACCCCTCACTATCTGGGCAGTCTTCCTCCGAATGCCTCCCTCGAGCTTGTCAAAACCACAATGACGTGACCTAAGATTATCTCTTAGAAAAAACTCACTCACCTCCAGTCTGCTTACCGTGTCTTCATTCCCGACAATTTCATTCAACTTTACTGGCCTGTATTTTTCAACCCTGTTTTTAAGAAAGCACATAAAGATGGTGACGTGACTATTTGCACGCTGTCCAAGGAGCAAACCCTAAAGGGCAATCCCGAGAGCTCTGTCAGAAAATTATATACATGCAATTTAAACATAATAAATGTTGTAGGTTTGAAATTCAAAGGGGGAACCCAAGCGCCATTTGAAAAATTAAGTGCCTAAGAATTGCACACCAAAGCTTTAAACCTGCCACAGCAGAGACGCACCTGTTGTTGCTGGAGAGGGGCCAGAGCAGGCCATCTGGAGCGCTGTGACACTGGGCGGCAGCACAGCCTGCCCGTCACAACAGAAGCTTGGTACATGAGCCACTGACATCATCTGATCTGACAGACAACGGGTGCCACCGTGCCCCCTTCTTATCCCTTACCTACCAGTTTCTGCAGACTGGTGCCAGGTGCACAGCAGGGCTGGCTAGACAGAAGCCACAGGCCTGCCCTATGATCCTATGAGGCTATGGGAAGTGGACGGGCTAGTGGCTTACTCAGATCAATACTGCTCTCGCTCTCTCTCTTTCAAACATTTATTTATTTTAGAGAGAGCATGCGTGCACAAACATATGAGTAGGGGGAGGGGCAGAGGGAGAGAACCTTTAAGCAGACTCCCCGCTGAGCGTAGAGCCCAACGCGGGGCTCCATCCTATGATCCTAAGAGCGCGACCTGAGCCAAAACCAAGAGTCGGACGCTCAATTGACTGGGCCACCCAAGCGCGCCAATACTTCTCTCTTTTTAAATGAATAAGCAAGCGATGCTATGAGCAAATTCTTTAGCTCTGAGAACAGAAGTGGCAATAGGTTTGCCATGATTTGACCATCAGCACTTCCTCTGCCCTTTTCTATACTCCCTGATCTACCCTCAGCTTGCACTCCCTACAGGGACCGTTCCGCTCCAGAAGCAGCCGCGTGCAAAGAAGCTTGTTTGCCACATACTACAGTAAATAAAGAGCTCTCCTCCAAGACCAGCAGATGGAGCATGTTTGGCGCTACTTGTTTCTTGTTCATACTCAGTCCTCCCCCGGTGCCGAGCACTGTATACGGAGTTCCAGATCTTAGCGGGAGGAAAGTGGAAGGTACAGAAATGAGCAAGACATGGTTCTTGCTCTGAAGGCCTTCCCTATCAGCAAGCAGAGAGCTTAGCAAATCCTCCTACGATGCTCAACTGCTTATATAAACCAAGAGCTGTGGAATCAGCGCATAGGAATGTCAGGTGCTGACATTTGAGCTAGACTGTGAACATGGCCAACAAGCGCCTCCTTCAGGGCCTCCATAGGGGCTCCCCCTGCCTGAAAGCTTTCTACACATTGCCACTTGGCTCACTCCCTGAGTCCCCATCTTTGCTGGAATATCATCTCATCAAAGGCCTTCCCTGAACACCAGAGTCATTTACCCCACGCCACCTGTCATGATCAAATATGCTACCTATCTACTGGTTTATTCCTTATTCTCTCCCTATCAAATGGAAGCTCACAACAGCAGAGTGTGTTTTGTATAATGAAATATCCTAAGCATTTAAAGTCGTGTCACACGTAACTCACGCCACATATGTAATTTTACACTTGCTGGTGGCCACATTACAAAGTAAAAAGAAGGGCGCCTGGGTGGCTCAGTCCGTTAGGCATCTACCTTCGGCTCAGGTTATAATCTCAGGGTCCTGGGATTGAGCACCCCCCACACCGTTCATGTGCACATGCTCTGTCAAATAAATGAGTAAAAATGTTTTGAAAAAAAAAGTACAAAGAAAATAGGTGAAAGTTCATTTTACTAATAATTTATTGAACCTAATATATTTGAAAGATTATCATTAATAATGAGATTTTTTTTACACTAAGTCCTGGAAATCCGGTGTATTTTGTACACTTACAGCCCATCTCAATTGGGACCAGCCTCATTGCCAGGGCTGTCAATGGACTCAAGTGGCTAACGGCTGGGGGACCGAACAGCGCTGCTGTGGACATTCCAGTAAGCTGTACTACGCTCCATTTAGGTATCTGTTCAGAAGGGTGGGCTGGAGGGACGAGCATGCGCGCAGGACGGAGAGTAAACCATCACCCGCGCAGAGGGAGTGCGGCCGGAGCGGATCGCCCACACCACAGCTGTGCCCGCGGCAGGTGACTTTCCATGTCACCAGCTCCTCTCAGCTACCCAGGATGCGCCTTCTGCACACAACCCCGAGTTCTGATCCTGCATCCGACGCTTCGCGCCATCAGAGTAGCCCCAGGCACAGCGCCAGGCGCTGAGTGGGTGGCCACAGGGGGCAGCTATGATCACAATTAGCACTGCTCTGTCCAAGATCCCGCTTCCAGAGTTCAGACCCGCTACTCTTGAGCCCAGGTGGGGTCAACGACGCGCGTCCCTCGCCCTCTCCAAATACTAATCTACTGGATGCCACCCCGGGGCCTCCTGCTCCTCTAAGGACCCCCTAGAACGAGCTCCCGTCCCTAGGTTCCTCCGGGACACGGCCCGCCAACTCGCCCACCCACACGTCCAAAGCACCCATCATTCATGGTCTGGGCCCTCACCACGGCAGCTCGTAGTGGCCGGCGCTGCCCGGGACCTTGTTGGAGGAGGGGGCAGGTTCCTGGGCCCCGCGCTCGCCCGCGCCTCCGCCGCTCTCCAACACCTCCATTCTCCCGCCGCCTCTTCCCGCGCCGGAGGCCCCGGCCTGTGACGCCATCACGCAGACCCCGCCCCTAGCACCGGGGGGACGCCGGGCGTAAGCGGAAGCGGCGGGCTAGCCCCCTTTCGCGCCTGCGCACAGAGCACCGGCCGGGCCAGGGGCTGGGGGACGCCGGTGGCCGTGGAAGGGCTGGCGTCCAGCCGGCCAGCGAGAGAAAGGCGAGACCTGACCGCATCGACTTCCGAGAAGGCAGGTCGCTCCAGGAAGGGACGTTCGGCGGTTTTCGTCTTTGTGTGATTTGTGTGGGAGGCTCTCTCGGCGCGGCGGGTCTGCAGCGGCGGCGGCGCCCGGGCAGCCCTTGGACTGGGGGTAGGGGCATCCCGCCACCGCCCTGGTGCGGGGCCAACGGCGGACTCGGACAGGGACTGACGTGTGGGCGGTGACATCTGGGACCTGACCGTGCCCAGTTGTCCGGATTGCTCAGGTGTCCGGATGGAAGCGGAAGCGCCGATTCCCATGGGGTGGGCTCCTGCGCCCTGCAACTTGGTGCTTGCGGTCAGGGAGTTCTCACGATGCTGTAGAGTGGGAATTACTCCGGTTGGGCAGGGGAGGCAACTGTCCCTCTGTAAGATGTGACTTGGTTTCGTTCCAGAAAGACAGGTACTCCATATTGACAAGTGCTTTGAGCATTGTTTTGGGCGGGTTTTCTCCTTACTGAACTAATCTTTCCTTGCATAGCCCAAATGTCCTAATAATGATGAATAATAAATAAAAATAATGAACAATGACTGTCATTTACTGTGCACTAGACCTGAGGCGGACACTCATGATTATCGGCAGAAACAGGCTTGAGAATGATTGAATCATGTATCCGGTGTCATTTAGGCTGTAAGTGGTGAAGCCAAGATTCATCCCCCCCCACCCAGGCTGCAAAGCAGTTTGCATAAAATCCTGTTGTATCGCATTTACCATAATGCATCATAATTTCGGGATAAAAACTGGTTTTCGTGTCCAAATCGAAGGTAAGAATTGGGACCCGTTAACCTCTATCCCTAATTGCTTAGCACAAGGCGCTCTGTAAATATTCCGTTTGAGTGTCTTTAATGAACAGTGAGGATCCATGTTTCCAGAACAGTTTAGGTCAGCTGTGAGGAACTGGGTTGCTTTCAGCAAAGGACTGATCAGAATCCCATTGGCTCTTTTCCTTCCTTCACCAGTTAGAATCTCTATATGTGGGGCGCCTGGGTGGCGCAGTCGTTAAGCGTCTGCCTTCGGCTCAGGGTGTGATCCCGGCGTTCTGGGATAGAGCCCCACATCAGGCTCCTCCGCTATGAGCCTGCTTCCTCCTCTCCCACTCCCCCTGCTTGTGTTCCCTCTCTCGCTGGCTGTTTCTATCTCTGTCAAATAAGAAAAGAAAAGAAAGAATCTCTATATGTTATAGATTGAAGACCTCATCTTCCAGGTGATGGATTAGTCATTCAAGGAAACATGGGTTCCAAAATCTCTTATCGCCAGTGATTGTGTTCAGTTTTTTTATCCTTACCTTTCAGTTTTCTTTCCCTGATTACGGAAATTTATTGGGGAAGACAGTATTGCTATTAATATTCATTTATCTTATGTAGAGTCTGCATCATCTTCCCAACCTGAGTGGCCAGATTCCTGGTGCCTTCCCTTGTACACAGTAGACGCAGAGTTTGTGTTTGCTAATTACTCATTGCATCTCTGCAGCCAGGCTAGCGAGCTCGAAGGAGTGGGCACAATTGACAATTGTGTTCTGCGAGATGGACGGGAACACGTGATTTCTCATTCTGTTAAACTTGCTGCCAGTTGGGCAGTAACCCCACAAATGACTCAAATTCTGAAGCAATTTGTTCTCCTGGTGGTAATTCCTAAAGTCTCCAGGTTCGGAGGTTACTCAGTGTTTTTCTTATCCCCTTTTACAGGATCTGGGGGGGAATAATGCTTGAAGTTGACTCTCCTTCTTCCATTCTCCTTTGAACTAAGAGCTGTCTTGCATGTTTCGAAAATCACTGTTCACAGATTCTTTATTTCTCTGGAGGAGAAGATACAAATTTTCGTGAAACGTAAACTCTTCTCGAAATTTCTTTTTCGTGGTTTTCCCTTGGGATGTTTTCCACGTGGTAATAGTAATATTTTCCTTAGAGTCAGCTATCACACACACTGCTTCCACCACATACACAGCTGATACAGAAAACAGTATATTAATTCTTAACCCCCTCCTGGTTCTTTTCCCAAAATCGCACTTTGCAAGAGGTTTGTTGGCACACCCAGGACTCTGCATTCACTGATGCACTTGAAATGCCAGGAGAATCAGAGAAGGAGGTGACCTTTGGGGTAGATCTGCATAACAGGGCTTTCTTATACTGAGCCTTCTGTGACTTGTTGGACTTGGTCCCAGACAGAGCTCAGAGCTTAAAAACTCCAGCCATTCCTGTAGAACCACACAGCAGCCACATTGGGGGAGGGGGGTGTTGGGGAAACCACAGGTCAAGGAATAAACCAAAGGAAAGGTCAAGGACAAGCCAGAGTGAATTCCTCCTCTTCTCTCCTAACAAATCTGCAAAATCCCCAGAAACTGAATCTGCACCTTAACTAAGCCCCCTGACTCTCACCTCACAAGGGCAATTAGTTCTATAAAATAGGAAGGACATGGAAAGGAGGGAAAACAGAAAACAAAATCCTTGGGGTGCCTGGGTGGCTTAGTCCGTTAAGCATCTGCCTTTGGCTTCAGGTTATAATCCCGGGGTCCTGGGATCGAGCCCCACATTGGGCTCCCTGTTCAGCGGGGAGTTTGTTTCTCCCTGTCCCTCTGCCTGCTGCTCCCCCTGCTTGTTCTCTCTCTGTCTCTGTCAAATAAATAAGTAAATAAATCTTAAGAAAAAAAAAAATCCTTGGAGCGCTGGATGGCTAATTTGGTTAAACCTCTGACTCTTGATTTCAGCTCAGGTTATGATCTCAGGGTCGTGAGATTGAATTCGACGTCACGTTCCACGCTGGCCATGGAAACTGCTTGAGATTCTCTCCCTCTGCCCCTCTCCCTGCTCTCTCTCTCTCCCTCTCTAAAAAAAAAAAAGTCTTTTACCAAAAGCCAGAGCATTCCCATCAAATTATCTGATGGGACAGGCAACAAACCTTGGTTAGAATGACACCTTGACTTTTACCACTAGAGTGTAGCCCATTTCCCAAGTGACAGTGCAGGTTGTGGAGTTGAAAATGGGGTGGCCTCTGAGGACCGGGACTACCAGAGACACCGGCTTTCCACCCACTGGTAGCCTCCATTGGCCCAGAATATCGAACCTACTTGATGCTGTTTACCCTGCTTACACTGAATTTTTAAAACTTCATGTGTTGTTTTCCAGTGGGTTTCCTGATGAATTGTAGCATTTTTCTTAAGTGTGATACTACCACTGAAATAATTGTTTGCTCTCAGACGCTGCAGTGTTCCGTCACCCTTAGAATTTTTCTAACGTTCTCATTAGCATTTTCAATATTAAAAGGCTCGTTATGTAGTGAAAAAGCATATATCCTAAAACGTACGTACAGTATAGGGATTTGTTATTTGGGTAACACCTGTCCTCGAGAATTGCTCTGATTACATTTGTGGAATTTGGAATCTGGTAGAAATCGTTTAGCCTGACTCTGGGTTTCTGTCTTTAACAAATACTGACTGAGTGCCTGCAGCCACTGTGATACGCATGCGGGGACAGGGCGAGCTTCTGCCCTCAAGGAGCTTAAATTGTAGGAAGGGATACAGACACCAAGCAGCCAATCATATGTTTATTGAATTATAATCGTGGTTAAGTGTTAGAAAGGGCACCACCCCACCTGAGAGGTCAGGAAGGGCTTTGCTGGGGAGGGGGCATTTGACCCAAGATCTGAACCTGAATCTGAGAGCTGGGTGCCTGTTGGCTTTGCCTGGAAGGTGCCCCCCAATGCCCTCCCTGTCTTCCATTGCTGTCTCTCTCTCTCCCAAGACCCCGTTTCTTTCTGTAGTGTGCTTACTCACAATTATCTGGATTTATTGCCTTGTTTATTGTTTGTTTCCCCACTAGAATGGCAGCTCTTTGAGAACAGGTGCTCCCTCCATCCTGGTCACCAGTGCATCCCTGGGGCCTGACAAGGCCTGACGGACCTGACGAGTACGCAGTGGCTGGAGGATTCCGGGTGAGCGTGAATCAGGATCAGAGACGAAGGAGGCCTGCGGAGGCCAGACTGTGCAGGATAAGAGAGGTTAAGTGAAAACAACAAGGCCCAGTTTTTGTTCTGTTTAAAGATTTATTTATTTTAGAGAGAGAAAGAGAGTGCGAGCAGGGGGAGGGGCAGAGGGAGAGGGAGAGAGATGCAGGCTCCCTGCTGAGCTCAGAGCCCGACACGGGGCTCGATCCCAGGACCCTGAAATCATGACCTGAGCAGAAACCAAGAGTCAAGTGCTCAACCGACTGAGCCACGGAGGCCCCCCAACAAGGCCCAGTTTATGTTTCGGGTCTCTTGTTGCCACGTGGTAAGTGGCGTGGAGGGAGGCAAGGGTTCTTGTAGAGAAAAGCGTGAGTCGCTTATCATGATGAGGACTGAGTAACGAACAGAATTGTTAAATCAATATTGTACACCTGAAACTACTAGAACACTGTATGTTCACTACATTGGAATTAAAACTAAAAACTCAATGAAAAAAAAGAAAAGTGTATGTCGAGGGTTTGTTTTGTGATCTTTTAATGTCTAAAATTATAAAACATATGAAACATACTGAAAACAATATCAACATTCATGTATCATCCACCAAGACAGATGTTAAAATTTTGCCTCTTTTTTAAAAAGAAAACATATGGATACTGCTAACAGGCTCTACCCCATTCTTTCCTTTTCTCTCTTCTACCCCCACTTTACAGAAGAGGAACCCGGGGCAGAGAGGTCAAGCTTTGTCCCCAAGGTCTCTTGGTGAGTAGGGGGGAGTCTGGATCTGCACTATGTGATCTGAGCCTCGAGCCTGTATGTTTTAGATGCTTTCGTACTTTTTCTTTTTCTCTTTTTAGAGAGTGCATGCAAGCAGGCTGGGGTGGGGAGGGGCAGACGGAAAGGGAGAGAGGGAATCTTAAGCAGGCTCCACGTCCAGCACGGAGCTCAGTCTCACAACCCTGAGATCATGACCTGAGCAGAAATCAAGACTCAGACACTTAACAGACTAAGCCACCCAGGTGCCCCTCCATTGTGTTTCTGATATCATTTCTCTAGCTTAGATAGAAACGGAATTGCTGGGTCCCAACAAGAGCATCTTCAATTTAATAAGGGTCATTAGAATGACCTTCTGGAGAAGGTCTCCAGATAAATCCTCACAGAATGTTCGGGGTCAAGGTAGAGGGAAAAACCCAAACCCTACAGGGCCCCATACGTTTTGCCTCCACAAGGCCATCTCCCTGACCTCCCTTTCTACTACCCTCGCCCTCATACACTATTCTAGGCACAAGGGCTTCCTTGCTCTAAATGAGAAGGGCCTAGCACATCCCTACCTCAGGACCTTTGTACTTGCTATTCCCTCGGCCTAGAATGTTCTTTCCTCGGATGTCCACATGGCTTGTTCCCTTGCCTCATCCTGGACTCTTCTCCATATTATCTATTCATTGAGGCTTCCCTGTTCCCTTCCTCCCACCAGTCCCTTTCCCTACCCTGCTTTCCTTTTTCTTCTGTAACATATAACTCCAGTCGATAAATACATATTAAATATGTATTGTGTATTGTGTCCCCCATTAGAGTATATTTCGTGATGGCGAGGATTTTCTCCATCTTAGTCACTGCTGTTGTCAGTGCCTGAACAGTACCAAGCATTTAGCAGACTTTGAGATAGACAGATAGATAGATAATTTTTGGCAATAAGAATAAGTTTTCCTTTTTTTTTTTTTTTTTGAGTATAGTTGATGCACAATGTTCCTTTAGTTTCAGGTGTCACTGATAAATATTTTTTGAATAAATGAATAATCCCAGGGAGTTTCAGAAATACAGACATGATGAAGTAAGTCAAAAGTTTACAATAGTATTTTTCTGTACCCCTCATGTATGATCATTGTATATTTGGTATTTTAAGGATTTGAAATGCTTAAGAGAACTTGGCATACTAGTGTCTACCAAGGAAACTTTATGATTCTAATTTAAAATGTAAAGTGGAGGGGCACCTGGGTGGCTCAGTTGGTTAATCGCCTGACTCTTGGTTTTAGCTCAGGTCCAGACCTTAGGGTCATGGGATGGAGCCCTGAGTCAGGCTCCCTGCTCATCATGGAGTCTGCCTGTCCCTCTCCCTCTGCTCCACCCCCCCAGTAAATAAATAAAATCTTTAAAAATAAAGTAAAATGTAAAATTGAAATAAGTTAAACTTGTGATTTGAGGTTAAAATCTTACTAAACTTATAAATAGTATTAGAATATTTAAGGGAACTGGAGATTGGACATATTCTAAGTTTAATAGATTTATGAGATATATTTAAGAACTTAGAAGGTTTGTCTAAACTGAGATACTTAGTGGAAATCAAACATATTAAATTTATAAATGTAGTTTAAAATGTTTAAGAGATTTTCATTATACCGTATCTAAAATGACCTTTAAAAGTATCATCAAAGGGCGCCTGGCTGGCTCAGTCAGAAGAGCGTGTGACTTTTGATCTCAGGATCGTAGGTTCAAGCCCCATGTTGGGCGTAGAGATTACGTAAAAAAATAAAAATAATAAATAATAATATAAATAAATAAATACGTGTGGGGACCTCTGGGTGGCTCAGTCAGTTAAGCGTCTGCCTTCGGCTCAGGTCAAGATCTCGGGGTCCTGGGATCAAGCCCCGTGTCTATCAGGCTCTACGCTTAGTGGGGGGCCTGCTTGTCCCTCTCCCTCTGCCCCTCTTCCCGCTTGTGCTCTTTCTCTCTCAAATAAATAAAAAATCTTTAAAAGAAGAATAAAAAATAAAGTGCTACTCTGTGGTCAAGTACTGTTATTATTACAGATGAGAAAACCCCGGGCCACTGAGATTCTGCGAGGCTGGGCCACAAATGGCCAGTCAAGCATCCCAGCTCTCCACCTTGGGCCTGCTCCTTCCAGCTCGGACAGCTGCCTCTCTGCCTGCTGTCCCCACAGTGAGTGTGGGGCTGGTGACAGTCTTCAGGCCCCACTGAGGTTCAGTGATAGTAACTAGCAATTGGCTTGGGTAAAGGACATCGTTGTCATTGCAGATGTGGAAATTGGTACCCCCGGTCTTTTTTTCTTTTTTAGATTTTATTTATTTGTCAGAGAGAGCACAAGCAAGGGAGAGTGGCAGGCAGAGGGAGAAGCGGACACCCCGCTGAGCAAGGAGCCCAATGCGGGACTCGATCCCAGGACCCCGGGATCATGACCTGAGCCGGAGGCACACGCTTAACCGACTGAGCCACCCAGGCCTCCCAACCCCCGGTCTTTTGGTGAGTGGGACACGGAGCCGGGATCCAGCCTGGTGGTCTGGCCCAGAGCCAGTGTTCCTCACTGCGTCTGAGCAGCTGCTCCCACGTCTGCCCCTCTGAGGACATCTTGGCCTCTCCAGGAGCTTCCTGGGGGCCTTTGTTAAGGTCAGTCTGTCCACAGAGGAGGCCACAGAGGAGGCGCACCTACCACCTGAAAGGCCCTCCCTCTGTGCCTGTCCCTGCCTCTCCTGGAGTCTCCCCCCAGCCCCCCAGGTCTGGTGTGTGCCTCTAAGTGTGTGACTTGCTCCTGTCGTTCTGGTTAACGAGGTCACGGGGTAACCCCCGGCTGGGCCTCTCTCCACAGGCATCCCAAAGAAGGCAGCCCCTTTGACAATGACAGTCCTCACCGTGGAGCCGGGACGCGACTCTCACGTGGGAAGTCCACAAGGGAGCAGCCCTGTGTGAGCACTGTTCTGACCACAGGGGTGAGGCAAAGCGAGTCTGACAGGAGCTTCGTGATCCGAGCAGCCTGGCAGGTGGACAGGTGTCCCCCAAGTTACAGGCGACACCTGGAGACCTGACGGAGCGGCCCAGGCCCCACAGGGAGATGCCCCGTGAGCTAGGCCTTCCAAGGAAGCCCAGCCCAGGCTTAAATCCACCCACAGCAAACGTGTCCAGAGACGACTCGTGATTTTTAAATGTTTCCGCCTCTCAGCAGGAAAGCTCCAGTCTGACCCCCTGGACTTTGAGGGGCGTGGACAGATATCTACACCTGACCCTGAGATGCGTCTTTTAAAAGACCGTGACTTTTCCTCCCAAGGTGGTGTTTTAGGGTGCGTAAGGCTGCTGGTTCCAAGGAGAGCCTGCCCTGCTGTAAGCAAATCCGGAGTAGCGATGCTTTCATAACCCTCTCAGAGGACAGGCTCTGAGGGAAGTACGCGTTCCAGTTAAGTGCCTTCTGTATGCAAAGTTGTTCGTTTTAACTACGTTGTTAAATTTTAACAATTGAGAAACTTTGAAAACTGCTTCACACACTTCCTTGCCTTCTTGGGGGGATAAAAAGGGACAGAATTTTTCCCAGCGCTTTGGGGCCATGGGGTCTGTGTGCTGCGTCGTGGGCCTGATCCCGAGGCTACGCGCGGCCCTGGTGGGCTGTTCGCCCCACACTATGGAGCCTGGGCCGCTAGGCTGTTTGGACTCCTTACTTCTAATTTTGTTTCGGTTGTTTATTCATCCAAGCTGGCCCTTCTTCCTGTTCTCGGTCAGCGTGTCCGCCCCGGCCTTCCTGTGGCTGCTGTTTCATCTGCGGAGGGGCAGGGGACCAGAGCACCAAGCTCGTTCAGTTCTGGCTAGTTATCCCTCCATCAGTGGCTGGTGCGAGATAGGAGTGCCGATTTCTATTTTTTAAGATTTTGTATTTTTTTTTTTAAAGATTTTATTTATTTATTCGACAGAGACAGAGACAGCCAGCGAGAGAGGGAACACAAGCAGGGGGAGTGGGAGAGGAAGAAGCAGGCTCATAGCGGAAAAGCCTGATGTGGGGCTCGATCCCAGAACACTGAGATCACGCCCTGAGCCGAAGGCAGACGCTTAACCGCTGTGCCACCCAGGCGCCCCAAGATTTTGTATTATTTTAAGTCATCTCTACGCCCATCGTGGGGCTCGAACTCACAACCCTGAGATCAAGAATTGCACACTGCACCGACTGAGCCGGCCAGGCTTCCCAAGAGTGCATATTTCTGTTTGGTTGTCAATGTGGTGTGCAAACCTATATACACATATGCACATTAGCTGCGACAGGCATAGCGTACGTGACATATAACATGTACGTATATATCATTAGTGCTTTAATTTTCACTTTATTTTATTTTATTTTATTTTATTTTATTTTATTTTATTTTATTTTATTTTATTTTAAAGATCGTATTTATTTATTTGACAGATAGGGAGCATGAGCGACGGGAGGGACAGAGGCAGAAGGAGCAGCAGGCTCCCTACTGAGCAGGCAGCCAGACACGGGGCTCGATCCCAGGACCCTGAGATCATGACCTGAGCTGAAGGCAGACGCTTCACTGACTGAGCCACCCAGGCGCCCCAAGTTTTTATTCTAATTCCAGTTAGTTAACACACGGTGTTATATTGGCTTCATAATTTTCACTTTCTTGATAAGCACATTTTAATATATGCATTGACCTTTTATATTTCTCTTCTGTGACTTATCTGTTTGCCTGTTTTTCTGTTCTGTGCAAATTGTAAAGCTCTTTGGGAAAACAGTTTGTCAGCTGGCAATGCTTTATTTTTATTTTTTTTAAGATTTATTTATTTCTCATGCAAGCAGGGGGACAGGCAGAGAGAGAGGGAGAGAGAATCTCCAGCAGACTCCTCACTGAGTGCAGAGCCCGACGTGGGGCTCAATCCCACGACCCTGAGATCGTGACCTGAGCCAAAATCAAGAGTCAGACGCTCAACTGACTGAGCCACCCAGGCGCCCCTCTAGCAATGCTTTAGAAGTATACATTCTTGGACCCAGAATTTGTTTCTGGAAACTTGTCTTACAGAAATGCTTACACACATGCACAAAGACCTATGTATGATGATACTCGCTGCAGCCGTCTAGAACAGGGAAGGCAGGAACTGATAGAGAAGTCCATCCGTCGGTGGAAGGGGGAAGTAAATTGTGCTCTATTCACACTACATGGTCACTAAAAAATGAAAAATGAAGGTCGTTCATGGATGCTGACCGGGAAAAGTCTCCGTACAAAAAAGAGTCACAGAAAAAAAAAATGTAATCCAATGTCTTTTTTTTCAAGTTTACTTATTTATTTCGAGAACACAAGCAGGGAGGGGCAGAGCAAGAAGGAGAGAGAGAATCCAGCACAGAGTCCGACACGGGGCTCAATCTTAGGACCCTGAGATCGTGACCTGAGCTGAAATCAAGAGTCAGATGCTTAACCGACGGAGCCACCCAGGCGCCCCTCAGGGTTTATTTGTAAGTCATCTCTACGCCCACCACGGGGCTCAAACTCACAGCCCTGAGATCAAGAGTCACAGGTTCCGTGGACTGAACCAGCAGGGCGCCCCCGAAATAAGAACTGTCCTATCTAAAGTCTTGCTCCGTCAGGTGTGGGACAGCGACATGGGTATGAGCTGGGAGCAGGACAAAGGCAGTCAGTCTCAGGAAGCAGCGGTCAAGGTTCTCAAGCCTGGCTGCATAGAATCACCGAGAGGGTTTGACACAAATGCTGAGGCTGGCGGGGGGGGCACCCCAAGGTTCTGATGTAGTAGGTCTGGGGGCCTGGACACGCAGCAGGAATGAACCTCTGCCCTAAGACCCCAATAAACGGATAAACGGGGACCGCAGTGTGAGTGGGGATGTGGGGACTCTCCCGGCAGAAACGTGAGTGCTAGCCCAGGCCCTTTAGGCTGCTCTGTAGGACTATTTCCTTTCCTTTTCTTTTTTTTAAAGATTTTATTTACTTATTTGACAGAGACAGAGCACAAGCAGGCGGAGCAGCAGGCAGAGGGAGAGGGAGAAGCAGGCTCCTCGCTGAGCAGGCAGCCAGACACGGGGCTCGATCCCAGGACCCTGGGATCATGACCTGAGCCGAAGGCAGTTGCTTAACCAACTGAGCCACACAGGCGCCCCTCTTTTTCTTTTTCTCTTTTCTTTTCTTTTCTCTTCTCTTTTTTCTTTTATTTTCTTTTCTTCTTTCCTTCCTTCCTTTTCTTTTCTTCCTCCCTCCCTCCTCCTTCCCTCCCTTCATTTCTTTCTCTCTTTCTTTCTTTCTTTCTTTCTTTCTTTCTTTCTTTCTTTCTTTCTTTCTCTCACTCACTATTGGGTTCTCTGTGGCATGGAACATTTGGACAGCTAGATCAGGGAGCCCACTTTAATCTAAGAAGCCCTGTAACTGAGAAAAACTACATGTCCACACAGGAGCAATTAGGGGCTGACTTGCCGCATTTTTAAAAACCTCACCGAGGCAGTTTAACGTTCCTTTCTGTACCCATCTCCCCAGGACATTCTTTTCGGTGTGAGGTCACGCCCTCCATTTCAATACCATCTCCACTGCAAATGGGGTGCTTCTCTTGGGTCCAGTGTGACCTGCCGGTACTCCAATTTGGAGGTGCATTTTGTTTTCCCGAATCCCAGAGATAGCCAAGTATGGGTCTCACTATCTGAAGAAGGCGTCAGGAACATTCGAAAGTTAAGCTTAGCCCAGGCATGCCCACTCATGGGCGTTTGTGCACACACAGCATTCTTCAGGAAGCCCCAAGGGCATCAGCTGCAAGAGGGTGCGTCTCACAGATTGAAATGTTTGCCTCACACCAAAGGTGGTGGGGTGCAGGGTTTAACTAGATACCCTGCAAGGTTCCACCAAGACTGTGTTTTATTATGCCCCAGGAAGTGTCCTAGGTGCGGGGGTGTAATGCACAGGCTGTGGGGGGTGGGGTGGCGGGGGACACGAGCAAGAGACAAATGGCCAGAGACACAGGTGGTAATTGGGCCATGCCTTTATCCATCCACCCATCCATGCACCTGTTCATTTATTCAACAAGTATTTATTTAGTGAACAGGACCAAAGTCAGGGCCTGTGGGAGTGTGGGATACAATGAGGAAGGGCTTCAGCTCAGCAGGGCAGATGCCATGGGTGGAGGAGAGCGTCTCTGAGCCCATACTTCGAGGAGAAGCATCTGGGACAGTTTCTTGGAGGCAGTGATGCCCGGGCCGGCCCTGAGAACCAAGCAGGCGCCCCAGAGGTGGGGCGGCCCCAGTAGCGCAGGTGAGGGGCTGGAGAGGGGGCCAGGCACGTCTGCAAGGGCCAGAAAGCCAGTCCTAAGTCTTGAACTGAGAAAAGCGGGGTGAAGGAACGCTGATGATTAGGGGGATGGGGGGGCACCAGAAGGTTAAGCCACACCCCGTCTCACTTGGAGGGTACTGGATTCCCAATCCGGTCTCCAATCAGGGGTACAGCCTGCACATGCCCCCCACACCCAACCTATAGAGGAGATGAGGTGGGCGGGTCCCAAGTAAGCAGCGCCCCGAGGTCCCCCGCTTAGGACAGTCCCTGCTCAAATACCACCTCTCCCCCACCACCCGCAAATATTTACATCCTGTTTATGCCGAGGCCTCCCAGGGCCTCGAATTTTCATGAATAAAATATGAGTTTCTAGGCCGAGCTAGGGAGGAAAAAAACCCCCGCCAGCTGGTAGAGACCAGAGGCAGTTTAGTGTTTTGGTTGCTGTCGCCTCCCGCGTGGTTTTTAGAGGAAATTTGAATTGGCCGATCAAGGTGACCCAGGGCGGGAGATTTGGCATTTTCTATACCTTCTGGGGGTTCTAGGGACGAAACCAGTGGCAGTGCCCATTCCCTGAACTTTATTCATAGGACTGTTTCCTGAGACACCCAGACTTGCACTCTTTTATCCTTCTGAAATGTCGTGAAAGTCCAGGCTTTTCAATAGGCAGAGGGAGACTTTTAGAGGTAATCCAGCCCAATGCCCTCCTTTAAAAGAAAAAAAAAAAAAAAAGATTTTTAAATTTATTTATTAATTTGGGAGAGAGAGAGGCAGAGAGCAAGCTTGAGCAGGAGGGGCAGAGGGAGACAGAGAAGCAGACATCCCCGCCCCAGCAGGGAGCCCAATGAGGGGCTTGACACCAGGACCCTGGGATCAGGACCTGAGCGGAAGGCAGGCCCTTAACTGACTGAGCCACTTTTTAAAGAAGAGAAAACTCAGGCTCAGAGGGCAAGGGGTTTGCCCCGGGGCCACTTAGGCTAATCAAGTGATAATCTGTCAGGGTTCCCCGTCACCTGGTCAGGTATTCTCTCCACCACATCACAATTCCTGCAAGTACAAAATTTTGGAATTCGTAGACAGTATGTTACAGAATGGTTTTGGATTTTCAGACAATTAAGCAGATAGTACGGAGAGTTCCCATGTACCCCCTCCCCTCTCACGCAGTTTCCCCTATTAGTAACATCTTAGGTGAATGTGGGACATTTATTACAATTTTTTTTAATAAATGCTTCGATTTATTTATTTTTTTAAAGTAGGTGCCACGCCCAATGCGGAGCCCAATGCGGGGCTTGAACTCATGACCCTGAGATCAAGACCTGAGCTGAGATCAAGAGTCAGATGCTTCGGGCTCCTGGGTGGCTCGGTTGGTTAAGCCTCTGCCTTTGGCTCAGGTCCTGATCTGGGAGTCCTGGGATGGAGCAGAGAGTCTGCTTCTCCCTCTCCCTTTGTCCCTTCCCCCCTGCTTGTGTGCTGTCTCTTAATCTCCTTAAAAAAATCAATGAGACGCTTACCCGACTGAGCCACCCAGGTGCCCCCATTTATTATAATTAATGGATCAGTATCAGTATATTGGTATTAATTAAAGGCCATTGTTTGCATTAAGCTTCCCCCTTTATGTTCACTTGCGTGGGTCTTGACTAATAATGTCATGTATGTTCCCCCCATTTCAGTCTCGTACAGAATAGTTTCACCTCCCTAAAAATCACCTGCTGTTCACCTGTGTAACCCTCCACCCTCCTCCTCCCCTCTACACAGCCCCCTGCAACCACTAATCTTTGTATGTTCTCCCCGGTTTTGCCTTTTCCAGAATGTCATAGGGTTAGCATCATACAGTGTCTGGCTTCTTCAGACTGGCTTCTTTCACTCAGCAAAAGGCATTACAGATTTTTTTTCAGGGACCCATAGAAACTTCCATCACGACGAATGGAGACCTTATAGGTTGGTGGAATATTTCTCATTCTGTGTCCAATCGCACTCCTTCCAAAGATGTGGAAATTCCTGGAAAAATGACATGGATTTCTTTCTTAATTATAATTAGAGAAGGATTCAGGTTGATGCCTGGAGTTGCTTCTTGGAAATTCCAAGATTTTTTTTTTCCTTAGTCCTTCTGATGCCTTCTCTTCAAACAATTTCTTCGCCAACCATTTTTCTCATGAATGTTTGCCTCGCACTTGGTCTTATTCTCTCTTCTGACCACACTGTACAGCCTCGATTGGAGAGAATGTTGGACCAGGTGGCGGGGAGCCCTGGCACATCCTCACGGGTGAGCTGAGTGGCCCTGGGTCAGGGAGAAATTCTGTTTCTTCGGACGTTGAGTGTTTTTTCTCTGCCAGGCGTGTGCTAGAAGCCATTTCCTGTGACATTTTACTTGACCTCTACAAGTCATTAGTGAAGAAATCCTTATTCCTATGCTTAATACACGAGAGCCCCTCATCGAGGCTGTGAACCATTTGCCCAAAGCCAGGCAGCTAGCAAGTGCCTGGCGGGGGCGGGGGGGGGGAGGGGAGGTTGGGATTTGAACCCAGGTCACCAGGCCAGACCGGAGCTCTAAACCTCCACTTCTTCCTTGGGCCGGCCTTCATTTTCATTTTGATCCAAATTTTAAAAATGTCCCACATTTCCCTGGTTTTCACGCTGGCGTAACAGTGTCAGTAACCTGAAGAAGTACTTTTTATGGGAAAGAAAGCTCTGGTTTAGGAACTGCTGACCTAAAACCAAACAGGAAGTCGAGCATTCCCGGCTTAAATGGACCATCTGGGAATCTACTAGAATCAGTCCTGCCGGGGGCCTGGCAGTTTGCTTTAGCCTGGACTCAGAGGTGGGAGGAGGAGAGCTCAAGACTCCTAACAGCCCTGGGCCCATCGGCCCTCCCGGCTGCAGGAAGTCAGGGCCTGGGGGCGGGGGGGGGGGGGGGGGGGGGGGCAGGTGACCTTCGGACTGGAGCACAGGGCACAGGAGAGAGAGAAGCCAGGAAAGCAGGAGCTGAGGACCCAGCCACGGTGCTAACGGGGGACCAGTGCTCTGGGTGGGGGCTGACATCAGGCCCGGGGGTGGGTGAATCAACCTGGGGGCGTTTGGACAGCCTGCCCGGTTGGGCTGGTAAGCGCTTGCAATGCACTGGAATGTTCTGCCTCAGGGAGCCCTGCCCCTTGGTTCCCAGCCTCTGGTATAAATCCCTGGCGATTCCCCACTTGGAGAGAACATAGTTACCGCTCCTACAGAGTGTTCACAGCATGCCAGGCTCCCTGTGAACTCCGAAGAAAATGCTATCTCCTTGTGCTCCCCCAGAGAGGGAAACTGAGGCCCAGAGCAGTGAAAGCCGTCCAAGGTTACAAAGACAGGAAATGGCAGCACCAGGATTCTACACCTACAGGAAGCTGATGTCCCCAGAGGCTGCAGGACCCCACCCATTGGCCTTCATCTTTAGATAGACCCCCTAGACCCCCTATATGTCTGCTTTTCCAGGAAACACCCCAGGACTTGGGTCTGGGGTGTCATCTTGTCCCCTATCTGAGGCAAAGTGGGGGAGCAGGGATGAGGGTTCTCAGATGTCTGGGGCCTCCATCTGGTTGGACTGTAGGCAGGAGTACTCTGGAGAACCATGGGAGGGGGCTTCCTGGGGAAATAGGGTTCACGGAGACTTCCCCAGCCCTGGCTCCCTGGGGTGTGGCTTCAAGGCTGAAAAGCTGAGGGGGCCCAGTGGGCAGGTGCCCTCTCCACCCCACGACCCCCACCCCCTGGCAAGCAGCACACACAGGCAGACCAACGGCCGTACCCATGTTTTAACAGACAGCTGGAGTGTGACCCAGGTGGAAGGATGGTCTAGGCTGAGCTGGCTCTTCCCCTCGAGCAAGGCTGGGGGTCAGGTCTGCAGCCAGCCACACCCCGACAGGCAGCCCATGTCTGAGGAGCCCATCCAAGTGGAAGGGCTTCGCTTTTACCAACAACCCCCCTCCCCCCACTTCCAGGCAACTTTTTTTTTTTTTAAGTTTACTTATTTTTTAGTAATCTCTACCGCCAGTGTGGGGCTCGAACTCACAACCCAGACGTCAAGAGTCACATGACTGAGCCAGCCGGGAGCCACCCCAGCCACCCGCCCCGCAAGTCTTCATCTCGGTTTCTTGCCTGTCAAGATCCTCAGAAGATGAACTTCAGTCCCCGTTTCATAAAATAAGGAAATCGGGTCAAAATATTCCAAGGTCCAGAACATTCCCAAATAGTGTGATTTGGTGTTATTTATACATTTGTCCTTTAAAAGCAAGTACTAAGCTTTCCAAAGTTACTTTTCCTGAAAGCATGAATTAAAAATAAATCTGGGGGCGCCTGGCTGGCTCAGCCGGTAGAGGGCGCTACTCTGGATATGAGTTCAGCCCCACATGGGGCGCATGGATTGCTTTTTAAAAATGTATATTTTAAATGTGGAAGCAGAGGTGGTTGTTTATCAGTATTCTGAGATTATTTTGCAAAACAAAAAAAATTATTTTATAAAGTGAATTGACTTAATTTTATTTTAAAAAAAAGTGGCCTAAGAGGAGAGGGGTCCTGGATCCTGGCCTAGTGTTGGTCCTCATTGATTTCTTTTGTCTTTACCTGTCTGGGATCTGTTGCTGTTGCAACAAAGATTCATTCGTTCATCATTCACTCATTTATTTGAAGTTTTATTTTTTTAGGTAATCTCTACACCTGATGTGGGGCTCGAACTCGCAAGCCCGAGATCAAGAGGCACACACTCATCTGACTCAAGATTTGATTATTTAAATACTGAACATTATGCGTTTATTTTGTTCACTATTTAAAAAATATATAACATTCAAAAATATATATATGTAACACTAATCTCCATGGCAATTAGTTTTCTTTAAGGAATATTCTATAATGGAGTACATACATGGCTTATTTTATTTTTTTATTTT
Source organism: Ursus arctos (assembly GCF_023065955.2). Taxonomy (NCBI): domain Eukaryota; kingdom Metazoa; phylum Chordata; class Mammalia; order Carnivora; family Ursidae; genus Ursus; species Ursus arctos. The sequence continues at coordinate 94,365,604 of NW_026622874.1, read as the reverse complement.
ACTTTTTATTTATTTATTTTTAAAGATTTTATTTATTTACTTGACAGAGAGGGAGACAGCCTGAGAGAGGGAACACAAGCAGGGGGAGTGGGAGAGGAAGAAGCAGGCTCCCAGGGGAGGAGCCCGATGCGGGGCTCGATCCCAAAACGTCGGGATCACGCCCTGAGCCGAAGGCAGATGCTTAACGACTGAGCCACCCAGGCGCCCCCATGGCTTCTTTTAAACAAAGAGCCACATTGCTAAAAAGTCAACTCAACATTGCTGATTTAAACCGTGAAGAAAATTATGATGAACGTGACCGTGTTCATATTAAAAACTTCCGTCCGTTCACAGACGCGATCAACAACATTAAATGACAAGCCACAACCCAGGAGAGGTGCTGGCAATTCTTCCAACCGACCGAGGAATACCGTCTAGGCTATTTAAATAAACCTACAGGTCGTTAAGGAAGAAGACAGCCACCCGATGGAAAACGGACAAATCCTCGGAGACCTATTTCACGGAAGGGGAGACTCCTATGGCCCAGGGACTTTTAAAAGATGCCTAACCCCATCCATGATCAGGTTTTGTTTGTTTTGTTTTATCTTTGTTTTTGACAACGACCAGACCCCCCAAAATGAGAAGGTCTGCCAGTACAAAGTGTCATCGTGGATCTTGGACAAAAGAAACTTCGATTTTGCTGCCAGAAGGTAAACTGGTTCAAGCATTTTGACATTATCGTGCAAAGGGGAAGGCGCACGCTCCCCAGGACTCTGGGGTTTCCCGCCTAGATGTGCACCCGGGACCCCTGTGCGACGAGCGCCACAGGACAGGGACAAAACAGCAAAACCAGAACAAATCTAAGCAAGACCCCGAACTCAAAGCAACCCAAGGGTCCGTCAGCAGGGGAACAGGTGCGTGCATTGAGAGATGGGACGGAACGGGACGCTGTCTGGCCACCCTCATCTATATGGACAAATCCCCCCAAATCGTGTGCAGGAACACAGGAAGCCCGCGGAAGAGTATCTCCAGTATTTACACTTGGGTTCAAAGCCTGCAAAACTAACAGCATCGTCAAGGGGTCTATACATACAAAGCAAGGCAAAGCAAAGGGAAGGAGACCAAATTCAAGAAAGCCCGCCTTTGCCTTCGGGGAGTGGATGGGATGGAGATGTGCCTGTAGAAGATTCGAAGGGAAAGGGAACATTTTCTTTCTTAAGCCAGGCGGACTTAACACAGGCATTCATTCTGTTACCTTGAAGTCATGCCTATAAGTGGGCTGTGTACGCATATTTTACGGTCAAAACTGAAAACGATTTACCCCCCATACACTTCCCATCATCTTAGGAACCAAGGACCAGGATGGTGGGGGAGAAACCTGCCCAAAGTCACACAGGGAATTGGGGGTAGAGCCCAGGATTCTGCTTCCGGCCCCGCCCTCATCTAAAGACCCCCTCACACTACCACTACCCTGATCTCAAGACACCCCCCCACCCTAACCGAGAGGCTCCACTGTGACTCTGGTCTCACATGTTTCCAGGAGGCTCCAGTGAGGAGACCAGGGTCAATGCGCTGACCCCAAAGCCAGGATGAAAAGGCCAGAGGGCAAATCAGACTCCAGCTGGTGAACCGTCCCTTCCTTGTGGCGAGTTGTCAGGCCCAGCAGTGGGAAGAGGCCACCTGGCTTTCTTCTCTGGGCCTCAGGCAGAGATCCTGGTGGACAAGAAACCTGGCTGCAGGCTGTGGGTGGGCAGGCAGGTATCCCGTGATTCAATAAGTCGGGGTCCTTTGGTAGATAATGTTGGGTGGCTTGGGGAGATAATACCCTTCAGATTTGTGGCAGCCCCTCTGACTTGCTCCGGGGCCTCTGGAAATTTCAGTTTAGCATTGGTTGGCCAGAGGGGAGGTCTGAGGTGCAGAGAGGAAGAGGGGTGTGTGGGGGAGCTGTGGGTCCCTGGCTCCTTCTTAGGATTCACCCCCCCAACCCTGCACTGGGCTGAAGCCCCCTCACGGGACCCTGTGGAGCTTGACTGAAAGAGGAAAAGGAGATGCAGTGCTGTGACAGGGAAACTGAGTCAGGGACAGCCATGTGTCTCCCATAGAGCCCCATGAAAGTTTCATGCAGAGCCTGCTTCCAGCTCCAGGCTGGGGGAGGAGAGGAAGCAGCTTGCTGATGACATTCACAGACACCCTCCTCTTGCCAAAGACAAGGAGGCTCATTTTGGCCCCTTCCCCTCTCCCTTGCCACATCCCTGATCAGAGCTGACCGCCTCAGTGCTCCATTTGTGCTCCTGCCCCTCCTAGCACCACCAACGTGAAAGGACAGGAGTGACGCCACCCTGCCGGGAGACAGCCCCTCTGTCCTACCTGGTACCTGTGTCCCCTTACTTAGCCCCATGGTGGAGAGTCAGCCCCGAGCACTGGGGCTGTGTGTCCAGCAGAGCGCTCACGACCTTGGGCCAAGTCTGTCTGTCTGTGGGGAGGAGGAGCTAGTCATTCCCATTTTGCAGACCAGGAGACTGAGGCTGAGCCATGTGTCTCTTGTCCAGGGTCACGCAGCTGGTGGGTTGCCTGCAGGTCAAGGTCCCTCGGGTCCTACGGATTCCCAGGCTTGGCCCTCTGTCCTCCACCGCATACCCCGCCCTAGGGCTGCCTCTCAAAGTCAAGGGTGTACTGGGGATACACAGCCAGGTGCTCCCCACCCTGATCGCTCTGATCGGGACATCCCAGAAGTATCCCCGTTTGGGGGACCACTTTTCTTTGGGTGCAGCCCCCGGTCCTGAGGGCTACAGGGAGCTCTGTCCACAGACAGTGGGATCCTAACACGGCCTCCCTCCAGGAGTTGGGGAGAATGCGGATTGTCACGATGGGGCAGCAGGCTTGGAAAAACAAGTGTGGCCTTGTCCCTTCCCGGCCAGGCTGGCCCCATTACTGCCCAGGCCCCTGGGAGCTTTCTTAGGTGGGCAGCGGGGGCCCACCCTGCACCCCAGCTGCAGGGACCAAACCCTCCCCTGCTCAGAGGCGCAGGGGGCTGGGATGCCTCCTCTGTCAGGGAGGAGTGGGGAGCCCAGAGTTGGGGGGGATCCCGGCCTCGACGATGTGCTTTCTCAGCGCAGGCCCGGCCAGGAGTTAAGGTCCCGGGCAGCTGAGCGGCCGTGCCTCTGTCCAGCCAGCCACACGGCCCCAGCCCCTTGGCCCTGACCTTCCTGCTCCTTCTGCCCGTCCGTCTGTCGCTGCGCTGGCCCCGCATAGCCGAGGGAGCCAGGCTTCAGGTCTAAAATTCATGTCCCTCTCCTGCTTAGAACCCTGCAGGGCTCCCTGTTGTCCTTAGAATAAAGCCCACCTGGGGGGCGCCTGGGTGGTCCAGTCGGTGAAGCGTCTGCCTTCGGCTCAGGTCCCGATCCCGGGGTCTTGGGATCGAGTCCCACATCAGGTTCCCTGCTCAGAGGAGAGTCTGCTTCTCCCTCTGCCCCTCCCCCTGGCTCGTGCTCTCCCCCCCCCACCTCTGTCAAATAAATAAAATCTTGAAAAAGAAAAAGCCCACTTGGCAGCCCTGACATGTGAGGCCCGGGCTGACCAGGCCAGCCGCCCCTCTGCCCTCATCTAAGTAAGCCCTTATGCTCCTTATGTTCCTGCCGCCTGAGCTCAAGATTCCTCCCAACGTGCCCTTCAGGCTGCCCCCTCTGCCTGCCACACACTTACCCTTCAAGACACATGGGGCTGTCACCTCCTCCAGGAAGCTGCCGATGAGCATTAGACGTGCCCCAAACTACCCTGCCCGTACGCCCATCAGAGCCCTTCTTGCTTTATATTGGGGACACCTGTGTGTGTGTCTGCAAAGCAATTTTGTAGCTACGCACTGGGCAGAGAAGGGGGGCTGAAGGCTTTAAAGCAGTAAAAGGGGTTTTGTGGCTGGGACAACAGCAGTTTGAGTATGAGCTCTGGCTATTGGATATTGTGTGCACATGGAGCATGTCTGTGGGATGCAGGGATGGTTTATGAAAGATGAAGCCCCAGGGTCCCAGGGTAAGTTGTAGAGAAAGAGGCTGCTGTTTTTAAGAGGGCTGAGAGCTTTCCTGATGGTGCTAGGCCTCATGGCACTTTCCCTTCGCTGCTAAAAAGCAACAGGGGTTGGACAAATGGCCTCCTCGCTTCTCCCCAAACATCTGGCTCACAGACCCTGGGGGCGTCATGACATCCAAGGCTCCGAGGGCCCCAGAAGGCAGTGGGGAATGGAAGGATGTGTGAGCCGGTCCCAGAAAAGCCAGACTGGGCAATGTCAATTAGGAAACCAAGGTGGCTTAGAACACCAGGATTGGGGGCGGGGGCACCAGGAAAGTCACCGCCCTGGGCCTCGAAGCCAGAGTGAGCATCCGCAGGACACTGGACCCAAATGTTCCCGGAACAGCTGCCAACTTTGACCAAGTGTTCCTCCATCCGCAGCAAAACAAGAGCTTTCCAGAAAGATCCATGGGCTTGATTAAAGGGCTGTCCTTGATTCCAAAGGGTGTCTGTACCTATTCCTGGTGCGGAAATATCCCTTCTTGTAGGAAACGGTGCGGTTGTTTTTCAGTGACTTTTCCCGGTAAAATAACAGACTGGGAACCTTTCTGCCAGTCTCTACTTGTGTGTTTTTGGTGGGGGTGAAGGGTGATGGGTGTGACTTCTCCGAAGGACTCCAAGGACTCAAAGAGATGTCCCCGTGCACCCGGGCCACCTGGGAGGGGGTGGGCAGCCCCGGGGAAGCAAAGGCCAGTGGGCAGTGTCCAGGGAGAAAGACGCTGGCGGTCTCCCCGGGCAAGAGGCTCGCAGACTCACAGAAAAAACACGCTCCCCAGGGCGTGTCTCCACTCCGGCCCGAGTGATGCAATGCACAGATGTGCAAACTTGGGGACAGGGAGAGGGGAATGAGGACTAGCAGCTGTGAAGGTCAGAAACCAAGGAACAGCCCGGGGGATGGGGGGGTGCTGCAGCCAGCACCTTCTAGAGACTTCCCTTGGCAAGAAGAGACCAGGTGTCTGGCCTAGCTCGGCACCTAAGGAGGAAGAAACTCCAGGAAGGGGCTGGGCGGGGGCATGAGCACCTAAGGCCTCTTCCCAGAGAGGGACATCTCTGCCTCAGCAGCAACGACCCCGGCAGCAAAGCCCCTAGACAGGAGCCCCAGCTGCCCCTTCACAGTCTCTACTTGGTCCGAGGGGCAGGAAGTGGAGGCACTAACACACCAACTCTGGCCCCCAGAGAGGGGGGCGCTGGGTTCCCCACTCCCTCCCTGCCCTCTGAACCTGTGTCAAACCCTCACCCATAAATGGGGCCAGAAACACCCAGCTCCCGGGGCGTCCCAAGAATCACATTAGTTTATAGACTCTCAGTTGCTTAGAACCATGCCCGGCATACAGTGAAGAATAATGCGGCACACAGTAGGCGCTCAACAGGTGCACGTGGGACCGGCGGCACATGGCACGCAGAGGGTCCCTCAGTGTGGCTCTGGCGGTCATCCTGCGGAGGGAGCGGGTTTCCCAGTGTTACCTGCTCCGAGTCCCGAAGCTGGAAGGTGGCGGAGCTCAGATTGGAGTTCAAGGTGGCGTCTCCCTGGGGCGCGTGGGTGGCTCAGTTGTTAAGCGTCTGCCTTTGGCTCAGGGCGTGATCCCGGAGTCCTGGGATCAAGCCCCATATCAGGCTCTCTCACTGGGAGCCTGCTTCTTCCTCTCCCACTCCCCCTGCTTGTGTTCCCTCTCTCGCTGGCTGTCTCTCTCTCTCTGTCAAATAAATATATAAAATCTAAAAGAAAAAACAAAAAGGTGGCGTCTCCCTGCTCTCTCTATGCCCAGCACCGAAGCCCGGAAGCCTGGCTAACAGCCCTGACCTCATGAGCTGTGTGACCTTGGGCACGTCCCACAACGTCTCCATGATTCCGTTTCCTCCACTCTGAAATACCAGGGCCAGACCACACGTTAAAAAGAACGGACCCACAGTCCGCAGCCTGCCATCCAGGAAGACTAGTGATAACCCCCGTGGCCATCAGCCCCAGACGGCCAGGGCTCCAGCGGTTACCGCCAGCTTCCCTAATTTTTGCCTTCACTTCCAACTCAGGACTAACCGGGAAATACCCGAGTATGTTCCCCGGCCCCATCACAGAGGTGATCTACGTCCTGATTCCAGTTATCCCACCCGCGGCTTCCCCGCGCCAACAGCCTCCCTCCAGACCTACCTACACACCTTCCCTTTTGCCCACTCTGAGGCTCTCCTGCTCCCTGGCCAGCCTGGAGTCTCTACAAACACAAGCGATGGGGCTCACTCCCTTGCTCCAGAGCCAGCTCTGGCTGAGCTCCCTTTGCTTCTTCTCATCTAAGTGGCCTTCCTTTACTTCTGCAACCTATACACAGGTCTTAGCTCAAAACCTACCCTGTAGTAAGTACTCGGCAATGCCAGCTTTCAGTTCGCTTGGCCAGCCTCAGTTTACCATCTGTCCTTAGGAAATTGGGGAGCCCGGGCGACAAAGCCCCCAGGACCTTGAAAACCCCCGATAGAGAGAAGCAGTAGCAGTGAACTTCCTTCACTGCTGGGGCTCATGATGCTGTGGGCTGGAGGTGCCTCCGTCCTCCTCCCATCCTCGTCCTCAGATCTGATCCGGAGGGGAAGGCGAAGTCCACGTGTTTGCAAGAAGGGTGTGGCCTTCAGAGTGATGGCCTCCGCTGCTATCTCCATGGTGATGTCACTCCCAGCCCGAGCCTGCAACCACAGCCAAACAATCATTTTTTTGTGTTTTGAACAGAAACACAACATCCGAACAATCATCTTAACAGAAACGGGTTTGGGTTTAAATTTCTTTTGTTAGTTAAGTAACACAAATGTTGATTGTGGAAAAATGCAGAAAAGGGGAGAGAAAAACTGCGAGGATTCCCTCCACCCAAAGCCCACCACCATTACCAGGTTTTTCCCCCTCTGTAGTTTACACGGTTGGGAGTCTACCAGGCCCGCAGTTTGAGGATGTGGACTTCTTTAAATTGAAGTATAATTAACATAACAGTGTTATGGGGCGCCTGGGTGGCACAGCGGTTAAGTGTCTGCCTTCGGCTCAGGGCGTGATCCCGGCGTTATGGGATCGAGCCCCACATCAGGCTCCTCCGCTATGAGCCTGCTTCTTCCTCTCCCACTCCCCCTGCTTGTGTTCCCCCTCTTGCTGGCTGTCTCTATCTCTGTCAGATAAATAAATAAAATCTTTTTTAAAAAAAACATAACAGTGTTATGTTAGTTTCAGGTGTATGTGATTTTTCAATTGACATAAATACAGGACTGTTTCCCCGTTTTTAAAAAAGATTTTATTTATTTATTTGAGAGAAAGAGAGCACAAGCTGGGGGGAGTGGCAGGCAGAGGAAGAGGGACAAACAGACTCCCCCATGAGCAGGGAGCCTGACGAGGAACTCCATCCCAGGACCCTGAGATCGTGACCTGAGCGGATGGGAGACGCTTAACTGACTGAGCCACCCAGGCCCCCATTTCCCCATGTTATTACAAATTTCTTGTAAGAAGCAATTCAGGGGCTGTAAAATATTCCATCATGCCGATGTCCTGTTGGTCCTAAAAAATAAAACACAACAATAAAAAGTATACCAGAGAGGCAGGAACCTGCCGGGGAGCCAGGCCTCTCCTGTGGTTGCCCCCTCCCCAGGCCTCCAAGAGCTCTGCCCGGCCCCCCTGTAATTCCCAACATGCTCTTCCCATGAAAGCCCCCCCCCTTTTCCTGTGGGGCTGCCAGTCAGGGCCAGTGTCAGCAAGAAAATGGCCAAATCAGCGCTTTCGGGAGAGACAAAGCCCTGGGTGAGAGGTCAGCTGGGAGGACTTTCCTCCCCTGGTCCTCACCCCCCCCCCCAACCGGCCCCTCCCCAGGCCTGATGTCCTGGGGCCTCATGTCCAGCTCCGCTTTCTACATCCACAGCCTTCACTCAGCGGCAGGAAGCAGAAAGCCCCAATTCAAGCTTCCACAAGGTAGAAGATCTCTTTTCTCACCTAGAAGGAGCCTGGCAGGTGAGCCGTCCCCCTTTGCAGCTCCACCCATGGACTCCAGCCCGCTGTCAGTGTGAATAACACTGGGGGAGGTCAGTGAGGGAGGGGGCTGCTGGGGGGGTCAGGGGTGGGTGGAAGGCAGGAGGGGGGGTGGCTGAACCCGGAGAGGCCCAGGTGCGCTCAGATGCATTACAGCAGGCAAGACCCCGGGCCCTGGATAAATCCCTGCCTCTCTTTGGACCTCAGTTTACCCACCTGTGGATGGAGGGGTCAGGACAAAACCATGCTTTAGTTTCCAACAGGGAAACTTCTTAGTCTGTTTCTGATGGTCTGATGTCCTGGGAACTTTGGCCATTTTCCTGGTTCCAGAAGCCTTAGGTGTCAGAGAAAGGAGAAGTACCCCCAGGACCCAGGTGCCATTCGATCTGGGTCAGAAACCCACACATTTGGGCAAATCATATACTCTCTGCTACACCCTGTCTCCCCCAAGGTGCCTACCCCCAGCTTTTCTGAGCTCTCTGCCCCAGAACCTGGATGTACAGACCAGGTGGGGCTTCAAGGCACTGACTGTTCTTAGCGCTTCCCGTAGATTAATGTACTTGGCCTTGACAACAACCCTAGCAGGCAGTCTATCACTAGCTCCACTTTAGAGATGGGGAAACTGAGGCCCAGAGAGGCTTGCCCCTCAGCTGGTAGGTGATGCAGCTGGATTCTTACCACTGCACTGGGCCTTGTGTCTTATCTCTTCATTTCCAGACCTTCCCTCCTGGCCACATGGACACAATTTAGCTCTCTGGGTCCTGAGCATAGCCTTTTCCACCTGGAACCCCATCCCCTCCCCCAGGTTGACACCACCTCCAAACTTCTCTTCTCTGGGCCCACTCTACACCCTCCTCTCCTGCCAGTCTCCAGGTCTGGCTCCACCACCCACCTGGGGACCTCCTGCTCAGGGCTGGCCAGTGCCCAGCCTCCCTCCTCCTACCATTACCCCTTTAGCTGAAGTGAACCCCCAATGTGTAGGTGGGGAAACTGAGTTCAAGAGGTTAACTCCTTTCTCAAAGATTATGGGTACCGGAGCAATGGAGGGATAGTGGTGGGAACTAAGCCAATTCATTCATTCTAGTGTCATTGAGTGTCTACCCTTGGCCAGGCACTGGGCTGGGTGCCTTGGGGGATATGAACAAGACTGTCTCGTGCCTGTCCTCCTTAATGTCATTTTCACTGGGCAGACCACCACCTCCCCCAATACACCCACTTTCCCATATTCAGGGGGAATGGAGATGAATTTGAGCTTGGAGGGGGGGAGGGCTGGCAGCAGTGATAACTCCTCCAATATCACAGGAAACAGATCTTAGGGGAGGAGAGTGCAACATTCATCCGGATCTTGGGTACCACTTTTGCCAAAGAAGTGTTGGGAACATTATCATCAAGACACCCGTGCCCCCCACCCCCGCCCCCGCCCTCTTTGGCCTCAGGGCAGCTCAGTAAGAGCTGAAGTTCTCGGCTCAGCTACACCATCTCCTCCGCATCCCTTCCTGTCCAGTCCAAACGTCACCTCCTCTGTGGAGCCTTCCCGGAAACTCCAGGAGCCTCCCCATCCCCGCCCCCCCCCCCCCCCCCAGCATCCCGAGCTGCCACCTCTCCCAGCGGTCTGGGACATCCTCGTGCGCAGAGCAAGGCTGAAGGAGGCTCTTTCAGCGCCAATAGGCGACCAGCGCCGAGGCGGGTGTGGGCGCACCCCGGACGCCCCACGACTGGCGGCTGCGGGGCGGGGGAGGAGGCGAGGCGGAGTTTTCCGCCCGCCCGCCCACTTGCGGCGCGGCGCGGCGGCCCGAGAAACGCGAGGCCACGTGAGCGCGCGCCTGACCCCCGCCGCGCCAGGCCCCGCCCTCCCGCGCCCGCCCCAGCGCCGGCCCCTTTTGTTCCCTCCCGGAGCCGGGCCGCTCGCTCCGCTCCCGCTCAGCTCGGCTCGGCTCGGCTCGGCCGCGGTGCGCGCAGGCGGCGGCCGGGGCTGCTCGGTCCGCGCCTCCCGCCTTCCCGCCGACCGCCCGGACGCGAGGCCCGGGCCCGGAGCGCGAGCGCGGAGCGCGGAGCCCGGGCGCCGGGAGGGGCTGCGGCCGGTGGGCAGCGGCGCGCGGGGAGGGGCCGCAGCATCCTCTCCCCCCGCGGCGCCCCGGCCAGGAGCGGAGGAGGCCGGGCTCTCAGCCGCCCGCCGCGCAGCCCGCCACAGGAGGGGCGCAGGTAGGAGCCGCCGAGGGCCCCCGGGGGAGGGGGCTCGCTGGGCAACAAAGGAGCGAGAGATGCGGGAGGCGGCGGCGGCCCGGCCTGGGCTGCAGCGGGGCGGCCGCCCGCAGGCATTGTCGGGGCGTGGGGGAGGCCGGAGGGTCGGGGGCCGGCGGGTGGGCGTGAGCGGGAGCCGCTCCCGCTGCACCCCCAACTTCCCCGTCGCCAGCAGGCGAGGAGGGGACGCTGCCGGCGTTGGGGGGCTTCCCGGGCTGCGGGTCCCCTCGGTGAAGGCATCGTCGGCACCCTCGGCGCCAACATCCGCAGACCGGGGTTCGGCACATCTGGTGGGGGGGGGGCGCCCGTCCCGGCTCTCAAGGGCAGCGCGGGGCGGCCGGACGCGCCGCAGGGCTCTCTGGGCTCCCAGGCGGTGGGGGTGGGGAGGGGGGCCCAGCCTGGTGGGCGCGGCCACACAGCCCCCTTCTCCAGACCCGGGGTCTTGGAGAACACGGAGCCACCGCCCCGCCGGCTGGGGTCGCCCGGCCGATTGCCTTTGCAAAACTTGGTTGAAGTGCATAGTGGAAGGGGTGAGGGGGAGACTGGGGCAGGGCGGCTTCCCGCGGGGTTGCCCCCCCAGGCTGGCGCTGGTAGCTGGTGAGGCAGCAGATTTTCTGCCCTCCCCACAGGGAGGGGCCTTAGGCGCCGAGATGCTTCGCGGGGCCTCCAGGGCGCGCCCGTTTGGGCCCTTCAGGCGGGGCCTGGGCGGGGCGGGTGCCCACTGGGCACTGCCACGCAGGCCCCAGCCCCACCCTGGGAAGGATGGACAGAGGGGGCATCTTGGGGACAGTCACACACCCAGCAGCGCATCCCCAACCTTTGGTACTCCGCCGCTCCCATGTGGGTGAGAAGTAGGAGTCCACTATAGGGGGGGGATGTCCTCCCCCTGTAAGATGCCCAAGGGAGGTAGTGGGGGTAACATTGGCCTAGGGCTGCAGGCAGAGAAGGAGAGCGCAGGGAACGCCACGTGGGGCAAGACACCCCACCAGTTGTAATGTAAACAATGAGCCCTTCATTCATCCAGCTGCTGTCACCTGGCCCAGCACTGCCAGGGGCGGGCAGGGCCACAGAAGGAGCACAGCCCAGCAGTACTTGACAGCTCGCTGGATGAGCGCCTTGGTGGGGGGGGCTGGGAATACAGAGGAGGGACACCTGGACGTTGGGGTGGAGCAGGAAGCTTGATAGAGCCCCGCGCGCGTCAGTTTGCTGCCAGGATGCCGAAGGGGGCTTCAGGCGGGTGAAGTCGTGTGGTCAAGTGCTTGGCATCCACAAAGGAGGCCTGGTGGCCGCTGGGTTGGAGGAGCAGCGAAGGATTTAGGTGACTGGGGTATGGGGTATAAGGCAGGGGAAGTTCTGTGGAGGGAAGGGGTTGTTCTGTGCCTCCTACTTTTGCAGATGGGCTCCCCACCCCCCGCACCCTCCTCCATGAGCCGTGAGCCCAGGCTGCATTGGCATCTGCAGTGCCCGGCCCAGGAGAGATGTTGGGGTACGGGCTCCGGTGGAGTGGAGGGGGGAGAGGTGGAGCAGAGCTTCAAAGGCAGAGGACGTGGCAGAGGGACCGGTGGGGGGGGGGGAGCCTCAGCACGCAGGAGTGTGACTAGCGAGCTCCTAGGTGCAGACCGCAGGCTGCGAAGGTGGTGTCTGGAATTCTGCCCCCGGGCTTGAAATCCCAAGTAAGGGGTCCACCCACCAATCCCTTCCCAGCATCTGCGACTGGCTTTGGTGGTGGAAAGTCTGGATGCTGGCCCCCCGACAGCCTGGGTTCCAGCTCTGTTACTTACTAGCTGTGTAACCTCAGACGAGTCACCGCACCTCTCTGCCTCAGTTTCCCTCTTTATAAAATGAAGGTGCTTATGGTATCTGCCTTTTGGGGTTGCTGCGGGAATGGATGGATGTGTGCGAAGTGTGTGCACGGTGACAGGGAGAGTGCCCAGTGTTCGTTTTGCTGGTGCCCTGGGTCCAGCCTCTGTCCACACCCGCGTGGCTCATCCCCTCCCCAGCCGTTTGTGCACGTGGGGCAGTCCTGCCTGTTACCCAGCCGTTCACTGCGGTCTCCTCCCGGGGCTGCTCCCTCTGCTCTGGTCTGTGATGTGGCTCTTCCTGGCCTCCCCTCCCCGATCCTCCCACCCTGAAGATGGACCCTGGTCCTCTTGATGCCATCTCTCCCACCTCTGCTTCCATGCCCAGAGGAGGGAGGGGCAGCATTCCTGACCCCGCTGGGCCCCTGCCCTCTTGGGGAACAAAATACCACAGACTGGGTGGCTTATGCCCAACAGAAATTGATTCCTCACCGGTCTAGAGGCTGGAAGTCCAAGATCAGGGTTCTAGCATGGATGGGGCAGGCCGTCTTCCCGGTTGCAGACTTCTTGTAGTCACACGTGGCAGAAGGGACTTGGGAGCTGTCTGGGGTCCCTTTGATGAGGGCACTAATTCCATTCAGGAGGGCTCCTCCCTCCTGACCCTATCACCTCCCAAAGCCCCCCCTTCCCAAATACCATTGCATTGGGGATTAGGTTTCAACATATGAATCTGGGGGGCGGGACACAAACATTCAGACCATAGCACCTGCCCAGTGGTTCTAGGGGAGAACTTCAGCTTTTGTGTAGGTTTAAAAAAAACACAACAACACATACCCAAGCCCTTGCTCTCTGCCAGGAGCTGTTTCGAGCACTCTACATGCATGTATTCATTCATGGCTATCTTCACAAGATAAGGGAATCTGGGCCTAGAGAGGGTTCCCTGTTTGCCTTTCATGCATCCATTAAGCACCTACTGTGTGCCGGGGACTCAAGCTACCACGTGCACTTCCCCAGGGCTTGGTGTGGGCCGTGCCTTCCTCAGACACCACCCGGTTTGCTCAAGTCCAAAGTCCGCTCACTATCTGGCTCAGCCTCACCTTCCCAGCATGGTTCTCCCCACCTGCCCGTGCTAGCCTTACCCCCGAGAGCCTCAGCTTTGATAAGCTGTAAATGGTGGGCCTGGCTGAGCGGGAAGGCAGGGAGCTCCCGGACCTGTGTCTTCTTCGGAATTCTTCCCTTGCAGGCCACAGGAAGCTCCTCCAATTAGGTTAGGCGAGAGGGGAGTTAGGAGGGGAATGGAGCTCGTACAGCCCACAGTTGCAGGCGGCCGGCTCCCCCAGGACTCGGGATGCTGGCGGGCAGCCCCTCCTCTGGCTTGCGGCTTTCTGGACCGTGGTTTCATTTTCTCCGCCTCTCCTGCTGCATCTGTCCCTTTTCGTCTCCCTGTAGGCTGGTTCTGTCTGGGTTGTCGGCGTGGCTGTCCTGAGTGCTGGCTTTAGCTTAAGGCCACAGGGCCTCCTGTGGGTGCCCCGCTCGGTCTTGGGGTGCTAGAGAGACTGACGGGCCCAGCTTGGGTGAGGGGACCCACCCTGGCACTCAGTGGTGGGGGGCAGGCCGCGTGGTCTCTGGGGCTGGGGCTGGGAATACCTCCCCGTGTTGCCTGCTGGAATGATGCGTGGTGCGTGCTGGTGGAGGACGGGTGGGTGGGGCACTGCTGCCCTCGGATAGTCAGGAGCTGATGGGAGAGGCCGACCCAGGGCCAGTGAACTGTGTGATTTCTTGGGAGTAGCTGGAGGGCACCAATCCGGCTTGGGTGGGGAGGGAGGGGAGGGATGGCAGCGAGTGAGAACCAGAGCCCTCCCTCCCCCCCCCCAGCCCTGGCTCAGAAACCGAGGAAGCTCCTCCCCTCAGGACCTGGAGACTAGAGGTCTGGTTGCCAGCCTGGGCCCCGGGCCACCCCACAGCCCACCCTGTCCTCCTACTCCCTTGGAGGGCTGTGGGGGGGGCGGGGGGGCGGTGCGCGAAACGGTTAATACAAAACTCATGTTAATACAAAACTCAGGAAATGATTCAAAATGATAATGAAACGTTTCCCTTCTGCATAGAAAGCAGAGCGTGTTGGGTGGTTTTTATTAACGAGACATACATTTGGGGCTTTGTCCACTTCTGTCTTCACTGGGCAGCTCTTGGCGCGTCCCTGGAATCTGTCTTTGACTCTGTCTGCCCAGGAAAACACCCGCTCCGCGTTTCCATCCTTTTCCGCCCTTGTGGCCTCTTTGTCATGACAGGGTGAAATTTCAGGCTCACAAGGGGTCCCTGTTTTTCCTGCTGGGGGCTCAGCCTACAGCCCACCGTTCTTCCAAGTGGAGCGTGAAGCTGGACCCGGCCAGGAGGGAGGGAGAGATGTTTGCTGTCTATGGAGGTTTTATCCTGATGCTGCTCAGGCTGTTCCCTTTTCTGCGCTAGTCTGTTCCTTGCATGGATTCGTTGGTTCATTGGTACAGCTCACACTGCAGCTTTTTTCAGACCAGGGGCTGAGCCGGGGCATGAGAAGCTCAGGGCAGAGGAGGGAAGACGAGGGTCTCGCGTGCTCTTTGTCTGACTCCAGAAAGGACTGGAGGTGATTTGCAAAGGTAAACGCAGTATACGGAGAAGAAAAAGGCGTGAGAAAGTTGAGCAAGAGGAAGATCAAAAATCAAATGAAGCCGGAGGGGGCCCACTGTACCTTCTCCTGGAGGTAATTTGACTCTGAGCTTTCTAGAAACCAGATCCGGGGGGGAGAGGCAGGGGTTTGGAGTGGCTAGCCTGTCGCCTTGCCTTGTGTGAGCCCTGTTGTGTATACTGTGAAAGCCTGAGGGATGGACAGTGTGGTCCTGGGTACGGCCCTTGGTCCAGAATGCAGAGGGGACAACAGCCGCCCCCTGATTCTTCGAAGCCTCCTCCTGGAGGGTCCCTACCCCCAGCTGAGAGCTGGGACTCATGCGCACAGCCAGCCCCCTCCACTGGGGTCTGACTGGTCCCAGGCGTGGGTGAGAGCTGGTGAACCAGGAGCCATGCTGGTCTCTGCCCAAGAATCCTGGTCTCAGGAGGAGGCGCGGGGGCCGGGACATGGGGCACACAGGTCGCATGCCCAGTCGGCCCCAGGAATTGGCTGAGGGATGGAAGAGGGGCAAAGGCATTAGCACAGGACGAGCAATGGGGTGAGGTGTCTCCAGGAGCAACGGAGAAGGCTGGTGGGGAGGGGCCTCGGGAAGCAAGGCTGGAGGCAGGCAGTACCTGGGCTGGTGGGCAGAGATGCTGCAGACCCTGACCTTGGCGCCCAGGGCCGTGGGCTGCCTTCCTGACCTCTTGCCTAAACCTCTGCCCTTGGCCCCCAAGCTGGGTGCCTGGAGGAGAGTCGGTCTGGGTTCTGAGAAAGCCAGGAAGGTGGTTAAAAGCTCACCCTCCATGGCCAGAGAGCCTGAGTTCCAATTCCACGCCTACGGTCCTTCAGTCATGTCACCCTGGGCAAATGATTGAGCACCCCAGGCCTCGGTTTCCCCACTAGGAAAATGGATGGAGCTCATAACAGGGCTGTTGCAAAGGTGAAATGTTGTTGGTATTTATAAAGTACTGAACTGGTGTCTGGAGCAGAACAGATCTTGCAGATCTAGGGCTCCCGAGGCTGGAGGAGCTCAGCAGAAGAGGGGGGGCTCATCCCCCTGAAGCCCCCCCACTGCCCAGGACACCCACACAGGTTCTAAGTCCAGCCCAGTGAAGAAGCAAGCTCTCTCTGTGATGGGAGGTGGTGCCGAGATGGGGTCACCCTGCCCCCTGCGGTGGGCCAGCCCCCCGGGGGGGGGGAGCTCGGCACAATCGGTGAATGGCTAATGTTGTTATTGACGGTAACAGTAGCTGTGGGAGTTTGGGAGAGCCTCTCAGGGCAGCTGTGCCAACTGGAGCAGAAACGTGCTCCAAGAACAGGCCTGAGTCTCTGCTTGATCCCCTCCAGTGATGGGGGGCTCACTGCCAGCTTCTTTGTTCACTGGACCCACATGTGGTTAGCATCCACTCTGTGTGCCGGATGCTCGTTGTTTTGGAACATTCTGCCCTTCCCGGAGATGGCTCCAAGCTGGCCAGCGAGTGCAGCGAGGGCATGTAGACAAGCTGCCGTGGGCCTCCAGCTAAACATGGGCAGGACGAGGGTGGCAGGGGAGGGCATTTCCATTCATTCATGCTTCTTTAATTCATGCCTGTGTTCGTGAAGCGTCTTGAGCTGCTGTGTGTGTGCTGGGCGCTGTCCTAGGTACCGAGAGCCCCGTGGTGAACGAGAGAGAGAGAGAGAGAGAGAGAGAGAGAGAGAGAGAGAGAGAGAGAACCTGCCCTCTTAAAGCTGCTTTCAGTGAGAGGCGAGGGAGTTTGCCAGCTGAGGAGAGGAAGGGCATTCTGGGCAGAGGGAACAGCGTGTGCGAGGGCCGGGGGATGTGACAGAATGCGTATGGGTGTGGCGGGTCTGTGGCATTCAGGTAGCATTTGGTGGCTGGGGTGGAGATTGCCCTTCTGGAAGCACTAAGAGAAAACACTGACTATGAGGGCTTGCTAGGGACTGACCTCACCCCTGGGGCCCCCAGGTTCTGCCCCTTCTCCACCCATCCCTCCCCATCCCCCACCAAGAGCTCTGGGTTGCCCTTCAGAGGCATCGTGGTGCCCATAGGCCCCTCATGGTCCAGGCTCCCACATGGGCCTCAGTTTGCATTCAGTCCTGCCATGTCAGTGAGGGGACAGGCTCAGATCTCAGTGGGCTCAGCCTCCTCCCTGCCCCTCGCCTGCAGGGGAAGGCTCAGGAGAGGATGCTGGCATCTGACTTGCATGTCTCGTTGAGGAAAGAATCTTGGCGTGCTGGAAGGTTGCCCAGTGAACTCAGCACTGCTGCATGTCAGGCCCTGGGTGCTTGAACTCCATGGGGCTCGGGCCTGCCTGCAGGGAGCTTGCAGAACCGGGGGGACACAGGCGCTCCAGTGGGGCCCCACGGTTGGGCACCGCCACCTTGGGCTGTCTGATGGGTGGGAAGGCCTCAGAGAGGCAGGGCCCACCCCTACTTCCTCCACATCTGCTGCGGCCCCCCCTCAGGCCAGGGAATTAAAAAAATATATTAAAAAAAATCTTTTTATGGAAATACAACATCCATACAGAAAAGCGTGCATGGCACAAGTGTACTTGCTCGTTGACTTTTCTGCAACCGAAACACCTGTGTAAGAGAACCCAGATCAGGAATGAGAGCCTGCTGACTCCCTAGAGCCCCTCTTGTCTGTCCTTCCAGTCAGTACCCCTGACCCAGGGGGGACCCCTTCCTTGATTTCTGATGCCATCAGTAAAGGTTGTCTGGCAAGGTCGTTTTTTACTTATTTGTGTGCCTATGTGTATTTATATTATTTATTTGTTTATTTTTAAGTAGACTCCATGCCCAGCGCAGGGCTTGAACTCACGACCCTGAGATCAAGACCTGAGCTGAGATCAGGATTTGGACACTTAACTGACTGAGCCACCCAAGCGTCTCTATATTTTTCTTTCTTTTTATTTTTTTTTTAAGATTTTATTTATTTGAGAGGGAGAACGAGAGAGACAGAAAGCATGAGAGCGAGGAGGGTCAGAGGGAGAAGCAGACTCCCTGCTGGGCATGGAGGCTAATGTGGGACTCGATCCCGGGACTCCAGGATCATGACCTGAGTGGAAGGCAGTTGCTTAACCAACTGAGGCACCCAGGCGCCCTTTTTTTTTTTTTTTTTTTTTTTTTTTTTTTTAGAGAGAGAGGGAGAGAACGGGAGTGTGGTGGGGAGAGGGAGAGAGAGAATGTCAAGCAGGCTCTATGCCCAGCACAGAGCCCAATGCAGGGCTCGATCTCACAACCCTGAGATCATGCCCTGAGCCGAAGGCAGATGCTTCACTGGCTGAGCCACCCAGGCGCCCCCGTTTGCTGGTCTTTGGAATGCCCTCTTTTTATGTAGTGCTCGTTCAGGTGTTTTCCTTTTTTTTTTTTTAAAAAGATTTTATTTATTTATTTGACAGAGATAGAGACAGCCAGCGAGAGAGGGAACACAGCAGGGGGAGTGGGAGAGGAAGAAGCAGGCTCATAGCGGAGGAGCCTGATGTGGGACTCCATCCCATAACGCCGGGATCATGCCCTGAGCCGAAGGCAGACGCTGAACCGCTGTGCCACCCAGGCGCCCCCGTTCAGGTGTTTTCCTGATCTTTCTAACTTGATATGTTGGACTTCTTTCTATATTCTGATCAGGATTCCTTCTTGGAACGTAGGAATTGCACATGTCTTCTTCCCGTTCTCTGGCTAGCTCTTAACAACACACCCTGTCTCTCCGTGGTGTCCCTTGATGTACAGAAGCTCTTAGTCCTGTCCAATTCATCCACCCTTTCCCTGCTTTCCAGCACGTCCTGTGTCCTAGTTAAGAAATCTTTGCCTACCCTGGTGTCATGAAGATCTTTTCTCGCGTCTTCTGCCGAACGCTGTATTGTTTTGCCTTTAGCAGTTAGACCTGCTGTCCATCTGGAGTGGACTTCTGTGTACGATGTGAAGTCAACGTATTAGTTTCCTTTTGCTGCTCTGACAAGTGACTCCAAACGTACCAGCCCCCAAACAATACAAACATATTGTTATCTTACCATCCTGGAGGCGGGGAGTCTGAAATGGGTCATTCCAGGCTAACATCAGGATGCCGGTAGGGCTGTGTTCCTTCCAGAGGCTCGGGGAAGGATCTGTTTCTTGATCTTCTCCAGCTTTTAGAAGCTGCCCACATTCTTTGGCTGGTGGCCCCCTCCTCCGCCTTCAAAGCCAGCGATGTCACACCGAGACATTGGCACGTTGTCATCTCCCTGATTCTGTCCCTCCTGCCTCCCTCTTGCACTTGGAAGGACGCTTGTGATCACTTGGACCTGTCTGGATAATCCAGAATAATCTTCCCATCTGAAGGTCAGCTGACCAGCACCCTTGATTCCATCTACAACCTTAATTCCCCTTTGCTGTATGGAAGCTAATATGTTCACAGCTTCTGGGGATGGGGACACGAACATCGTGAGGGGCCATCATTTCTGCCCACTGTAGACGGGATCAGGATTTTTTTTCCCCATGTGGTTATCCCGTTGACCCAGAATCACTTATTGTAAAGACCATCCTTTGCTCAGGGGTATTTTTTTTTTTAAGATTTGATTTATTTATTTGAGAAAGAGAATGCATGAGGGGGGAAGCAGGGCAGAGGGAGAGGGAGAAGCAGGCTTCCTGCTGAGCAGGGAGCCTGATGCGGGACTCGATCCCAGGACCCTGGGGTCATGCCCTGAGCTGAAGGCAGACGCTTAACAAATCCTGACCCTGGAGAGGAGGCCCTGGTTGGCTGGGTTGGGGAGGGGACCCCAGGTGATGGGGTGCTTTCCCGCAGCTCCCTGGCCTGGATGTGTGGGATGGCACTACAACAGTAAAAGGGGAGTAGGTCGGTGCCCTGGCCTGGGAGGCAGGACACAGGAGCCCTTTCCTTCCTGTTCTGCCCAGATCAGCAGGTGACCTCGGCAGGCCCCTTCCCTCCCTCGGCCTCTGACTCCATCTGGTCACAGGGACCCCCTTGCCCAGCACCAGTTTCTGTCACTTGAATCTCACTGTCCTGTTCCCTTGCTCTGTGACTGACAGCCTGGGCCTCAGTTTCCCATTCTGTGAAATGGGAATAGGGGTGGGTCCGAGGGCAACTTGAGTCAGCCAGTGCCTGCCCAGCGTCTTGGGCCAGTGGCAGGAGGGGCCCCAGCTGTCCAGTTGCTGGGGGGGGGGCGGTGGCCACACAGCCTGGACTGGGCTCTGGAGCCATGGCTGTCTCCTGGTTCTGAGTGTGCCAACTCTGTGTGTGTGTGTGTGTGTGTAAGGCAAGGAAGTATACTGACATTGACTTTCCTTCCCCTTCGCAGACCCGACACAGCCCTGATCCCCTTTGCCGTGCTGAGAGACGGGATCTGAACCACCTCCCAGCCTGAGAGAAGATGGCCCCGCCCCAGTGTGTCCATCTCAGGTAAGACAGACAGCCTGGTCTTTCCCGGGGCTCTGCCATCACCCCAGGCTCTGGGGAGGATGGGGAAGATGCTGACTTTACAAATTGGGATCTTGAGCGTAGAGGCTGTGAGGATAGTGAGCACGTCAGACTGGACGCCAGTCTTCTGGACTCAGCCCTGCTTGTCCCCCAGCCTCAGATGCCAGAGAAACCGGGGTCCCCTGGGGCCCTCGGGTTGTCCTCTGCTCAGCCCCTGCGTGCCCCACCCTCTGCGTCCATGCCGCCAGATGCCATCTTCCCTGCCTCAGCCTGCTTCTCCTTGAAGCCACATTGACTGGTGGAGCCTGGGTTTCAGCCCCAGCTCTGCTGTGAGGCTTGGGCCGGCCCCTTCCCCAGGCTGGTTCTGGATGGCTGCCAGGCCCGTTGGTACTCCCGGGGTGACTCTGGACCCCAAGCAAGGCCCGTTACGTCCCCGTCCTTCTTGGGGCCACCATCTCCTGCCATCGGCCCAGAGCCCTAGGAATGGCAGGATTGAGCAGCCTGGGCTGGCTCCATGGGGCCTCGCTGATCCGGTGAGAGCCAAGGGTGGGTGTGGGGACGGGGTCACAGGCAGACCGGCGCCATCTCCCCGGCCGTCCCAGCCCCGAGGGGCAGCTGGCGTGAGGCTCCCGGCTTTGGCTTTCCCCTCAAGCTGGCAGGACTCACGGGGAGGGGGCCTGTCTCAGCCCCGCCCTGCTCTGTGCCCCCACATGGGGATTCTAGCCTCAGCCCCAGGCGAAAGTCCCCGACCTTGGCCAAGTGCAGACAAAATAAGCCTCCCTTCCGAGCAGGATGGGACAAGCAGTGAGCGCCAGCTGGGAGCAGGCCCTGGGGGACGGTAGTCACACCTGCCTGCTAGATTCAGGGTTTGGGGTGGCGCTGGGTTTCTAGTGCAGGCGAGAGTGTTGGGGTGCCTGGTGGGGCAGGGCTGGGGGAGCCCACACCACACAGACATAAGGGGAGCCTTGGCCTGGCAGTTAGCACCTGTGTGTGTGTGGGTGCACTCTGTTTGGGGCCTGCCCCCCCATTCTCTGGGTAGGTGTATACAGGGAGGGGAGCGACTCTTTGCTTTTCCCCTCCCCTGTGTCTGTCTTTACATTAAAAAAATTTTTAATTGGGGCGCCTGGGTGGCACAGCGGTTAAGCGTCTGTCTTCGGCTCAGGGCGTGATCCCGGTGTTATGGGATCGAGCCCCACATCAGGCTCCTCCGCTGAGAGCCTGCTTCTTCCTCTCCCACTCCCCCTGCTTGTGTTCCCTCTCTCGCTGGCTGTCTCTATCTCTGTAGAATAAATAAATACAATCTTAAAAAAATTTTTTAATTGAATTTTATTTAAATTTGATTAACGCATGTATTATTAGTTTCAGAGGTAAAGTTCTACATTTTTCTTAAACGATTGTGAATATTTTAGGCCCTCAGAAAAAAGGAATGGACAGAATATGTTCAATACCCACGTATGTCCTGCAGGACTTCAGAAACGAATCTTAGAAATAGAGCCGCAGTTACTGTACCCCAGCCCTGTTTGCACCCCGAATCCCACGTCCCCCGGCCATTGCGTGGAGCGCTGTGGTCAGCGCCGATCAGCGCCCTCCTGGTGCCTCCCGGGCCACGTGGTCCAGGTTCGGGCTCCGCAGCCACCAGCCTGTGTGGCTTGGCCTTGCCAGCTCCTGGTGTCACCTGGCTTTTTGACTTTTTGCCCATCTGATTGGGTGGGAAACGGGATCTCCTTGTGGCTTGGATTTGCACTTCCCTGCTGACCGGGAGGCCCAGCGCTATCCCGTGGCATCCTCTCCTCGAAAGCTGCTTGTTCTTACCTGTCTGTCGTTTGTACCTGTCTGTGGTTCTTACCTGTCTCTCCGGAATGTCCACAGACCTTTCTCCCTCATGTCCCATGCTGGGGGGTCCTCCCAGCCTGGGATTCTCCCTGGCCTTGGCTGTCCCCAGTGACCCTCCCAAGGGCCCCATCACTCGGCCTCCTGCCCCTCCCCCCAGTGTCCCTTGGGGACGTCACACCTGGCATGTCCCAAACCCGGCTCCCTCCTTCAGCCCCTGCCTTCTCTGAGCTCCCTCCCCGTGTAGAGAGACATCCCCTCCTGCTGGGACCCCGGGTGCTCCCTCTACACCCACACCGTTGGCCACCAAATGCCGCTCAGCTCTTCTCCCCTCTCTGTCCCCTCCAGCCCCCGCCTCTGTGGTGGTTCAGGCTACATTGTCACGTCCCTTATCTGTCACAGAAGCCCCCGGGACCGTGGCCTCGCTGTCCTCCTTCGCCCCAGCGCCCTCATCAGCTCCTGAGCGATTTTGCCAGTAGGCACATCTGATCTGTCACACCCCTTGCTTGATGCCCTCCTCCGCGCCGAGCCTTAGGGCTGGTGGTGACCGCTCAGGGGCCACATGGAGTTCATCTCTGGGTGCCCCACCACCCGGTACTCGGGTCACAGGGCTGGGGGGGGGTGGCACGGGCACCCTGGCTGCTGACCCCGGAGGTGGGAGGAGGCGGAATAACCCAGGGGAGCCCCTGATGTTGGGGGTGGCAAGCATGGGCTTGAAGGCTGGGCTTCAGCCAACAACAGAGTCTTGCCCAAGTGTCTCCTTCCAGCCGGACGGGCCTGGGTCTCCGCAGCAGGATTCCTGGTGCCCGCCTCCCTCACCCCCTGGGCAATGGCAGCACCCCAGAGATGGGCTTTCCACTGCCCTATTTGGCACCTTCCCCCATTCCGTGGGGCCACACCCTGAGCCTCTGATTGGCGGAAAATTCCTGGGCCTCATTCCCCACTGAGTCTGCAGCCCGCCACCCCCTGGGCAGCTGAAATGGAAACCGTGAAATGCAGCCCGGGTTTGTCTTTGGTAAATGGCAATTGAGGGCAGCACAAAGGGGGCCTGTTGGTCTGAATGCTGCCTGCCCTCCCCTGCCCCTCCCCTGCCCGCCTCGCCTGGGCCCCGAGTCCTTGGGGGAGGCGGCATGTGCACCCCGGGCCTTCCGAGATCATAATAGACACCGAGCAGAGTGGCAGCTGCCCTTTCCCGGCGGCTCCCGTGGGCCAGGCGCGGAGGGCCGCCCGTGGATGTGTGTTTGGACTTGCCTGTCCACGTTCCCCAGGGGGAAGCGATACTTTCACCCCATCTTACAGGCCATGCAGCCGCTCCCACCGGGCCACGGACCTGCAGCCACTCATGGTGGGTCAGGGTTTGGATCCACGTTGCCTACAGTCTGCTCCCTCCCTGTCTCCCAGGCCTGCCCCGCCCCCCAGAGTGTGGCCAGTGGCCAATTTATCACCATGTCCCGGCCTTTCCCAAGAAAGCCCTTCCTTCCTCTATCCCACGAGCAGGGCTGAGTCACAAAGGGGTGATTGGCCCCAGGTCTCCTCCCCCTCTTCCTGTTCACCATTTCTTCTCTCCTCCCCTCTCCCCTTCCCTCAGCTCCCCCAGCTTTGGAGACCCTGGGGGTGGGGGCAGCCGCTGGCCTCTCCGGCCCGGCCCTCCCCGCGCCCTGGCGGTGCTGGTGGGCCGAGTTAATGAATGCTGCAGCCGGCTCCTCTGGTCTCCTTTGTCAGTGAGGCACGCGGGCGCTGTCCCCAGAGGCCAGGGGTCTCACAAATGTTAGTCCAGGCCCTGAATGGCCAGCCTAGGGAGGCAGGGGAGAGCCAGCCCCGGAGCTGGGTCCAGCACGGCCGCTGAGCAGCGTGTGATGTTGGGTGAGTCCCTGAACTTTTCTCAGCTTCCCATGCTGCTCCTGTGAGATGGCTCCTGGCTCCTGAGGGCTCAAGGGGATGAACGAGGCCACATTCCTGCCAGGCCTTCATCCTGGAGGCTGCTGGGATCTTCAGGGTCCGGGAAGGAGGAGGGCAACTCTGGGAGCCTCCGCGGAAGCCTCCCCAGGGAGAAGTGTCCTGGAGATTTGTGGCTTTGGAGGCCTTTGTCCTCCGGGCAATGGCAGGTGTGCCCTCACACAGGTTTCCAGATCACGGGCTCTGGGCCAGGCACTATGCTGCGGCTGGGTTCTCAGAGAAGCTGGGGCCCTTCCTGGGGTTGCCCGCGGGCTCCCGGGAGGCAAGATGAAGATAAATGGGAACAGTATCATCTCTCCTCAGCTCAGCGTGCCATCCCAAGGGCTCTGTGGACGGGGAGGTTCCGGGAGACTTCGCGGAGGAGGAAGCATTGGGCTAGGTATTGCATAGGTGGTTGGAACAGGGCAGCAGGTGGGAGGAAAGGCACAAGTGAGGTCTGGGAGGTGGGGAGTTGTCAGGTGAGTAGTGAGGGAATGCGGGGTCACCCGTGGCAGTGCTGGTTGGGGAGACTCTGATGCTAGGGATGCTGTTACAATGCCTGGTCCCTGCCTTAGGGGACATGCTGGCTAGTGGGAAGGTCAGACTTGGCTACATGAAAAGCCATGGCATGGGACCACCAGAGGGGCTGGTCGCCACAAGCCACTCAGTCCTCCATGCTGAGGACGTGAGGGGGGGCCCTTCTAGGCCTCTTGTCAGGATGAAGGATACCACAGTAAACAAAAAGGACCCTAGTCCCTTTCCTTGAGCAGTAGTGAAAAACAAAGCAGGCTGGAGATGGGGAGGACCGGGTAGGGGTTGTAATCTTAGAAGGTGATGTTGGAGCAGATGCTTGAGGGAGATGAGCAATGAACCTGGATATTTGAGGCCGAGGGAATAGCATGTGCAAAGGTCCTGAGGTTGGAGCGTGCTTATTGTGATCCAGGCGTGGCCGGAGGCCAGCATGGCCGGAGTGAACTGGGTAAGGGAGGGCCATAGTGCTGGAGGTAAGAGATGAGGGGGACTTTGAAGGCAGGCTCACTAACTTCTATGGAAAGCCATCAAGGATTTTATTTTTTATACAATTTTTAGAAATTAAGATTTAGCTTACGGACCATAAAATTCACCCATTTTAAATACGGCTTGGTGACAACTTTGATATTTAGTAAAAAAATAAGTTGTGCAGCCATCACAATCCTTTTTTGGGGCACTTCTGCGTTCTGGAAAGTTCTCTCATACCTGTTTGCAGTCAGCCCTAGCTCCCAGGCCCAGGCCACCCCCAATCTGCTTTCTCTGTCGATAGTTTTGAGATTCCCTATCAATAAGAATCACGCAATATGTAGTGTTTTGTGTTTGGTTTCTTGCAGTTAGTGTGACATTGTTGAAGGTGGCCAATATCTTGCATATGTCACAGTCACTTTATTATTGCCAGGGTATAGATACCCTGCTCATCACTCACCAGGTGATGGGTATTTGGTTGTTTCCATTGTTGGGCTATTATGAATAAAGTTGCTATGAACATTTTTTTGTGGATTTTTGTATGAATATGTGTTTTTATTTCTCTTGGGTGGTTGGGTCATATGGTCGATATATATTTAACTTATTTTTTTTTAAGATTTTATTTATTTGAGAGAGAGATTGAAAGAATGAATGGGGGGGCAGAGGGAGAAGCAGGCTCCCCACTGAGCAGGGACCCCGATGTGGGACTCAATCCTAGAACCCTGGGATCATGACCTGAGCCGAAGGCAGACGCTTAACTGACTGAGCCACCCAGGTGCCCCGTGATTAGAGTTCTTTACGTGTTCTGAATATAATTTTTAAAAAGATTTATTTATTTATTTGACAGAGAGACAGCCAGTGAGAGAGGGAACACAAGCAGGGGGAGTGGGAGAGGAAGAAGCAGGCTCCCAGCAGAGGAGGGAGCCTGATGTGGGGCTCGATCCCAGGACCCTGGGATTAGGCCCTGAGCCGAAGGCAGACGTTTAACGACTGACCCACCCAGGTGCCCCTGAATATAAGTCTTTTATTAGATGTATGATTTGTAACATTTTTCTCGGGGGTGGGGGTTTCAGGCAGAGAGGGGGCCCAAAGGCATGGAGAGGGGGCTCCTTGCATGTCTCTAATCCCAGCAAGAGGCCTTCCTCTGCCCCGCATGTGTGGGACCCTGCATCAGGATTTCCTAGGTCAGAGGGCACCCTGCTAAGCCGCTGGAGCGGGAAGCCAGTTAGCCACCCATAGGGTGGGATCTCGCTGTCACCAGAGAGCGTGCTCACTTGCCCCTGCTGGCTCAGTGAGCCGTTCGGGCTTGGGGGGATGCCAGCAAGGCCTAACCTAACCCGAGAGTGATGTCTGCAACCCACAGGTGCTTCCCTGGGGAACGAGCTTGCTGGAGGGCCAGGTTCTGGGGAGTGAGGGAGCAGCCTCGTACACCAGCTGATCGAGCGTCTCCTGGGCCCCAGAGTCCCTGGGGTGTCAGAGTCTCCCGTCGAAGGATTGGAGTGTTGGGTTTAGAAGGCTCTAGGACCAGGCCAAGGCTGCCGACCATGTCCCATATTCCTGTTGGCTCACCTGGGCGTTTAGGTGTCGCCACTGTGTACCTTGGGGGATTACTTGTCTCTGCTATCGGGCCTGGCAGCCCTCCATGAAGAGCCATTCCTGCCGTGGCTGTGCTGAGACAGGTCATAGTGTCGCTGGCTCAACCTGCTGACCTGACAGCCATTCGGAGGACACCTTGCAGACTCCTGCTGTGAGCCTTGTGGGTTGGCTTCCATATGAGTCAGAACCTTTTTTGTTTGCAAGCAACAGTGCCCCTCAAATAAGTTTAGGCAAAAAGAGCAAACGATGCAGGTGTGTGAGGATTTGTTGACTGGTGTAAGTGAAGAGCTCAAGGGACCAGCTTCAGGCTCAGCTGGATCCAGGGTCTCCGTCCAAATCCAGCAACTCAGCTCTGCTTTCTCCACGTTGGCCTCGTTCCCTGGCAGGCTTGTCCAGGCGGTGACTGGTCTGGCCCAGTAGTTCCTGGCATCCAGCCCACACCCAGGCAGCCCCAGAGGAAGGAAATAACCTTTCCTAAAGGTACTAGCCAGAGTCCAGGCCCTGGTGTTCTTTGGGTCATATGATTTTCCCTTAACTAACCACGGGAGCTCTGGCCAGGCCTGGGTCGTGTGTCCACTCCCCGTGTGTGTGGCGGGGTCAGCCCGTATAAGTCTTATGGATCAAGAATGGAGGAAAGGGTTCTCTGAAAGGGAATAGCATCCCGTGACCATGGATGGGGTAAGGATGGGGCTGGACCAGCAGAGGCGGCATCTCCTATCGCATCAGAACCGAACACCTGGAAAGCACGGACTTCGCCTGTTCCTGGTCCCCGGGGGTGATGCTTTTGCCCAGAATCCTCTGCCCATCTCCTGGGGCTCTGTGTTCTCTTTTCCCGCTGGACAATGTGCTTGCCAGAGAGAGACCTGCAGCTCTGGGGCAGGACCGGGTCTGGCCCGTGGCGAGCCCTCCATGAGCATCTGGTACAAGAGAGGGTGTGCGCGCGGGGCCGCGGAGGAGAGGGCCAGGGGACGGTGGGCCTGTCTTGTCTGCCCCAGGCTGTCCATGCGTGTCAATCCGTACCAGCCTCTGTTCGGTGGGAGTCACGCTCAGCCATTGGTGGCTGCACTGACCTGCGGGGTCCCGTGGAGGGCTGCTGTGGCTACTACCGCTTTTCCTGCAGACCCCCAAACCAGCCTGCTCCTGATTCTCACCTCCCGGGCCCACAAGGTGGGCAGAGACAGCATGCCTGACCTCGGAGTCCAGCAGACCAGGACACGGGCCAGGCCACGCCATTGCCATGCTTGGTACCACTGCTCTGTGCCTCAGTTTCCCTATCTAGGAAAGAGGGGTGTGGTGATCCCCGCCCCACTGGGTTGAGGGTGCAGGAATCTCGCTGTGTTACCATCAAGGGGCCCTGACCAGTGGTGACATGATGAGGTGATGGCTCTTGTCTGCCCGCAGGTGAGTGACAATGGTGGAGAGGACGTGACCCACACGGACCCTTCTCCACACACCGACTGGCACCACCATGCAGAAGCCCAGCGGCCTGAAGCCCCCCGGCCGTGGGGGGAAACACTCGAGCCCCGTGGGCCGGACGTCCACCGGGTCGACCTCTGTGTCCACGGCAGCGGCGGCCACCGGCTCCAAGGAAGGTGCGCGGGGCTGAAGGTGGTGGGTGAAGGGCCGGGTGTGGGGAGTGGTGCTTCCAGAAGAGCCCGTCAGAGACCAGCCTGGGGGCTAGCAGCACACGGAAGTTCTTCCTTTTGTCTGGCTGTCATCCCTTTCCTAATTATCTAGCACCGAGCACCAGTGCACGATTTAGTGTGTCGTTTCCTTCCACGCTGCCCCTCCTTGGGGGGCAGGTCCTCCTGCGGGCTCCGCTTAGGGGTGAGAAAGCGGGGATCTGGGTGGGCATAACACTGGGCCCAAGGTCACTCAGCCAGGGTTCAAACTCCAGCCTCCAGTGGCTTCCCTACCCCCATGGTTTCCCTTCCAGGGTCTGGGAGTGTCCTAGCGAGCCAGCCCCATCTTCCCGCCAGCCTTGTCTGCCACCGAGGACCGTGTCCTTTAGCCTTTCCGTACCGGACCCCTCATCCTCCTGCTGGTGGGCAGAGGTGGGGGCCGAGTGCCTGGGCTGGGGGTGGGAGACAGCTGTTAGCTACGTGCTCTCATGAAGATGAGAGTCAGACAGCCCCCGATGGAATATTCAGGAAATTTGATGCAGAGGTAACTTGCCTGTCATCTTACCCCCAGAAGCAACTGTTATTTTGCTTTATATCCTTCTACTTCTTTTTTCCTACCTACTTGCAATCATGCTGCATATGCAACTTGAAAATCTGGGTTTTTTCCTTCTAATATGATCAAAGTGGATTTTTCCACGTCATTTTTAATGGCTGTAAGATATCTTGTTCTTCCAACAACTATAAATCAAAGGCCTGCTTTGTTGACACAGTCTTAACCAGCAGAGCTCTCCTTCTGAGCAAAACCGGATGTGGGCCCAGCCCTCCCCTGGGGCTGCTGATCTGGTGGGGGGGGTGGAGTGTCGGAGATCCTAGAACTGGGGCCTGACCTGAGGACGGGACAGGTGAGCTGAGGTCCAGACGGTGACGGTCTATTAGTTGAAGAGGAGATGGTGTTCCAGGCAGAGGGAACAGCTCGTGCAAAGGCCCAGTGGCAGAAGAGCACATGGCAAATATTAGGGAGGGAAAGAAAGAGAGTGAGGCTGGCATGTGGCCAGTGACAAGCGTGCTGGTGAGACAGGGTGGGCCACGGTGGGGACAGCTTGGGACTCTCCAGGGCATTTCACTTCTGTTGTAGTAACACCAGGAAGCCACCGGAGAGTTTTAAATCAAAAAGAATATGATAAAAAAGAATTGGAAACATGTTCTTAACTCACTCTCTGCAGTTGGGGATGACTGTTTCCTATTTTTCCACTTTGATAAATGACACTGTGATGAATGTCTTTGGACACAATTCCTGGCTTTGATTACACTCCAGCTAGCAGGGTAAGACACTTTCCGTCTCATCTGATTGGTACAGAAGTTTGGAGAGACGGAAAAATAGCCAGGGGCCAGATTAGGCAATCTGGGCCCTGGGTGGAGTCAAGGAAAGTCTGAGCCAAAGGTACGGACAATTGGCAGAACCAGGGCCCTGGCAGAGCCTGACAGCCAGGCTGGGAGAGTAAGGAAACTGTGGTGTGGCCCTGCAGCCCCCGGGCAGATTTCTGCAGGCAGGCTTGTCCAGAACAGCTCCTCTGGAAGCCCAGACTTCCTCTCCAACGTGGCAAATTCTCCCTTACTCATGAGAGACATTACTGAGCGATGGGAAGAAGCCAGAGGGGGAAAACAAGGAGGAAAGGATGTTCCATGCGGTCAGTATGAGTGGTGCAAAGGCCCTGAGGCAGGAACAGACCTGGTTTGTGAGAGAAGGAAGGAAGACAAGTCTGGGTGGAGAGGAGTGTGCAATGGGGAGGGGGGCGGAGGCAGATTGTGAAGGGCAGGGGTTCGGGTTGGTTTTCGGGGTGACGAGCTATTGGAGGGTGTTAGCAGAGGAGTGGGGAACGGGTTGTGGGGATGAGGAGCCGGGTGAGGAGGCGTGTAGCCACCCAGGTCAGGAGTCCTGCGCTCACTGCCAGGCCTAGGGGAGGTCAGAGGCTGACCACCAAGAGTGGGCCATCAGGGAAGGCTTCCTAGAGGAAGCGGGAGTGAGCTCAGCCTTCAGCGTGGCGGGAATGTGAGTGTGGAGAGGAGGAGGACGTGCTGGCAGCGGAGGAAGGGTCCGGCAAAGGCACTAAGGGGGCTGAGCTTGGTCCAAGTAGGGGTCGTGTGGCCATTCTCTGGGAGAAGTTCACCAGCCCGACCCAACCCTCTTGTCTTCTGGAGAGAGGCCCCGTAGCGCCTTCTGGGTTTTGTCCTTTACTCCCTCCCTGATCAAGTGGGGCCTGAATTCTGGCTCTGGTCCAGCCCTTAATGCCCCTTCTGACTGCCCCTGCTGTGTGACCCTGGAAGAGGGACTTAGCCTCTCTGAGCTACAAATGGGATCCAGAGAGTTAATGAGTGTGAAGTGCTTGCAAGTACGAAGCTCATGAAAGAAGCCTTTTTTTTCCTTTCGCCTTCCCTTCGTAGTCCCATTACAGGAAAATTCGCGAGTGATAAAAGCAGCAACCACCACCCTTCTGCTTAACCTAATCACAGCCACCGCTGCGATAGAGCTCCTTCCGGTCTTTTCTCCTATTGCACGTACCGTTTGAAGCCGTTCAGTCGTGGGCCGTGCCCAGATCTCCCTCTCACTGTTCCACGTCTTACTGCCTTCGGTGGGAAGTGCCCCCCTGAGCTGCTGCGGTGTCCTTGCTGTCCTCTCTGCAGCCTGCTGCTTGCTTCCGGTCACACTGCACGGGCAGAGCCCCTGAGGGTGGGGGCTGGGTGGTCTGACTCTGCCTGGGGCCCCCCGTGCCCCGCCCCCCGCAGGACTGTTCCAGAGAGAGGAGGTGCCACGCCGTGAATGCCCAATTGATGACAGAGCCACACCCCCGTGCCCGCCGCTGGGCACGCAGGCGGCAAAGGCCGCAGCTGGGCTTGGTGTCCCCCTCCCTCTGTCTCTGGCACCCGTCTCTGGCACCCGCTGCCCCTGCAGGTCCCAGCAAGACTTCCAGGCGGTGGGGAGGGAGCAGAGAGCCCAGAGCAACTGGCCTGGTGAGAGGGGAAGGAAGATTTCTGAGGCCCACAGCTGCTTTTGTCCCTGCTCTGCTTGGGGTCTCAGAACCAGAGTCTCTGCAGAGGAGGAGGGGCAGGTGGAAACACCAGAGGAGGACAGGGTCCCCCCCCCCCCCCCCCCCGCTGACTCCTCGGGCTCCCTCACCCACCCCATGGCCCTGGCCATCTGCTGTCCGAGGTGCAGGACGTGCCCACCCCTGTTGAAGGCCGGGACCCTGTGTGAGGGGCGCTGGGGCCCCAGAGGTGGGTCTGGTGGAGGCTGGATCCTGGGGGTGATGGGGGGGCAGCGGCAGCAGTAAGCGGGACTCGGCTCTGGGAATCAGGGCAGTGGCTGTCTCCCAAAGTATGAGCTCAGCCTCCGGGCAGAGGGTCTGCCAAGGGCCGGGCCTGGACCGATGCCCCTGCCCCCCCACCGTGTGGGGGACGGAGAGGGGCTGCGTCAGTCCCCCGAGCTGGCGCAGACAGCAAGCGGCAGGAACAAGGGGCCGTTGGAGGGGGACTGTCATACTAGGAGGTGGCCCAGAGGTGGTCAGAGCGGCAGGTGCACAGGAGGGCGGTCTGAGACCCGCCAGTGCGCAGGGGCTCGTGAGGTCGGGGGCAGCCCAGCCAGACAGGATGGAGCCCCCCTGGAGGCTGCCTCAGCTCAGGCTGTCGGGGATGGTCTTGCTCAGGTGACAAGTAGCGACCAGCCCAGCCAAGGTGGGAAGAGCATCCAGGCAGACAGAATACTGGCTGCAAAGACCCTGAGTCTTGAGATGTCTGGGGGCCAGAGTGTGGCTCGAGTGGGCCAGGGGGAGTGTTGGGAACAGGTCTGGGCAGGCGCCGGGGCCCCAGTGGGGAGCTGGGAGCTGGCACAGGGACCGCCTGAGGCTTTGGAATCCATCCTGGGCCTGAGGAAGAAGGGGGTCCAGGCTTCAAGGCCGGTGGCCAGGACTGGCCAGGCCTGCTGATGGGCTACAGCCCTCCCTTTGAGTCCAGAGCCACCTGCAGGGGTCGGGCAACCACTGCCTGGCGATGGTGGGCAAGAGGGGGCGGCAGCGGGCTGTGAACGGGAGCCCTCAGCCCTTCCCCGAACCTGCTTCTGGGCCTCAGGTGGAGGCAGGCCAAGCCAGGTGGTATAGGGGTCCTTTCTGGCTCCAAGGAGAACGGGTGACATGGGGAGTGACATGGGAGGGACTCAGGGTTGCGGGGCCCAGGGACAGACAGAGGCCGCTGCCCTGCTCCCCCTGCCCCTCCCCAGGCCAGACAGGTCCTCAAGGGGCCCCTCCCCGGCTCTGTGGTCCGGCTCCAGAGGTGTCCCATTTACGAGGGACGGTGTTTGACCCCCTCTGCTTCACCGAGGCGTCTTGCCATGCTGCTTCTCATGAACAACCCAGGGAGGGACCTGTTCTTTCCATTTTCAAGCCCACAAAACTGAGGGTCA
The DNA here is from genome assembly GCF_023065955.2 of Ursus arctos. NCBI lineage: Eukaryota > Metazoa > Chordata > Mammalia > Carnivora > Ursidae > Ursus > Ursus arctos. The sequence goes on along the minus strand of NW_026622874.1, from coordinate 94,333,052 downwards.
AGCTGTCATCTGAGCTGTCCAGAGCAATAGAGCCCAGAGTGGTGGGGCTGGGGTGGAGGCTCAGGCCCTGGCACTTACTGCCCTGCCGCGGGGGTGGGGTGGCTGGGACCCCCAGTTGGTGGGGTGGCTGGGACCCCCCGTTTAGTCCCATCCTGGGCAGGTGGCAGGTGGGAGGAGTGATCCATTCTCATCAGGCTGGTCACAACTGTCCCCCAAATTACCTGTGGCCTTTCCTCATGCTGGGGACCCAAGACATGGAAGTCAAGGATGAGCGTGCGTGGGAGTTCTCCCTCAGGCAGGGAGCAGGCCACTCGGGGCACAGTCCCCCCAAAGCGCCTGCACAGCACTGGTCCCAGAGCTTTTCCATTCTGGCTTATGGAACTGGGGCCCAGATGCCCCCCATACCTGGTGGGCGCTCCAGACACGGGAACCAGTGTGCTGTGCCCCAAGTGGGCCCCACAGAGCTTGGAGCTGGCCTCTAGTCTTGGACACGGGTCCTACCCGACTCTGTCCCCTGGAGGATATGCCTTTCACCTTGGTGTCCCACTCCCTGGGAGGGCAGGTAGCATCATCCCCATTTTCAATCACTTGGCCCAGCTGCCCTGCAGATGTGGGCAGAACCAGGACAGACTTCCAGCCTTTGCTTCTGCAGAGCCTGCATGAGCCCCAGGCAGCACTCCACCCCCTTCAAGGTCAACTTCTCGGCCCTCCTCCCCTAACCACATCCTAAACTTTTTAATGGCATCAGGATGGGGAAAGCCAAGCTGAGCATTTCTGTGGCTGGGCTGCAGAGCAGGTGGGGGGCAGGGCAGCCTCCTCATGTTCCTGACGTCGCCTGGTATTGATCCGGGGGGCAGGGGCCCATCTGCCAGTGCCTGCCTGCCGTGGTGTGGCCTGGTGTGGCCGGAGCGGGACATCTCCATGGGGAGCTGGCTCTGCTCTTTCCAGGGTAAGCCTCGCACGTCTTTCTCCCCTTCGGTCCCTGCCTGAGTCTGCTGGGCGGGGGGGGGGGGGGGGGGGGGGGCGCTCTGCCCTCCTGGTTTGGGAGTAGGGGGAAGGGAAGGGGACTTCTGAGTTCCATTTGGCTCAGGAAGGATGCTGAGCTATCCTTGGGATGGGGCCCACCCCAGAGCGGACTGATAGATGGTTCCTTCTTCAGGGATGCTTGGCTGGAGGCAGCGGAGCAAGGGGATGCTGGGCCTGTTGTGGCCACAGGGGTGGCCTGGGCGGGCCCTGCCGTGGTCAGGGTGGGCCCCAGGGTGGATTTAGTCGGTGATCAGAAGGACTGACTGGAGAGTGGATTGGGCTCGGGGGATGCACTGTAGGAAAGCCGTCTCCCTTGAGGAATGCTATGGGGGCCCTGTCCCTTCCTTCATGACCTATGCCTTGAGCACCTGCTGGGGACAGGAAGGGGCTTAGAGCAGAGGCTGCTTGGGGTTCGTGGCACATTTATGTATGTTGCTTTGTGGCCACCAGGGAGGGAGGTCAGGGTCGTGGCCAGTCTGCATTTCAGCCTGGTTATGGGCTCCGAGGATGGAGAAGGGAGTCGGTGTGGGCCCCCCTTCCCAGGGCTTGTGTTCTGAGTGGGACTCGGACACGTACTAGCAGCCTGGGAGGCGGGCTGTGCGAACCAAGGGAAAACAGAGTCCTGCAGAGTGGTTGTGCCAGTGAGGGGTGTTGGAGCTAGTCTGATGGACAGGCAGGGTTTCCTTAGGTGACACAGAGAAGAAAATGCCAGCGTGACCATTCTGTCTGGGACAGCCCTCGTTTATGTCTGTGGTCTTGGCATGATGCTGTATTAATAGCACCTCCCTTCTCTTCAAGGTGTCTGGTTCTGGATGATGAATCATGTGGTCACCTTTATAGCCCCTCCTACGAGGTTGAGGTCCCGGTGTTCATTAGCATGTTAAAGCCTCTGACAAGTCCTGCAGAAAAAAAAAACAAAAAACACCTAACTTTGTTTAAGCCGCTATTTCTCAAGCTTGTTTGAAATTGGAGATTATTTATTTTCATAATACCTACTAATCCCCTGTGGAACTATGTTCTGTGGAACATTTAAGGAACTGCTTGCTTCCTTGAGGGGACTGGGTCTTAGCATAGGCTCACTTTTTTCCCTCTGGCCTTCAGGGACAGAGGGCAGACCTCATTACACTCCTCAGTTTAGAGCATTTTGTCACTGTGAGTCCCTGAAAGGCCCCTCTTGTGTTTTAGTAAAATTGATAGCTTTTTATCATGTTCCCCGCCTCCAGGAATCTGTGTCCATGTGCTCTGTGTTGGGACACAGAGCCCTGCTTTCTGACCAAATATCGCATCAGAAACACCTTTCCATATAATCTGGAAGAATTATTTTGAAGTTGCTTAGGGGGCGCCTGGCTGGCTCCGGCAGTAGAGCGTGCGACTCTTGATCTTGGGGTTGTGAGTTCGAGCCCCATGTTGGGTGTAGAGATTAATTAAAAAAAATAAAATCTTAAAAAAAAAGTTGCTTATGAATCTGAAAGACTTGACCCTAATTTATATAATGCTTCCCTATTTGGGGACACTTAGATTCAGGGTTTTGTTTTTTTTTTAAGATTTTTTTATTTTAAGTAATCTTTACACGCAACATGGGGCTTGAACTCACAAGCCCAAGATCAAGAGTCACCCTCTCTATTGATTGAGCCAGCCACACCCCCCCAGGGGTTTTTTGTTGTTTGTTTTGTGAATGGTATGACAGTGAGTCAGTTTTTTTCTGTCTAAACTATTTCTTTGGGAAATGGACCAAAGATTACATTCCCTATTTAGTTTTTTCTTATTGAAGACGTATTTTTTTTTAAGATTTTATTTATTTCTTAGAGCATGTGAGAGTATAAGCAGGGGGAGGGACAGGCAGAGGGAGAGGGAGAAGCAGGCTCTCCACGGAGCAGGTAGCCCGATGTGGGACTCGATCCCAGGACGCTGGGGATCATGACCCGAGTTGAAGGCAGACGCTTAACCAACTAAGCCACCCAGGTGCCCCTATTGTATTTCTTTTCTTTTTTTTTTTTTAAAGATTTTATTTATTTGTACTTCATTTTTATGACATTTTTTAACCAAAGTAACACAGGCTTGTTAAAAAAGTCCGAGGTTAACCTAGAGAGTTCCCTGTCTAGAGTTGAAATGACCCAAGTGGGGAGTGATGATGTGAGTGGGTTTGTGTTTAGAGGGGCTCCCGGATGTCTCTGGAGGGGGGTGAAGCAGGGCAGGGGGTGCTGGAGGCTGGGAGAGACCCTTCTGTCTGCTGCTGTGGCAGGTGGTGTGAAATCTCATGGGCCTGCTATCCGGAGGGGCCTCTGGGACCGTAGAGAGATGTGCATTTCAGAGTTATTTCTCCTGTGGAATTCCTAGATCTGATGATTAACTGAATTGGGGGCCACGGTGAGGGGGAAGGAATAATGAGGATTTGTGGTCTGAGTAAATGGATGTTGGGGGGATGCACTCTCCTGTTGGGGAGTACAGAGGAGGAGCTCTTGGAGGGGGTCACTGTGGTCTAGACCGTCAAGTGTGAGGTCCTAGGGGACATCCAGGAGGAGGCAGCTGCTGGAAGGGCAGGTCTGGCGGCCAGGGACGGGATCAGGACTGGAGAAGACAATGGGGACCCAACTTCTGCGTCTTCCTCTGTCACTTGGATCTTTTGCAAGGAGAGTGTATTAGTGTCTTTGAAACAGCAGGGACGGGGCAGCATATAAGCAGGAGCTCAAGGTGCAGAAGTGGGTTAGATTGTGGGGGGCACACAGTGTAGATCAGGGCTCCCCAGGTACTGACCACAGAAGGAGGACATTCCTCCTGCCTCTCGCCCCTGCCCTCCCCTTCCCTGCACTGGAGACGGTCAGAGACTTGGTGGTTCTCCGTCTTCTTTCCTGTCTGTCATTCAGGGGGTCTGTTGAGAATTCTGATGGGTCTTAGACTGGCCGCCTGTGCAGGGTTTGGGCTGGACTGGGACCAGCCGTGTGCGGGCACTGGCCCAGGCCCACTCCCGCTCCCGGGAACCTGTGGTGAAATTGTCAGGAATTTTACAAGCCAGATGTTAAACACAGCCTTTACCTAAAAAACTGGATCGTATCAACTTGCGATTAAATAAATTCTATTAAAAACATAGGTAATACGTACTCAAAACTCACGACTTCTAATCGTACTTCTAGTGGTGTTTATACCACCATTTTACTACTGGCAAATATTACTGTTTTACTACTAGTAGGGTTTTATAGTGTCTGTGTTTTTGAGGTTACTGCTGTACGGTGGAAACACTGTATAATCTCTTTCCAGCTCCGTGTTCAGTGGGACACAACGCTGGTAGCTTGAAATTGACCATGGTGGGGCAATTTAGGGAAATCGGCAGACGCTACGGATCAGGGTTATTATTTTTCCCCTGGAGAGCTCATTGGTAAGCCTTTACCAGCACCCCACTGGCTGGAACACAGGACTACCAGGGTGGCCAGGGGGTGAGGAGACAGAGAGGAGTCCCATCATGGGGGCAGGGAAGCAGAGTCTCGCTGCTGGTGGATGGAGCCACTTCCTTCGAGACGCAGCTGGATGGAAAAATACCTACAGCCAGAAGAGCAAAGGACCGAGTAGTGTCTAAATACGGCCCCGCACGCTTTTGGTTTTGTTTTTTTTTTAAGTACGCAGTCTGTGTATGCAACGTCCACGCACGGGGTAGAGTCTGGAGAAACATACTGGGAGATATTAACGGTAACTGTGTTTGTATGGTCGAGCTATAGGCGCTTTCGTTTTTTAAATACATCAGTAACTCCGCCTTCTGATTTTTCTGCAGTGGACACGAATCATCTGTGTAGTCTAAACATTTAAATAGAAGGAGAAAAGCTAGTTGGCTGGGAAGGACAGTGGGTGACCGCAGGAGGGGTGTCGGTGGGGGAAGCTGTGACTTTGTGGGCTGGGGGGTGTTCGTGGCACGTGTGGTGAGCCAGTGAGGGGACAGAGGCTAGAGGTAGTGGGAGGCGGGTCCCTGGGGAGACCAAAGGGGGGTAGAGGTTTGCTTCTAAAAGGAGATGAACGTTCTTAGCTTTTCTATAGAAACCTGGGGCAAACAGTGGGCTCAGGGAGGTACAAAGGTTAGGGTGGGGGGAGACCAGGTGAACCTGGAGTGAGCCTCGGTCCTTGACAGAAGGAATGGGAACGATGCTCTGCTGCTCGGGGGTGTGAGGAATCCGTACCCCAGCACAGAGCCCGGGTGGCCCCGCCTTCTGGCAGCAGGACCAGCTCTGAGCAGGCAGCCTGCATCAAGGGCCTGCCAGCCTGGGGGCTCGAGTGGAAACAGGGCCCTCCTGAGCATCTGTTCAAGTACGGGGGGCAGGCATACATGGCGAAATACGGGATAAATATCTGGAAGGATGAAGGGGGTGGAGGGCGATGCAGGTGGGCTGGCTTTTAGGAGAAGCAGTCAGGGAAGGCTTCTATGAGGAGGTGAGGAGTGAGCTGTGTGACTGACTGTCAGGGCAGAGGTTCTGGGAGGCGAGCCTTCTCTCTCCAGCCCCAGGCCCCCGTGGATCTAGGTTCCTCCCCGTCAGGGATGTGGACAGCTGAGTTGTTATCTGCACCCCACCCCCCTTGCCAGGACCCCGTTTGGCGGTGCTGTGGTCCCCAGTGTCTGACCCTGGGTGCTCAGAGAACGCGCTCCCTGGAAACTGAGATTCGGCAGGCATGGGCAAGGCCCATCCCCGCCTCCCAGGGCAGGGTGGGACCCAAGCCTGTGCAGGAGGAGGAAGGGCAGGTACGTTCTCCTCCAGGCACCCCTGACGGCCTCCCCCTCCACTGCAGCAGGCCGCCAGCTGCCGCCACCCCACACCAGGCCCCTCAGCCTTTTTCTTCAAAGTAAGTCCTGCTTTGAACTTGAAACCGGCAGTAAATTCCCTTGTGCCTGGAGTCTGGGGAAGGGACTCTGGAGTCTGGGGAAGTGCTCAGGAGGGGGTTAAGTTTCTTGCTGCCCTTTGCTTTCTGCTGCTCCGTGCAGGGCTCTGAGGGAGGAGCCTCAGAGCCCTGGGGGATGCCAGCCAGGTCTGATAGCTCTGGGAGAACAGGTGGGACGGGAGACCATCAGGTCCTGGCTGTTTCTGCCTTAGCCCTTTGTGGTGCTTTGGGGAGACAGGCCCAGATAGGGGAAGGGGCTTGGCCAGGCCCGGCCCAGCCGTTCCTCATGGCTCCCTGGAGGGAAGGGGGCTCTGTCCCGGTTTTCCTTGCCTTCCCGAGCCCAGGCCTCTGGAAGCTTCCCAGCGCGAGTCGGGGATTTGATGAGGGTTTGTCCCCGTGAGGCTGGGGCAGCCGACGGCACCAAAGAGGAAAAATGAAGGGAACCCTCCCCCCCCCAGGCGGGGTCGCCACAGGCTTGGGACCTGGATTTGAGCAGCTGTTGGAACAACTGGTCTTTGGGCCCATGACCCTGGAAGGGGCGGGGCGGGGAAGAAAGATTACCTGAGGGTCTGCCTGGCTCGGGACAGCTGGGGAGGAGGACAGCTGGGCGGGCAGCTTCGCGCCAAGAATAGCCACGCTGGGGCCCCCTCGACCTGGGATCCCCCTCTTTGCTCCAAGCAAAGAGGCCACGTAGGCACGGGCGCTAACCTGAGTCACAGCTGCCCAGGTCAGTTCGTGGACATCACGGAGCCCCGGGGCACAGAGAAGTGTTCTAGAAACGGATATGGGAAGGGCACATGCCACGCACGCGAGCATATAGGGGGGCTGGCAAGGGCGGGAGGCCCTGAGCCAGACCAGCTGGGCCCAACTCCTGCCTGGGCATCTTTGGACAAGAGTCATGACCTCTGCTTCCTAATCTGCTCGATAAGAATATAATCTAGAGAAAGCGTCCAGCCCCTCGAGGGCTGGGCCAGCGGCGTTTCATAGATGGTAGCTGCGATCTTAATGACTACAGCGTTGGCTCCCTGCCGATGGACCCCACGGCTGCTTGGGCAGCGTTACGAGGGGGGCGCGGGCTGGGCCATATTCCACTTTGTGGCTTCCTCCACCTAACGCTGCTGTTCAGAGCAGCTTTTCCTAAGGAAGGTGCCCGCCTCATCTGCGGGGGGTGGACGGGGTTCCCGGATCCCTGCAGAGGCTCCTTGTAATACAGGATTATCCTAAATCAGGACTGGGGCCCCCCCCAGGAGCTCAGCCCAGGCACAGGGGACCAGCAGGACAAGGTCTGTGAGCTGACGATGACTTTCCGTGGTTTATGCCACCTGCGGAGGGCTCAGCCACCCTTGCCCAGGGTCCCCGGAACCTGCCTGGAAGCCGTTCTTCTGCCTCCTGGGTCCCTTTGTGATCGTTTTTCTTTAAATTCTTAAGTCTTCGTATAAATCATTCTCATCAAGATAACAGCAGGCGGCGCTCACCGTGTGCTTGTGCGGGCCAGGCACTGAGAACAGCCCCAGAACCGAGGTGCAGGCGAGGAGGAGTCCCGGGGGGACTAGGCTACTGTATGTCCCCTCTTAGCGCATCAGTGAACGGCTATGCTCACTGTGGATGTCAGTCAAGTTCGGCAGCTGAGCCCGTTGATCTCCCAAGAGCCCAGCTCACAGTTGAGAGATCCCCTTGGTCAGGACCCCCCATCCTGGCTGCCAAGGCCCTGGGTGCCACATGCTTCCCCAGTGCCGCTGCCTGGGTCCCAGGGTCCCAGAGAGAGAGCCCCTGTGCTCGGTCTCATCTGTCCGGCTTGTGCTTGGAGTTGTGTGGCTTCTCCAGCCCCCAGGAGCTCTGGCTTCTCGTCTTGATACAGCATTCTGCCAGGCCTGGGCTTCTTGGCCTTGGCCGAAAGGAAGATGCTGGTGGGAGCCTCCGCCCTGCGGCCCCTCCACGGGCCGCTGAGAGGGACTAGAATCATAAGCAGCTCTGTTGGGGGTGTGGCAGCATCTGCTTGCCTCCTGTCCCCATCTCTGCTTCACACACGCTTCAGCCTCTGGAGTCGAGAAGGATGGGGCCTTCTCTGTCTGATGCTGCATCTGGTGGGAAGTCGGGGCGGGGGGGGCAGCGTCCAGACCTCACGGTACAAATGGGTGGGTTTTCTGAGCCCCATTGCACAGGAGGCCCCCCCTCCCCCTGCCGTGGGGCCCAAGAGCCAGGTACACACAAAGCAGTGAGTTCAGGCCCTGCTTTGTCTTTTAAGAGTGACCTCGAGCTGTTGCTTCCCTTCCTCCCACTTGCTTCTCTGTAGCCCATCAGAGCCTGAGAGGCAGGTCTCTTCCCTGCCTGGGTTTGAGTCCCACTTCTGCTATGTGGCCTTGAGTAAGGCTGTTGCTTCTCTAAGCCTCAGGGTCATGCTTCCTCTAAAGAGGGGCTGGGCCAGGGCACCCCTCAGCCCAGAGAGCCTAGAGCTCAGCCCCAGGAATGTGGGCAGCGAAGGGCTTGCCTCCCACGCGCCTCTTCCCGTTTCCTGCTCTATGCAGCTGTAGCTCGGGAAGGGAAGACTCTGGAGTGGAGCAAGACGGTTTTCTGGCCCCTTCCTTCCCCTGAGGTGCCTGTGGTTGTCACCAGCTGTCCAGGAACAGTCTGAGAGCCTTTTGTGGGGCCCGGAGCTGACTGGGGTGGAAGGGTGGGGGAGACACAGAGCCCACTCACAAGATCTGAATCCCCCCTGGGGTCGAGGCAGGTCTCAGGTTAACAGCCAGGGGCTGGAGCCCACCGGGGGATGGGGAGGTGGCAGCTTGGAACCCTCCAGAATGGGTTCATTCACGGCCCTCCATCTTGAGTGACCCTGAGCAGTGAAAGGAGTTGCTCTCAAGGAGGCACTTTGCTGAGATTTTGAATCCTTGGAACCTGCCAGGAGGGGTTGGGAGACAGGGATAGGCCTCAGGTCGCCTAAGGCCCCACGGCCTGCCGCGCCTGCCTCAGTTTCCCCACCAGCGAACTGGCGCGGGCACCTTCCGGCCCCGACTCTGCGCGCACGGGGGCCCTGACCGCTGCCTCTCTCCCGCCCGCAGGCTCCCCCCTGCACAAGCAGGCCTCGGGCCCGGTCACCCCCGCCGCCGCCCCCGCCCCCGCCGCTGCCGAGAAGCCGGGCCCCAAGGCGGCCGAGGTGGGCGATGACTTCCTGGGGGACTTCGCGGTGGGCGAGCGGGTGTGGGTGAACGGCGTGAAGCCCGGCGTGGTGCAGTACCTGGGCGAGACGCAGTTCGCGCCGGGCCAGTGGGCCGGCGTGGTGCTGGACGAGCCGGTGGGCAAGAACGACGGCGCGGTGGGCGGCGTGCGCTACTTCGAGTGCCCGGCCCTGCAGGGCATCTTCACGCGGCCCTCCAAGCTCACCCGGCAGCCCACGGCCGAGGGCTCGGGCAGCGACGCGCACTCGGTGGAGTCGCTCACCGCGCAGAACCTGTCGCTGCACTCGGGCACGGCCACGCCGCCGCTCAGCAGCCGGGTCATCCCGCTGCGCGAGAGCGTCCTCAACAGCTCGGTCAAGACCGGCAACGAGTCGGGCTCCAACCTCTCGGACAGCGGCTCCGTGAAGCGCGGCGACAAGGACCTGCGCCTGGGAGACCGCGTGCTGGTGAGTTCCTGCGCCCTGCCGCGCCGCCTTCCCTGCGGTTGGGACCGGGGGTGGGGGTGGGGACTGGGGGGGGGCTCGGGTGGGGCCCAGGCTGGGGCGCCCAGTCCTCACCAGAACCACAGAGTGACCTGGGACGCAAGTAAAGTGAGCTTTGGAGACTGGTGCTGTTGATCCTAGGCAAGTGTCTTAACCTCTCTGGGCCCCAGTCTTCCCAATTATAAAATGGGTTGAAATGCGTGAATCCACGTCATGCCTCTAGACCGTGCTGGATGCTTAGGAAGTGCTCCTTGAATGTTAGCTCTTGCTGATAATGCTCCACTGATATCCTCCCACTAGCGTGGATGGGCCAGGCCTATGCTGGAAATGGCTGAGAACCAGAGTTCTCAAGATCCCCGGCCCAGCGTCGGGGGCTTCAGACACCTAATCAGCTGTGACACAGCGATCACTATTGTTGTGGGGGAGACAACTGGGTCACCGGAGCCAAAGGGACCGCCAGCCGAGTCTTCCTGCCAGGGGCCCCTCCCTCTGGTGGTCCCTGGTGTTGGGGCCAGGTTGGAAGGGGGCAGTGGCCCCCAAATCCTTATGAGCCTAGATCCATCCTTCCCGAGTCTGAATGAGGCGGTGCTTCCCTGTCACCTGCTGTGCCCGGCCTGGGCTCGGGGTGGCAACGGGACGACAGGACGGGGTCTTGTCTAGGGTGGCCCCCCCCCAGAACCACAGTGTTGGGAAGGAGAGAATAACGCATGGGACAGTCTCAGAAGGGGGTCAGTGGGCTGGGGTGAGGAGCCAGTGGCGGTTAGTCAGCTGGGGGGAGAGGTCCCTGTGTTTGTCAGCGAATCTTCCTGGGGGACAGCGGTGACCACATGGCTAGAGCTCCAAGGCTGAGTGGGGAAAGGATTGCAGGGCTCCGGGGTCCCATTGTGGGGACCGCAGGAGGGTATGCTGCCTGGGATTCTCCCCCTCTCCCCCCCGAGAACCTCATGTAAGGCCGAGGTTCCCCTTGAGGCTCCTGGGAAGAGCATTTGGGCTGGGGCAGGGGGACGAGAGGAAATGTTTATGCCCATTGCCTTGTTGAATCCTCAAGCCCACACTGTGATATAATTTTATCCCCACTTTGTGGATGGAGAAACTGAGGCTCAGAGAAGTTCAAGAACTTGTGTAGCAACTTGGCTAAGATGCAAACCAGAACCCGAAGCCCGCCTTCCTGAGTTGCTCTACCCTGTGATCTGTCTGGGGTCTGCCCCCCGCCCCTGGTGGGGAGCGAGGCCAGACCTGGCCCCCAACCTCCAGCAGCTTGCGGTCCATCAGGGGATAGAGAATGTGATCCGTGTGATTGCAGACATCAGTGTTTCCTTATGGGTCTGGGTAAGCGCCATGAGGAATCACAGGGCTCTGAGAGCCCCTCACGGACGCTTGACCTGGTGGTGGGCATCCCCAAGGCCCTGTGTTAGGACAGAGATGCAGGGGATGGACTAGAGAAACAGAAGCGTAGGGAGGGCTGAGCCGGCAGCAAGGGAGCTGGGGAAGGACGGTGCCCATGAGGCTGGTGCGTGCGGACCCTGCAGAGCTGGGCCCGGGGTGGAGGGGGTTTGCTCTGTGCAGCAGCGTGAGCAGATCCGTGCTTTAAGCTCATCTTGCTGCTTCCTGGGGACAGGATGGGAGAGGGCAGGAGTGGAGAAGGGGAGGGTCCGGGAGCTGCTGTGGGACAGGGGAGGCTGGACTCTCAGGGTCTGGTTAGTGTCATGTGAGTGCCCTGGGTGTGGTCTGTGACCTCTTTGGAGGAGGAAGCAGAGGCTCAGGGGGTTATTGGCTAGCTCTGGTTGGTCACCGGGCTGGGGGAGCAGGGAGGTTGAACCCCAGTTTGATCCTGTCTGGAATTCCCTTTGCACCTGCTCCCCCTTCAGGGAGTGGGAACTGGATGTGCAGGGCAGGACAGGGGTCATCCAAGCCTGCACGACGTGGGCATTGCTCTAGAAGGGTCCGCCAGGCCCTAGCCCATCAGCAGGGCTGGCAGCAGCCAGAGCAGACGGGCCCTGTTGACTTCCCACTGCTTTCTTGAGGGCGTCCCTCACCCTGGGCCCTGTGTCCAGCACTTTCTGGACCTAGTCCTTTTGGGTCCTGCCTGCTGCCTTAGAAGATGGGAATTATCCTCCCATTTTACAGATGAGAAAACTGAGCTCAGCCCTGGATCACACAGCCAGGAGGTGATAGACCATTCATTCCTCTATTTATACTTATAACTGTGACTGCCCTAGAAACAGGATATCCTTGGATTCTGGGTGGGGGAAAAGAACTTGAACATGGGGTTTGTTTCTGCCAAGAGAGTGGAGCCCCATGTGCCCCCCCCATCCCACTCTAGTCTGCAGCTTCTCTAGGGTTAGTCCTGTAGCCCATTCCCCAGCTCACTGCCAGGATCCAGCTGCCTTGACCGACCCCTGACCTTGCTGCTTCTCCCCTGTGCCTGCTATAAACACCTGCTACTTCACCTTCCTGTCCCTGCCCCGCCCTCTAAAAAATCATATGCTGGATGTGGGTGACTACAGAGGCCGGAACTTATTTGAGGACAGGAACTCTAGGAAAAACAATACCCCCCAAAATACTGCTTTGCAAATTTTCTAACTCGTGTGATCCTGTAAATACATTATCAGGGTCTTTCCCGGGGACTTGGAAGCGGCGAGTGTAGAAGCAGTTAGCTTCACACCTGCTTCTGAACTGGGTCAAAGGCATGAGCGGTATGTACGTTCATTAAGTCGCACTGCTTTTCAAAGGTACCTATGGATCCTGGTTTCCCTGGGGCCTCAGTGCTGCCTCCTGAGGTCCATGTACTAGTTAAGACCTCCTTGGTCTCCCTGCACTCCCCCCCAGGTCCCAGCACCCCAGAGGCGCCCATCTCACCTAGGATATAATCCACCTGCTTTCCCGTGGCCCCCAGCCCCTTGTGACCCACCTGCCCACCGTCGGATGACCCGGTTTCCCTCCCTCCATTCTGGCCGGGCCCCCAGCTGCACCTGCCTACTCTCCTTTCCTCCGGTGTCCCAGGCTGGTTCCTGCGCCGGGGACAGTGTCCCCCAGGGCTTCCCACAGCTCGCTGTCCCCCTTCCGCTAGGCTCTGCACCATGGGCTCTGCCCCGAGATAGAGGCCTAACCTCTGCCAACCACCTGGGTTCAGAGCATTAATTCACTTCCTCCCCCACCGCTTATTTCCTGCCACGGCCGGGAGCCCCACATGGCTGTATCCCCAGTGCCTACGACAGAGCCTGGTGCCAGGAAGGCACTGGAACGTACCTGTTGGTTGAATGACTCAGGGCCCCGTGGGTGGTCCTGAGCCAGTGAGGCACCAGGAGCACCATGTTGGGGTTCCACAACCTAGGTGAACCCCAACTTCCACTCACTGGCTGTTGTTCAGCTCGGCAGCCGTGGACGCTGTCAGAGAGGACCACCTCTGTCCCCTCCACTCCCCAAGAGCCCCCCATCTCCCCGGCCAGCCTTCTTCCTGCCAGCACCCCCATCCCTGCTTCTGCACCCCCCCCCCGCCGGCACCCTGGCAGGTGCCACTCCCATGAGCCCCTTGCTGTACCATCAGCAGCCCTGCGAGGGGGGCCATCTTGCCCCCACGTCCTGACGGCAGAACTGGACGGCTCTGGGGCCCTGTCCTCTCACCCTGATCAGTGGCAGAAGCGGGCGTTTTAAGTGAGTCACCAGTTTTGACTTCCTCAGAGGAAAGTCCCTGAGAAACAGATGAACTCAGCCTGCCCCCCCACCATGGCTCCGTGAGACCCCGGACCTAGCGGGTGCTTGGCCCAGGCCGGCAGGGACTCTGGGCCCTGACAACCCACAGGAGGTGGAGGAGGGCTGGGACTCCTCCCTCGGGAGGCTGGGGCTCGGAGGCTGGGGCCGGGTGGCTGCGAGCCAGGCGGTCTCTTAGCAGCATCAGGAGCTCTCACGCGGTAGGTGAGGGGATAAATGAACTGCCCCCATCCAGACAAGAAAATGTTCTTTGAGGCTGTCAAGATAGGAGCTATCAGGGGGCGCCTGGGGGGCTCCGTCGGTGAAGCGTCTGCCTTCGGCTCAGGTCATGAGCTCAGGGTCCTGGGATTGAACCCCACATCGGGCTCCGTGCGCAGTGAGGAGCCTGCTTCTCCCTCTCCCTCTGCCCCCCACCTTGCTTGTTCTCTCTCTTTCTCTCAAATGAATAAAATCTTCAAAAAAAAAAAAAATATAAGAGCTATCAAGCCATGAAAAGAAAGACAGGTAGGAACCTTAAATGTAGATGGCTCAGTGACAGAAGCGCATCTGAAAAGGCTTCACACGGTGCTTTGATTCCAACTACTGACATTCTAGAAAAGCCAGACTTCGGAGGGTCGAAAGATCGGTGGTTGCTAGGGGTTGGGGGAAGGGCGGTTGAGCAGGTGCGGCACAGAGGGGTTTTAGGGCAGTGAGGCGGCTCCGGAGGGTCCGGTGAGGGTGGATGCTTGTCATCGTACGGTTGTCAAAAGCCCCAGGACGTCCACCACCACGCTGAACCCTGATGTCAGCTGTGGGCTTCGGTTCTTAATCACGTGTCAGTCCTGGCTCCTTGCTGTAACCCAGGTACCACGCCAACGCCAGGGGTTAAGAAGCGGGGACAGTGGAGGGAAGGAGGCGAGCGGCTATTATGGGAACGTTCTGTGTTTTCTGGTCACGTTTTCTATAAACCTGAAATCGGTACAGAAAAGTCCATTCATTTTTTAGGAAATTAAATACTAAGTAAATAAACTAAGGAAAGATTAGAACATAATAAATAAAAGAGAGGAGGCAGATCCTTAGTCTGGAGAGTGGAGTCCTGGTGAGTGATCACTGCAGCATCTCCAGGGCCCTCGGGGCCAAGGTTGTGCTGACCTGGGTGGGGGGTCAGCGCCACACCCATCCCCTCTGGAAGCCTTTCCACTGTTTCTTCCCTTGCTCCCATCTCTGAGCGGATACCTGCCTGGCTCTGTCCTGCTGTAGGAGGAGGGAGGGACAAGGGAAGGATTGGGGTCCAGAGGCTGCTGAGGACTGAGGGTGAAGAAGAGCCTCCCTGGGCCAGCCAGGGGTTGGTAATGCACTTCTAGCCACAGACCCCCACTTGGGGGGGAGGGTCCAGGACGGTGGGGCCTGGTCATTGTGCCCAGCCAGGATTGAAGAAGCAGCAGAGTAAAGCCCACCGGGCTCTGCCACTCACTGACCACTCTGAACCTCAGTCTCTTCATCTGGGAGTGGGGTAACGCTGCCCCCCTCACAGAGTTGGGAGGTTTAGAATTCGTGTCTTCGTTATGGTTGGCACACAGTCCGTGCGGGAGTGGAGTGGAGATTTGATTCGCGAGCTGGTCCACGGGAGGCCCACTGAGTGGGCATCAGAGGAGGGAGCCTTTAGCTTCAGGCAAAAGCCGCAGATAAACACACGCGTTTGCTTTCGCTTTTTCCTGAACCTGCCCCAGAACGACAGGGAAGGGAGTTTTTTTAAAGCCTCGAGGACAAAGAGAACAAGAGAGGGGACAGCAACAATGACAGCAGAGACCCAGGGCGGCCAAGTCCATAGGCAGCAGCCAGAAAAGCAGAGAAGCAATCAATGTTCCCCTCAGCAAGCCGAGGCTCAGGAGTCGGCTGCGTGGTGGCCTCTGGA
Source organism: Ursus arctos (assembly GCF_023065955.2). Taxonomy (NCBI): domain Eukaryota; kingdom Metazoa; phylum Chordata; class Mammalia; order Carnivora; family Ursidae; genus Ursus; species Ursus arctos. Next base: position 94,317,906 of record NW_026622874.1, on the reverse strand, counting down.
AATGGGGCTGATGTTGGGTCCAGAGACGGGAGAATTGGCTGAAAACTCCCCCGACTTCCCATCCGTGCCCCACTCTGCCCAGTGACCGTCCCTCCTGCAGACGCCTCGGACAGATGCTTCATCTCCTGAGCCGGCCGGCGGCGGGGGTGGGTAATCCCAGGCAGGCTGGATTTAAAAAGGAGGATTCGGGGCACCTGGGTGGCACAGCGGTTAAGCGTCTGCCTTGGGCTCAGGGCGTGATCCCGGCGTTATGGGATCGAGCCCCACATCAGGCTCCTCCGCTATGAGCCTGCTTCTTCCTCTCCCACTCCCCCTGCTTGTGTTCCCTCTCTCGCTGGCTGTCTCTGTCAAATAAATAAAATCTTTAAAAAAATAAAAAAAATAAAAATAAATAAAAAATAAAAAGGAGGATTCCAGGACCATTTGGATCCTGAAGGCTGAGCCCCTTTCCCGGCTGGCTGCTTCTAGAACTCTGGCTGCCAAGCCCGTGCCCTCCTCAGCGGCCACGCAGAAGCTTTGCGGGGGACAGTGGCCGGTCGTCTGGGAAAGTAGAGAAGGTCACACAGGCATGAAATCTGAACAGAACACCACTGAATATATGAGGGTGACGCTTCAGTGCACAGAAGAGCTCTGGGAAATGAAAAACATCTGATTACGCATCTAAGAACCTGCACAGAAGTCTTAGAAGAGGAATTTAAGGAAATTTCCCAGAAAGCAGAACCAAAAGACAGCTGGAAACAGGAGAGAAGATAAAACTCTCAGAGGACCTGTCCAGCGGGTCCAACTTCCAAATGCAGTGGTTCTAGAAAGAGAACCCAGGAAAGGGAGGGTGGAAGTCAAGTAAGGAATGCAGGGAAGTTTCCCGGGATGGACAAGGGTTTCTTGGTCAGAGGGGCCCTCGGGAGCGCAGGAAAGGGGTTGGAAGAGGCTCCCACCAACGCACCTCGCTGTGTGTCTGCGTAACGCTGGGACAGAGAGCGAGTCCTACAGGTCTCCGGAGCGGGCAGATGGGCTCTCCTGAAGGATCGGGACTCAGATGGACTTGGAACGTCTCAACAGCAGCCCTGGAAGATGGGAGGCTTTGAAATCCTAAAGGAAGGGACCCGGCCAAACTCACTCAAGAGCGAGGGGAAGCAAGTGTTCACACAACAACTTGTATACGGATGTTCCCAGCAACTTTATTCACACCAACCAGAAAAGTGGAGACCTCCCAAACGTCCATGGGTGGATACACGGACAAACAAAATATGATGTCATCCATACGCTGGAATTTTATTTGGCCATAAAAAGGAATATTGCTGATGAACGATACGGATGCTAATAAACATGGGGGAACCTTGCAAACGCTACGCAAATGGAAGAAAACTGGACCCAAAGGGTCACATACTGGTGATTCCATCGATGGAGAACACCCGGAATAAGGCAGTATAAAGAGACAGAAAGTACAAGAGTAGATGCCAGGAGCTGGGGGTGGGGGTCTGCTCCTGGGCACGGGGTTTCTTTTTGGGGGTGATGAAAATGTCCCAGGATCAGATCGCAGTGACGGTTGCAAACTGAAAGCCACTGACTTGTACCCTTTAAACTGGTTAAAATGGTGAATTTGATGTTACCTGAATTTTGACCTCGATTGAGCCAAAGCGAGGCTAGCGTAAAAACAATGTCCGAAATGCAAAGGTTCAAGGAGTTTATTTCTTCCTGCACCTTTTCTTAAAAATAAGGAAGTGGACTGAGAAAAGAGTAAGTAAGCCAAAATAAGGAAGTAAACCAAGAAAACTGGAAGACCTAGGATCCAGGAAGCGGGGTCCAAGCCAGGAGAGAGGCGAAGGGACTCTTCACGGCGATGGTGATGGGAGACCTGGGGCGGGTGGCCTCACAGTGGGTCACGTGGCTGCAGAAAGGTCTTCTTCAGAAAGAACTTGATGGAATTCCCCATCCCTTTCCCAATTGAGAAAGTTTGGGGTGGAACTCGTCTTAAGTCCGTAAAAGCTAGGCAAGCGAACGATCACAAAAGTCTGTGGTTATCTGGAGGGGAGAATTTGTGCCGGAAAGGAGAAGCACCTGCAGCCTCCCATACTCAGCCACGAACAATATTTACTTAATCTCCAGAACGGTAAACCCGGAATCCGATCAAAATGGAGACGCCGCTTGGAAAGGGGGCAGAGTTGGGACGTGTGTGCGCGCACGCGTGAGGCAGTGATGAAGGGGGAGCTGACGCCTCCCCTTCCTTGATGGGAAGTGGGGGGGTCACCCAAAATTCAGAAATCAAGAAATAGCACTGTAAGTGTTAGAAATAAGGTCAACACCGAAAAATTCAGCTTAGAGAGTTGAAATGTTTGCTTCTGGAGTGAGGTAGAGAAACTTCTAGGGCTTTTTGTTTTGTAAAAAAAAGATTTATTTATTAATTTTTGCGCAAGAGAGCGCACACAAGCTGAGGGGAGGAGCAGAGGGAGAAGCAGACTCCACGCTGAGCAGGGAGCCCGATGAGGGGCTCGATCCCAGGACCCCGGGATCACAACCTGAGCTGAAGACAGACGCTTAACTGGCTGAGCCAGCCAGGCGCCCGTCTAGGGCTTTTTAAAGCTTTGGAAGTATTTGACTCTTGAACCTCCAGGGGGTGAGGGGTGCCAACCCCCTGCACAATCGAAAATTCGCGTGTTAACTCTTGACTCCCTAAAAACCTAAGTACTGATAGCCTACTGTTGATGGGAAAGCCTTATTGATAGCATAAGCAGTCGATTAATGCATATTTCGTATGTTACGTGTGTTATGTACCGTCTTCTTAGAATAAAGTAAGCTAGAGGAAAGAAAATGTTAGTATGAAAGTCATAAGGAAAAGACATTCAGAGTACCGTATTTATCCAAAAAATCCCCATGGAAGTGGACCCACATGGCTCAAACCTGTGTTGCTCAGGGGCCCACTATGTATATAGAGGAATGTCACACTTATTGGCCTGTCCTTTGAGGGTTTTTTCGAATTATGGCAAAACACACGGAAAATTGACTTTTTTTTTTTTTTAAAGATTTCATTTATTTATTTGAGAGAGAGAGAGAACATGAGCTGGGGCAGAGGGAAAGGGAGAAGCAGGTTCCCCGCTGAGCAGGGAGCCCGACGTGGTGCTTGATTCCAGGATCCCGGGATCATGACCTGAGCCAAAGGCAGACGCTTAACTGACTGAGCCGCGCAGGCGCCCCTCAAATTGACCTTCTAACCATCCTTAAATATACCTTTCCGTAGTGTTAAGTGCATTCACGTTGCTGTACCCCCGATCCACGGGTCTTCTTCATCTTGCAAAACTCAAACTCGATTCCCATTAAACAACTCCAGATTTCCCCATCCCTCCAGCCCCTGGCAACCACCAAAAACCATTTTTAAAGATAAAGTCGGGGCGCCTGGGTGGCACAGCGGTTAAGCGTCTGCCTTCGGCTCAGGGCGTGATCCCGGCGTTATGGGATCGAGCCCCACATCAGGCTCCTCCGCTAGGAGCCTGCTTCTTCCTCTCCCACTCCCCCTGCTTGTGTTCCCTCTCTCGCTGGCTGTCTCTATCTCTGTCGAATAAATAAATAAATAAATCTTTAAAAAAAAAAAAGATAAAGTTGATTGACGCTTTAGTATGTGGCAGACAGTGCTCAAAAGTACTTAATCCTGGGAGAGAGAAAGAAAACAATGCTTTATACAGATGAAGACGCTGAAGCTCAGAGAGGTCAGGTAACTTGCCCAAGCTCACACAGCTTGTACGTGGCAGAGTTTCAGTGCAAGTCTGTCTGTCTCCAAAGCTCTTGCATGGGACGATATCCCTCCCCACTGCCCTTGGGCTTCTCCTCCTCCTCACCCCTACCTTCCCTGTCCCTTGCACACTGGAAGGGAGAGATGGGATGTGCCCGTCTCTGCCTCGGCCCACTGCATCCTCTGGACCTGAGTCTGTCTGTGCCAACAGGTTGGCGGGACGAAGACTGGCGTGGTGCGGTACGTGGGGGAGACAGACTTTGCCAAGGGCGAGTGGTGCGGCGTGGAGCTGGACGAGCCCCTTGGGAAGAACGATGGGGCGGTGGCGGGCACCAGGTATGGTGGACTTCCCCCGGGGCACCTGGGAGGGGCTCCTCTTCAGCTGGGGTAGATGCGGGGGCTGGGGCTGGGGCATCTGACGAAGCTGGTGTTGAGGCTCTGGGTAGCTGAGCCAGACGTCACGGTGGAGGTCCTGCCACCTTCCTTCTGGCTGAGGAATAGCATCCCCATTTTACAGATGAGAGAACAGAGGCCAGAGAGGTCATTGCTCAAGGTCATGCAGAGTCACAGGCAAGTGCTAGGAGAGTCGTTGGTTCTGGGTTCCCGCTTCCATGCCACATGTGTCTATGTGGGGCAGGAGCCGTGGAAACGAGAGGGAGGGGTCCCTGGAGTCCCCCTGGGTGACACAGGAAATAATCTGACACTGTCCAGTGCCCTACAGCCAGGGGTGGGGTCACTGCGGGGCTCCAGGTCTCTCGAGGGACCTGGCTGCCGGGAAGGCTGGGTTGGGAGGGTGCAAGGCTGGGCCCGGGGTGTGAGGTTCTGGGTGAGCAGTGTCTGGGAGGGGCATGAAGCTAAGGCCTGGCGGCCCCACTGCCCACACCGGCTGTCGCTAGGCGGCCCAGGTGAGGCTGTGACGGCTCTGGAAAGGAGGGTCACTGTGGTTCAGGCCAAGCCCCCAGGGAGGAGCCAGACCTCACCCAGCTCTCGCAGGGAAGCAGGCTTTTTGCTTCTGCCATAGGCTTAAGGAAGGACTGCTACGCAGGGGGGCATGGTCCTAGCAAAGACCTTCTTCCTGCAGGGAGAGGCGGGATGGGGGCACTTTCAAGGCGAGGCAGGAACTGGACAGGACCGGCTGCCCTGTCCCCCGTGGAATCTATGCCCAGAGAGGTTTTGAGAGAAGATAGTCCTGAGTTCCCATGACAACACTGTGCCTTCCTGTTCACAAGATGCGTGTTTCTTTCAGCTCACTCCTGCCTTCAGAATTTGGGGGCAGGTGGGGCAGCAGCTCCTTCAGGCTTCGGTTGCTCCCCGCTGGGAGCTCTGTGGTCAGTAGGGTTCCCTGGGTCTGGGGTGACCCAGGGGCAGTCATGAGAGTGGGGGCTGCAGATAGGGCTGGGGGGGGCCTCTGAATGGTGTGTGGGAGCCAAGCCCAGAAGACTGGTGGGTTCAGTCCTGGCATTGCCATTTAACCAGCTGTGTGACTGCAGGCAAGTTCCTTAACCTCTCTGAGCCTGTTATCTCCTCCTCTGTGAAATGTGGGTAAGAATAGAGTGGCTGGGGGATAGAAATGAGCACTCCCATAAAGGGACCGGCACAGAGTGGGTGCTGGGTAACTGTTATAACCCCTGACCCCTCCTAAAAATGCCCAATGTCTTGTTATGGCCGCAGAGAATCTCAGGCCCTATTCACTTGTGTTCCGTTTCTGGGAGTCCCATCTACTGGTTATGGGGTGAGAGTGTTAGCCTCTGTGCTAGGGGAGGCTAGGGGCAGCTCGGGACCGTGAGCCGTGACAGCGGTGTGGGTCTCTCCTGCCTCCCCCAGGTACTTCCAGTGCCCACCCAAGTTTGGTCTCTTCGCGCCCATCCACAAGGTAATCCGCATCGGCTTCCCGTCCACCAGCCCGGCCAAGGCCAAGAAGACCAAGCGCATGGCCATGGGGGTCTCGGCACTGACCCACAGCCCCAGCAGTTCCTCCATCAGCTCCGTCAGCTCTGTGGCCTCTTCCGTGGGGGGCCGGCCCAGCCGCAGCGGACTGGTGAGGGGGGAGCCGCGGAGGAGTACCCTGGTGTCGGGGGGGGGGGGCAGGGGGTATGTAGGGATAGAAGGATCCGGGTGTCCCGGTCTCCCCTGACTTGAACTGGTTCCAGGTATCCCTCCATGGGGTTTTTTAACAAAGGTGAAAGCGTAGGGACCCCCAGCCGGCTCAGTCAGTGGTGTGTGCGACTCTTGATCTCAGGGTCACTAGTTCAGTCCCCACATTGGGCATAGAACTTACTTAAGAAAGAAAAATATAGATGAAAGTTGATATCTTTTACTAGGAAAGATTGATCCTTTTACATTTCTTGTTATTTTTATATTACCTATTTGTCAGTAGCCTAACCCCTTTCCTGGGAGTTAAGGAGGGGCCTACGGATACAGGGCAGGCGATACGGGTGGGAGGCAGGTGTAGGGCAGGGAGTTCAAGGTTGCCACAGGCACCCTGGGTGAGGGGAGAAGGCGAGGCTGCCCTGCTGGGCACAGGGCCTTCTGTGCAAGCTGAGTGTAGGTTGGGAGTCTAGGATGCATGCAGAGAAAGGGGCCCAGGTGAGGGAGTCCACCTGAGCCCGGGTGCTGTGACTCTCAGGGGTCGTGACTCTGAGAGCCGGGAGTTCCCTGCATCTCGAATGTCACGATCCCCCCAATGGAGAGCGTCTAGGGCACCGGCAGGGAGGAGCAGGCCCCTGGGAGGCGAGGCGCTCGAGCTGCTGTCAGGATGGTGCCCCAGATCCCTGAGTCCGGCCTGCGCCCGCGCCTTCCCGCAGCTCACGGAGACCTCCTCGCGCTATGCCCGCAAGATATCGGGCACGACGGCCTTGCAAGAGGCGCTAAAGGAGAAGCAGCAGCACATCGAGCAGCTGCTGGCCGAGCGGGACCTGGAGCGGGCCGAGGTGGCCAAGGCCACGAGCCACATCTGCGAAGTGGAGAAGGAGATCGCCCTACTCAAGGCCCAGCACGAGCAGGTGGCTGGGCCGGCGGGGTGGGGGTTGGGGCGGGGGTTATCCAGAGGGCACCAGCGGCGCCCCCCCCCCCCCCCCCCCGCCCCGGGTCAGCCTGCGGGCCGCCCTCACGCATAGAATCCTAAGACCTCTCCTCCTCCTCCTGATGGATCTGGAGCCTGGCTCTTTCATGCTTATTCCTACTTAACTAGAGTGGGACCATTTTCTAGGTCATGGAAAATTCTTGCCTGTTTTTGCGGCTGCGTGGCCATCTTTCACGGGCTGTGTCCTTACCGACGTGGCCAGTCCCCTGCGGTGGTTCAAGTTATTTCCAATTACTCACATTGTCTAAATATACTCACGTACACATTTTTTGGTCTACACCCGTCCATGTTTCAGATCATGCTTTCAAGTAGAACGGGGTGTTGGGTTTCAGGGCAGTGAGGCCTCGCCTGTTGACTTGGGTCTGCTGCTGTCACTCGCTTCTCTTCCCTGATGGAGATGTTTGTCTCCTATGTGACGGATCCTTCCTGGGTCCCCACCCCCTCGGAAGCCTGGCTTAGCCCGCCCTCAGGTGCTGGGATGGTTAAGGCCAGGCGCCCGTGTGTGCTGGGACAGAGGCCTTCCCAAGACAGTGGGTCTTAGGCCGTTAGGGGTTGAGGGATGTGACAGGCACTGGGGCACTGGGCATTGGGGACACGTGGACCTGAGGTTCCCACTGGGCGATGCTGGCCTCTGCCGTTCCTGGCTGGGCCCTCCTCCCTCACAGCGAGGCCCACCACGGTCTGTGTCCCACCAGCCGGCAGGGGAGTGGCAGGCCTGGCTCCTCGCACCCCTCTGCCTCTCTCACAGCCCTCCCCCACCTGGACCCCAGTCCCAGGAGGAGGCTGACGCGGGGCTGGCCCTTGCTCGGGGCCCAGTATGTTACAGAAGCAGAGGAGAAGCTGCAGCGGGCCCGGCTGCTGGTGGAGAGCGTGCGGAAGGAGAAGGTAGACCTGTCCAACCAGCTGGAGGAGGAGAGGAGGTACGCCGCCCCCCCCTGCCCTGGGCCTGGGGGACATTTGAGCTCTGCGGGCCTGCCCCTCATCTGCAAAGTGGGGTGATGATCCCCATCTTGGCGGGCCTGAGTAGTCATCACTTCCGTCCGCTGCTCTCCTTCCTGACTTGCCCATGTAGGACATCCTGAGGGGAGCACGCAGGGTGGGGGGCCCCCCTCTCGTGCCAGCTGCATCCTCAGAGCACCCCGTTGGGCTGGGTTGTGTGCAGAGCTCCCAGCTTGGCGGGGTCAGGACGCTGAGGCTCTGAGAAGCAGCTCCGAAAGGCCCCTGGAAACACCTTGCTTCAGGTGTCAGCCCCAGGCTGAGGGCTCCCGTGTGCTGTCTCTATCTTACCATGAGCCCGGGAGGCGGCTATTGCCCCCATGTCACAGATGAAGAAACCGAGGCTCAGAGCGGGCGGGGATTTGCCTGAGGCCACCAGGCTGTTGGTGAGGACGCGGGTTTTTCTGTCCCGCCGCCGTGGCCAGTGGGGACTGTGGTTCCCCCTGTGCGGCGCCTCTGGCCTGACTTGGTCCTGGGTCACCTGCGGGACAGAGCCTACAGGGGACGGGGCTTCTCTTGGCCCAGGTCCTCTCCCTGTCCCCCTAGCCGACACCCAGGTTTCTGGGGCTCCCTCCCCTCCCCCGTGCCTCAGGCAGCCCCCCAGCCTCAGCCCCCGCCCCAGGCTGTTGTTACCGTCTGACTAGGAGCGAGAAGGGCTTATTTATATCTGCCTGAGACAGTTTTCGGGGCCCACACATCTGGTTCCCATGGCAACACGCCGGATGCTGACAAACAAAAAAACTTGAAGATGTCTTGGGGGTCGTGTTCACCAAGGGCCTGGGTGCAGTCCCCTGGGCTTGCTGGGTGGCCTTGGGCAGGTCTCTTGCCCTTCCCGGCCCCACGTCCCCATCTGTATGCCTGGAGCTGTAGGAGGCCCCCCGGGAAGGGCAGCTCCGTGAGCGGTTCTGTGCCCGCGTCTCCCCGGTGCTGTCTTGGCATGTGGGTGGGTGACTGTGTCTCCCCGAGGGTGGCTTCCAACGCCTGCAGCAGGCCAGTGGGGGCCCTCCTCAGGGAGCAGCCCCAGGACTCTGGCCCCCGATTTTGCGGGGAGGGGATGAGAGTGAGGTCAGCAGGGAAAGAAACCCACGCTCCCTCCCTCCCTCCGGGCAGACTGTTCTCGCAGCCGCAGTTTCCAAGCCCATCCTGCTACCTGGTCCCACAGCCACCCTAGGGAGGAAGGGTGTTGCCTGACATGCCCCCGTTTTAGAGAAGCTGGTGGTCTCTGAGCAGAGCACGGAGCCAGCAGTTGGGAGGGCGAGAGGTTTCCAGGAGGCTCTGGAAACTGTGACTCTGGCGTGGTCTGAGCTGGTCTCTGCCTTCCCTGAGCTGAGGCCCACGGCCCTGAGCCCAGCCCGCTCAGCCCCCTCTTCCCCTGCAGGAAGGTGGAGGACTTGCAGTTCCGAGTGGAGGAGGAGTCCATCACCAAGGGAGACCTGGAGGTAATGGTCGGAGGACTGCCCCGCCCACCCCCCCCAGCTCCGTGCCCCCCTCCCCGGGCCCAGCCCTTGCAGGGCACATGGTCCTGAGGACCAGGCAGCAGCTCTGGCCTCCCTGGGAGGGGACTGGGGAATGTCAAGGGAGAAATCCCGAAGGGGCCCCTGGGAGACTGGGGCGGGGGTAGGTCATGAGAGACTCGTCTGGTGGGGGGGCAATGGCTGAGCTCCACGAACCCCAGGCGGCCATTCTTCCGTTTGTTTGGTAGCCAGGTGGGGTGGACCAAGGGTTGCCCCAGGACTAGGCCTGAGAACATAGTGGCCCAGCAGAAGTGTATCTGTGGGTGTCCTGTCCCTGGATGACTCTGGCTAGGGGAGGGACATGAGTGGCCTCTGTCCCTTCTTTGTTGGGCAATAGCCCTAAAGGTATCCCTTGGGTCCTTCATTTGTCCTGGATTCCACATGACAGGTTGGCTGGAAGTAGCTTCTTGTTGAGTCTCAGAGCTTAGAGATGGCAAAACAGCCGCAGGAAGTCAAAGGGACTCACCCAGTCAGGGAGCGAGGCGGCAGCCCCTGGGACCAGGACCCAGGACTCCTGACTCCCGAGCACAGCCCTCAGGAGGACCACTTGTGGCGTCTCCTGAGTTACAACACCTGGGTGGGGGGTCTGCGCAGAGGTGAGCCTTCATTCCCCCCCCACCCTCTCTGAGCTGAGGGACGGGTGCTCCCATCAGTTAGTGAAGGCCCCCCGCCACCCCCAGCCCTCCTCACTACGTCACGCAAAGACCTCAGGGCTCATGAGGCCACAGCTGGGTGGGCAGGAATGCCTCGCTGCTGTGGTCCTCCCAGCTCCCTGGGAGGTGACGAGGGACGAGGACTCCTGCAGCTGTCGGATGGGGCAGGGGACAGTGAGTTCAGTCCTCTGCACGCTCTCCTGGCCCTGACAGGCTCTGGGCAGTCCCTTCCCTCCCCAGGCCTCGCTTTGCTCATCTGCGAAAGAGGAGGTTGAACTAGGCCAGTGATTCTCAGACTTGCGAATCCATCACCGGGAGGGCGTGTTCAGACACGGTGCTGGGCCCAGCCTCGCAGTGGCTGTTCCGGAGGTCTGGGTGGGACCTGAGAATTTGCATTTCTAGCAAGTTCCCAGGTGATGCCAGTCTAGGGGCCACACTTTGGGGATCACTGCACTAGGTCTTTTTTTTTTTTTTTAAGATTTTATTTTTAAGGAATCTCTGCACCCAGCGTGGGGCTCGAACTCACAACCCTGAGATCAAGAGTCACACACTGCACCGACTAAGCCCGCCAGGCGCCCCTGCACTAGATCATTTCTGAGCTCAAATTAGAAATTATGGTTTCTGATCTTGTAAAGGGGCTGCCTTAAGAGCCCATGGCTTCGTTGCCCAGCAGAAGTGTATCTGTGGGTGTCCTGTCCCTGGATGACTCTGGCTAGGGGAGGGACATGAGTGATCTGGGTAGAGTTGCTGCCAGCTACCCCTAATGGAGATTTTGCCACCCGGGCTTTAAGGATGGATGTTGGGGTACAACCCCGACGTAGGAGCCCCAGCCCAGCGTAATTAGGATGTTCTCTTGTACGTTTCCCTCGTAGCCAAGGTGACAGGTCATGTGGCTGCTTTCTGGCTGGCTTTCCGGCTGGGCGGCTGCCCTCTTGCAGGAGTTGGGGTGGGCTTCTGGAAGAAGCACCTGTGGGTGCAAGGGACAGAGACCCCTCGTGTGCACTTCACTCAACGGGGTTTACTGAACGTCTACAGGGAACTGTCACCGGCAGTTCAAGGACCCCACGCAAGAAATAGCATCAGGAGCCAAGCCCCTTCTTTCTCTGCTCAGGGGTTTCCCTCTGTTCTTGACTCGTGGGCAGTCTGCATGTCTGTCTGTCTCTCTCTTTCTCCTCTGTCTCTCTGATTGTGTCTCCTGGACTCTTGGCACATTTGCTCCCTCCTCCTGGCCCCGCCAGGCTCCAGCACCCGCCTCCTACCATCACCTACCTCTGTCCTCTGGAGAGAATCCGATTGGTCCCAGGCTAGCCAATGAGCTGGCTGGTTTTGGATTAGGCCTCCATCCCAGCTCCTTCGGCCCCAACTAGGAGAGCCTGGGAGAGACAGTGACAGTGACAGCCAGCCAGTCAAGGGGCACTGGGGTCCCCTTGCTGCTGTTTTTCCTGTGACCACATTCATGACGACCAGAACACAAATGGTTCCAAAGTTCTGCTCACACCCACCCATCTCCAGAGTCAAAAATAAAACCCAGAGCATTCCTGTGAGCTCCTGGTCTCCCACCAGCTGTCACCCCATCTCTCTGCTTGTCCTACTCCTGGCCTCACTCCCCAGTTCCAGCCTCTTAGTCTCCTTCCTGATCTCTAAATGTCGGCCTGTCTCAAGGCCCCTTTGCCCCTCGATCTTCGCTGTCCCCGAGAGCCTCCAGTCTGTGTCATTTGGTGTCCTCTGTGAGCTCTCGATTCCCTCGGTCCCCCCCGAGCGCCACCCTGGTGTGCCTTGTGGACATCTCCCCCAGGAGGAGGGAGAGACGGGCCCCAGTAGCAGTTTCCAGGGGCCGCCGTAACAAATGACCACAATTCAGTGGCTTAAACCACGCACACTTATTTTCTCACTGTTCCGGAAGCCAGACGTCTGAGATCAAGCGATTGGCAGGCTTGCTTCCGAACCTTTTCCATGCCTCTCTCCCAGCTCCAGTAAGGTTGCTGGCAACCCTTGGCATCCCTCGGCTTGTAACTGAGTCACCGGCTCTGTCGCCACATGGCCTTTGTCCCTGCGTGTTCCTGTGGCTCTGACTTGCCTTCAAATGAGGACACCCGTCATTGGGGTTGGGGTCCACCAGTATGACTTCATCTTAACTAATCACGTGTACGGAGACCCCTCTTGCGAAACAAAGCCCCATTCGGAGGCTCCAGGTGAAGGTGAGGTTTTGGGAGACACCGTTCAACCCAGCACAGCACCCCCAACAGAACCTGTGCAAACAGATCTCCCCATTTGTCCCTGACCCTCCCCTCCCTCCGTCTCAGCAGTTGGCCCTGCAGCCCCACAGATGGTTGCTTAACTGACTCATCTCGAATCTTTCCCTCATCCCTCCGTCAGAAGTCCTCCTGACCTTGACCTTGCCTCCCCACGGGGAGGGAGGAGGAAAACTTCTCTGCCTCCCCACGGCCACCTCCCTGGGCCAGGCCCCAGCACCTTGCCTCGGACAGCCGCGCCGGCTCCTACTTGGCACCTCCTGTGTTCTTCGGCGGTCCGTTCTCCACACTGAAGCCAGATAGCCCTTAAAAATACAGCTTTGGCATTTTGAACGCTGGGCGGTTTTGAGCCTGCACAGAAGTGGGGAAGAAGCTATGATGAACGCTCCTCATTGGCCGGCAGCGGGCTTTAGGGCTGATCAACTCATGGCCGACCCTGGTCCAGCTCTCCCCCCACCCACAGCCCCCTCTCAGCGTGACTGTAAAGCAAACCGCTGACCAAATCTAAAAAGGTAAACCAGCCCCTGCTGCTTCCCTGCACACATCTGGCACTACAGCCCCAGGGAACCGTAGGCTCTTCCAGAGTGGCCCAGAGGAGCCCCTCGGGGACCCAGCCCTGCGCACCTGTGCCCAGGGCCCGTGGGGCTCCTCTCTTCCTGGACGCCCCAAGCTCTGCCTCTGAGCGTCTCCATGTGCCCATTCCTGCTTCTCCTTCAGGCCTCACCATCCACTGTATTTCTCAGCGAGGCCCCCTCTGCCTCTTCGATATTACCTCCATCCCCTGCATCCCCCCCACCTCGCCCTGTTCCCAGCTCCAGCCACAACCTGAAACCCTCTATTGTTTGCGTCCATCCCCACAATGTACACCCCTGTGGGTGGCCCTGTCTGTCTCGTGCCCCGTCATGTCCCCACTGTCCGAACAGGGCAGGAGCACAGGGAAAGTGCTTCTGCGGGAGTGGGAATCCCATGTTACAGGCCGGGGGCAGCTTTTCCGGTTCTTGAACGGGTGTTCGCCCCATTGCACCATGAGCACGTGGGTGCTTCTCCCCGCTGCCACCCGAGTGGGGACCCGACCTTGTTGGGGTTTGGTTGTTGTCGATTAATCAGTCATCTGGGGCTTACGTGTGATGATTTTGTTAATTAAATAGCATCTGTGGGGTCACTGGATCACTTGCAGGGGAGGACCCGTGGTAACAGGGAGGGCCAGGCTCGGGAACTCAGAGTCAGCTCTCTGCTGACTGGTGCGCTGTGAGGACTAAAGAGGGTCAAGAGCAGTGACGCAGGCCTCTGACCTTCAGGAGCCCCCAGTGCAGGTGGGGAATCTCCTCCCCCACTAACGATTCCAGCCCGAGGGCTATCCCAAGGCGGTGGCTCTGCGCTTTGCAGGGGTGTGGGCACAGTGTCTGCGGGGAGAGGTTCTAAAGTTAGCGCAGGAGACAAAAGTTGCTTCCACCCTTAGGCTGCCTCCAGCACCTTGACCATGGGCGTGGGTTTCTGAACATCAGCTCCAGGGACCTTGAGAGTGAGAAGCAGGAACGTGGTGGCCCCACTCCTCACCCTGGGTGGAGTCCCTGGAGCGGAGGGAAGGCCAGATCACCCACCCCACCTAAAATGGAGCCTTAGAGGCTGTTTTCCACCCTCAGGTTCCTGTGGTTGGATTTATCTTAATTAAGCAAGCACTCGAAGCAAGTCCCCTGTGGATTTCCCTGTGCCCCCATGGAGACCCCAGCCCACAGACCAGGAGGCTAGAAGTTTGGAAAGGGGGTGATACTGGGAGGTTGGGGGGGCGTCCTTTTGAGAGCACCAAATGAGGCTATCTTGGAATTCTGAGTCTGGGGGCTTTTTCTTGTCCGCAGAGACACCAGTCATCATTTATGATCCTGCGCCACCTAGCGTGGGTCCTGGGCTGAGCTGCGGTGCCCGTGCTCTGGGAGAGGAGGGTGGGGATGAGCCTCCCACCCCCCAGGGGCTGACCCCGAGACACCATTGTCAGCCTGTAATTTCCTGGAAGAGCCCGAGGCTGACTGCTTCTTAGTGCTGTGGCATGATGCCCTCTTGAGAGAGAGGGAGACAGAGAACCTTTTTAGTTGTTCCTTCAGGAACGTTCTCAGAGATAAGATCATAGGCCAGAGGACAGAACCGTCTCTCTAGCTCTGTAGGGATTGCAGGCGTTTCTCAGATGGGTTTACACCCTTGCTGGTGACGGGTGTGCGTGTGCTTGCTTTTACACGTATGTGCAGTGTGGGGAAGCCCTACCTCTTCAGACTGGCCCCGCAGATTTGCTCTAAACTGCTTCTCCTGGGGCTGGAGGCTGAGGAGGACCCCCTGGCTTCTCTGCACAATGAACTTGGTCTCCAGATTGCCCCGGGCGCCCCCGAGCCTGCACCCTTGGCCCCTGCCACCCTTGCCAGTCTGTTACGAGAAACCCAAATGCCAGGCTGGATGCCGCGAGAACATCGGGCTTTGTTAGCGTGGGAAGCCAGAACAGAAGCGTTCTTGTGCTTTGGGGAGACCAGGCATCCTCCGCGGGGGTCCCCGGGGGATGGGCACCGAGTCACTGAGCTTGGGCAGGGCAGTGGGAGACAGAGCCTGGCCTCCACCAGGGAGGCCAGGCTGGGAGAATCACGATGGGGTAGAAATATCTTTTAAAACCTTCCCATTCCATTGGTTCTTGCACCTTCAGCTCAGGCCTGGGGAGCCTGGAGTCCTGGGTTCCTTTACTGATCCATCCATCCCGGGGCCTGCAGTGGGCAAGATCCTGTGCCTAAAATGAGCGACGGCCCGATGGGGAGCAGGAGGAGACTGGGGCCCCTCCCCAGAGCCGCAAGGGGTGTCAGGAGGGAGCCCTGTGCCCTGTGACCACCCTCTCCTGGGTGGGGTGGCTTGGGGGGTGGGGTTGCTGCAGCCCCTCCCCTGCCTTGAAGCAAACCCACCTAGGGCCCCAAAGGGGGGCAGCTGGCGGACCCAGCCCGGCCCACCTCCCCGGACTTCCTCTGTCCTCGCGCCACCTCCTCTCCTCGACCTGCTCTCCTGTCTCATTCACGGAAGATGACGCTGCCTCTCTCTCTCTCTCTCTCTTCCTCTCTCTTCCTCCGGCTTCCTCTGCCCTGTACTCCTTTCCCCTGGCCCGCCTCCCCACCCGCCGGGGTGGCCCAGACCCAGACGCAGCTGGAGCACGCGCGCATTGGGGAGCTGGAGCGGAGCCTGCTACTGGAGAAGGCGCAGGCTGAGCGGCTGCTCCGCGAATTAGCCGACAACAGGGTAACGCCGCCTCCGGCCCCGTGGGCGCCTTGGCCCCTTCTCGCCTCCTCCGGCTTCTCTGTTTTATTATTTTTTCTGCCTTTGGCTGCTATCCTCATTGTGTTTCGCCTTTTTTGCACCCCTTCCAGGAGGGAAGTCGAGGTCTAGGGATGCTTTGACTCCATTGCCACATGACGCTTGTTGGGGAGGAGGGGGTCTTGGCTCTCTGGGACCGTGCGCCCCAGTTCATGGCCCCATGGCTGGGGATGTCCTGCAAGGCCCTCCCCCTCCCTCCCTCCCCATGCATTGCAGTGACAAGGCTTTGTCATGTTCAGAAATGGGGGGGGGCCTCTTGGGAACGGTCGGCCCCTTATATATATGGGCAGGCACAGTGACAACCTATCCACGTCTCCCTTCTCCCCAAGTGGGGGAGGCTGAGGAAGGCAGGAGGTCGGGGGACTGCAGATCCAGGCTTCTCTGGCCCAGGGGGTCTTAATTCTGTGGCAGGAGAGGCTAGCCTGAAGGACCTGGGGCTTTGGGGGTGTGGGGGTGTCCCTAGGGCATGAGATTCTGTGTCAGACCCAGGGGTGGGGCTGTTGAGATACAATAGATCAGGGAAAGCTCTGTGGGGGTGAGGTCCCACCAAGTCCCAGGGCAGGTTCTGGGCCCGGCTGGCCCCTCCGCGCCCACCACGCCTGCCCAGGGGACCGGCTCCCTGTGCAGGTGCACACATCCACACAGCTGGCCTGCCCAGCCCAGCTGCACTTCTGGCCATGGAGCTAAACAGCTGGCTAGCACTGATGGGTTCGGACCCTCTGAGCAGGGTGGGAGGTGGGGCGAGCAACGGTCCGTTTCTGCAGGTCGGCCTTTCCACACACTGGCCATTGTTGGGTGACCGTGTGTGCTTGTGTGGGATGCACGTGTGTGCGCGGAGGCTGGTTGCAGAAACCGACCCAGTCTTGGGTGACAGGCTGGAGCCCTCCACCCCGAGGCACCTTGATCTGGGGCTTAGCCTCATTTATAAAGACAAAAACATTTACTGAACTAAAGGTCACCTCCAAAAACAAATTTTTTTTAAGTTAGGAAAAGATTTAAAGTTGTACATGTATCGTTTCAAATACGACCGTGATCGTCGTGATCCAAGTGGGTTTTTGGAGGGTGGAGCCTCTGCTCTCAGTTATCCATCAGGAGGCGGGTCTGGGAGCATTAATTTTGTTCTGCCTGAGGCATTAAACCAGACCTTTCTTTGGCCATCCTCTCCAGACAGCCCTTCTGTGAATTGACCCATTCCGGCTGGGGACCCTCCCCGTGCAAAATTCCCTCCTAAGGAAAGCCAGAACCTCAAACAGGTGGTTCTTTTAACCCCTGATTTGTCCCAAGCCACACAGGGCCGCAGGGACGGTCGACTCCCTGAGTCACCGGGCTACAAGCCAGGGCAGTCTCTCGGGAGGCGGTGGCGGGCGGGCACTCGGGCGGGGTGGGCGCCCTTCCCTTCCATGAACCTCCCCCCTTGCCCTGGCTGCATCCCCCCCCCCCAGCCCTCCCGCTGGCCCGCTGACCTCCGGCTCCCTCTCTCCCTGGTAGCTGACCACGGTGGCTGAGAAGTCGCGTGTGCTGCAGCTGGAGGAGGAGCTGAACCTTCGGCGCGGCGAGATCGAGGAGCTGCAGCAGTGCCTGCTGCACTCGGGCCCGCCACCCGCCGACCACCCCGAGGCCGCGGAGACACTGCGGCTGCGCGAGCGGCTGCTGTCCGCCAGCAAGGAGCACCAGAGGGAGAGCGGCGTGCTGCGGGACAAGTACGAGAAGGCACTGCGGGCCTACCAGGCGGAGGTGGAGAAGCTCCGGGCGGCCAATGAGAAGTACGCGCAGGAGGTGGTGGACCTCAAGGCCAAGGTCCAGCAGGCCACCAGCGAGAACATGGGGCTCATGGACAACTGGAAGTCCAAGCTGGACTCGCTGGCCTCGGACCATCAGAAGTCCCTGGAGGACCTCAAGGCCACCCTGAACTCGGGCCCGGGCGCCCAGCAGAAGGAGATTGGTGAGCTGAAGGCCGTGATGGAGGGCATCAAGATGGAGCACCAGCTCGAGCTGGGCAACCTGCGGGCCAAGCATGACATCGAGACGGCCGTGCACGTCAAGGAGAAGGAGGGGCTGCGGCAAAAGCTGCAGGAGGCCCAGGAGGAGCTGGCCGGGCTGCGGCAGCACTGGCGGGCCCAGCTAGAGGTGCAGGCCAGCCAGCACCGGCTCGAGCTGCAGGAGGCCCAGGACCAGCGCCGCGACGCCGAGCTGCGGCTGCACGAGCTGGAGAAGCTGGACGTGGAGTACCGGGGCCAGGCGCAGGCCATCGAGTTCCTCAAGGAGCAGATCTCCCTGGCTGAGAAGAAGATGCTGGACCACGAGCTGCTGCAGCGGTCAGAAGCCCAGAGCAAGCAGGAGGCCGAGAGGCTGCGGGAGAGGCTTCTGGTGGCTGAAAACAGACTGCAGGCCGTCGAGTCCCTGTGCTCGTCCCAGCACAGCAACGTAGGCGGCTGCCTCTCCTGCCGGGCTGGGGTCGGGGGGACGGGGGTGGAGGGGCTCGGGCACGGGGGGCCCCGGCATTGGCTGACCCCTTCCAGCCAGGCCCATGCGAGAACAGAGGGTCCCCCTCATCCCTCCATCAGTAGGGCAGGGTGGCCATGGGGGCCCGACGTGGTCAGAGCTGAGCTGGCTGGGCCCCCACAGCCCGGGCCTGGAGAGCTGCATACCTCAGCACGAAGGGCACAGCTTTCCTCCCAATCGCCAGGCCCCTGCTTCTCCCAGACGTGCCCCACGGTGCAGGCTCCTGGACCTACCTCCCCAAGGCGCCAGCCCCAGGAGCTCCGTGGGGCTTGCGTGGTGTGGAGGGCAAGCCCTCCCTGTCCCTGGGGTGGGGGGGAGATGGGTCCCCATCTCCAACACGAGCACCAAACTAGGTGACCTGAGGGCAGCCCCCTTTTGCCAGTCCTACTGGGACTGTGAGCAACAGTCCAGCGGCCAGAGGGGGGCGGTCTCCAGAGTGGGCGCTGGGAGGCTGATGGGGCATAGCTCTAGAGCGGCTGTCGCTACTACTGTCAGTTCTGGGCCAACTCTCGAAGTCCTCCAAACATCTAGCTCGTCTTCCTTCAGCTCAGCACGCTGGGGAGGCCCAGGCGTTGGGTGGTGTGGGCTGTGAGCTCGCCAGCCTGGAAGGGCCTTTTGAGTCACTCTGGGCACCAGACCCTTGTGCCAGGACCTCCCGTTGCCTTTTCTTAACCTTTGCAAGATCAGTGTTGGCTCTGGTTCATAGATGAGCAAAGCGAGACTGAGACGGAAACTCTCCCAGGGTTTCCAGCCCACCGGCGGTAAGGTCAAGTCCAGCTCCACTGCTAGAGGGCCGACTGAGGGTGCCGGGGATGACATGAGTCAAATCCTAGACGAAGAACAGCGAGCAGCACGATCCTTGCGTTTATATAGGCCCTGGGCCCTCTTTTTTTTTTTTTTTTTAAGATTTTATTTATTTATTTGACACAGAGAGAGACAGCCAGCAAGAGAGGGAACACAAGCAGGGGGAGTGGGAGAGAGAGAAGCAGGCTTCCCGTGGAGCAGGGAGCCCGATGTGGGGCTCGATCCCAGGACTCCGGGATCACGCCCTGGGCCTAAGGCAGAGCTTAATGACTGAGCCCCCCAGGCGCCCCAAACCCTGGGCCCTCTTGAACGTTGGATTTACGCTAGAACAACTTCTAGCAGGCGGTGTTCAGGAGTTTCAAGGACAGGTGCCTTTTTTGTAGAAGCAGCTTTGCCTGTGTCCCGCCTTGTGTCCCGTTGTGGCAGCCTTTCTGCCCCCTTCTCCCAGGGAGGGACCATTTTTAGCAAGTGCTCTCCCAGGATCCTGGGCAAAGGGGAAAGGAACAGCCCCCAGAGTCTCTTGTGTGCACATGGCCTGGTTGGCTGCTCAGAGGAGAGGGAGTCCCTTAGCAGAGGAGGTTTGGACTGCTGTGGTTCCATAGGACGGCCCCGTTCCCCCAGTCACAGACCTTAGGCCAGGGAGTGGGCGGTGACCTGGGGAAGGCCCCTCTCTTGATTTCCACACACGTGGAGCCTCGGTCTGGACACACATGACTCCCAGATGCAGAGGTTTAAGTGCAGGGACAACTGGCCGACACTTAAAAAGGGGGCTCGGGATGTATGAACAGAAGTATGAGGGGCAGGTTGATGGAGGTGACTGCCTGCTCAGCTCTGTGCTGCCCCACAGTGTTAGACTGTCAAACTGCAGACCTAGAGGACAGCCAGCTTGGGCAGGAGGCTGGACATTTTTTTCAAGAAGCCGTGGGGACCCTGTTGCTGTTTGCCATCCAGATTTTTTTTTTCTTCATTGATCTTTTCTTCATTGGCTTCTGGGTTTAGTATTAAGAAGAAGTCTTGGAGGGAGAGGAAGTAGCATTTCTTGACGTCCCTCCGGGAGCTGCCCTATGGCAGCTGATGCTTGTTTTATGGATGGGAAACCAAGGCGGGGATTTTGCCTCTGGATGATGATGGAACCAGATTTCCAGGACTAATCTCTGTGGGCGTCCCAGGGAAGGAGACATCTGTTTAATATAATAAACATTTTCAACAAAGGAAGGGGTGGGAGGGGTTCACGGGGAAGCTGCACAAACAGCCTTTGGGGGCACTGGGAGCAGGAAGGGGGTTCCTCTGTTGTTGGGGGGTTAGGATGGAGAACATTTGTCCTCCTTGCCACTGTATCAAGTCCCTGAGAGCCAGCCTCTATGGGGGTGAGGTTGCTGGCTCGGCTGGCCATGGCGGGGGGCGGGGGCCGAGCGTCCCCCTTACCAGGCTCTTCTTTCAGATGATTGAGTCCAACGACATTTCAGGGGAGAAGGTCAGGATGAAGGAGACTATAGAGGGTGAGTGGCCGCGGGGCTGGGTGGGACCCTGGGCTTTCGGGTTTATGAAGTGCCGGGCATTGGGCTAAGCCCGTTGTTACTTGTTTGGCTTTAACTTTGTTTTTTAAATCGGTGTAAACTTAAAATGGGTCAAAGGGCAGTGTCCGGCAAAGGGTGCCCCGTTGCCTGATTTCCCTCCCTAAAGGCACCGTGTTGGCCGACTTAAGGTTCCTTTCCAGAGACGTTTGTGTACAAACACCTAGGCAGCACAGCCACGCCTCCCATGCTGTTCCGCCCCTTTCTCTTCTCCGTTTCACAGTGCCTCACAATGTACTGTTCCTTATCTGTACATTCTCTTCCACAATGCAGAATAATCCTTCACTCGGAGCTCCTGTCGGGTGTGTGTAGCCAGTTTCCTACTAACGGATCGTAGGTTGTTTCCAGTCTTTGTCTGTCACAAACATTGCTTCAGTAAATTACCTTCTCCTCTTTGGGGCTCAAACAGCTTTAACTCCCACCAGCTGTGGTTGAAAGTATGTTTCCCCACAAGCCTCACCAGCGAAATAGTCCATCACACTGTGTGATCTTTGCCAGTCTGAGCAGTAAAAAGATCTTACCTGGTGTAACTTCAACTTGCCTTTCTCTTTCTTCATGTCCAGTGTTCTACTTGCATCTTTTGCTCATGTTTTCCTAGTAGGTTGTTGATCTTTTTGTTGATTTTTAGAAACTCTTTATATATGACAGTGCAAACATTTTTTTTCCCCATATGTGGTTTGCCTTGTGACTTTTCTTATGGTCGTGTGTGCCATGCAGATTTCTTTTAAAGATTTTATTTATTTATTTGAGAGAGAGGGAGGAAGAGAGCAAGTGGAGGGGCAGAGGGGGAAGGAAAGAGAAAGCAGACCCTGCGCTCAGCAGAGAGCCTGATGCAAGGCTTGATCTCACGACCCAGAGATCATGACCTGAGCCAAAATCAAGAGTCGGATGTTCAACCAACTGAGCCACCCAGACACTCCCCCCCAAGCTTTATATTTTAATCACTTCAGGACTAGTCCTTCCTGTTCTGCTTTTTCAAAATTCTTTTGACTATTCTTTTTTTTTTGATGGAATATTAACATAAAATTAACTGCTTTAAAGTGAGTAATTGGGGGGGGAACATTTAGTACGTTCACCGTATTCTGCAACCACGACCTCTATCTAGTTCCAAAACATTTTCAGCTCCCCAGAAGGAAACCCCATGCCCATCATCAGTCCCTCCCCTGTCCGGCTCCCCTCCTCCCAGCTGCTGACAACCACTCGTCGGCTTTCTGTCTACGGATTTGCCCGTTCTGGCCGTTTAACACAAACGGCATCATACCGTAGGTGGCCTTTTACGTCTGGCTTCCTAGACTCAGGGTTCATCGTGTAGCGCGTCACTGCTCCGTTCCTGCTCGTGGCCGAGGAATATTCCATCACGTGCCCACTTTTAGTCTTCATCCAGCCGTTGGTAGATATCTGATCTGTTTCCACCCTTCGGCTGTTGTGAGTGATGTTTCTGTAAACGTGCACGAGGAGGCCTGTTGCGAGTCCCTGTTCCAGTTCTCTGGGGTTCGCCCGTATGTTCTGTGTTTAAGTCACTGAAGGAGCATTGGCCAGACTCTCTTGCTAGTGTTGCTTATTTTCCAAGTGGTTCTAGAATCAGCTCGTGTAGTTCCGTGAGAGCGAAAATCTTGTTGGTATTTTTATGGGCATCACGTGTACACTTACAAAGTGACTTATGGACATTGAGTGTGTTTCTAGCACTTTCCGTAGATTATCCTTTTTAGGACTATTCTGAGGCTATGAAACACATTACTATCCCCATTTTTCACTCAGGGAAACAGACTCCAAGAGTTAAATGGCCGGAGACCACATGGTGTTGGGGTCTCTTCTTCGGAGTGGGTCACCCAGTGAGAGGGCTGGTACGGGGAAGGATTTGGACCCCGGACCTCGTTTTCAGGTTCCTTCGGGAGGGCCGTGCCCTCACCCGCGACCTCTGGAACGTTACGGCCCCTTGTTCCTCCCTTCTCCCCTAGGCCTACAGGACAAGCTGAACAAGAGGGACAAAGAGGTGACAGCCTTGATGTCCCAGACCGAAACGCTCAGGGCCCAAGTAAGTGGTAAGTCTCCCTCCCGCAGGGCAGATGCGGGGAGCTCTCACGGGGGCTCGAGCCAGTGGGGCGTGGACTGGGTTGGCTCCTGGGTCCGGGTGCCCTGTCCCACTCTGCCTCAAGAGGTGACGTGGGCCAGCCCACCTGCATGGACTTGAGCAGCAGAGAGTGGAGAGTGTGGCCCCCACGTCTTCCGTAAGATGATCCGCGGACCCCAGCTGCCTTCTTCCCCCAGAGCCAGTTCTGTGTTCTCTGTGTTCTGAAGTTCCATCAGCTTTCTCTCTCGTCTTGACTTCTTTTTTTAAATATTTTTATTTATTAGAGAGAGAGAGAGAGCACAAGCAGGGGGAGCGGCAGAGGGAGAGGGAGACGGAGACTCCCCGCTGAGCAGGGAGCCCGATGTGGGGCTCGATCCCAGGACCCTGGGATCATGACCTGAGCCGCAGGCAGAGGCTTAACCGACTGAGCCACCCCAGTGCCCCATCTCTCGTCTTGACTTTTTCATAAGTCACACAGATAGAGTGTCTGTGCCCCCGGCTCCTTTCTAGATGAAATACCAGGCTTTCAGACTTGGGGGCAGGGAAGGACGCTGGCCACAGCAGGGAGCAAGACACAGGGGACACAAGGACAGAGAGGGAGCCTGGGGAGAGGCACGGGTCTGGAATTTGTGGTTCTGTGAATGAGCCCTGCTTCTTGTCCACCCATGAGTGCCCATGAGACGGCCCCCGTCCTGGGAAATGGTCCCCACCCCCGACTTCTGTCCAGTTCCCATCAGGTGCACGTGGCCTCATTGGTCCCCACAGAGAGCAGTTGACCTCCAGCCTGTCCAAGGCTAAGGTGAAGATTAGCTTTCCCTGGTCTAGGACACAGTGTCAATGCCCGGGGCCTGTCTTGGGAAGGGTGGCCTGCTTCCCCCCGACACCAAAGGGCCTGTGTTGCTGTGCTTGGGATTGTGGCCTGCTCTGTGTCGCTGTTCTCTCGGCCCCTTGCTGCCTGGCTCTGCAGGACCAGAGAGACCCACTCAGTGGGGTGTGTCACCATGGTCCCCCAAGAAAACCGGCTCCCTGCCGGGGACAGATTCCCAGGGAGAGCCTGACCCTCTCTCTGCTTTCCCTGCTGGCTGACCCTCAGCACTGGAGACAAAGTGCAAGTCGGGAGAGAAGAAGGTGGACGCCCTCCAGAAGGAGAAGCGGCGCTTGGAGGCAGAACTAGAAGCCCTGTCGCGAAAGACCCACGACGCCTCAGGCCAGCTGGTCCTCATCAGCCAGGAGCTGCTCCGGAAGGAGCGGTGAGTCAGCCGCCAGCGGTGTGGTCGACCCGCCTGGCCCTAACCTTGACCCCACTCCACCTGACATTAGCCCGTCTTTTCCGGAGGCAGGGCAGGGGTGAGGCAGGTCAGACAGGCGGCCAGCATCACCAATGATCGCGGTACTCCTCTCAGATGAAGCTTCAGGATCCTTCCCAACACAGATCTCTGAGCAGCGCTTATAGGCAAGACTAGTGGTTCCCAAACTTCTTGGCCTCTGGGATCCCTTTAAACTCTTAAAAATTATGGAGGATTCCCAGAGAGCTTTTGTTTATTTATTCTGTATTTACCGTATTATCAGTTAAATCAGAAATTTGAAAATCTTTCTTAAACCGCTTAAAAATTGTAACAAGCCAGTTGCATCTCACATAAATAATACACTTTTGATAAAAAGCAACCGTTTTCCAAAACTTAAACTGTTTCATGAAAAGAGTGGCATTGTGTTACATTTTTGCAAATTTCTTGAATCTCAGGCTTCATAGAAGACAGCAGGATTCTCGTATCTTCCTCTGCATTCAATCTTTGCAGGTGTTGTTTTGAAGTGTATTATGAAAATCGGGCCTTACATAGATATGTAGTTGGAAAAGAGAGAGGAGTATTTTAATATCCTTTTGAGACTATTATTAATATGCCATGTGGGGGCGCCTGGCTGGCTCAGTCAGAAGAGCATGTGACTCTTGATCTCAGGGTCATGAGTTCGAGCCCCACCTTGGGTGTGGAGGTTACTTAAAAATAAAGTCTTTTTTTTTTTAAAATATTTTAATTATTTATTTGTCAGAGAGAGAGAAAGCGAGAGTCAGCACAAGCAGGGGGAGCGGCAGGCAGAGGGAGAAGCAGGCTCCCCACTGAGCAGGGAGCCTGATGTGGGACTCGATCCCAGGACCCTGGAATCATGACCTGAGCTGAAGGCAGATGCTTAACTGACCAAGCCACCCAGGTGCCCCCCAAATAAAGTCTTTAACAAATAAAAAAAAGTAAAAATAAAAAATAGAATGTCTTGCCACATGAGCTCTCTTGGATGAATGTTTTATTTAATTTTTCATTAAACAGATGTTCTCTTTTTTTTTAATTTGAAGAACATTCTAGAAAAGGCTCAGTCCTCTTGACCGTCCCATCCCCAAATCCTGGCCCCTCTTGGACTGTCACTGAATGGTTTCATGCCCCGTGTTTCCACTGCAGCCCCTCCTGGCATGGGTGCTGTCTTCATAGCCGGTGTCCCCCTTTCCGTGGCCAGCCCATAGGCACCTGGCAAATCTCCGGAACGTGGGGGCAGAGGGCCGGGGCTGACTAGCTTTTCTGTGCCCCGCACTGACCCCTCCCAGGAGTCTGAACGAACTTCGAGTGTTGCTGCTGGAGGCCAATCGCCACTCACCAGGACCCGAGAGGGACCTGAGCCGCGAGGTCCACAAGGCTGAGTGGCGGATCAAAGAGCAGAAACTCAAGGATGACATCCGGGGCCTGCGAGAAAAGCTAACCGGGCTGGTGCGTGGGCAGGGGATAGCCTGGAGACGGGGGAATGCCAGGGAGGGTGGAGGCTGGTGACCTCCTGGAGGCATCCCAGGGACAGCCAGGTCACAGGGAGGGTTTAGGAGGCCCTAGAATCATGGGCAGGGTCAGTGACGTAGCTGGTGGAGGGGCCACAGGTGACCCCTTTGCAGACATCGTGGCTGGCCACGTGGCAGTCTGGGTGACACAGTGTGAGGGAAGACTTCCGAAGACCCTGAGCTGTCCAGAGCTGGGATGGGCTCCTTTGGGGTGGTGAGCTCCCCATCCAGGGAAGTTATCAGCCAGAAACCAGCTCCTTCCTCAGGGTTTTGCAGTGGGGATTCACGCATCCGTCTCAGGAAGGAGATAGGACCTAGCAGAGCCCTTTCTAATCCTGAGCTTCTGGAAGCTGAGACTCCTCCATCAGGAACAGGAGCCTGCCTGAGTTGAGACCCCAGAGGTGGGGGGGAGTAGGCAGACCATGCTGGGAGCACAGGACAGAACCATCCCCACCTGTCCCCCTGTGGTTAGCATTGAGGACAAGGCTGTGGCCAGCTACAGGGCCCAGTTGGTCCCAGGGTATGGACAGGACAGGTTCCGCGAAGACAGGCCTGTTGCTGTGGGAAGCTGCTCCGAGGCCCTCACTGCCCTCCCACTCAGCTGCGTGGGTTCAGCCATTGGCGGAGATGGGAGGAGGGAGGGACAGGACCCGCCTGCAGCTGGGGGGCCCGCAGGGTCAAGGGGTCAGGCAGTCACTTGCTGCACACCCTTCCAATCCTGGCAGGCCTGGCCAGCAGGCAGGATTCCAGGGCCCTTTGCTGTCCTCATGCCTCTGATGTCTGCACAGGAGAAGACAAGGCCCTGGGGCCCATGGGGACTTCAAAGTTTTGATTCTCTGAGGCTTTCCCGGAGCCTCGTGGAGGAGGGCAGTGCCATCCGGCTCATCTCCATGGGGCACAGGCTGGTTGAATTTGTGTGGGAAATTTGCCCAGGGCAGCGTCTCCCGTGCCCCGCTACGCTGTCCCCAGTGCCACAGGAGAACTAGGGAAGGACTTGGTGGTTAGAAAGTCCCCACAGTGAGGGAGGTTTGGGTGGAGGATGAGAGCAGAGCAGAAGGTTCTGGAAGCACCTGGCCCGGGGACAGTGCGATACAGGTATGTGCGGGAGCAAGGAGGCTGGCAGGTGCATCTCCAGGTACCACGGTGGGCAGGGGACAGCTGTGGAAGGCTTGGAAGCTGAAGGAGACACATGTCCTGTTGGGGAGGGCAGGAGGAGTTCAGATGGACTGGAGGGTAAGAGGTGATGAAGTTGTGGGTCTGGGGGTGAGGAAGGGACCCACATAAAGACAGTGTGAAAGGCAGTGGGGGCCACGGGAGAAGGGAAGAAGGCAGGGGGCTCTGGACCTCAGGACTTGGAGAATGGGAAGCGGCTGCCAGCCTGGGAATTCAGGGCAGGGGATCCTCCTAGATACTTCTGTGGGGACCCCAGAGTGAGGGAGGAAGGCCTGACCCAGAGTCGAGGTGGGCCGGAAGGGGGGCCTGGAGGAGAGACCTCCCTGTCCCAGCACACACGTGCACACGTACATGCACGCGCAGACACGCTCACACGCATGCTCTTCGTCTCCCCTGCTGCGTCCAGGACAAAGAGAAGTCCCTGTCCGACCAGAGGCGCTACTCCCTCATTGACCCGTCCTCGGCGCCCGAGCTCCAGCGGCTGCAGCACCAGCTCATGAGCACGGAAGACGCGCTGCGGGACGCGCTGGACCAGGCTCAGCAGGTGGAGAAGCTCATGGAGGCCATGAGGAGCTGCCCTGACAAGTCCCAGGTGAGCCACACGGGCCAGGGCTGGGCTGACCGGGCGGCGAGCTGTGGGGCGCTCGCTGTGCTCGGGCAGCATGGCCCAGTCCTGGGAACCCTGGTCCGAACGGGGAGATTCAGCCCTGTCCTCTGGGAGTCCCAGCCGAAGGGGGTATGTGGCTTGATCCTGAGGGGCTCAGACTGAGCTGGGGCTGCAGCCTTGCCCCGAGAGCCTCGGTCTCCTGGGGTCCTGGGGCACCCCCGCCTTCTGAAGAGCCTCTGGCGGCCCCTAGTGGTCACACCGGGAACTGCCGCCTGGTGACTCTCCCTCGGCCCCTGCCCGGGACTCTTAACAGGCCATCAGCAATTCCAGTTCTACAAATGGCCTCCACCAGCAAGACAAGGGCCACAAACAAGAGGTAAGGGACGCCCTGGCCCCCCGGGGGACACCCTGACACACCCACGGCCCTCCCACACGGGCCGACTTCTTAGGAGAAAAAAAACCCTGAAAAGCCACCCAAATTACAAAGGTGCCTTGTGCCAGAGGCTCTCTGGCCGGGGCGGTCCCACTCCATTCAGCCCTCATCCACTCTTGTCACCTTGTTGCTCTTTTTCAAAAACTTGCATAATAAAAGTTCCACGTGCCTACTAGGAAACTTTTGGGGGGAAAAAAAACCCAAAATAGAAGATACTCTTAGAGATGACCTAGGTTGACACTTAAGTGATATCCTTCCTGAATTTTCCTGTGAGTCTGTGTACGTGGACAGTCAATTCTCATTATTCGCTGATTCCTTATTTGCAAACCTACCTACTTGATAAGATTTGTGACCCCAGAATCAATACTCAGGACCCTTTCTGAGGACCCATTCTCGGACGTGTGCAGAGTGGAGAAAAATTCGAGTCACCTGACACGCACAATCCCAGCGGAGGTCGCACCAGGCAATGCTCGCCGCCCAGTTCCA
Organism: Ursus arctos; assembly: GCF_023065955.2. Lineage (NCBI taxonomy): Eukaryota > Metazoa > Chordata > Mammalia > Carnivora > Ursidae > Ursus > Ursus arctos. The sequence continues at coordinate 94,289,887 of NW_026622874.1, read as the reverse complement.
GCTCTTAGTCATAAGTGTCCTTTCCACTGTCTTTTTGGTGCCATGTTTGTTCCATTTTTGTCCTTTTTCTTGGCGATCTCACTGTTTAAAACTACCCCTTAGGGCATCTGGCGGGCTCAGTTGGACAAGCGTGTGACTCATGATCTTGGGGTTGTGAGTTCGAGCCCAAGGTTGGGGGTAGGGGACTCGATCCCAGGACCCTGACATCATGACCTGAGCCAAAGTCAGCTGCTTAACCGACTGAGCCACCCAGGCGCCCCTTCACTGAATATTTTAAAAAATAAGCATCTTTTCTTGTCCTTAAAAGGTCTCTGAAAATTCTATAATTTACAAAATTGAGGGTGTAAAATTGGTTTCCTAGAACTTCATGGGCTAAAGGGTACCCATGACTCCCATGATCGTCATGTCTTTGCTTGACTGTTAAGGTGGGGGGTTTGTCTAGATTTTTTGTTTTTTGAGAGGTGGAGGGACGCAGAGGGAGAGGGAGAGAGACTCTTAAGCAGACTGCATGCCCAGCACGGAGCTCGATGCAGGGCTTGATCTCACAACCCTGAGATCATGACCTGAGCCGAAATCAAGAGTCAGACGCTTAACCAACTGAGCCACCTGGGCGCCCCATGACTGTTATGTTTTAACACGCCCCACCGCACAGTTAACCCCAGGCATTCACCCACAGTGTTGACAGGTACCCGCTTGAGTCCCAGGTGCCAGCCTGTTGAGGTGGGAGGAGCCCAGCCCCGGCTCTGCCCCTGGCTGGCTGTGTGACCTTGCAGGAGTAAGGCTGGAGCAGGGGAAGGAACTCTTCTCTGTCCGTCTTGGACCGTGGAGCCCCCCTCCCCCCCCCAGCCACTGTGACCGCCCAGAGAGGGGAGAACCTTGGCCACAGAATCTTCCAGGGGCCAGGCCTGTGGGGGAGGGGCAGAGAGAGAGATGGAGCTGGGGTTGGGAGAAAGGGCGAGGGGGAGGGGGAACCCTGCACCAGACCTGCCAACAGGGGAGATGGGTGATGTCCGTACTTGGTGTGGCTTTGTCCCTCCAGCAGCCCCGAAAGGCCTATGGGGTTGTCCCAGTTTACAGACATGAAAACTGAGGCCCGGAGTCCCAGCTCTTTCAGTGCCTCCACACAGGCTCCCGGTGCTCTTTGTAAAACCCATCTGCTCTCACCTCTTCCCCTCAACTGCACCCACCCCGCCTCCTGTCTCCCCAAACCCCAAACCCAGAAGAGAGACTTTTCTGCCCCAAGACCTTTGCACATGCTATGCTGGTCCCACTACCTGGCACAGGTGCACAGCCCACCCCACTCCCTTTCCTATTGGACCCCACCCCCACCCCTCCTGGAAACACCTGCTGATCAAGCCCTTGCTCTCTCCAGGAGAAGCACTGACCCTGAGGGACACCGCAGAGCGGCCCGGTCCACACCAGAGCCCCTGCAGCCTGCCCCAGCGGCGCCCCCTCCAGGCAGGGGCCAGGACTGTCACTTTGGAGACAAGAACAGTGTTTGTAATAACGTGCCCACTGCCTCGGACAATCCCCCACCCCCGACCCCCCTGCCGGACCAGGAGGCTTCCTCAAGCACGACCTTCCACAGAGAACGGTACAGTCCTGGCCTGGCCCCCGGGACCTTCGGCCTGGACACCCTGGATGCCCCGGCAGTTTCTGGAATTTGTTTGGGGGAGGCCGAGGTAATCTGGCCAGGCCCCCTCCCCCCAGAAGGAGCTGCCCTGAGGACCATCTTGGCACGTCGGGCATGTCCCTGCCTTCCCTTTCTTCTCTTCCTTCTCCCGGGTTCCCCTGAGACCCCACAGAGCCATTGTCCCGGGAAAGGGTCAGAGGAGGCCCCGCTAGGCACCAAGGAGGCCAGTCCAGTCCTCGGGAGCCAGGTAGGGACCCCCTTTTCTACAGCCCCCAGGCTTCTTGTCCCCACAGACAGTGGTACAAGCCCCCCTCAGCCCCTCTGCCCAGTGAGGCCCAGGTTCAAGGTGTTGGGGGTCAAGTCCTTCCCCTCCCCCACGCCCCAACACGAACTCACACGTAGCTCCACCAAGGCCAGGAGCCACAGTATTAGGAAAGTTCAGAAGCCCTCTGCTCATCCCCCACCACGGCCCTGGCTTGGAGCTGGGGCAGGGTGGCTGCTGGGACGCCCAGACCCGGGGCTCTAGGCATGTTCTGACTGGTCAGTCAAGTGGTGTCCCCGGGGTTGACTAGCTGTTCCCAAACTGGGCCTTTCCCGGGCAGACACACCGGGCAGGCTCTAACCTAGACACGCACCGACTTTGGCATCACACAGAGGGGTCACGCACGCACACGTGGCCATGTGGGCGGGCATGTGCTGTCAGCCGTGCTCAGGCCACAGAAGATGCACTCGCCCAGGTCGTGGGACCAGCCCCCGGGCCTGGCAGCGCCGTGCCCGCATACGCTGCACGCGATCCTGCAGCCTCGCTGGGCGCACACCCGCGTACACGAGTGAGCGGGGACGTGCGTGCCAGGTGCAGTCATCAGAACGCACAAGTACCAAGAGCCCCCTTGCTTACCAGGCACCTGCCCAGAGCTCTGGAAGCCCTGTCCCCTGCAGCCCAGAAAAGAGCCCAAGGGACATTGGAGAAAAGAAAGAGCTAACCATCTCTCCCCTCTGCCCCGCGAGCCCAGCTGAGTTACTCCAGGCCTGTGGGTGGTGAGAAAAGCCAGAAGAGAAACCTCTAGAGCTGGAGGGCCCCTTGGTACTGCCTTGTGCCTCAGCGTCCCCACAGAGGGCCTGCCTCCACCTCCCCCAGCTCAGGGAGAGTTTTCACTTTGGGGCCCTCCCCTCCCAGGAGCTCAAGGGGGAAGCCTGATGCCCCAACAAGGCGTTCCCAAAGTGCACCGGGACGGGTATGCAGTCTGTGCCCTGGGAACAACCTGGGGGGTCCCCATCCTTGCCCAAACGCAGCCCATCCTGGGGGGGGGGCAGTTCGTCCCATCGGCCCCCCACCTCCCCGTTGGCTTCCGGTAGCTCTCGCATGCGGTTTTATTACCAACAGCCTAGAAGCGATGCTTTAGTGGCCCAACCCAGAGTTAACTACTACTCTTTCCAGCAAAATCCGGCAGCTCGCCCCGCCTACCGGAGGCACTGATTAGTCTACTAACAGCCAAAGGCCCACACTAGGAGGGGCTGAGCCCCCAGGGCGGCTGGCAGGTGGCCAAAAGCCATCTGCCTGTGAGCGACTTCGCCTGCCCAGTGTGGGCTCAGCCGTGCCCCGTCCCCAAGCCCCCCTCCCCACCCCGCACCCCTTGTCCTCCCCAAAGTGGAATTGTTGAAGTGTGGCAAGTCCGTGCGCGAGACAATAAAGCTTGTGACTGACGTCCAGGACCCTTGTTGTCTGCTTTTCTCTGCGAACCCCCTGGGGCGTGCCAGGAGTCGGGCTCAGTCCTGTTTGCAGCCAGCTAATTCCTACTCAGTTGTGAATGGCTGATGAGGGGCTCAGAGGACCTGGCATTAAGAGGCCCAGGAGACTGGGACCTGGGCTTGCCCAAGGAGCAGGGACCCAGCAGGGACCGGCCAAGACCCAGAGACGGAGGGCAGCAGGGAGAAGGGGTGGGGGCAGGCCCGGCAAGGCTGCCAGAGAGGGTCAGGGGTTTGGCCTTGACTCTTCTGGAAGTCCTAGGGGGCCCGCAAGAAGAAAATGGAACTCTCCCTGATGTGCAGCATGACTAGTTCAGCGAGTTCGGTGAGAACACTTAGAACCTCAGGGAGCGAATTCTGTCTCCTGCAGCCAGCTTTCTCGAGGTCAATGAACAGTCAAGAGTTTGCAAGCTCTGTGGTCATTTTACAGGCTTTGCACTTCACGCTGCTGCCCTGGGAGACCAAACAAGGCTTTCGAGGTTACAGCTGACCGCGTCTGGAAGTTTCGTGCTGTCTCCCAGGCACTGTGTCAGCAGAGAAGGAGGTGGTGGTGGGGACCGTCTGTGGGGGCAGAGTTTAAGGAAGGGGTCGTGTGCACAGGTGTGCTCAGGGCTAAGGGACCCCATGGGGGACTCTGTGGGAACCATCACCACCCCAAAGGGGCAAAGCAAAGGAACTGTGACTAGAAATGGAGCTGTCCAGAGAACTCCACCCCGGGTGGGAAGGAGCTGGAAGATAGTGCCCCCGGCTCTCTCCTGCCCTCTGGCTGCCTCTCCCCGAGGCTGAACCCAACCCGGAGCCCAGGCCCGGCAGCCTGTTGCGGGGCAAAGGCCAGCCCGTGGGCACACCCAACCCGGATAGAGGAGCTACAGAATGGGGCTGGGGGTGGGAACAAGCAATCAGCAGCATCCATCACGAGACGGTTCTGGGATAGAGCTCGACAGCACCCTGGACTCTGGGTTTTGGCTGCCTCCAATGTTCATGGGATTGGTCCTTCCAGAACCAAACTTACCAGCCCAGCAGTTTGAAATTCAAAGAGGTTCAGCAAAAAAGATTCTTTCCTCTCCAGGGTTATCAAACGCCACTGTGATTTCTGGTTTCTTTTCATTGTCCCCGAGGCCCAGTCCCAACTGATAGGGTGGTGACCAAGGGCGCTAAAGGCATCACCCGCCCCCGGGGGGAAAGCGTTTCTTTGACCTGTGTAGACTTCAGGGAGAACTGTACACTGTGGCCAGAAAAGAGTGACCCCCCCCCACCCCGGCTCCCAAGCCAGCAGTTGGCATGGTTGTGGCCCCGTGTTAGTCGCTGGGAAGTTGAGGGTGTTGGGTGCAGGGAGGGAGGAAGAGGGGAGCAGGCAAACCCTGTCACAGGGAGAGTGGAGGGCCTGGGGTCTCAGGCAGAGGCCTGCGGACCAGGCTGGAGCACAAGGCTGACTGTCACCAGCGCTACGGGTGAGGGGGACAGAAGGCCAGATCCAGGCGAAGGGCCTGAATCTCATGGAAGGAGTGTCCTACGTTTGTCCGCCCAGGCCTTGGCATCCAGATGGGAGGAAGGCACCTGTCCCTCCTGGGGTGTGGTGAGGGGCACAGGGATCATGTCCCCAGGGGCTCACAGCCTCGAGAGCAGGGAAACTCCAGGGATGGGGGGTGGGGGCTTTGGGGAGGTATGGGCAAAAGCAGACGGCCTCGAGGGGTGGCCTTGACCCTGTGTGTGTGCTTGCGGGGGGGGTGCTCTCTGATAGCACCCCTCTGGAAAGAGTTCAGGCCGCCACCCTCTGCCTCTGCGGACCAGGCCCCCTGCTCCATCTCCTGAGCCTCAGTTTCCTTGTCAGCGAACTACAGAAAATAAAACCCATCTCACGCACTGCGGGATCTACAGGAGACCCCAGAAGAAGCCCTTCCAGTAAAGACTCCGCTGGTCCTTTCTCCCCCTCTCCTAGCCTAGAGGGGACGTTCCCTTTCCCCGCCGGCAGGCCCGTGGGAGCCCCAGCCGCCCTCTTGGTGGCCCTCGATGGTCCAGTTGAGGGCTCACGTCCACACCAAAGGCTTCCACGGGTGTCATTGAGTTGGTGTCGTTATTTTTAAAGTGCTCTTTAAAAATTCGATCCCTTATAATCTGGGGGGTGTTCAGAATATTCCATAATAGGGGCGCCTGGGTGGCTCAGTTGTTAAGCGTCTGCCTTCGGCTCAGGTCATGATCCCAGCGTTCTGGGATCGAGCCCCGCATCGGGCTCCCTGCTCAGCGGGAAGCCTGCTTCTTCCTCTCCCACTCCCCCTGCTTGTGTTCCCTCTCTCGCTGCCTCTCTCTCTGTCAAATAAATAAATAAATAATCTTAAAAAAAAAAAAAGAATATTCCATAATAAGTTTTTGGTTTTCTTCTCTGCTGAGGGGTGATTTACGGGCAGTAAAGCGCCAAAATCTTCGATGTCCAGATTGATGCATTTTTCCATAAGTACGCTCCACTGGATTCACCACTCAGGTCAAAATGTAGGGCATTCCCAAATTCAAGCAGGCAACCCTGTGCCCCTTCCCAGCCCAGACTCACCCGCCACACCCAAGAAACAGCCCGTGTTTCTACCTTTGTCGTCCCTGATGAGCTTTGCTTATTTACTTTCCAGGTTCTGGAGGGGTGTTTCTGACTCATATTAACACTTGTGAGTTTCATTCCTTTTTCTTATACTTATTATTATACTTATTATTATTATTATTTTAATTGAGATACAATGGGTATATGACATTGTATTCATTTCAGGAGTCTGACGTGATGATTTATTTGTATATTTTGGGAAATGATCTCCAGGATAAGTTTAGTTAACGTGGGTCACCACACAGTTACAAATGTTTTTTTCTCATGATGAGAACTTTCAAGATTGACTCTCTTAGCAATTTTCAAATATATGATACAGTGTTACCAACTGTAGCCCCCATGCTGTACGTGACATCCCCAAGACTTACTTATCTTTCTTTTTCCAAAGATTTTATTTATTTGAGAGAGAGAGCACGAGCAGGTAGAGGGGAAGAGGGAGAAGGAGAAGCAGGCTCCCGCAAAGTGTAGAGGCCAACGGGGGCTCGATCCCACGCCCCTGAGATTGTGACCTGTGCCAAAGGCAGATGCTTAACTGACTGAGCCACCCAGGCGCCCCTTATTTACTTTATAACTGGAAGTTTGTGCCTTTTGACCCCCCTTCACGCATTTCACCGACCCTCCCCATCCCCCACCTCTGGCAACCACCCATCCGTTCTCTATCTATGAGGGTTTCAGAAAAATTTGTATTCCACATAGAAGTGAGATCATAGAGCATTTGTCTTTATGCATTCTTCTCTGGATGCCCGAGTGGGTTGAGAAATGCATACTCTACCATGAAGACACGGGAAGAGAGGAATGTTGGTAACAGCATTACTAATAAAACGGGATGGACAGACAACCTGACATCAGGGCCTGGGAGGTCTGTCACCATTAACGGAACCCACGCATCCCTGACTCAGGCCTTGGGGCACGGGAGGGGGCCCTCAGGAGACTGATCCGGAGGCCCACACTGAGGGTCCCGCCGAGGCCAAGGCTCCCACCCACACTCTCCAGCTGGGAATCTCACCCTGGACAAACCAGTGCGCAAAGAGAGCCCTCCTTCCATCTGTCTGCACTTCCCGGACCAGAGAGTCAGGAAAAGAGAAAGAGAAAATCTCACCAGCATAGAACCCACTGTCGAGCAGCTGTTGGGAGAGTCCGAGCAAAAAGCAAACCTTGGGGGGCCCCTGGGTGGCACAGCGGTTAAGCGTCTGCCTTCAGCTCAGGGCGTGATCCCAGCGTTCTGGGATCAAACCCCACATCAGGCTCCTCCACTAGGAGCCTGCTTCTTCCTCTCCCACTCCCCCTGCTTGTGTTCCCTTTCTCGCTGGCTGTCTCTGTCAAATAAATAAAATAAAATCTTAAAAAAAAAAAAAAAAAAAGCAAACCTCGGAAGACAATTTGCCCCAGGAATGCAGAAGAGTTGCAAACACGGGGAGGTCCGTTGCTGGCTGTATAGCAGACTAAATGCCGTATTTAAAAAATAAAAGTCCTCTTGATGTAGTTGCTCCTGATGCAACGTGCTGGGGGAAGCACTACCCACGGGCTTTCAAGCACATCGCTGAGCCTGCAGCAAAGTATGGGAAATCCTCAAGGGCCAAGAGCAAAGATCTGGAAACGAGAGAAGCTGCTTGTAAAGCTGCAGCTGCCCGGGGGCGTTTGCCAAGGTAGGAATCTCAAAGGCGCAGGATTTCGTGACCACCAGGGGCTCAGCGGGCGAGGCTTTGCAAGGTGGATAATTGGAACCAAGATGCCTGCCAGAAGTCAAAAACGACAGAGCTATGACCTTCTCAGATATAAAGACTCCAGGTGCCTGGGTGGCTCAGTTGGTTAAACTTCACCGACTCTTGGCTTTGGCTCAGGTTGTGACCTCAGGGTCGTGAGTTCAAGTCCCACGTTGGGCTCAGTGTGGAGTCTGCTTAAGATTCTCTCATCCCCCTGCCCCTCCCATCCCTCTCTTTCTCTCTCTGTCTCTAAATAAATAAATAAATAAAATGTAAAAATTAAAAAGAACTTAAATCAGTAGTTAAAAATAGTAAAAAAGAGAGAAAAGACCCACATGGGAGCTTACGTATGCCAAATGCCCCAAATCATGCCTGGCAGAGCGCTCAATAAATATTTGCTAAATAAATAAGAGACAAAAAGAATAAAAAGGAAGAGCTAATACATGTCTAATCGAGTTCCAAAAGAAAATAGAATTGCAGAGAGGCATTCTTTATTTTATTTTTTAAGTAATCTCTACACCCAATGTGGGGCTCGAACTCATGACCCTGAGATCAAAGTCACCCACTCCTCCTCCCACTGAGCCAGCCAGGCGCCTTGTGGAGCCGCATTATTTAAAGAAACAGCTGAGAAATCTCCAGAATTGATGGAAGATACGCACATGAAATACAGACTCCCGAGCGCTATAAATGAAAAGAAACCCACACGTAGGCACGTTACATTACATTTGCAGAATGCCAGAGAGAAAGAGCCAAGCAGGACTCACGGATACGATCCTAACTTGATTTTTGTCTCCCAGTTTGTCATGATGCCTGTTCAACCCTCCACGAAAGCTCGGGCAGCGCCCCCGCCTCACCACGGGCTCCCACGGGTAAGAGAGTACCAAGGTCACTTTGATTCCTAACAGGATCCCAAGTCAGGACTTAAAATGTTGGGCACCCGTCTACTGTGTCCCCCAACTTCGAGGATAGCAAAACAAGGTCTCCCTGGTGTCTTTTTTTTTTTTTAAGATTTTATTTTTTCATTTGAGAGAGAGAACACACAAATAAGGAGAGGGGCCGAGGGAGAGGGAAAAGCAGGCTCCTCGCTGAGCAGGGAGCCTGACGTGGGGCTCGATCCCAGGACCCTGAGATCATGACCTGAGCTGAAGGCAGACGCTTAACGACTGAGCCACCCAGGCGCCCACCTAGGAGCCCCACCCCTTTTATATTCCTGATTGGCGTGAATCACCTTAGAGCTCACGGGGCTCCCATTTGTCCCCTTTGTCACCCAGGGGCAGCACCATACCGCATGGCTGAGACCAGGATTCCACCTCCAATGCTAGCCCTAACCCACCTGTGGCCTTGGGCAAACCCCCAGCCTCAGTTTCCTTATTTGTAAAGTCGGGAGTGTAACCTCCAGGCGTGGGGGTCACAGAGGGAAATGTTGGCAATTTTGAGTTGGGCAGGGGTGGGGGAGCATCTTTCCCTGGGTCACTCCTCATGGGATGGAGTCAGGTGGGGCCCTAGGTCCCACTTGGGACCGATTCAGTAGAACTTGGAGCAGGTGCAGGGGTGAGCCGCTGTGGACTGCAGTGGGCAGCAGGGGTCCCCATGACACCTCCATCCGATGCGCACAGCACTGGCCCCTGAGACATGAAAGGAACCTGAGCGGGGTTGAGAGTGAGACCATCTGGGTGTGAATTCCAGCTCAGCCACTTACCTGGTTATGACCTTCGCCAGAGCCCCCAGACTCCCTGAGCCCCTGCTTCCCAGTCTCCAGTACGATTGGGGACAATGAAATACATTGCACGGGGTTGTTATGACAATCAAATGCCACATCCCCTCCTCCCAACACAGGGTCTGTCGCCTGGTAGGGGGTGGTCTTAAGAACGGGGTGTTCTCTGGTCCCACTCCCCCTCTTTGCTCTGCCTGCCTGAGGAGACATTGATCGGACCATCCAGGTAGGTCAGGAGGCCCTGGCCTTCTCCTCCTGAGGGAATTTGGGAGAAAGCTGGAGGACGGGTGAAACCTGCACGCTTCGCTCCAGTTAGGAGATGGAAACCCTGCCCTCGCCCGGAAACTGGGACTCCCCACGCAGCTTTGTGGAAGCCCGGTCTGGCCCTCTCACCTGTGATGCTGCCTGCTCGCCACCAGGTGTCACCCTCGGCCCTCCCAAGCCCCATCCGCAGCGGGCAGGGGCCGCAGAGGCCCAGAGCACAGAAGGCCCAGGGCCAGGATCACAAGCCAGAACCAAATGGGGACCCAGATGTCTCAGCTCCTGGTCCTAGAATTCTCTGCCCCCGTGGCCTCACAGATGTGTGTCTGGCCTCTTTATGAGTCCGTCTGAGAGAGTAGGGGGTATCCAGGCCAGGACTTAAAGTCTCCCTCCTCCCATCAAGATGCTCCCCGCCCCGTCCCTGCAGGACCTAGGGCTGATTTGCCCTCCTGACTCCAGGCTCTGCCCCTATCCATGGAGCTGCCTCTTAAGCCTGGAGTCTCTGCCCTAAGCTCTGTCACCACTTCCCACCCTGGTCCCTCTCCTACTCCCCATGAGTGGCTTAAGACTGAAGTGTGGGGTCCAGAGTAGATTTGGGAGGCAACATGGGACGGGGCAAATAATCAGGAAACAGTTCTAGAATCTTCTCTGGAACCATGAGCAAAGCTTTCTGCCCTTACCCTCAAGCGAACCAGCTGCGGGAAGGAACTGCCGTCTCCAGGGCTGCCCCAAGACCCGTCTAGACGCCCCCTACAGCCTCCCTCTCCCGGCTGCAGTGGCCACCTGCCCTCTGACCCACACAGACAACTTTGCCTCCAATTTCCCAGAGGCCTCGAGCCTGAAATTTACCAGGGGCATCTTCATTTGCCCCTCACCGGGTGTGCGACCCTGGACTTCAGTACGTTCATCACTTTCTGTCCTTCGTATCCCCCGAGGGGTAGCCCTCCCTTGGCTCGGCTCTTAGATCCTGGCTCAGGCCCCACACCCTCAGAGGAGTCATCCCAAGTGACCACACACACACACACCCCTTCCTTCCCCTGCCTTCCCCCCACCCCCTCACGTGCACACCACAGTCTGAAGGGACGTCCTCGGAGGGAACTTGTCTAACACCTGTCTCTGTCCACGGCCAGGCCCCGTGATGAGCTCACTCCCACCCCTCTTAGCCCAGTGCCTGGAACATAGTAGACACTCAATAAATAGTTGCTGGGGGGAGGGGCGCCGGGGTGGCTCAGTCAATTAAGTGTCCGACTCTCGTGTTCGGCTCAGATCGTCATCTCGGAGTCCTGAGATGGAGCCCCGAGTCGGGCTCCGTGCTGGGTGTGTGGAACCCGCTTGGGATTCTCTCTCCCTCTCCTTTTGCCCCTCCCCCCAAATAAATAAATAAATAAATAAATAAATAAATAAATAATAGAGTACACATTTGTTTAGAAGATAAACATGAGTGTCTTCATTCTCGGTGTTCTGTCCGCTGGAAAAATCTCAGTTCGTCCCCTGGGTGGTGGTCTGGATCGTCTTAAATTCTTACATCTTGAGGCTCACATGTTTAATCTTTTAATCTCAGACTCCAGGCTTTGATCTTCCACCTTAAACCGCATTCACTTTGTCACTTTGTTTTACCGTTATTTTAAACCTCTTAACTTGTGTCCTTTGTTCAGGGTAACTCTTCAGTCCGACTCCCTGGTTTTAAATTTTAACTTCGTGTTCGCTGATTTGGACTTTGATGAAATTTAGCGCCCACGTTTCTATTTTACAGTCGCCATCGTGTTGGTCCCCGTCTTGTATTTCTTTTCACCTGAAATAGTTTTCGTGACTTAAAAAAAAAAAAAAAAAAAATTTCTCCAGGTTAAGTCTTTGCTGACTTTTGATTTTCTCGGTTTAAAATGCTCGTTCCCCACGATTCTTTCTCCTTAATCATCCAGCCGTTTGGTTCTCACCACCCCTCCCTCCCCAGCCCGTGTCATCAGGGTCCTAGGGTTGTCCGTCAATCCCGTTTAACAGCTGAGCAGATGAGACCCAGGGAAGTGAGCGTTTGCTCCGGGTCACGCGGCTAGTGAGTGGCGGGAGGTGTGGCAAACCCAGGCCACGTGGCTGGGTCCTGGCTTTCTCTCACCCTCTGCTTCCAGGGCTCCCAGGGCCCCCCAGGAGGCTGGGGGTGGGGCCCCATCCCCTCGCTGTCCCTGCAGATGCCCTTCAAGCTGCCCCGTAAATCTCCCTGCCTTTCACGACTGCGTTCCACCCCAACACAAACCTCATTCCAAGAGGCTCACTGGCCCCTCTGTGCCTGTGGCACCCAAGCCCAGGCTGCCTAGACCCTCATTCCACCTGGGCTTTGTGTAAAGACCTGCGTGTCTCGGAATCTGTGGTCTCTGACACCCACGTCTTTGGAGTCAGGGCAGAGTCTGCCTCCACCACCCTGGAGGGGATACTGGGCAGGATGTCCTGCCCATGCTGCCACCCTCTGGTGGGACACTGGTCGGACCGGAGGCTGGAGTGCAGACAGACGGCAGGAGGGGGGGCAGGACAGGCCCGCCCCCGGCCCCGCTTTCCATCAGGCTGCCCCTACACCCCGATTTCCTGAATGGTCCAGTCCCACTCTCCAGAAGACAGCGTGACACCTGGGCCACCGTATTGCACAACTCCAGGGAGCGCTAGTCACATTGCCCCCTGCAGAGATATGTGCAAGGATCGCCCCAACGGGCAGAGGGTCAAGGAGCGCTGGACTCCTGTAGAGTTTGTCCCAAACGGGGATCATCTTCGGGGTCACCTACATTGGTTTGCATGTGGGCTCACGGCTGAGGCCAGCCAGTGGGACACCCTGTCCAGCACTTTCCGCCCTGTCACCAGGATGCCCTGGAATGTCCATCCTTCAGGCCTGTCTCACCTCCTTCCCACCCCTCGCCCCCAGCTGTAAAGAACAGAAAAGTAATAGACAGGTTTTTTCTTTTTTTCTTCTTCTTCTTTTTTTTCATTTTATTTTATTTTATTTTTTTAAGTAACTGGGTGACAGGTTTTTTCTTTTTAAAGTACTGTTCCATTAAAATGAAAGTTGCCACGGAGCTCCTGGGTGGCTCAGTCGGTTAAGCATCTGCCTTCGGCTCAGGTCATGATCTCAAGGTCCTGGGATTGAGTCCTGCATCAGGCTCCTTGCTCAGCGGGAAGCCTGCTCCTCCCTCTCCCTCTGCCTGCTGCTCCCCCTGCTCGTGCTCTCTCTCTGACAAATAAATAAATAAAATCTAAAAAAAAAAGAAAGAAAGAAAGATGCCAGATAAAACAGCACATACTGGAGGGTTCCATGTGGATAAGGAATAAACCAGACAACAGTAATCGAACTCAGGGTCGTCTTCCTCCCAGCTAACGACTAGCAGGAGGGATAAGGAGACTTCTGGGGGTCTGGTATATTCCATTTCTTCCCTTGGGTGCTGGTCACGTGGAAGTGTTCAGTTTTTAAAATTCAATATGCTGCACACAGACGATTTATATACTTTCCTGGATGTAATACCTCAATTCAAAAACATTTTTTTTAAACAAAAAAAGGAAGCATTCTGCCACGGCAGAGGATATGGCTTTCCCAGGGCCTGCACCAGATCTGGCCGGCCCATTCATTATCTCCATCAGACCCTCCCACCGGGGTCACGACGCTTGGAAACACTCCAGCCTTTTACAGACTTTTAGGTAACAACTCATGTCAGCGAATCACCCCACCGCGTTCCCGAGGCCTGGTTGGGAGCCAGTTTATCCCCGAGGCTCTGCCAGCGAGCCGCATGGCTCACACCCACACAGCTACGATGCCTTTACTGTGAGTTCTTCTTTGTTCCCCTTTTATTTATTTTTTTAACAGCTTTCTTGAGATCTAATTCGCGTGCCATACAACTCACCCACTTAAAGTGCGCAATTCGATGGCTTTTCGTGGATTCACAGAATTGTGCAACCGTCATCGCTAGGTTTCTAGAACATTTTCATGACCCCCTAAAGAAATCCTTGTGCCCCTTAGCTGGCACCCCCCTCCCCAGTGCCTCCACTGCTCCCAGGAACAATTGTGTTTACCTGGTAACGAGGTGCTTTTTTTTTTTTTTTTTTATCCTTTAGATAAAAATGGATTGTGTTTCCCTGTGTACTGGTTGCCAAAAATTTCAAAGGGAAGTGTGCGGCCCCGCCTCTGACAAACTCACGAGCCCTCACCTCTGGCCAGCATCTAATTTTCCTGTCCTATTTCCCTTGACTTCCTAGCTTGTTTTTCTTTTATTTTATCTTTGCACGTATAACTTGAAAAACCCACATCAGGATTTGAGTAGGATGGCATTGAATTTATAGATTAATTCAGGAAGGAATTATCTTATCTTTTCTTTTCTGACTAGGCTCCACACCCAGCACGGAGCCCAACACAGGGCTCGATCTGACCACCCTGAGATCAAGACCTGAGCTCAGATCAAGAGTCCGACGCTTCACCGACTGAGCCACCCAGGCCCCCCGGGAATTACCTTTCCATCCGTGAGCATGGTATGACTTTCCATTTATCTAAGTGTTTTTAAAATTTGCATTTATTCGTAAGTGAGAGAAAAAAAATTGCGTTTATTGTACAACATTATCTATAAAGATCTGGAGCAACTTGTACTCGATTTCTTCCAAAACACCTTATATTTTGTTTTGGACTGTTTGATAAATGATGCTAGGACAATTAGCTGTCCATATGGAAAAAGAATAAAATTAGATTTCCACCTCCCACATAAGCAAAATCCGGCTCCTGATGAATTAAAGAACTATGTGGGAAAAGTAAAGTTGTAAACTTTTAAAAAAGAAAATGTAGGATAGGGAAGTGTATTCGATTGGAAAAACCCAGAGCCATAGTGGCTCCTGTAAACTCTCTTATTTATGACCATCTCTATCTCAGGTACAATCACGCTAGGGGTAGGCAATAAAACAAAACCAAATAAAACCAGAAATGTGACTGATTCACAGTGATATCAAGAATGAGGCTTCTGAGGCACCTGGGTGGCTCAGTTGGTTAAGCATCTGACTCTTGATGTTGGCTCAGGTCATGATCTCAGGGTTGTGGGATGGAGCCTCATGTGGGGCTCCCTGTGATTCTCTCTCCATCTCCCCCTGCCCCTTTCCCCCTACTCGTGCATGCATGCATGCACTCTCTCTCCCTCCCAAAAAAAGAATGAAGCTTCTAACCCTATGCTTTGCCATCCTTAGCATGTTGCTTCCATATTGAGATTACCTCAACATTCAAGATGACTGCTGGAGCTCCAACCATCACGTTTGCCTTCTAAATTTTTTCTTTCTTTCTTTTCTTTTTTTTAATTAAATAGGCTCCACGGCCAACATGAGGCTTGAACCACGACCCTGAGATCAAGAGTCGTATGCTCTACCGACTAAGCCCCAGCAAGGTGCCCACATCTGCCTTCCGGATGGCGGAATGAGGAAGGTAAGGAGGGACGTGTCCTACAAGTCCCACAAAACATTTTCATTCACATTTCATTGGCCAGATGTCAGCCAAATGGCCACACCAAGCTGGAAAGGAGACTAGGAAATGTAATCTTTCAGCCGGATTGGCAATACATCTAGCTAAAAAACTGAAATGCCGTTACAAAGGAAGAAGAGTAGAATGGCTATTGGAGGCCCCCAAAAGAAATTAGTCATAGAAAGTTTTTCTGAAACAAAATGCAGCAAGCATAAATGTTAAAGAAAAATATTGACAAGTGTGACTAAATTAAAAATCTAAAACTTCTAATAAATAACAAATTTAAACATTAATATTAAAAACAAAATGAAAGATAAATCTTAGTTTGGGAAAAGATTTGCAGAGCGCATAACTGACAAAGAGTTGTGGTCTGTCATATGTAAAGAACTCTTACAAACCAATAAGAAAAAGCTAAAAACCCAGGCCATGAAACTTACTCTCCTGCACTCAGCAGAGACCAGAGGGTAGCTTTTGTTCGGGCAGAGGGAGGCTGAACCCATGACCTTAAGGACCAAGCCCCTACAATGGGATGGATGTCACTTCATAAGGCACAGGGTGACCCCAACTGTCATGAGGGTTATGGATGTGTGGGTAAAAGTGGGTTCCAATCCTCTTCGAAATGAGGTGCTGTCCAGACAACTGAATATATGGAAGGATTTTCTACAGATCCTTCCTTCTGGGGTGTCTCAACCTTTACAGCTGCAGACACCCCCTCTTCCCCGTGACTTCTGCAACTGCACCTTGGGCTACTTCTCCCACCTCGTCCAAAATGCCTCTTCTCCTTCCCGGCAGAGTCGATCTCAGAGAAAGAGAAATTCTGGCTGTCTTCACTTGAATTCCCCAAGGATTTGGGGGCGAGTGGTCGGGAGGTGACTTCGGATGTCCGTGAGGACAGGGAGGAAAGCCAGTGAAGAATGTATTAGTAAGCAGGTGAATTCGGGGGTTCGGTCTTGCTAGGGACCCTCTGAAAGCTGCAGACCACATGCTTCAGGATCGTCCCAATGAGGGGGACGGGGGGGGGGGTTCGGTCACCAGCTCCTGCCCCTCCGTGGTCTCCTTTTCTCTGGTCTCCTTTTCCTCCTCTGTTACGTGGGTTTATTATCCTCATTACTCTCGCACGTTTGCCGGGAGGAAAGGAGACTATATGTGTGGTTTCGGAGCCAGGAGTGAGCAACTCTCCTTAGGGATCACCCCACCCGGCCCCTCATTTCACGGAAGGGGAAGCTGAGACCCAGAGAGGCCAAGGGCCCGAGCAAGCGCACTGGCGTTCCAGTCCCTGTCTGAGGGGACAGGGGGACGGAACAACGGGAGTGTGCTTCTCTTCCGGGAACCTGGGTCCCTCCAGAGTGAGGGGGTCCCCACTCGGGGCTGTGTGTGTGCTGTCTTCTTTGGCAACTTGGAAATGTTAATTGAGAGAAATTATGCAAAGGAGCCCAGATTGGAGATGCTCGTTTGAATCGCAACGAGGTGGCTATGTTAAAAATAGCAGGAGCAGGCGCCTGGGTGACTCCGTCGGTGAAGCGTCTGCCTTCAGCTCAAGTCATGAGCTCAGGGTCCTGGGATCGAGCCCCACATCGGGCTCCCTGCTCCCTCTCCCTCTGCTCCTCCTCCCTGCTTGTGTTCTCTCTCTCTCTTAAATAAATAAATCTTTAAAAAATAGCAGGAGCAAGGAGTTAATCTTGGGGTTGGAGAGAGGCTGCCAGGCACCATGGCTGAGACGGTCCAGACCGCGGGGCCCCTGGTGTGGTGCTCAGGCTTTAGCGCCTCAGCCTGGACCTGGTGTCAACATCCCGGGACCTCCCCAGTCCCTTTCACAAAGTGGACACCAGTGCGGGTTCCACATAGCAGATCTGACCCTGTCGCTCCTCTCTATATAACCGGCTGAGGCTGCCCATTGCCCCCAGGATAAAAGTTTCCGTCTTGCGCTCCAGGCTTGTCATGCCCGATCCCGCTCATCCCGTGCTCCCCCGGGCTCCCGCCTCACCCTGATCTGAGCATTTGCACAGACTGCTCCTGCTGCCTGGAACAGCGGATGTCTCCTCTTTTCCACCCAGGAGAGCTACGTCATCCTTCCAGCTCCCACTCAAAGGCACCTTTCCTGGTGCCTCTGGGCCAAGCGGGCTGTTTCTGGCTCCGCTTTCCAGACACTCCTCCTCCAGCACCTGTTCTGGGGTTGATGTGTCTGTGGGTCTGGCCACCCTGGGCTGCAAGCTCCCCAAGATCGGGGCCCAGGTCCGGGGCATCCCTTGGGCCTGGCCCTGCCTGAAGCCGGCTCTTCCGTCCTGCACACAGAATGTTCGGGGTGTATGCAGGGGAATGGCCACAGGGCTGCCTCCCTGCGCTCTGCCCTTCACCCCTCCCTCCGGAGCTGGCTGAACTGGCCTGGGTGACTCGGGGCCCCTCACCCCAGCCTGTCCTCAAGGACAGCAGGGGGGAGGGAGGAGAGTGGGGAGAGAGCTTGGTTATTAATTAAAAAGCGAGTCATGTGCAGGCCCTGCTTCATTCCAATAAAAACCGTCAAGGGTATTAATTACCAGATCTGGCGATAGACGCGGGTTAGGTTTGCTCAGGCCGGGTAAGGATCCCGGTGGTCAGAATGTCAATGAGCCCCGGGTCTCCGTGCCTCAGGCTGGGGCTGAGGAGGGGCAGGAGGCCAGGGCACTTTGGCTGGACGACCAGTCACGGGAGCAATGCCACCACCACCACGGGAGCAATGCCACCACCACCACTCTTGCCGAGCAGTTACCGCGTGCCAGGTGGGGCCCCCTGCCCCTTCTCACGAACCATCTGTCACCTCACTCCCAACAGCCTCATGAGATCGCTCCTATTTTTATCTCCATTTTGCAGCAGGGACAGTCAGGCACAGAGAGGTTTTGTAACTTCCCAGGAGTCACACAGCTAGTGGGTGGTTATACCAGGACACCAATCAGGGCTCCTCTTTATTTATTTTTTTAAAAAGCTTTATTTCCTCACTTGAGAGAGTGCGAGCACAAGCAGGGGGAGTGGCAGGTAGAGGGAGAAGCAGACTCCCCACTGAGCAGGGATCTCGATGCAGGACTCGATCCCAGGACCCTGAGATCATGACCCGAGCCGAGGACAGACATGACGTAGGAAAGACGTTAGGGTTCAAAGCTGACGGCCAAGGAAGAATTCTTGAGGCGTCTTTGGTGCAAAAAGGTGGTTTTATTAAAGCACGGTGACAGGACCCGTGGGCAGAAAGAGCTGCACCGGGGTCACGAGGGGTGGCCCATTATATACTTTCAAGTTGGGAGGGGGTTAGGGATAGCGCAAGTCTCTAAGGAATTCTGGAAGCAAGGTTTCCAGGACCTTGAGGGGGCTACCTATTATTGGGAAAAGGTCATTTATTACGGTCTAATAAAACCTGAGTCATGAGACCCTTCAGATGTGTATTGGTGGGTCCTATGCTTGGGGCATGATTGCCAACACGTATCTTGGGGGGATTTAGAGATAAAGGAAGTTTCCAAAGGAATTTTTTTTAAAGATTTTATTTATTTATTTGAGAGAGGGGTTGGGGACAAGCCAGAGGAGAGGCAGAGAGAGAGGGAGAAGCAGACTCCCCACCAAACAAGGAGCCCAAAGTGGGGCTCGATCCCAGGACCCCGGGATCATGACCTGAGCCAAAGGCAGACGCTTAACCGACTGAGCCACCCAGGCGTCCCCCAAAGGAATTTTTATACCTTAAAGTAGACTTACAGGATCCTGGTCGGGGGGTGGGGGTGGGGGTCAGGCTGGGACTGCCTTTTGCCATTAGCAAAGTATTAACATTGAGGCAGCTGAGTTCCTAGAGGAATGTCACTCTGCCTGTTTCAAGGACTTGTCAATGGGCTGTAGGTAGTAAAGAAATGTAATAATTTTTCTTCTGCCTCTGTTCACTGCATCAAGACACTTAACCGACTGAGCCACAGAGGTGCCCCAAGTCAGGGCTCCTCTTAACTGCAGGGATAGAAGAAACCGGACGAGTCGGTTAGCATCACCAAAGCAGCCGGTCATCACCCAGTTGGGGCAGTCGAGGCCGGAAAGTCACACCGGCACGTTGGTGAATGTAAATATGTTCCCCGATGCTCCATCCAGGGCTCCCTCCCCTCCTCACCAGCTGAGTGTGTGTCGGGGGTCTCCCAGGAAGGGAGAGGGTGAAGGGGCCCCAGATGGGCCCAGGTTTGGGGCTCAAGGCTCTCTGCTCCTTGTTGCCTCCCTTCCCTCCTCCCTCCCCCTCTCCCTGCTGCCTCCCGGGCCCTCTGCAGCCCAGCCGGGCTGAACCAACCAGGACTTCTCCGTGTCAGCCCCGGAAGGCCATCTCAGCTCAGCTCTGGTCCCAGCGGAGTTAAAATAGGTCTGACCCAAATACAAGCACAATGCCAGTGCGGAAAATACGGCTATGTCAGCAGAAACTCCAAACGGGTAGGAAACCCATGCACTTGGGCACGAACAGCCCCCCCCCCCAAGAAGGGGGCCAGGCTGGGTGACCGTGAACACTGAGAGTTCCCTTAAATGTCTCCAGTGTGACACAGGTAGATAAGATAGAAGGACCACGTCTCCCCCGACCTGGCTGATGACAAGCTCATGGAGCGGATTGGGCAGTCCACAGCACCACCCCTGTCACGCCAGAGAAAAGGAGGCTCAGAGAGGGGAGGTGCGTACTCAAGGTTGCACAGCTCATGAGCAGCAGGTGGGGGGGGGAGGTCTCCGGTCTCTGGGTGGGATGAAGAGCTAGGGGAGTGGGGGGCAGCTAACATGGAAGTTGGGGCACATTACTCAGGGAGAGCAGCTGGAGGTGATGGCTTTGACTGGCTGTGGGGTGGGGGCCCCAGGCAGGCCTGGGCTGGACCCCCAGGATCATGGCAGACTCCTGTGGAGCCAGCCCTGCAGGTGGGCACTAATGTCAAAGCAAGTGAAAGGCACGCGTGTCCCATCAAGGGGTCGAGGATGGCCTTGAGAGCCCCACTTTCTGTTCAAGCTCCTTCTGAATGCAGAAGGCAGGCAGTCACGTTCTCAGAAAGCATCCAAGGGAGGAAGCTGGTTGAATGTGTGTGTCCAAAAGTGAAATAGAAGGGGGCACCTGGGTGGCTCAGTCTGTTAAGCGGGCAACTCTTGGTTTCGGCCCAGGTCGTGATCTCAGGTCGTGATCTCAGGGTCTTGGGATCGAGCCCCACATTGGACTCTGCACTCAGCGGGGAGTCAGCTGTAGATTCTTTCTCTCTCTCCCTCTGCTCCCCCCGCCCCCCCCCCCCGCTCATGCTCTCTCTGTTGCTTTCAAATAAATAAATAAAATCTTAAAAAACACAAAAAAACCTGAAATAGAGTTGAGGGGGTTTGGGGCACTGTTTCCCACTGTTGGAGAAAGAACAAAATACCTTATTTAGTTGCACTTTGCAGATACAGTGTTTTTTACAAATTGGAGGTTTGTGGCAAACCGGCCTCAAACAAGTCTATTGGAGCCATTTTTTCCAACAACGTTCACTCACCTCGTGTCTCTGCATCACGTTTTGGTCATTCTCACAATATTTCAAACTTTTTCATTGTTATTCTATTTGTCACGATGATCTGTGATCGGTGATTACAAGTCACTGAAAGCTCAGACGTTGCTCAGCATTTTTTAGCAATAAAGTATTTTAAAATTAAGTATGTCCATTTTTTGAGACATCATGCTATTGCTCTTAATAGACTCCAGTAAATGTAACTTTTCTCTGCACCAGGAAACTAAAAAAGTCATTTGACTGGCTTTATTGCGATACTCGCTCCATTGCAGTGTTCACTTTATCGCGGTGGTCTGGGACCCCGCCCGCAGTGTTTCCGAGGTACACCTGTGCGTAGTCACGTACGAAGCGTGATATAAACTGTGCAAATTCAGTGATTCCATGTAGGGAATGCTCTCCCCGCTTTGTTTAAAACCGGGATTCAGGGGCGCCTGGCTGACTCAGTCGGAAGAGCATATGACTCTTGATCTCAGGGTCATGAGTTCAAGCCCCACGTTGGGTGCAGAGATGACTTAAATAAAAACTTAAACTGGCCTCGAGCAATGTAAAGAAGAATGATAAAGATGAGATAGCAAGATGCCATTTTAAATTTGAAATTTTCTTTACTTAGAATGACATTAAGTAGCAAATTGTTAAGAAAGCATCATCTGTTGGAAGACCGTGGGAGAAAGAAAAAAGTTTATTTGAATACCTTTAAAGACATTTTTCCTGCTTTTTGAACAATGTGCACCTCATTTTCATTCTGCAATTATAGAGCTGGTCCGGGCCCTGGGTGTGAACTATTCAGGGGCCAGGCAGGAAGAGAAGTATGTGTGTGTGTGTGTGTGTGTGTGTGTGTGTTTTAAGATTTTATTTATTTATTCGACAGAGATAGAGACAGCCAGCGAGAGAGGGAACACAAGCAGGGGGAGTGGGAGAGGAAGAAGCAGGCTTCCAGCGGAGGAGCCTGATGTGGGGCCCGATCCCAGAATGCCAGGATCACGCCCTGAGCCGAAGGCAGAAGCTTAACCACTGTGCCACCCAGGCGCCCCGAGAAGTGTGTTTTGTGTGGTTCTCTTTATTCCTTTATTTTTAATAAATATTTTTATTTATTTATTCGAATGAGAAAGAGAGAGAACAAGCAGGGTGGGGGGAGGGCCAGAGGGAGAGGGAGAAGCAGGTTCCCCGATGAGCAGGGAGCCCCATATGGGGCTCGATCCCAGGAGCCCGGGGATCAGGACCTGAGTTGAGGGCAGACGCTCAACCAACTGAGCCACCCGGGCGCCCCTGGAACTTGTACTCTTAACCATTAGGCTGAACAACCTCTTTCTCTTGATCGCTTGGTTCTCTTTGGCTCTGGCTCGGATGGCCATCATTTAGGATGAAGCCGAGGGGAATTCATTAGGATGTCTGAGAACTCCTCTCGTTTAAAAATGAAAAAAACGAAAGCCCAGAGAGGGGAAGAGACTTGCCTGTGGTTGCACAGCAGCCCCTGACTCCCTGAGCTGCCATAAAGAGTCTCCTGGGGGAGAAGACAGTCCCCACTCTGTCACTTGAAGGACACTTCCTTTCTGAGCTCTTAAGGGGTCCCAGGCTGTAGCCTCGGGGGACCCGGTAGGTCAGGCCCCGGGGGGAATTGGGTGGTTGGTCTCCAGGGGACAGATGAGGGCTGAAATCCGGCCCACACTTGGCTGGCTCAGCTCGTGGGGCTTGGGCCTGCCATTCAGGGGCCCCGAGTGAGGGGACAGAAATAGGCCATCTGTGAGCTTTCCCAGGGGCCCACTGCCTCCGAGTGCGCTGGCATTCTCTGCTCATTTATTTATTTTCCAGAGCAGGAAAGTGGATTTGAAACGCTCCTCCTGAATGTTTACCCCTGGGGGAATGTCCGGCTTACGAATAATTCAGCAAGTCGGGGACCGGGGGCCCGCGGGCTCGGTCCTGTCCCAGAAGTCGCTGCACGTGGGCCCAGGGCAGATCCCGCCCTGCCACTTGCTGCTCTGTGAGCTTGGGGGAGATTCTCTGGGCCTCAGAGCCCCCAGCTATAAATGGGGGTGCTGAGCCTCTCCTCGCCACAGGCGGCCCACGATGCTGTCCCGTCCTCACAGCCTCGGCCTTCGGCTTGGGCATTGCTGCCCTTCCTCATGGCCTTCGTCTGGCTCTCAGCGCCACCAGCCCTTTCTGGACATGTACTTGAGCACACTGAGAGCGGGACAGAGCAGGGACTGAAGCTGGAGGGTGCAGGCCAAGGGAGGGCCTGGTTCCACGGGGACACAGCTGGCTCAGCTCACGGCGGGGCCGTCCGGTGGCTGTGCGGGCCACCTCTCGCCCACGTCCTCGGGTTATTCTTGGTGGCCTCTCTCAAAGGGGTCATTTTTTATGTCCAAGGCAGGCTGTCATCCTTGTTCCCACCCTGGCTCCAGACTCGCTTCTCCAGAACAGAAGGGAAGGGCTCTGGGTGCCAGAAACGACCCCTGTCCCCCAAGAACTCTGTGCCTGGCCCCATAGGCCCCCGCCAAGACCCCCAGGCCACCTCTGAGTTCCTGTGGGACTGAGTCACCAGTCACACCAACTTGGCTGTGGAAGGATGATCTTCAGGCCTCCTCACCTCCCAGGTGGAAGTCACGCCACAACCTTGGAGTGCCCTCTGTTGGTGGGGGACAGATGGCATCCCCCACACCCCACGGGCTTCTGAATGCTTGCTGTTGAGCCTAAAGCAGGAGTGATTTCAGTGAGATTTAAACAGGGAGGGTTGTTGGGTGAATGGAGGAACGAATCCTCAAGCAGCACCGAGTTCTCTGGCGAAGGGGGGGTGGGCTTGGCCGGGGGCGGGGGAGGGACCAGGCCGCCCGTGGTGGCACTCCCATCCCCCACCCCGTCTCTCAAGCTCTGGGAGGCAGTGACCTCACGCTACTCTCTCTCATAATATTTACCAACAGCGCTGCAATTGAGCCCAGCAGCTCGGCAATTATAATCATGTTATCATTATTGCTGATAATTCCGATCATAAGCATAAATTATAAACAGGAGCAGGCCACAGCGGGTAGGAGCAGGGGGCAGGGCCACCTCTGGGAGGCCTGTGTGTCGGGGTGAGACCGGCCTGGCCCCCGACTCCCCCGCCCCGCTTCCCCTCCCCTCTTGTTTCTGGCCAAGGCCAAGCCCCTCCAGAGCCCGGCCCAGGGATCCCGGGGCCTCCGGGTGGCCTTTTCCTGCCAGGGTCCCCGGGTTGTCCTGACCACCACGCACCAAGCCCCACTCTGCCTCACAGAAACTATTAAGGCGCAATTATTACCGAGATAGTCTTTCCAGATTGATCTTTCAGTTACTCCACGACTGCAGCCATGGAGACGGCCCCAACTCAATTACATGCCTCTCTCTGTTCTTGACAGATTCCCGCGGAGGAGAGTCGTGGCTGGAGGCACCGCGGAGAGGAGGCGCGAGGCAGGGAGGTGCACAGAGCGAGGGGTCCTGCTCAAGGGAGCTCCCTACAGAGTCGGCGGCCGACAGATAGAGGGAAAACCCGGACAGAGAAAACGGAGATCAGCAAGGCCCCTGACAGCAGACAGAGGAGGCCCGTGTCCGTCCATTCTTTCCTTCATCTCTTCGTTCAGCAAACATTTGTTCAGTGCACTAGTCTGGATACTGGGGACGAGGAGGAGCGTGAGGACCCCGCCCCACCTCCTCCCTCACCCGAGTTTAATGCGTGAGTCAGACGGGGATCAAATCCTCACTCACCCAACATAAAATCAACCGGCCAGAGTACTCAGGAGTACTAAGGGCTCTGGGAGCCTTGCTCAGGTGGCCGGGCTGGCCAGGGAGGTGGGGAAGAGTGAGACCTAGAAGATGGGGGGCTGGCCTGGCAGGGGGCATGCAGGGCACTGGGTTCAGGACCTAGTGTGGAGGCTGGCTTTCCTTCTATAATGCAAAAGCAGAACTCTGACTCCAAGGCCTGGGCAGACCCCTTGTTGGGGGGGGAGTGGGGGCAGGCTGGTAGGGGACAAAGGGGACTCTTCCCCTGGAGGTGAAGGTCTGCAGCAGGGCCTGGGGGTCCCAGAAAATCCCAGGGCAGGAAAGAAATATTTTAAGGAGCGCTGAGGGCCTGACCCAGTGAGCCCATGGCATGGAGGCGGGAGGGGGATGTCCAGTTGGTTTGCCGTTCTCCATGGGGCCAGGGGCATGGCCTCAGTTCAGGTGGACGGCCCCTCTGGCGCACTCCTGCACACGCCACAGCGGCTGGCCCGGAGCCCCAGGTTCCGGCGCTCGGTCTGCGTGGTACCCGGGACAGACAGCGTACTTTGGTGTGGATCCTGGGCCCTCCCATCTCAGGGCCAGGCCTGTGACAGAGAAGCCAGCACTGAGTGCCCCGTGGCTCAAGGGACGTGGCAGTGGGCCAATCCCGCGTGGCTGGGGATGGTCAAATCACAGGTGCCAGAGCTGGAATAACCCTCTCCTTGAGTGCGTCTCAGAAGCGCTAGGGACTGTGTTCTGTAGGGCAAAGTCCCAGGACTCCCTCCCTGCCTTCCAGGGTCTGGGACAACACATCTGGAAAGGCCTGGGCCCGCGCCTTTAAGAAACACATAAGGTGAGGAAACTGAGTCCCAGGCTCCCCAAAGTCAGCAGTGAGCTGAGCTAGAAGTTGCTCCCATGGGACCCTGAGCCACTAGCCACGTATGAAAGTCTGTCTTGGCCAAACTGAGAGGTGTTCTAAGTGTAAAACAGACACCGGCTATCAAAGACTTCGTCTAAGGCAAAGAATAGAAAACGTCTCCATTTCTAAAATTATTATTACGTGTTGAAACGAATACTGTTTGGACTGCATACATCGACGGAAAGGCTGCATTGAATAAAAATTTATTGTTGAAATTAATTTCACCTGTTTCTTCTTCTCTTTTTTGTCACGCAGCTACCACGAGATTTAAAGTTTCCTCTGCAGCGTGCGTTTGTGGCCCACGTCCTATCTCTGTTGGCCAGCACTGCACTGGACTACTTGCCAGGGCCAGACCCTGGGCCTGGGAGGCTGAGGCTGCAGGTTTGCCGGTGCCCCGATGGCAGACCTC
Source organism: Ursus arctos (assembly GCF_023065955.2). NCBI lineage: Eukaryota > Metazoa > Chordata > Mammalia > Carnivora > Ursidae > Ursus > Ursus arctos. The sequence goes on along the minus strand of NW_026622874.1, from coordinate 94,264,251 downwards.
CTGCTTCCTGCCTCGGCTTGCCAGCCGGGGTGCCTGAAATCCCAAAGCGAGGGCTTTATTTTGTTGGGTCTGGAAGGCTCGGAGGACTCTAAGAGGTTGCTCTGTAGTAAAAGAAATGATTTTGTCCTTAGCGGCCATGGAAACAGATTTGGGAATGAAAGAAGTTGCTGGTGGCCTGAGGGATGGCCTGGTCTGTGGGTGGGTGGATGGGTGGGGGATCTGGGTGACAGATTCAGGACCCCCACCTTCCCCTCAGCAAGCCCATCACCTACCTTCGGGTGCTGTGTGGCCCCCCCTATCGCCTGAGCGCCCCCAGCTAGACTCCAGAGTCTACACCCACCTTGTCTGCTCTTGTTGCGGGGACCCCCGCACACCACCTTCAAAGCCCATTTCCATACACTGAATCTTATTTTCCCTTTGATTTTCATGATGGAACAGGAGATAATCTCTGAAGAGAAAGGAGTAGCTGGTTCCAGAAGCTGTTCGAGTCTTATTTTAAAAGGATAAATACTAATTATCAGAGAAAATCATTTCCTGAAAAGCCAATGAAACCCACGGAGAGGGTGCAAAGGAGCAGCAGGTCGGGGATCAGGAGTCCTGAGGTCCATCCCCGACACGCACCGTGGGACGGCTGTGAGCCAGTCCTTCCCTCTCCATAATGCGGGCTGCTTACCTGTAAGATGAAAGTACTGGGTTCACTGTCCCCACCTTTGGCCCCTGTGGTCATATCTGGGGCAGCACAGTCCCAGGCTCCCTGGAGGCTTGCCCTAAGCTAAGGATCACCTTATTAGGGGCAGCAGGGCTGTCCCTCTATCTGTTCCCTGACCCCTGAAGTCTTACCTCTAAGGAGCCAGGAGCTGGGAGAAGTGGCCCAGAATCATGGGAAAGGAAATGATGCACGCAGGAGGTCACGGACCCAGGACTGGACCCAAACCCCAGGGGTGTGTGGGGGCTGAGTCCCGGCGGGCAGCTTCCCCTGCTGGCCGGTCTGCTGGTGGGAGACCAGGGAACATAGGCACGGGGCCAGGAGGGAGAGACCAGCTCCTGCCAGGGAGTCCCCGGAGGGACCAGAGATACAGAATGCCCAGGGACACACTCACTTCCATAAATGCCCTGGCCTCTTGTATCCCCATCTGTGAAATGGGGGTTGTCGGGCCCACCTGCCGGTAGGGTTCTCAAGAAGATGACAAGCACGGAGGCTTTGGGATGGAGGGAGTCCCATGGCTTCGAGGTTGATCAGGGGAAGGCAGTGAGCGGAGCCTGTTTCCAGGTCTGTGGAGTATGGGGGATGCGGCCAGGCCTGACGGAGGATGAGGCAGGGCCAGTGCAAATGTGCTTTTTTTTTTTTTTTTTTTTTTAAAGATCTTCTTTATTTATTTGAGAGACAGAAAGAGCACAAGAGAGCTGTTCAAGCAAAGACAGTGACTGGGACTTTGCCCCTAGAGGAAGCCAGCAGATTAAAAACTGAGCACTACCCTTTGTGGAGCGCCCACTACACACCAGGCACTACACCAAGCATTTTTCCCATGTCATATGTCATTCAGTCCTCATAGCCATCGTACAGAGAAAGGACTGTCTTGTCTCCATATTATGGATGAGGAAGCTCAGACCCAGAGAGGTCAATCGACTCAGCTTAGAAGACACAAAGCACGTGAAGCCCGAGTGTCACACATAGTGGGTGAGGCCTAGACACGCAGGGCCAAGGCCTTCTGCTGTACCACACTGCCCCCAGTCTGCCTGGGCAAGGTGGGGTTCAGGCTGGCTGTTCTGGACTCAAAGAGCAGCCCAGAGGCTGGAAGAGACCTCGGACCACCAGCGCTCCACGCACGTAATTGCTGCTCTGGTTTCTGCCTGCAGAGGGCAGTACTGAGCACACACTGATGCTCCCTCCCCCATCAGGGCTCAGCTCCCCGGAGGACTCGGTGGTGGCCCCCGGGATACAGAGGCTTCTGGTTCTCTGCCCCAGGATTTGGGGTCCGGAAAGCATTCTCCCTAGAAACCAACAGCCCAACCAGCCGGCCCTTCCGGGGACCAGCGTACCCCAGCTGGGCCCACGGAGGCCACGCCTTACCTCCAACACATCATGGGCTGCTGCGGATGGGATGGAGGGACCGGATGGGATGGAGGGACCGTAGGCTAGTGGGCTGAACCGGGGCTATGGAGACAATGCCAGCCACGCCAAGTACATGCCATATGTCCCTAAGCAAGTCACTTTCCCTCATCGTAAAAGGAGGCCAGTACAAGACACCCCCCACAGGCTTAGTGACGCTTAAAAAGAGTGCCCACCATCACCGTCATCTGTGGGGCCACACGGCGGTTTACTGAGAGGATGCAAAAAAAGGGGGAATGGAGGTGCAGGGAGGTGAAGTGCCTTGCGCAAGGTCATCTGGCGCTAAGAGGAAGAGCCAGCATTTGAACCCACACGATGTCTAGACCCTAGCTCTTCCCCTCAGTGATGTTGCCACACCAGGGCCAGCAGAGGGCAGGTGGGGATGTGGGTCTGAAGGGGACCACACGATAGGGTGTCAAGGTGTCCCCAGGCCTCCCGGTGATGACGGGGATAGGCAGGTACCCCCAGGAGGGCAAAGGGCAGTGTGGGATGGAGGGGACATCGTGGCCTCATTCCCAGTCCCCACTCCGCTGGCCAACGCTGTGGGCAAGGCATTTGGTGGGCTCCTTCTGGGCTTGGCTTTGGGCTGTGCACTGTGGACCCGCCCTGCGCAGGAAGAGCTCTGTCTGATGAGCTTGTGGGCTAGACCTGGTCGGCCACGTTTATCTTTTACCAAGTGCCTGCTGTGTGCCCAGCAGGGTCGCAGGAGGCTGGGGGAAGACCTCGTGGGCTTTGCTGGGACCTGGAAGATTCTCAGTCTCTGTTTGGCTCTCTCCATCTAGGCCAGGAGCTCCCTGGGGTTGGGGCCTGCCTGGCTTGCGTCCCTCCCAGGAGTGCCCAGCATAGCAAGGGCCTAACACAGGACTTGGGGCACACTCCTTGTGGTGAATTAAGATGCACGGCTCTGGCTCTCGAGAGGATGGGACGTGTGCTCCCTGATTCCATAGGACGGCTGGTATGGTAGGGGAAGCGGGTGGCAAAAGCCCGAGTCTGGGGATCAGAAGGAGGGCTGCCCAGACAAGATGGGCCTTGGAGCCTCCAGCTGGATCTGCTGCGACCTTGGGCATGCCACTGCCTTCCTTCACATCCCCGGGGACAAAGGCTGAAAGAGGTACCTGGACCAGCCACCGGAAGCTAACCTGGGCAGGGTGGGAGTGACCAGCCAGCCGACTTCAATTCTGCAGCCGCTGCCGCGCCGGGCGCTGGCCTCTGCTCCCGGGTGCCTCCCCGCGCCCGCCGAGTGACCTTGACCCCGCGCCCGGGCCCCCAGCGCCCCGGCTTCCTAATCCGCCCCCCGACGGGGGCTGGGGAGGCGGACGGGCGTCGCCGGGCAGCCAGGGGGCGCCGAGGCCGCGGGCGCCCCTCCCGCAGGCCCCCCTGGCGGCGGGCGCTGGGGCGGCGCGCGCTCGGGGCGCCGGGGGCGGGGCGGGGGGCGCGGCGCTCCCCCCGCGGTGCCCAGGCCGGGGCGCGGGGCGGGCCGGGCGGGCTAATCCCGTATGTAAATGACAGCCAATGGAGGGTGGTGTTGCGCGGGGCTGGGATTAGGGCCGGGGCGAATGGCTGGCAATCTTACTGGGATTACAGAACAAAGAGCCTCCCTGCGCTCCCGCTCTCGGCTCCGCTCCCCGCGCCGCGCCCCGCCCTCCGCCGCAGCCCGCGCCGGGGGTGGGGGCCGCCGAGCGCCAGCCCCCCGGCCGGCCCGAGAGCCCCCCGCCGCGGCCCCTCCCCGGCCGGCGCCCCGCGCCCCCCCGCCCCCCCGCCGCGCCGCGCCGCGCCGCGCCTCCCTCCGCCGCGCCTTCCCCCATTCTCCCGGATTAATTAAGGAGGCAGCGGCAGGAGGCTGAGTCCTGGCCGCGGGCCGGGGCCGGGGCGCCGCTGGCAGGAGCGCTTGGGGATCCTCCAAGGTAGGAGAAACTTTTGCGGGGGGCGGGCGCCGAGGCCCTTCTCCCCTTCTCCTCCCACCCCCGTGGCCCCCGCCCCTCCCCCTCAAGGTGTTCCAGAATCCGGGTCCGGCTTTTGGGTGCCTAGGGAGGCACGTGACTGGGATTATAATTCTGGTCGGGGGGAGGGGAGGGCCGGCCGCCCCCACCTGCCGGGAGGGGGTGGGAGCCAGGAGCTGTCACCCCCGGCCCTCCTGGAGGTGGGGGGCGCCCCGGGGCGGGCGGCGGGCGCCCGCAGGCTGCTGTGGTTGGCGAATGAGGTCAGTCGTGCTGCCCGCGGTGGCGGGCGCCAGTGTGGGAGCAGAGGGGGCTGGGAAGGCCGCGGGTCCCCGCCCCCCCACCTCTGCCTTCCTCGGGCTGGGCCATCTCCCGGCCCGTGCCCCCCACTCGCAGGCTGAGTCCGACACAGCGAGGACTGCCCCGGCACAGTGGTTCCTGTCCGGGCCCCCCGGGAGGGGGCCGGCCTAAGTGGTGGCAGCTGAACCTCGGGAGGAGGGCGGGGAAGAGTCTCAGAGGGTGGCAGTGGGGGCCACAAAGCTTCCAGAAGAGCAAGTTGGGGGTGCCCCGCATGTGGGTGGTCTCCGAGTTCCTGCACATGGGCTGGGAGGCCTGTGGAGCGCCACGGGGTGCTTGATGCCCACCCCCCCATCCTGAGTCCCTGGAAATGACGGGCTTGATGCCTGTCCTGGGCTCCAGCCCCAGGCCTGCGGCCAGGGAGAGGGACGATGCCCTGGCCGGGGCCCAGGGCAGAGGGGGGGACCTTGCAGCTGAGAGTTCTGCCCTCCTGGCCTTGCTGGAGCCCTGGACATCTGGCCATGTGACCCAGCCTCTCGGGACCAGACCTGGGGTGGGAGGCTCCTGTGTCCCCATCACAGCCCAAGTGAGGGGGTCTCGCTGCCAGGCCTGCGGGGAAGCACCGGCCTTGGACGGAGTATGGTACTGGTGATGTGGGGTGTGGGACTGCCCTGGGATTGCCCCGGGCCCAGGAGCTGGGGTGAGGGGCTGGCGTGGACCGCTAGAGGAGTGGGCGTTTGCTCGAAGTGGGAGGAAGGGGCGGCCAGAAGGCACTCTGACCTCCTCTGGCTGGATATGGTTGCCCCGTGGCTGGGACTGCTTGCTCCTTGGCACTGCCCGGGTCCTCGGGGCTTGGGAGGTGCCTCTCCAAGCAGCCGTTTATTTCAGCAGCGTCATTCCCAAAGGGAAAGGGCACGGGCATTGATTATTTATTCGGAGCAGGACGTAGCAGTGACTGGGAGGCTGGTGGCTGCTGGTGGCTTCTGGCGGGGAAGGTCTGGGCACAGGAGTGGCTGCGATGGGGGTGGTTGGGTGCCTGTCACGAGCCACCCACGGCGGGAAGGGGCCCAGGAGGCTGCGAGGTAGACTCTGACCTCTTCTGAACAGGGACCGCTGGACCAAGGGACAGACCTGGCTCCAAGGTGACAGGATGTTGGAATCCCCGACCTGCTTTTGGGATGTGAGAGGCTTAAGACCACACCCCATTCCGTAGCCTGCTCTGCGAGTCACCTAGAAGGTTGAGGCTCTGACTCAGAGGGTCCCAGAGGACCCCAGCAGAGGAACCAACAAAGGTGGGAACTCTGTGGCCACTCGCTGCCCGCATGTTTAAAATGCGGGAGACCTGGGGCCGAAGGTTGCAAAATTGGGTCTCGAAGAGAGCATTATAGGGGCGTGTTTAACCTACTTAAGGGCACTGCTCTCTAGATGCTGGAGGAAGGGTCGTTTCCGTGCAGCGTATTAATCACAAATACTTTTTATCTGTTCTTTGAAAGCAGTCTCCCAGAGCCAGGCTAGCTTTGATAACGGTGGTGGTGGTGGTTAGCGTTCGATGCTTGGAAATAGTCGGAAAGGCACACATAATGATAGGGGTCTCGGAGGCAGTGTTCTAGAAGCCTGTCTCCAGCAGCTGGGGCCTGCGCAGTTTGGTGGCAGCCGGCTTATCAGAAACCCCAGGTGAGGATCTCAGGGTGATGTGGTGGGTGACGCCTTGGGGCACTGAGATCCTAAGGTGACCTTGGAGTGGGTTCGGGTTCATGTGCTCCGGCTTTCCTCTGTCCGCCCACCGCCTCCTCCACGGGCTCACTGAATCCCGCTGCTTTCTTGAATGGCCTTTGCATAGGCTGTTCCTCTTCCCGAAGCTTCTTCCCATCTTTCCCTGAGAGGATGGGAGACTTCCTCTGATGGCCCGACCTGGCTGGTGTGAGGGGTGGGGGTGGCAGGATTTGCCCTTCTCGTCTCCTCTCTGTGGCTGTCATGTCTTCGGGCTGGCATCCCAGGGCTGGCCAAGGTGCTACCTCTGTGTCCCCCCATGATGTCCTGTCCATCCTCTGTCCCGGTGTTGCTCTCACTCAGAGGTTCCACATCTGTCTCCCCGAGTGCACTAGGGACAGGGCAGGGACCGAGGCTTGCTTTGGGTTCCCTGGTGCCCCAGGGCTGGTACCCAAACACTCATCAGATGGCTACTTGAGGGAATGAATGAAGTCTGGCTTCAGGGCCTTGGCCCACATGGCCAAGCAGCTCCTCCCGTTATCCTGAATCCCCATCTCTGGGGAAGGCCCCCCACACAGTGGGGAGAATCCCAGGGTCTTCCCCTGAGCTTCCTGGGACCCCCCTTTCACCATTACCCCAGCCTGTGTCTTCTGCTCACACCCAAGCCTGGGGCTCTGCTTGCTCGATGTCCTCAGCCCTGCCCCTCTCAGTCGCCCGACTCTTGGCTGTTTGCGGGCATCTCTGGGATGCCTCGCAGCCAGGTTCTGTGGGACGAGCAGGGAAGTGTGCCCGGCTCCACGGTCTCGCGGGGCACCCGGGAACCTGCAGGGTTAATTTCACAAACACTGGGGAGCGGAGCAGGACCTGGGGCCAGGGGCTCAGAACCTTCTGGGAGGGCATGGGGCCCAGGAGACCTGGACCCGTGGGGCAACTGCAAGGGAATTCCCAGTAGGAACTCCTAAGCAGGGGCGGAGTAGTGGAAGGATTGTTTTCTGTGGGAGAACTGGAAGAGAGAAAATGGTCATAAGGCAGTGAGATGCTCCCTGTTCTGTGGCAGGTTACAATGGAGGCTTCTGTGTGTAGGTCCTGGGGTGTCCGGGCGGGGCCCAAGGGGGGCCGGCTCCCTCACTTGGCTCCCAGGGCCCTTGTTGGCAGGCGTGTCTGGCTGGGATTCTCTGATCCTCATACTCACCAGGGTAGATACTCTGTCTTTTCAGACTCAGGGCTGTGGGTCATGGCTGATGACAGCCGAGGGGCGCAGAGCCTCCAGGATGGGGGTGCAAGGGGGCTGAGCCCTCATTCACTTTGTGGGGTGTGAGATTTGCCGAACGAGCTGAGGCCATACTTTGTCCCTACCCGGGCTTGCCATGATTGGTGGGGCTGTCTCAGGCAGAACTCTTGCTCCTGACCCCCTTCCTCTTGGTCCGCAGCCAGGCCTGGCCAACCCAGAGCTCTTTCTGCACCCACCTGTCTCCCTCCTTCAGGACCACCTGCTTCTGGTTGCCAGATCTGGCTAATAAAAATAGGGTTGCCCAGTTAAATTTGGATTTCCGATAAGCCACGGATAATGCAGGATCGAGGACGTAACTTATACTAAAGACTTGTTTGTTTCGCTGAAGGTGAACCAGGATCTCGTGTTTTATCTGGCAGCCCTACAGCTATGACCTCTGGGCGGTGGGGCTGCTGGGGACTGGGGAGAGGCTCAGGGCGGGATTGGGCCTGGAGTTGGGGGTCGGGGGTCAACCCAGATCGCCAGGGATGGTCTGGGTTCGAATGAGGCAGCACTGAATCCAGTTTCCTTGGTCGGGCTTTCTCTAGTCCAGATCCCCTGTGAGGCTTGGGTGGTGCGGGGGACTCAGGAATCCTCAGTCTGGGAAGCCCTGGTTTTCAGAGATTTCCATGCCACTGTGGCAGGAGGAGGAGGGGAAGGGAAGTTGTGGGGTACACCGAATCAGACACCCAAGTTAGGATTTGCAGTCAGGGTGTGCAGAGCGAGGCCTGAGCCGTGGGAGGCTTAGAGATCCTGCCTTGGGGAAGGCGGGGCTGGTAGGGGAGGGTCTCCACTGGGTTGGGTCATAGGCCTGAGGGTCAGCCCCCTTGGAGGGATGCCTTGTCGATGTAGCACCATTTCGTGCCGCCATTGGAGGCAGCCTCCAGCCTCTGTGCTGTGCTGAGGCCCCAGGACTGTGGACTGACTACAGCCAGGAAGTAAGGGGCAGGGTCTTGGGGGCCATGTCCCTTGCCCCAAGTCTGGGCTGTGTGCTCACCTGTGAAGTGGAAAGGATCTTGCCTGAGCCTCAGGTGCTGTGATGGGGGGGGGGGGGGCTTCCAGAGCATAGATATGTGGGTCACCCCAGTGCAGGTCCGGAGTGGAGATGGTGTGGGAAGCCTGAGCCCATAGCTGGAGGCAAGGAGCTGGGGTTACCCCTCAGGCGGCTTCTCTCCTGGAGGTTTGGATGGGGCCAGGCCTGTTTTGCCGATTGGGGTATTGGGGGGGGTGGATAGTCTCAAGGTACATTTTCTGGCTTCTGCCAGAATCACCATAGAGGGGAGTCTGTATCTGTCCATCCATCTGGCTGTCACTCCACCAGCCAGTAGAAACTTACAGATGCCTCCCCCGCCCCCTCCGCAGGTCTCCAGGGTCTCAGGTCCTGGCATCCAGCCCCAGGCCTGCACGTAGGAGGGGCTCACCCTACACGTTGTTCTCTGTTTTGTCGAGGGATAAGGGATATCCAGTGAAAAGCTCAAGTTTTTAATAAGTGTGTTTTCCAAGGGGTTTGACCATTGTACACATCACGCAGCCCAGCCCCTGTCAAGATGTGGAACATTCCATCACCCCTGAAAGTTCCCTCAAGCTCATTTGCAGCCAGCCTCTTACCCTCCCCCAGTCCCTGGCAACCACTGTGTGTTTTCTGTCTTCTTTCTCTTTTCTTTCTCTCTCTCTTTTTTTTGTTTATTTATTTATTTATTTATTGGAGAGAGAGCACAACCAGGGCTCGGAGAGGCAGAGAGAGAGAGGGAGAAGCAGGATCTCCACTGAGCAGGGAGCCCGATGCGGGGCTCGATCCCAGGCCCCTGGGATCATGACCTGAGCTGCAGGCAGACGCTTAACCGACTGAGCCACCCAGGCGCCCCTCTTTCTCTCTCTCTTTTTTTAACCACTGTGTGTTTTCTCTCTGCAGTTTTGCATTTTCCAGAATGTCATGTAACTGCAGTCACACAGAATGCAGCCTGAGTCTGGCTTCTTGGACCTTTTGGTCGCTGAGTAGCCTTCCATCATCTGGCTGGGCCACATAGCTGCCCCTGCTCTGTGATGGCGGTGGCGGCAGTGGTCAGGGACCCCGGGTTTGCAGAGCCCCGCTGGGGACCAGCCCAGAGGAAGGGGTACCTTTTGCCCCTGTTCACCAAGGCACTGCCTGCGCCCCTTTCCCACCCCCATTGAGGTGCACACCTCTGTCTGCAGAGCTAGAATTTCATCCTCCGGTTCTGGTGACTCACACAGCCAGCAAGCCCCTGATGAAATTACACCTGCCTACAGCCGCCCTCACACCCACACAGCCCTCCGCCGTGCAGGTGGGCTCCTGGGGCAATGATGCTCTGAGGCCAGGACAGCTGGGGCGCGGGCAAGGGCAGCCGTCTGTGCCCGGTGGTGTCTCCCCCATCTCCGGCTGCCCCGCTGGCCCGGAGTCGGGGGGGGGTGGTCCCTGGCCGTGTGTCCCTGGTCTCCACTCCTGCAGCCTTTTAACTTGGGGTAGAACTTCTCTGTTTTCCTGAAACAAGAGCAGGGCTTGTTTCGGGATGGGGGGTGGGTAGGAAAGGACATTGAGGCCAGCGGTAAAGTCGGGAGCGTGATTTAGGGTCCCCTAGAAGGGGGCTGTGTGACCTCAGGCAAGTGACTTCAGATCTCTGTGCTTGGGTTTAGTCATCTGTAAACGGGAAAACGGGGCCAGTGAGGGACTCAGCTGTGGCCACACAAGCCGGTGGGCCTCCACAGAGGGGGGCTGCCGACGGGGAGGAGGTGGGGACATGTGTCCCTCCTTGGAGCCGAAGTAGGGCCACTTTTATCCATGTTACCAGCTAGGGTTCTAAATAACAACGTTTGCCGTCCACCTCCGCCCGTGGTCCGCGCTGCATGGACAGTGGCTGTTGTGAACATTTCCGTGGGCATCACTGAGATTTCGGTTGGCCACGGAAGCTTCTAGTCAGGCCGATTCTGGCTCTGGCATCTGCCCGCCTTGTGTGAGTTGGACAGCTGCCAGGTCGGCTGAGACTCAGTTTGACCATCTGAGAAGGGAGACAGCAGTACCTCGCAGGGTTGTACCCACCGCATCATGAGCGGTGGCGTCTGAGTGGAGGGCAGCCCACCAGGTCCTATGCGCCCCACAGGAGAGGGACGCATAGGTGTCTTGAGAGATTGGAAGGGTTTTAACTTTGTTTTTGGTAAACAAGTCATTTATTTTTCCCGGTGAGCCTGGCAGCCCCCAGCACCCCTCCCCTTCCCCTGCCCCCCCCCCCCCCGGACTCTCCCGGCCCGGTCTCAAAGCCCGCACCCCCAGTCCAACTCTTGGGCTGTACCTTGGTGGGAAGCCTGGGAGGACTGGAGCAGGCGAGGCCCATACTCGGGTGCTCCTGGGTGGCTCCCTGGAGTAGGCAGAACCCCTGCCTGCCCACCCACCCAGCTCCAAGGTGGTCCTGGCGGGCTTCAGGGGGGTCTTATGACTGGGCCAGTCTGGTGTCTCGTGTTTATCCAGGAGCTGGTTTTTCAGGTGTGCCGGCTTTCAGCAGAGAGGCCCAGGTTGGGAGAGCTAGGGCCTTTGGGAAGGGGGGGGTGGTTGCTCCTGTTTCCCGTGTGCATCCTGGCTTCTGGGCGGATAGGCTGACCACATCCTCCCTCCGGTCCTGGTCCATTGCCCTGCATATCCAGGGGAGAGATGCTCTTCCTCGGCCCGGATCACAGGCCAGAGCCCCTCCTTGGGGTTCCTTTACCTGCCTCAGGTTTCCCTCCTTGCCAGCAGGGGCGCCATAGAGCCAGCAGGGCCTTTGAAGCCAGACATGGGTTCAAGTCCCCGTTCTAAGTGCCCAGGTGCTGTGTGGTCTCAGGCGAGTGACTTTCCCTCTCTGAGCCTCATTGAGCACATGAGGGTGCTTCTCCCTACGTTGCAGTGTTCTTGGGAGGATCAGCACGTTCGGTTGGGGGAAGCTGGTTGCTCTTCCAGTTAAGAGTGTTTTCTCACCTTGTCGCATGATGACCCCAGAGTCTCGCTCTCTGGGGGCCCCAGTCCTTCCCAGAGAAGAACTGGATGCCATCTTTCCCTGCTATGCTCTTACCTCCTCTGCCCAAGGAGCCTAGAGCGTGCATGCCTCAGTTTCTGTTTTTGCCAGCTGGGAAAACCCCAGGGTGGACCTGGTTAGTCCCCTGGGGCTGGGGCTACCTGGGGGACAGTGGCTCTGTGGTGGGTTTTTGGAGAGCCCTCTTTTCCTGTAGGGATATGCCTGAGGGCAGCCTGTAGGAGGTGACTTTTCACTGGCCCCTGGAGGATGGGTGGGGTTTAGACCCAGGAGCAGTCTGGGGTGGGCATTGCAAGTACAGGGGTGGGGGGAGGGAGCGGGGAGTTCGGGGGCGTAACAGTGTAAGGGTCCAGAGACAGGAGTGATCAGTGATCGCGCCTGTGGCCGAGTGAGCGTTTTCCTGCAGAAACGGGGGGTGCTCCTCGGTGGGGCCCAGCTCAGGGCATTGTGTTGGGTCCAGGTGAAGACCTTCCTCTGATTACCTCACTCCCAAACTGGGCATGGCCAGGCCCTGCCTACTTCCTTGCCAGCCCGTGAGCTTCCCTGGGTTTCTGGAACGTGCTGTGCTTCTGTCTGGCTTCCCTGTGTGGTGTTGCTTCCCCCTGGAAAGTACTTCATGCTCCCGGTCCATTTCATCGGGCTGATTTTTACTGGCAGGTCTCAGCTCGGATGGCCCTTCTCTCTGGAAGCCTTCCCTGTGCCCCCTTCCGAGGCTGTGTGAGGTGCCCCCCTCTGTGTTCCTACAACCCCTGAATGTCCCCTAGCATAGCCCTCATCACGTCCTGTGTTCCGACTGTCCTTGGACTTGTCTGTCACTCTCCGTTGGGTCCAGGCCTTGGTGCCTTGCCCCCCCAGCTCCCTGCCCCCAGCACCCTGCCTGGCACAGAGCGAGCATCCAGTACAAACTTGCTAAGTGAGTTAGAAGCCGGCCAGGTGTCAGGGCACTCGGGGTGGGGCCTCGGAAGGTCAGGGGCCTTCTCCACCCTTCCATACTGATTCTCATTGGCTCACCCCCATCCTCCCCGGTTGCCAGCCTGGCTGTGGCTCACAGAGGCATTTGGCGGGTGGTGGGTGAGGGTGATGGGGCAGGCGGGGGTGGGGGGAAGACACTGTGTCTCCCAGGGCTGGGTGCAGCCCAGTTTGGGGGGTTTCCCCTCTGTGAAGGGCAGCTGGTGTGTGTGGAGAGAGCACAAGTGTGGAGTGTCGGGACAGTTAATCCCCTGGGCTATTTAGACACACGCTTGTGTATGTGCACGTGTGTGTGTGTGTGTGTGTGTGTATGTATGTGTGTACGTATGTGTGGCATTCTGGGGGCTGCTGGTGGTGACTGGGATAACCTAACGTTTCGCTGAAATCCGACCATCAGCCCGGCCCAGGTGCTGGCCCATGTGCAGAGGCCCCTCGAGTCCCAGCAGGTGGCACAGGGGGACCGGGTTGTGGTTAGGAGCGCGTTTGGCTCCAGGTAATCGAAAACGTCACTTGAACAGCATTGACAAGGGCTTTATGTTTTACCTCCCGAGGAGAACCCGTGGCCAGGCAGTTGGAGGCTGGGATGGAGGCTCAGCGATGCCCTCGGCTCGGTTCTTTTCCTCCCTTAGCTCGTTAGATCGTTTCGGTTCCTTTAAAAATTATTTTCTTGGAAGCATACACTGAAGTGTGCTTTCGTCGTTGTATGAATTTCACCACTCATTTCAGAGCATTTCATCACCCGGAAGAGAAATCCTGACCCATGAAGTAGTCAGCCCTCTGCTTCCCCCGTCCCCCAGCCCCTGGCAACCAGTGACTCACGTTCTGTCCCTATAGATTTGTCTATCGACGTTTCATGTCAGTGGAATACTGTAGTTGTTGCCTCGGCGTCCGCCTTCTTGTGCTCCACATCCCGTTTTCGAGATTCATCCATGCTGTGGCAGGTGTCAGAGGTCTGTTCCTTTTTATGGCTGAATAATATTCCCTTGTGTGGATGGACCGCCTCTTGCATATCTGTTCATCGGTTGAGGGACATTTGGGTCGTTTCCGTTTCTGGCTGTCGCAGATAGCGCTGCTGTGAACAGTTGCATATGAGCTTTTGTGTGAGCTGTCCTGTCTGTTCTCTTGGCGAAACTCCTGTGAGTGGAATTGCTGGGTCATAATGGCAGTTTCATGTTTAACATACCGAGGCACTGCCCGACTGCTTTCCAAAATGGCTGTGCCATTTTCCATTCCCACTAGCAGTGGTGCGGGTTCCAGTTTTTCCACGTCCTTACCAGCATTTGCTATTGTCTTTTTCATTATAGCCATCCTAGAAAGGGTGAAGTGCTACCTCATGTGATGTTGATTAGCTTGTTGGATTTTGTCTTCACGCTTATGCCTCTTGGTCACAGAGTGGCTGCTTCCTCTCCAGACCTCACACCCATGGTCCAGATGGAGGGAAGGAGTGAGGGCAGAATGCTTCTACTCTCAAAGCTTTGCCTTCATGCATGGTCTCCTCAGGGGTTTCTCCAGTTTCGCACAGGTCAGACTTTGGTCCTGTGGTGCCCCCTAACTACAGGGGATCTGGAAAGATAGAGGTGTGCCTATTGGGGAGGAAGGGGATTGGGAATGGTAATGGGCAGGTATTGCCCCTCTTTGCGCCCCGTGGCCCAGACCAGTGTGGACATCTTCGTTTCTCCAGAAGCAAGAAGAGGGATGTGGAGCACCCCTGTCCCCAACAGGTAGGGCGGGGACTTAGATCATGGGTGCCTGGCTCTTACGTGGCCCAGAGTTACTACCGACTGTCTGGGGACTTAGGGGATCCCACTTTGTGGAGTGCAGTGCCAGTCACCTAGCGTTTCTCCCTGACCCCCCTCCCCATCCAGAGACGTCTTTTCTGGTCAGCCCAGGAGGCCTGTCGCCCAGGGCTCACTCGATCGTGCCTCAGGGCCTTTGTCCCTCCCTTCCCTGCAACCAGCTATGGAACATCTTCCCTTTAAAACTGGCCTGGGCTAGACCTCAGACACGGCTGGTGGGAGCATAAGGTGGTATGGCCATTTTTGGAAAACAGTTTATCTATTATTTTCGTGGACATATTGTCACATCATAAAATTCACCATTTGAAAGTATTCTATCCAGTGGTTTTTAGTAAAGTCACAAGGTTGTACAACTGTCACTGCTGTCTCATTCCAGAAGAATTTTTATCACCCCCAAAAGAAAACCCATACTCATTAGCAGTCCCTCTCCACTCCCCCCCCACTCCCAGCCCACTAGCCGCCACTAACAGTGTCTCTGTGGATTTGGGGGCAGCTTTTTGCGAAGTTAAAACATATGCTCGGCAGTTCTGGTCCTCGGTATTTACCCAAGGGAAACAAAAACTTAGGTTTACATAAGAACCCGAAGAAGAGCAATGTCTGAGGAGGCTTTATTCATCATTGCCCCACGCCTGAGACAATCTAAGTGTCCGGCCGGTGGTGCATGGATAAGCAAACCCCCGTATGTACATTCAGACCGTAGGGTACGAGTCAGTGTTAAAAACCATGGGCGACTTGCAGGAGCTAATAAGTTAGGCTGGCTGAAAGGTGGCAGACCCAGAAAGCCATGCCCTGCTGCGTTCGCGTGGCATCTGGGAAAATGCAAAGCTATAGGGATGGAACAGATCTGGAGTTGCTTGGGGGCGGGTTGATGAGGGCATGGAGGAATTTGGGGCGCTGATGGGGCTGCCCTGTATCTTGATTGTGGTGGCCGTTACTGGAGGGTCCATTTATAAAATCTCATAGGACTCCCGCCAAAGAGCGTGGATTTCACGGTGTGTATGTTACCCCTCAGTTTCAAAAAGCCAGCCTCAACTGGACTGGCCTTTCCAGATTAACCCCCATGCAGGGTTAGCCGTTCCTTCTGCTTTAGCTGCTGCCAATTCTCCATAGACATGTTAACTGTTGGGTTTGGGTCTTTCAGGTTGGCTCACGGGACTTATGCCCAGGGCTGGGGTGGGGGGGCTTCTCTGGCGCCCCCTCCCACCACCTTCCTCAGGCACCCTTTTACCTCTGCTGTTCCCGAGCTTCCTGGATGGCGTCTGCCATGCCCTGTGCTATGGACCCACGAACCATTAGAACTGGAAGGGACCTTAGGATAGGGGGACGACCTTTCCTTTTCAGATGGGGAAGCTGAGGCCAGGGCTGGGAAGGCACCTGGCCGATTGCAGAGTTAATAGGATCAGGATCCAAAACCACATCTCGTGACTCCTTGGCTGGGGCTCCTTGCCCTCCTGGGGGTGCCTGGAGCCTCCTTTGTCTGCCGGTTCCAGGAGACTGGGTGGGCACATCGAGGCCAAACCGCTGGCGGAAGGCAGGGATGGGGGGTGGGTCAGGGGCTCTAAAACACCCCAGGCGAGGAGAGAAAGGAGTGTAGCACGGGGGGGGCTGCACATTCTGCCCACAGGCCAGAGGTGGAACGTGGTTGGTTGCGGTGGTGCGTAGGAATGGCTGGTGGCCCCCGGAGACAGGCAAGAGAGAGGGGTGCTGGCTTCTGCCCTGGAAACCCATGCCATCAGGGTAATCCCGAAGCCCCATTATGTGTCCAGGTAAATCCCAGCAGCCCCAGTCCTCGGAGTCAGCAGGGTGGGGCTGACATTCTGGAAGAATCTGCTTAAGGAGAGAGCCCAGGAGACCCTGACAGGGAGCCGGTGGGATGTCTTGGGTGGTGACCCTCTTGGGACGGGTGGACCCGGTCTCGGAGATGCAGGCCCTGGGTTTATCCTGGCGTTGTTGTTGAGTCATTGCTGTGTGGGCTGTGTCCCCCCTCAAGGCGCTGCTGAGAGGTCTGGAGACTATTGGGAGGGTGGGCCTGGGGGAGGGGACAGGCAGGTCGGCCTGCTGCACGATGCTGGAACTGGCTCCCGTCCAGGTTCGTGTCACCCGCCTCAGAGAGCCAGCTCAGAGCTATGTCAGTCCCACGAGGAGGGTTCTCCCGCTGCAGGCCTTGGAAAGCCAAACAGTGCCCTGGACGGGGGTGTGAGGATACCAGGAGTAAGGCCTGGGACCTCTCCCCACCGACCTGCACCTCTGCAGGGGCCACAGCTTTGGAAGAGGAGTGCCTTTCTCGTCCCAGGCTTCAGATGGGGGTCCTTTTGGGGCAGGAAACTAGGGACTCGCTGCTCCCACGCTTTGGGCTCTGCTGCTGCAGATGGGTGGTGGGAGCCAGGGGTGGGCTGGGTGACCCAGAGTCTGGGGTCGGTGTGGAGGGCAGGCAGTTTCTGAAATCATGCCGTCTCTGTAACCCACCCGCTGTTCTGAAAGGCCCATGATCTTGGCAGAAAGGACCCTTTCCTGGGCCCTCAGCCCTGTTTTTGGCTCAGAAAAGGATTTCTCCACACTTTGGGGTCCCTTCTGGTTTTCAGGACTCATGGGGCCTCCAGGAGCCCCTCCTGGGGCCTCACTGTGACCCCAGACCGGAAGCCTGGCCCCTTTCCTGAAGCTCCCCACCCTCTAGGGGAGGCAGAAAAGGAGCTTGTGTTAAAGAGCCCTTCTGTGAATATCTGTATGCCAGTTGCCGCGCAGTGAGCCAGGCCTGGGGAAGGGGTCTGGGGGTGCTGCTTCGTGGACCCGGTCATGGATTGGGTGCAGGTTGGTCCTTCCGGCAGACTTTGCTTTGAAGCTGGCCCCTGCCTCTTCTGGCTGTGTGACCTTGGGCAAGCTACTCAGCCTTTCTGAGCATCCCCGTCTTCATCTGTCAAGTGGGAAAAAAGCCATTGTGCTCTAGGGCCGCTGCGGGGGTTTGAAAGGACACTCACAGCACAGCAGTGGGCAGTCATACAGCTGCTGATGGTAACGATGGCCCTGATGTGATGTGGCGTCTCAGCTAGGCCCAAGGCCAAGGTAGGGTTGGGATAGAAAGGCTCTGTTGGAAGAGAAGGGCCATATGCACCCCAATGTTCATAGCAGCAATGTCCACAATAGCTAAATTGTGGAAGGAGCCGAGATGCCCTTCAACAGATGACTGGATTAAGAAGTTGTGGTCCATATATACAATGGAATATTACTCAGCTATCAGAAAGAACGAGTTCTCAACATTTGCTACAACATGGACAGCACTGGAGGAGATAATGCTAAGTGAAATAAGTCAAGCAGAGAAAGACAACTATCATATGATTTCTCTCATCTATGGAACATAAGAACTAGGATGATCGGTAGGGGAAGAAAGGGATAAAGAAGGGGGGGGTAATCAGAAGGGGGAATGAAACATGAGAGACTATGGACTATGAGAAACAAACTGAGGACTTCAGAGGGGAGGGGGGTGGGGGAATGGGATAGACCGGTGATGGGTAGTAAGGAGGGCACGTATTGCATGGTGCACTGGGTGTTATACACAACTAATGAATCATCGAGCCTTACATCGGAAACCGGGGATGTACTGTATGGTGACTAACATAATATAATAAAAAATCATTTAAAAAAAAAAAAAAAAAAAAGAAAGGCTCTGTTGGGCCTTGCTTTCACCTCCCATCACTGCTCTGTGAGGGTGGAAGGGGCAGGATGCCGTGGATGTCTGTCTTTATTGGAGGCAGAGACTGAGGCCCAGAGAGGGGAAGCTAGTCACCAGCATCACACAGCCACTGGGTTGGCAGAGCCTTGACTAGACCCAGATCTCACAAGGACTGGCCTTTGGTGAGGGGCTGCTGTGTCATGGGTCCTTGGACTCTAGGGAGGGGATGGTGTGGCCTGGACTGGGCTCCTCCAGGTTCTTCCCGTCCCAGGGGAAAACTCTCTGGAATCCTACCAGCAGCCCACAGCTTCGGGTGGGCCTGGCTTGTCCCTGGTGGCTCAAGGTGGCCAGGCTCTCCCCGCCCAAGTGAGGGAGTGGTGAGCACAGAGCAGGGCAGTAGTGAGCGTTTGCACATGAGCCCCTGTAGGCATTGCGTGAACATGGCCACAGAGCCCTGACTCCCCCACTGGGGTTCTTGTGTAATCATAGGAAGGTCACGTACACACTGCACCTCCATCGTCCAGCAAGGGACGGATGGTGGGCCCTGCCCTGTCCTGCTTTTCTCCTGTGGATCCTGAGGCGGCCAATGTGATGGAGTGCGAAAAGCTGTGTGTGTGTGTGGGGGGTGTTGGTGCACCTGCGTGTCTGTGCCTGTGACCAACCCTCCAGCCACAAGATAAAGTGTGTCATCCCCCCAGGGACCAGGTCATTAACGTGAACCAGCCCTCGATCCAGCAGGTGGCGGTGGGGACTTCAGTACGATGCCCCCGGGACAGACCGGGTGGCCAGAGCGGATACTGAAGTATTTGTGGGAGGAAGGGGCCGCACGGGGCACGGGTGGGCGGGCCGTAGGTTTGACGCATGCGCACAGCCAACGAGCGGGCCTGGAGGGGCTCCAGGCGGCAGGTGTATCTGACAAATTCCTCATGAACGGACCTCTGAACGGAGATGGCCTCCTCTCCAGAGTGCCATCACCATTTATAACTTTCCGTTTCTCCATTCCCACCTGGGAGCTCCGGGGCAGGGCTTGGGCCTGAATTGCCCCCAGTTCCGGGCCTGGGGCATACAGGTGCCCTGATAGTATCGGGTAATGAGTCGGAGCCCCAGGCATCCGACAGATGAGTGTGCTGCCCACGCCCACGGGGGCGCATGGGCCCAGGACTGGGAGCAGGGGAGGTCCCGGAATGGGGAGTGCGGGAGGAAAGGGTCTTGCAGGCTGTGGCCTTGGGATTTAAAGGAGCAGGAACAAGGGGTGTGGGGTAAGGGCATTGGGGTGGGGGGCATTGGGGTGGGGGGCAGGGTGGCAGTGACGACTGCCCTGGCATGGATCAGGGCAGGTGTGGAGGTCAGATGCCAGGGGAGGGGGCGTGGTGGTCCTTTCACCCGAGGTGGAGGGTAAGAAGGTCCTGGGAGAAATTTCCAAAGGGGTAGTTGAGCCCCATTTTGGGGTGGTGTCTGGAATTAGAAGCCAGGTCTCCCCAGCACAACCTGCAGCAGGGCAGAGCCTTCCCTGGGACCCCGGCCCCCAGCTCTGGTGGACTGGGCTGAGTGGGATAGGCAGCGGCAGGAGGGAGGGAGGGAGCGGCTGGCTGGGGAGGGCTGGCTGGGGGGGAGCCTGTGAGCCAGAGCCCTGGGATTAGATCACCCACGGTGATTAGCTTTTTTCCGCCCAGCCTTTTCCCGACAAGAAAGGGCCTGATCCTCCTCATGCACGTTGCTCATCCTTCTGAGAAGGCCTGTTTACGTCTGGCAGGGGGGCTCTCGGGAGACGCGCTCGCCCCAGGGGCTGGCACGACCCCAGTGCTGGCTTCTTCCCACCACCTCCTGACACCCAGCCCCCAAGCGCTCCAGATGCTTGAGAACCGGTCCGTGCTTTCGCCCCACGCGCCTGAGCTGCCGAGGGTCAGCCCGAACCTGGGGTGGGGGGGAGACAGGTGTCAGGCCCCCTGCCGCCCAGCCCGGTGCCCGGCCTGCCTTTCCCACCCAGGGCCGCCTCACATGGAGGAGCAGAAGTGCCCGCGTGCTGCCTGTCAGAGGAGCTGCGTGAGCTAAGCTGGAGCTGATGGGACGCAGTGATGTCAGGGCGGGACAGCAGCGCCGCTGTGCCTTTAATGAGCGCCTGTGGTCTCCGGGCCCCGTGCCAGACACTCTTCACACGTCAGCTTGCTGTCCTCGAAATGCTGAGGGCAGCAGAGTCGGCGGCGCCAGTTTGCTCACAGGGAAACTGAGGCATGGCGTATCAGCCTCCCTTGACGTCACAGGCCGGTGGTAGCTGAGTGGGGACCCCCAAGCCCAGCCACTTCCCTGGTCCTCACGCTGAGGAGCCTGCCTGGTGTGGACAGGGTGGCAGGGGGACACCACGTGGTGGGGCTGGAAGTGCCCGGGCAGGGCCGCGGAGGCCAAGGATGGTCTAGTTTGACTAAGCTTCATTTTGCCGTCTGCACTTGGACTTCCTTTGAGCTCCTCGTTTGTCCACCAAGCAAGCATGTATGGAGTGCCTGCTATGGTTCTAGGGCATAGCCATGATCAAAACAAAATTCCTGTCCCTGCGTGTGCACGTCCTGTTGGGGGGGGTGCTGGTGAGACCACCACCTCCCTGGGCTGGCTTGTGGTTTCCCTCTCCTGTCCTGCAAACACTTCCCCATCCAGTGGAATGAAGCCACCATGGGGCAGGGACCCTGCATCATCCTAGACTGGCAGAGGGCCTGGGCGGAGAGGCTCCTGGCTCAGGCTCTGCGATCTAACTGGAAGGACCTGGGAAGGCTGTGTGTGTGTCTGTCCAACCGCATTGGTTCCAGTCTTCTCATCCTAGAGAACGAAGGCCTTTGGAGCCCTCTGCGCTCCCCTGCACACCCCCACCCCGGTGTGTCGCTCCAGCCCTTGCACTACTCTGGGTCCCTTCTTCTTCTTCTTCTTTTTTTTTTTTTTTTTTAAGATTTTATTTATTTGAGAGCAAGAGACAAAGACAGTGCCAGAGAGCACAAGCAGGGAGGAGAGGGAGAAGCGGGCTCGCTGCAGAGCGGGGAGCCCGACGAGGGGCTCGATCCCAGGACCCCTAGATCGTGACCTGAGCAGAAGGCAGGTGCTTACCCGACTGAGCCACCCAGGCACCCCTACTCTGGGTCCCTTGACCAGCCTCCTGACCTCCAATTTTCCACCCTTCTCCCTCCCCTGATTCTTTGACTTTCCCCCATCCTCAGTTTCCCTCTGACTTCTCCCACTGTGTTGTCTCTGGGGGCCTTTGCGGCTCCCATATCTCTCAGGTCTTGCTCCTTCATCCCAGAGCCCCCCACCTAGCCCCCAGCCCTGATCAGGTTACAGGTGGCCCTCCTGACCCAAGGCTCTGCCTCTTGGTCCACCCGACTTTTTGTTCCCTGCTGAGCTGGGGGTACCATCCTCCACTCTGTCATCAGAATCAGAAACCTGGGCTTCACACCAGGTGGCCCCTCCTCGGGACTCCCCCGTCCACGCTGTCACAAATCTCTGCCCTTTCCTTGGTCACAGCCACCCTCCCCTCCGTCCTGCTGCTGCCCTCTGCCTCAGACCTGGCCATCTCTGGCCTGGACCATTGCAGAAGCTTGGTTACTACCCCCTCCCCGGCTCTATCTCTGTGTCTGCCGAATCCTGCTGGGATCCCCAAAACTGACCACATCTTGCCCCTGCTCCAAACTCTTCAGTGATTCCTGCCCCCTCCGTGATGACCTTCTAAGGTCCTTGACCTGGCCCTCATGGCCGAGCCTGTCTCTCTGCCCACCACTTCCTGCCCGACCTGGCCCTTCCAGCCGTGCAGGGCCCGCCCCGCCCTACCCACCACCCTGCTCAGGCCCAGCCGAGACACGTGGGCGGCTGGGCCGGTGGTTGGGCCGGTGGTTGTGTTTCCCGGGCAGCCAGTAATTTGGCACTCCTTCAGACGGGTCTCGCCGTATTTGCTCAGCATTTATTTCCAGGGAGGGGGGCACTGTGGGGGGCAGGGTGGTCATCCCCCTTGCAGATGATCAGAGCCTGGGCCCGGTTCCCCGGGCCCTGCTCCTTAGCCCTGCAAACTCCTGCTGCCCTGTGGCATGACATTCCGCTGGGCTCAGGTGTCATCTCTTCCAAGGAGCCTCCCCTGACTCGCCCCCCCCAGCCTGTGCTGCTTGCAACTCACTTATTTTTTACCTTTCACTGACATGTAACTTACTGTAAAACGCATAAATCTCAGGCGTCTAGCGTGATGAGTTTTTACCTTGTAGACACCCACGTAATCGCCGTTGGAATCAGGATGTATCACAGTGTTTTAATCTTTTTTTCTTAATAGCCTATTTTATTGTCCTTGTCCTGTCTCCCTCCCCCTCCCCCCCAGCCTGGGACTCTCCCACAGCGGGAGCACCTGTCCTGGGTCCCATGCCGTGTCCAACGAAGTGTGATGGTGGTGTATGTGCATAGTGGCCACGTTCCACATGTGGGACCACGAGTGGGGGTGTGGCCAGGGCTGTGGCCCTGGGAATTTGTGACCTTGCAAGGTCAGGCGCCCGGTCTTCGCCTGGGAGAGGGCTTGGTCCCCTCCCCGGCCAAGGGCCTCCGCAGGGAGCTGGGGCCCCGCCCGCAGAGGCCCCCGTGGACTGGCAGCCTGGAGATTAGTCTCCAAGGCCACAACGCCAGTTGCCATAGGCACGCGGCCCCAGTCCGGATTGCGATTTCTCATCCTAGTCACGCAGGCGGCGGCTGCCCCTGCCCGCCCGCCAAGGAGCCAGGAGCCGGGCTTTAAATAACGGGGCAGAAACCTGACCCTGCAGAGCCATCTGCCCACCGGAGCCTGGCCTCCCCTCCAGGCGAGGCAGATACAGGGCCACCCGGGCACCCCGTCCCACTTGCAGCACCCCATCTTTTGTGGGGCACAGAGACACGGCAGAACCTGAGTGGGAGGGCTCCCTTCGTTGTCTTGGTGCCCAGAACGCAGGCCTGGCCCGAGCCTGGTCCTGGGGAGCCCCGTCTGGGAGGTGTCTTCCCCGTTTCATGAACCCCTCTCTACCTGGGAGGGATAAAGCCGTGCCTCTTGGAACGCTTGGACTAAGAGGAGGCAGGCTTCCCACGGCCTGGGCCGCAGACCTGCCCCTTCCCTCAGCTCCCCCTCCGCAGAGAAGGCGGGAGGCCTCCCTCGTTTTTCCAGGAAAGCGGCAGGAGGCCTGTGCTTCCCTGTGCCTGCCCTTTGCCCGGCCCCTGGGCCTGCTTTCCTGTCCTGGGGGTGGGGCCGCTGTAAGGAGTGAGCTCTCTGTTGTTTCTTTCCAAATTACAGAAGTGATAACATCCTTAGCTCAGAGAACTTAACAAAAGACCGAAAAGCAGAGGGAAGGTAGGTCCCTCGTGGATCCAGCCCAGTGAATGGTATGTGCGGGTATCCGTCCCCGGCCTTTCCGTGTGTCCCCGGGGCCTGTCGTGGCTCTGACCCAGGGGCTCTTGGATGGTCTGCTGTTTCCCTTTGGTGTGTGTGCTGTGTGTGTTCATGGACGTGTGACATGCTTTGGCCAGATGCCTTTGCACATAAATCTTCGTGGTTCAGAGAGTTTTCTCGGGATCAAGTGATAGGACTGAAAGTGCTGGTCTCACCCACTGGAGGTCTGTCATGACCGCTGTCCTGGTGTTTGCTGCCTGACGGGGGATTCCAGGATCTGACGTCTTTTTAAAACCTTTTTATTGAGGAAAAAAATCTGCTCGTTATAAGTCAGCAGCTCGCTAAGTTTTTAGGAACCGAATCACCCAGGTAACAGCCCAGCTCGAGAACAGAACGTTCCCAGCCCCCAGAAGCCCCTTGCATGCCTCCTTCCAGCCAGATGACCGACATCCTGACTTCGAACAGCGGAGTTCGGCTGTGTGAGCCGCACATAAATGGAAGCCTACGGTGTGACCTTTGGCTCCCGGATGCTTTCATCATATTTGAGAGACTCGGCAGTGTTGCCTCGTGTGGTTGTGGTTTGTTTGTGTCTGATGTCTTTTTCAACGGACCAGGCACCAGGGAGAATGCCCTGGAAGCAAGCACGTGTGTGCGCTGCCCTGAAACCAGGATGCCTACTATTGGAATTGTTGCCCAGGTCAGAGACATCAAGTTTGTTTCCCAAAGGACCCACACCAGTGAATCGGAGGGAATTTGCAGCTAGCATAGCGGTTTCGCACGGGGGAGAGTGTTTTGAGTTGTGGGTCGAGCGTGTGCTGGCCGTGCAGAGATCTGAGGCGCGGGCCTTCCCGTCTAGGCCTCAGTTTCCCCAGCTGCACATGGAGGTGGTTGGGCGAGGGGCCCAGTCAGCTCTGCATGCTCCGACATCGTGTACTTGGAAGCGCCAAGAGCTCATTTTCCAAAGCGGTTGGAGCTTGCTCTCGCTGTCTTCCTTCTGTACGGCCTCACTCTCTACCCAAAGCCAACGTGAGCTGCCCTTGACCTCTCCCCACAGGACCCCCTGCCAGGTGACTTGTGGCAGTCTCTCCTTCAAGAAGCCTGCACAGACTTTCTCCAAAAGGTCTTGATAAATGGGCGACTTCCCCTTGCAGACCTCCAGGGACGGGGAGCTCAGTGCCTACCCGGCTGCCTGTTCTTCCCTCGCAGACAGCCGTCCCGGCTGGGAAGTGTTTCCGTATCTCAGGACCTCTATATTATGATGCCAGTGAGCCTGAGGCTGGTGTGGGACTTCAGAGCCAGTCATGGGCTCAAGGCTTGGGGAGGCCCTGCACGTCACCAGACCTACTATCATGGGGGTTGCTTGATAACACTCAGTAAGTGGCTGTTAATTGGGGTGAAATACCCATCACGCAGGATTGACCATCACAGCCATCTTCTGGTGTCCAGTTCCGTAGCGTTAGGTACGTTGATGTTCCGGTGCAGCCCTCTCTAGAACGTTCTCACCTGCCCACCCTGAAACTCTGTCCCCAGTAAACACTAACTGCCCCCCGTCCGCCCCCCAGGCCCCTGGCGCCCACCATCCTTCCTGGCTCTGCATACAGCTGCTCTAGGGATCTCGTAGAAGCGGAATCATACACTAGCTGCCTTTTGGCTACTGGCTTATTTTACTCAGCATAGCGTCCTTAAGGTTCATCCGTGTGTACCATATGCCAGAATTTCCTTCCTGTCTAAAAATACTAATATCCTGGGGGTGCTGGGTAGCTCAGCTGGTTGAGCATCTGACTCTTGATTCCGGCTCGGGTCCTGATCTCAGGGTTGTGAGATCGAGCCCTGCGTCGGGCTCCACACTCAGCGTGGTATCTGCTTGTCCCTCTCCCTCTGCTCCTCACCCCCCCTTAAAGTAAATAAATAAAATCTTTGAAAAGAAATAATACTCTGAATAATATTCTGTTGTGTGTGTAGCCCACATTTTCTTTATTGATTCATCCCTCAGTGGGCGCTTGGGTTGCTCCCACCTTTTGGCCATTGCAAACGATGCTGCGGTAAACATGGGTGTATAAATATCGCTTTGAGATATTATTTTATTATTACCGACATTGCTATAAGATCTGCAACTTGGAACGCGTCTGGTAAGTCACCTCTTCTAGTCCTGACCCAGCGCTTGAGTCCCCTGGGATGGAGCCCTATTATCCTCTAACACGTCTGGGCGTCCGAAGGCCAGGAAGGCGGCACCGTGAGTGGGATCACAGCAGAGGGAGGGGCAGGAGGCATTCTTTGTGTCTCCACAGCCCCTCTAGAAGGAAGCAGGTGCAGAGGCTGCAGCAGGACAAACGCCTCAGTGACAAGGATTGAGGGATGGTGGCGTTTATCAAAAGAGTTGTAGAGACTCAGGTCTCCAAGAATAGAGTCCATTTCAACTAATGTTATTCGCCTCTCCCCGCCCCCAACAGTGCAGTGGGGTAGGTCTGCACCACTGCCCCATTTTACAGATGAGGAGAGCAAGGTTCGGGGGAATTTAATAACTTGCTCATTAGACTAGACTGGAGCGCGGGTCTTTTCTCTCCTTGAATGGTGCCCAGCACTAGGGTCTTTAAAAGAGGATCGGAATGATTTATTTGCATTGATTTAGAGCCTGCCTTGTTTCAGAAGTCATTTGAAAGACTCATAAAGAAACATAAACTCCAATAAGATGGAATAAAAAAGGCACTAAAAACAAGAGTTATGGCCTCAGACGGAGCCAGAAGTGCATATAATTTGAAAACGCATACCGTGGGATCTGTTTCCGTTAGGCACGTGTTCAGCGGCAAGTAACCCAACAAATGGGGACTTGAGAAGGGAGGGGTCTGTTTTCTCCTATAACTAGACATCTGGAGGTGGGCGGCCCAGCCCTGGGCACCTGCTCAGCGTCTTCAGAGGGGCCAACACCTCTGTTTTCTGGCGCTTCATCCTGAGTGCTGACTTTGGTCCGTTTGGCCTAAAGGGACAGCAGGGATTGGGCAGTGGGCACCTGCTCCATGGGCGGGGGAGAAGAGGGTCACCTGAGGGTCTGCTCCAGACTCCTCAGTTCTTGCCGTGGGTACCAAACGGGACCTGTGTTCTCTACTCATCAATTGGAAAGGGAATCTTTTTTTTTTTTTTTTTTTTTTAAAGATTTTACCGATTTATTTGTCAGAGAAAGAGAGCACAAGCAGGGGGAGCAGCAGGCAGAGGGAGAGGGAGAAGCAGGCTCCCCGCTGAGCAAGGAACCCAATGCGGGACTCGATCCCAGGACCCCGGGATCATGACCTGAGCCAAAGGCAGACACTTAACCGACGGAGCCACCCAGGCGTCCCTGGAAAGGAGCTCTTGGTCTATTATAAAATAGACCAGGCCACAAAAACAAATGGGTGATTTTCTAACCAGTAAATGCTGATTTCCTAGGACGCTTTGTTTTTGTCATTTAAAAAAGTGTGATGTCCAGCGTGATGAGTTTTTACCTCTGTCTACACCTGTATATATGGCCACAGGGGAAAGAAACCTCCATTAAAGGTGTCTTAAGTGGGGCGCCTGGGCGGCTCCGTCGGAGCGTATAGCTCTTGATCTCGGGGGTTGTAAGTTCAAGCCCCACATTGGGTGCAGAGATGACTTAAAAATAAAATCTTTAAAAAAGAAAAAAAAAAGGTGCCTTAAGCAATGTGGACATTTATTACCTGACCAGAGGTGGTAGATTCCAGGTCACGAAGGGCCAGGTTCTTCCGTGGGCCTGTGGTGTTGTCCTCCACGTGATGGCTTCACCTCCTGGGCGTGCTCCTCTCGTGGTCCCCACATTGCTGTCACAACTGGGGGAGTCACATGCAGAAGAGGAAGGACATCCCTGGTTTCAGTCACAGTCTAAGAGCAAGGAGAACTTTCCTAGGAGCCCCTCGAGTCTCAGTGGCCAGAATTGGGTTACATGCTTCCCCTTAAAAGCAATCCCAGGTAAGGGAATGGGATTGCTTGGATCTAAGCGATAGAGAATGACCGAGATTTGCTGTCCCAAGCACCTGCCATGAGATGCCAGGTCACAAGGAGGGCTCTGTTAGCGGGGAGAAGGGACCAGAGCAGGGGCTGGGACTCAGTGTCTTGACCAGGTCCGGACTGCCTTCCAATGTACTGTGGCTGGTGTAAGACCCCCCTCTGGCTGCCCCACCTGGGTCCTTCCCAGGCAGACAGGAGTGGAACTCAGAGCTTTGGCCTGGTGTATTTCCTGTGGAAAGGGTGGACAGTGGGAGGGGGCAGGAATTCAGGGCCCCAGGCGCTTCCATCCCCACGGGGGAGCCCCCAGGAGAGAAGAGGAAGTATCCAGTGAAGGGGGGGGGGCGGGCGGGGCTGCTGGGGAGGAGAAAATTCTCCCACAGGGGGAGAATTTTGTTTGTTCTCTCAAGCTTCTTTTTCAAGAAACACAAGCATATGGTGGCGGATGGTGCGGGGGCCGTGTTTGGGTGGTGTGTGCTCTTGCCTTTGCCTTTTGCGTGGTTGAGTGCATTTTTTTTTTTTTTAAACTGGCTCTTGTGCCCAGCTGGTTCTTAGGGCACTGAGACTTGAATCAGAAGCGTTCCCCTGGCATCCGGAGAAATCCAGCCCTTTGCAATGGTGGTTCTGGAGTTTCCAATAAGGAAGGGATTGGAGAACTTTCTGGCAAACCCAGGCCTGAGTTCTGTCGAGTTCTGAGCAGAGGAATATGTGTCTGGGGGGTTGAGGACGTGGACCAGGACTCGGGGGTGGGGTGTGAGGAGGGAAGGTGTCCTGGATTTATTTTATGCGACATAGTGCCATAAACGTGGTGCCTTAAAGCAAACAAAATTTATCCTCTTCTGGAGGCCAGACCCCAGATCAGGACCGCTGGCTCAAAATCAGTGTGTCAGCAGAGCCATGTGCCCTCTGGACGCTGTTGCGGAGAATCTGTATCTCGCTTCTTCCAGCTTCTGGTAGCCTCTGGCATCCTTTGGCTTGCGGCCGCGTCAATCCACTCCCCGAGGCCGGCAGATTCTCTGCTCTGCTTCCCACGGCCTTCTCTTCCCTGCGTGTCAAACCTCCTGTCTCCCAACAAGGATCCCTGTGATGGCATTCAGGGCCCACCCAGATAATCCAGATAATCAGTCCATCTTGTGGTCATTCATTTAATCACCTCTGTAAAAGGGAGTTTGTCCATAGAAGGTGACATTTACAGGCTGCAGGGATTAGGGCATGAGTGTCTTCTGGGGGCCACTTTGGGGCCTCCCATGAATCTCTAAGGGCAAATTAGAGCGGGCATTCCTGGACACGGGCTCTTAATAGATGCCGTCTAGGAAGAGGAAGGCCCATGGTGGTTCCCCTCCTCTTCCCAGGTCAGCTGTGTCTGAACTGGGGGGCCCTTGAGCGCATGCATGCGATACCCCAAGTATCTGTCCAAGCTCTAGCCACCCTCCCAAACAGCTGCCCATTGGAGGTGCGGCTGCACTGTATAATCTGCACGTGGGGTGTATCGGTTACCTATCACTGTGTAACAAGTAGCCCCAAACTCAGCACCGTCAAACAGCGGTCATTTCATTCTTTAATCTCTCAGTTTGGGGCTTGGCTGGACTCGTCCTGATGGTTCTCACTCAGGATCCCCTGCACTTGCAGTCAGAAGATGGCTAGGGTTGGGGCCGTCTCAGAGACTTCTTCCTTGCTGGCGGCCGGCCCGGAAAAGAGCAGGGTGTCCCCAGGCATCACTAGATCTCCCCTCCCCACCATCTATCATGGTGGTTTCGGGATAGCTGGACTGCTGACGTGTCAGCTCGGAGCTCCCATACCGAGGGTCTCAGAGAGAGAACGAGGGTCCGGGAGAAGCCCAGTGCCTTTTGGGGACCGGGCCTTGGAGGTCATGTGGTGGCAGTGCCAGAGCTCTCTGTGGGTTGGAAGTGAGTTATGAAGGCCCGTATTCAAGAAGGAGGGGAACTGGATGTCTCCACTTGTTGGGAGATGTGTCCGGTAATTTGTTGTCATGCTGAGAGCCACAGGGGGAGGACACACCAGAGAAGGGGCCCCCAGGGGCCCAGAATGGGGATTTCTTTGCCCAATGGACCCTAGGGGCCTGAGCACCCAGAAGGTATTCTGGGGCAGATTCTTGCTCTGGGCGGGATGTGTCCTCTTAGGCCTGCACACTGCTGTCCCAGGGAGGGGGGCTGGAGCTGGGCCCTCTGAAGTGCAGCCCCGGGGTCCAGGGCTGAGGGGGGGACGGCGCAGAATCTGACCTTGGTCTCTGTTGAAAAGGCTCAGGGATTTGTGCCAGCTCCCCTCCCTGCCTCCGTGAGGACCCCATATATGCCCTGCTAGCTCGTGCCTCAGTGCCTTTGCTAGTGCTGCCCCCTGGCCAGAGTACCCCCCACCTCCCCCACTTACTTTCTTCTTGTCTCCTGATTCTTCCAAACCTGCATAAACGGGCCCTCCCCACCAAACACCTTCCTGGTCCCGTTCTATGTACTAGGCTGGTTCTCGGCAGGTCTGGGGGCACACGGGAGCTGGTGGGCTCATGGGGGCCCAGATACCTGTGCGTCCTGGCAGAGGGAGAGTTGCTGGGCAGGAGGAAGGAGCTGTGGGTGTCTAGCCAAGGGGCAGCGGGCCAGCCAGGGAGGTGAGGACCAGAGGCACCAACATGCCTGATAACAGCTAAGAGGAAACCAGGCAAAGGGGAGGGATGTCTCTTACAAAGGACACGGAGGTGCTGGCTCCCAGAAGCCAGAGGACAGGCATGTCCAGAGCCCTGCAGGCTGGGGTGGGGGGCCCTGGAGAGAGGACAGTGAGGTCAGGAGCAGAGGCAAGGTCAGCTGGACAGAACTGTGGACAGGACTATGGCCAGGACCGTGGCCCCCCGAGGGCAAGGCTTGCTTGTGTCCTGTTCATCCGTGTGCCAGGCAGGGTTGTCCTGCCCAGGCTTGGGCTGGCCTCTCTGTGAGGGTCTCCCCACACTCAGAGTGACCGTGCCTGGGGATTGGCACCGGGAAGACTTGCATTGAGCAAGCCGTGTGTGCACCTGTGCGTGTGTGTGAGTGTGTAAGCGTATGTGGGTTGCTAGTGCTCACACTCACCGCTGGGTTAACGAGATGCTCGTTAGGTACCCCCCCACCCCCCGCTTCTTGCTCCATTCCCACAAAGGCCACCGAGCATCCACTCTGATCTTAGAATTAGCACTGTAGAGTGAATGCTGGGTGAGTACAACCAAACACTTCCCTTTGCTGATGGAATGAAGGTTGTGTATCTGCAAGCCAGGCTTCTCCCCTGTGCCACAGAAATCACCTTTCCACCTGTGCTCCCAGAGAACTCCTATTCACCCTTCAAAACCCCATCTCAGTATTCATCAACTCTGGGAAACCTTGTTTGGAGACCCCTCCTCCCCCAAAGGTAGATAAACAGATGTGAGGAACCCCTTTCCCCGGTGTCAAGCTCCGTAACTTGGGCACGCTTCCCCACTTGTCCTCATTTCACGGTCTGATAATTCTCTGTGGACAGGCCGGCCCTGTGGGCACTAGGAGGCAGGTGGGGCCATCCGAATCATTTCCAAGTCTGCCTAACCCTGGCCAGGCTCCCAGGAGGATTGAATAAACAGAGTGGGGTGAAGGGAGGCCGGGGAGCATCCTGCCTGAGGCCTCCTGAGAGGCAGCCCGGCCTCGGCCTCTGCAGGCTATTCCCACCCTGCCTCAGCAGAGCGCACTGCCTGGGGACCAGGACCCGGCTGACGGCCAGGCGGAGGTGTGCTCTCGGCTCTGTCCCAGGGCAGCCCAGCTGGCTGTCCGGTGAGCACCCAGTGTAGCCCTCGGGGATCAACAAGTATGTGGAAGGGAAGGAGGGAGGCAGGGGCACCCTCGCCCCTGATACGGAGGGGCCTGGAGCAGACCCAGCTCACGGGTGGCCCCTCGTTCGCCACTCCCTGGCATGCTGGTCGTAGGAGAGCGGGCAGTGTTGGCTTCATGGTTCAATCCCAAACCCGTGGGGGCAAGGGACCCTCCCTAGCCTGGTGAGCCAGGCCACATGCTGTCACTATGGCGGGGGCGGGAGGTGGGGGGTGCTGCTCTTGTTCCGTGTGGATTGTGCACACACTCTCCTCTCTTACCCGTCCCCACGCATGCCACCGCTATGCTTTCTGTCTCAGACATGCGCGCAGATGCGCACTCAAGCCCCCGATTCCTTAAGCACGTCCTTGTCTGGCTCCAGCAGGTGTGAGGGGAAAAGGGGGAGAGGCTCCGGATTCCCAGTTAGGCCACTGGCCAGGGAGGCAGCCGCCACCGGTGGCCCCGGGCTCGAGGGACAGGCCCGCTTCCTGCAGGCCCTCTGGGGGTCTCCTTGCCTGGGCCCGCCTGGGCCCCATGGGCGAGGAAGCTGAACGCTGGGTGGGCCCCCCTTTCCCTGTTGGCCAGGCCACGCCCGCCAATCTGTTGGCCTCCCAGAGGGAAGTAGTTGCAGGCTGCATCGCGGGGGGACCCTGATTTCGTTGGGGTGATCTGAGCTGAGATCCCGCCTTTTCCGTATCCTGACCCTGGGGTCTATGGTCAGGGTGCTCGAGGCTCGAAGTCCTGCTCTGGTTGGAGAACTAGCCAGACATCAGGGTCTCACCAAGCCCGAGTGTATGGAAACGGCCATGTGGCCCCCTCCTTCACTTCCCTCTGCTGTGTCCCTGGCAGGGAAAGGGGCAGCCGGGTCCCTGGAGGGACCTCCTTGGCACTTGCTGTTTGAGGCCCGGGCCCCTTTGGGTGTCCTCTGTGTGTCACTCTGAGCCCCAGGGCCCACAGTGTGGAGGACGGGCACCTGGACGCTTGTCATCGAACGCACAAGCTCTGCCTCAGTCTCTCTGCTGGCCTCCGTGGGTCTCATCGGCCACCCTGCTGGCCGGTCACCGCACCTGGGGTTCCGCCATGAGCCCCATGCCTCAGAAAGAGGAGCCTTGCCCCACGTAGGATCAAAAAGGGACTGGTTGTATCAGATGTCCCGAATGTCATTCTGGCTTTGTCACTCCCTCTGAACAGGAGGTCCTATAGGTCTTGGTTTCTTCAGCCTTAAAATGCGCGGAGTCCCCTCCATCCTGCCTGCTCCCTGGACAGAGGTCACAGATGTCAGAATGGGACAGTGCTTGTGAATGGGACAGCAGTGTCTCAGGGGGCCCTGGTAGATTGCTATGGTTGGTGGCCGTGAGGGTGGCTCTTCAGCCCGGGAGAGGAAGAAGGAGTTGGCAGTGGAAGCAGGGCAAGGAGGGGAGGGGAAGTAGGGGGGAGGTTGAACACTTGGATGAGGGAGCATCCAGATGCTGGTGGGGAAGGGGCGTTTTAGGTAGGCTGGGCCGAGAGATTCCTCTGCAGCCCTGACTTTTTTTTTTTTTTTAAGATTTTATTTATTTATGTGACAGAGAGACAGCCAGGGAGAGAGGGAACACAGCAGAGGAGTGGGAGAGGAAGAAGCAGGCTCTCAGCGGCGGAGCCCGATGTGGGACTTGATCCCGGAACGCCGGGATCACGCCCTGAGCCGAAGGCAGACGCTTAACGACTGCGCCGCCCAGGCGCCCCTGCAGCCCTGACTTTTTTGCTTGCACACCCCTCTCCCACCTCCAACCCCATCAGCCCCGTTCGCCTCTCCTGCTGGGCCATGTGTCACTGCGAGAGATCAGGTGCCTGCCAGAGCGAGCACCTGTCTCCCCAGGCATGCAGGCTATGGCAGCAGAAAGGACAGGCACAGGGACACTCCCCACCAAGCCTCCCAGCTGGCCTGGAGCGCCCAGTGCAAGGTGTTTGGGATTAGAGACCCCAGCCGAGGTGCTGTCTGCTGGTCCACTGGCTCCAGGGCCGCTGGAGTGGACTTTCTGGGTCTGGCCCCCACTGGAGACAGGTCTTCCCTGGGTCAGGGCAGTAGGGACACAAGCACTTGGCTAATCTTTGGCTTGGAGACCGGGCTGGCCTCCAGCTCTTGGCGGCCAGCAAAGCGGCTGCTGTCTGGGCAAGGAGTCCCCAGCTACGGGGGGAGGTGGGCAGCAGGCAGGAAGAGCAGAACTGCTCAGAAGCTGGAATTGGGATGTTGGAGCTGGAACTCCAGAGATCATCCTGGCTGTACCTGGCTGTGCGTCAGTCTCCCCTGGGAATTTACAGTGTCCCGGGCCCTGCGGTTGACCTGTCACCTCCGGGTTTCTAGGGGGTGGGGCCCAGGAAGCTGGGAGATGGAGGCTAGTGTCGGCAGCGGCTGGGCTACCTGCCTTCTTGCTCACAGGTGCAGAATGATGGTGCAGGTGTCGCACAGGAGGGTTTCCACAGACCGGGGACCCAGCATCTTCACCCACCCTAGCCTTCTAGTGCTTCATAGAACAAGACTCTGGCCCATCCCTGGTCTTCAGACAGGTCAGGAGAGTGGCTTCCTCCCAGCCTTGAGATCTCCCTGGAGAAGAGGTCCTGTCTCCTGTCCCCTCCCCCGGGAGCCACCAAGCCCATCCCTCACCTGATTAGGTAAAATCGATTTTTTGGACCTGAGGATAGGCCCTAGTGTCCCATCACTTCACCTTCCCATCTGTCCGTCTCATTCTCAGTATCTGGGAGGGACATTTGGGCCTCTTGGTCCCTGTGTCTTGGGGTGACCAGTGGTCTCAGTTTGCCTGGGATTGAGGGGTCTCCCAGGACAGGGGACTTTCTGTGCTAAACTCAGAAGGGTTCTGAGCGAAACAGGGCAACTTGGGGTCACCCTAGCCGTGCAGCAGCCGTGGCTTCAATCTGCTAATCTTTCTGTCCCCCCACCCCCCCGTCCTGGTGAGTGTGAGGGGTACAGTCCTCCTGCCACTTCTTGATGGACAGGAGTGGGCCTAAGAACAGACAGACAGACCGTATCCTCAGTACCCACCGGCTGGGGGCCTCTGGCAACCCCTTCCTTGCTTCTGCGATGGGGGATCACGTAAGCAAAGAGGGTAACACACGCTGGTGCTGCCCCGCAGACAGGAGTCCCGGGTGCCGGTGCTGGGGTCCTGGGCCGGGCAGAGGAGCACCTGCCCAGGGCACCTGGCTGACCAGCAGCCTCCATCACTCTCAGTTCCTGGACCGTTCCTCCGCGATCCAAATGCATCCAGACTAGCCGTGTCGCACATTGCTTCTTTTTTTTTTTTTTTTTTTTGAGAGCCTTCCAAGCCCAGACTTGTCACTCTGCGTATAGCTTGTGACCATCCCAGTTCCTGCTGCCCGTCACACTGGCTAGTTCCCTGAATATTTGTTGCGTGCACCCATGAAAACCCAGGCAGGTGTTCGAGGCAGCGGGCGTCCCATGAACGTGGCAGGCACGGCCCGAGCCCCCCAGGGCTCCCATTCCTGCTGGGGAAATCAGGCGAGAAGCACATGAACAGGTCCCTTCAGATGGCAACAAATTCTGTGCAGAAAAGAAGAGATTCTCCGCAGATCATTTTAGAAAGGAGGGAGAAGGGAGCCAGGGATGAAGCTTCGGTTTGAGCCCGAGCACCCGAGTGGCCGGCCGGGGAGGAGCAGGTGTGAGCGGGGAAACGTGGGACCTGCTCCAGTCGAGTTGCTTGTTAGACACTGAAGAGGAGGTGGCGTTCAAGGAGAGGTGGGAGAGAGAGAAACCGAGAAGCACCAGCCTCTAGGTGACGTTAAGCCAGAAGAGTGCCTGGCAGCAAGGGACAGAATTGGACAGGGAAGAGGAAGGGCCAGGACCGAGCTGCAGCCCACCAGTGGTTAGGTTAGCAGTCAATGCCAGCGGTTAGTTTAGCAATCAATGCCAGCGGTTAGGTTAGCGGTCAGTACCAGCGGTTAGGTTAGCGGTCAGTATCAGCGGTTGTGTTGGCGGTCACTGTCAGCGGTTAGGTTAGCGGTCAGTGCCAGCGGTTGGGTTGGCGGTCAGTGCCAGCGGTTGGGTTGGCGGTCAGTGCCAGCGGTTGGGTTGGCGGTCACTGCCAGCGGTTGGGTTGGCGGTCAGTGCCAGCGGTTGGGTTGGCGGTCACTGCCAGCGGTTAGGTTGGCGATCAGTACCAGCGGTTGTGTTGGCGGTCACTGCCAGCGGTTAGGTGAGCGGTCAGTACCAGCGGTTGTGATGGCGGTCACTGCCAGCGGTTAGGTTAGCGGTCAATGCCAGCGGTTGGGTTGGCGGTCAATGTCAGCGGTTAGGTTAGCGGTCAGTGCCAGCGGTTAGGTTAGCGGTCAATGCCAGCAGGGCGAGTGGCCGGGAGGTGGGAGGTAAACCAGATGTGTGGCCCCCTGGCAGCCTCGGAGAAGTGTCTGTCGTGGGAGAGAGGGTGCTTGCTCACGGCTTCCCTGCTCACCTCCCAGCCCTTGCAGGCCTTGTCCACCCAGGATCCCGAGGGCAGCTGGCCGTCCCTCCCTACTTGTCCCCTGCTTCAGGAGCCAGCTGCCCGTCCCCCGACGTGATGCTTCTGGTGTCCTCCCCCGAGTGCCCCAGAACAGCATTGGGCGCCTCCAGCCTTGCCCAGCCCTGACCTCCGTGCTGCGGTGCGCGAGGGCTCCGGCCGTGGCTGCTGTCCTCGCCGCCTTCACCGACCCCCGGGACGCTCTCCTGTTTATGCTGGTTTATGGCTCTCATCCTCCTGTTCTCTCTTCCGCATAGCTTGGTGGTTTTATTGGGTGATTTTGCTCCCAGGCCCAGCGCTCTGGCGCCTCTGGCCCATCCTCAGCTGCTCCAGCCGCGTGGAGCCTGCCCCTCTCCCCGAGGCCGCAGGCATTTCCAGGGGGGTCTTCTCCCTCCCGCCTCCTGAAGGGCACCCACCTTCACCCCGGACAAGGAGCCAGGGGCTAGCCCAAGCCAAGCCTGCCTTTCCTCCCTCCCTCCATCCTTCCCTCCCCGAGTCCCTGGTTCCTTCCTAAATGGATTAGGACTTTGCAGGAAGGAGCCACCAGCTGTCTGGGGCGGCCCGCAGGCCACGGCTGTCTGGTGCCTCCTGCTTTGCCCTGATTCAATTTGGGCCGGGAGGCTGGCAGGCTGAGGTCTTTCTGGGAATGGCTCAAGGGGGTGGCTGAAGGCAGGGGAGAAGCCTTCCAGTGCCCCAGGCAGGTAAACCTCTCAGCTGGTCACACGGCAGACCCTCCAGTGGGCTTCGTGCCGCACAGGGCCCCAGGCTGCCTGTGGGTCCCGTGAGGATGTACCCCCTACGTGGCCTGTCACGCCCTCCACGTCCCTTAATACTCCGGGCTTGAAACATTTATAGAATTGCTTGAAGAAATACATCCTGTAAACATTTCGAAGTGAACCCAATTCACATGTGGGCCAACTGCTGACTGGCCGGTGGTTAAAGTCAATATTTATTCACAGCCAAAAAGCAGGCTCGGGGCAAACCTGAGGCGGGGGCCAAGTTCAAGCGCGTTCCTAATTCCTTTGTATGTTTCCACGACTGCAGTTGGGTCACTTCTCACCTTGTACGTGTGACGCACTCTGACACTCGTTCCCTATCGTCGGTTCATGATTCACAAGAGGCTTACAGCC
Organism: Ursus arctos; assembly: GCF_023065955.2. Lineage (NCBI taxonomy): Eukaryota > Metazoa > Chordata > Mammalia > Carnivora > Ursidae > Ursus > Ursus arctos. The sequence continues at coordinate 94,227,659 of NW_026622874.1, read as the reverse complement.
TGCGGTGTGGACCACACCCCGCCTTGGCCCGTCACGCACGTTGGGCCCTGAGCTGGGCCCTGGGGGTGCAGCGATGACCGGCAAGTCACTAGTCCCTGCCCCACAGAGCTTTGGGTCCGGGGGCCAGCTGCGGTAGCAGAACACGCTCTGGGCTTGGCCCCCTTTAAGACATCAGGCCTGTCCGGTGCCCCCATCTGCAGAAGCAGGGAGGCCAGGGTCCAGAGACTCCCTCTGAGGCCTGCAGCCCGGCCCCTTGCTTGTGCCCCTGACCTGGCCACCAGCACCCGGCCTGGGGCCCGTGCACAGGGCATTAGGGGAGCTGAGCCCAGAGAGGGAAACAGAGGGTCCCTGCCTCCGCCCTCTGCCCTCTCCTTTGCTTGGATCGGGGAAAGGGCAGCTGCTCCGAGAAAGGCTCTGGCACTGGGGCAGCCTGTGCGTGGCCCCCCGGACCTGTCTCCTAGGGTTCTGGTAGGGGAGGGGCAGGACGGCTCCGGAAGCGGGGGAGGCTGACCTTTGTGTCTGGTAGGTGGTGCAGGGGCAGCAGGCCTGTCCCCTGCCTGGGGGAGCCCTGACGTTGGGCCCTGGTCTGAGGGCGCCCCAGCAAGGGGAGGGCGCACCTCTGTCCTCCAGGAGCCTCATGACAACAGGACAAAGTCCCGTCTTGGGGCAACCCTGTCCTGAGATGAAGTGGCCTCCACTCTTTCTGAACCTCTGAGACGGGGGCTCCCAGTCCTCAGGGCAGTGGCCTTGCCCGTTACAGCTTGATAGAAGGCTGTGACGGAGGAGCCTGGGGACATGTGGGAGGCCGGCAAGGACACCTGACCCAGCCAGGGCGGGAAGGGGCAGGAGGTGGGGCCGTTGAGGGCATCCTCTCAGCAGAGGTGGTAATTAAAAGCTGAGTGGGCATTCGGCAGATGACAAAGGGGCCAGAAGGCCACTCGGGTCGGGGAGAGAGGAACCTATGACAGCTGGGAAGCCATGAAGGACGTGGGTATGTTTGGGGGGCGGTGATTCTTAGAGCACCCCGAGTATGGGGTGTGAAGGGGGAGTTGGATGAGGGGCAGGAGTCCGAGCTCACGTGGGCAGTAGGGAGCCATGGACGGTGTGTGAGCAAGGAAGAGCCATGGCCAGAGCTACGTGCAGGGGAGACTTGGCATTGAGGTACCAGGCAGACTGGTCATGGTACTGAGCTCAGCCCTGGAGTTGCAGATTTGGGGGCCGTGACACGGAGCGCACTCCTCAGTTACCCCGCCGCGTGCGCCCGTGCCTGCCCGGAACTGGGTGCAGGCTCCTCCCTGTCTCAGCCTGCCGGGGCTTTAATGCCTTCGTGCATGGAACCCCTTGGGGAAAGGGGAGGCCAGCCCTTGATTCATCCAACCAGGGAAGTAGAGGCGGCCCTGGGGGTCCGGGGGCCTGGCGGGGTTGGGGTGGCATCCGCGGAGTGCGTCACGCCCACCTCCGCTTCCTCCCTCCATCCAGGTGACCATGGCCTTGTTGGGGAAGCGCTGCGACATTCCCGCCAACGGCTGCGGGCCCGACCGCTGGAGCTCCGCCTTTACCCGCAAAGACGAGATCATCACCAGCCTCGTGTCTGCCTTAGATTCCATGGTGAGTGCCCCGGTCCGCCCTGGAGGAGCGGAAGTCCCGGCCTTTGTCAGCAGACGTCGGAGCTCGAGTCCCACCTCTGCCACCTCGGGGAGGGGGGCCTTCAGTCACCTGAGACTCACTGTCCCCATCTGCTTACATGGGGGGGGTGTTAGGGGGAAGGGAGGCTTGAGTGAGGCCCAAGGACATGAAAATCCAGCCCTGGAAATCAGCTCGGGCACTGGCCCTGGTCCCCTGGTCCCCTCAGCCCTCATCCTCATTTTGTCACCTTTTGCCATTCAGGTCCTATCCCTGGGAAGGTCATAGGTCTCCGTCCTATCGGGTTCCCCCCGAGGAAAGGATGTGTATGGTCAGTGACACATGAGAAACCTGTAATCCCCGATGTTAAAGCAAGACCTGTAACCACATCTCAGGACCGGGAGAGAGAAACGGGCCTCGTAAATTACTCCTCTGGCACCATTGCCTACATACCTAAGCCTGTAGTGGTTTATCCCAAATAATAATGTTATTTTCCTGGGGGAAAGTTCTGGGACAGAGGGTAGGGGGGTGTTGGAATCTGTCTGGCGTCCGTTAGCTGCACTTTTGCATGTTAGGGTGGTGAAGTTGAACTTCAGAGAGGGCAGCACCTTGCCCGGAGTCACACAGCATGACCAGTTTTGTGTTTTTTGGCTTTTTTTTTTTTTTTAAGATTTTATTTATTTGAGAGAGAGAGAGAGAGCACAAGTGCGTTGGGGAGCAGCAGAGGGAGAGGGAGAAACAGGCTCCCTGCCAAGCAGAGAGCCCGACACGGGGCTTGATCCCAGGACCCTGAGATCATGACCTGAGCTGAAGTCAGACACTTAACCAACTGAGCCACCCAGGTGCCCCGACAGAACTTTTCCATCCTCACAGAAAGTTCTGTTGGACAGCACTGCTCTAGAGGGCCTTACAGAGGCTCAGAGGAGGAGCAGTGCCCCCATAGCTTGCGGTGCATGGACGAGACATGCTCCCCTGTCCTTGGGTCCCTTTCTGGGTTTCCTGAGGGAGCCCAAGGGCGACACTGACCCTTGCTCAGTGGTGACTGGACTCTGGCATCCTCCAGGGCTGGGGGGGCCTGGGGCCTTGGGTGGTCTGCAGGGGGTATGGGGCCAGACCCTCTTCCAGGCCTTTCCTCCAAGCCCTGTTCTCTGTGCCTCTGGGGAAGTCAGTTCCCTGGAGAGTGACCACACAGGGAAATATCTCCTCTAGCTGCAATGGCCACACTCGTGTGTCGGGAACAACTGACTCTGTTTGTCTCCCTTGCTTGTTAACGTTCTATAGCATTGCCACGGGGAAAGTGAGCAGCGGGTTTTTATTTTAATTTTATCAGGAAATCAACACACACCCCTCACCATAGGAGATCCCAGGGGACAGGCCTGTCGGCTCTGCATTGTCCCCGGCTTCCTCAGCAGAGTGACTCTAGGCTGAAGCTGAGAGGCGTAATTATGGCCCAGAGAGGTTGAGGAACCTGCCCTAGGTCACACAGCAGCAGAACTAGGATGAGAAGCCAGACTTCCTGAATGCCAGCAGAGCACTACTGAACTGACATAAAAACCAGCATTTACGGGGCTCTGAAAGCATGCTGAGAGCTTTGCAGGCAGAGATCTTCTGCTGACCTAGGTTGGAGGGCTGAAATGCTGGTGGTCTTGGTCGCAGGGCCCCCGGTCTTAGGGCTTCCCATGCAGCGGGCCTGCCAATCCCTCAACTCTGGGGCTGCAAAAATGACCTCTCTGCTTATGGACCCACACGAGATACCCCGGTTTCGAGATTCCTTCCTGCCTGCCTCGCCTCGCTGAATCCCTACAACCAAGCCCACTGAAAGCCTGGGAGCTGGGCTGCTGGTCCCCATTCTGCAGATCAGGCCCGGAGAGGGGAGTGACATACATCACAGCAGAAGCGGCTGATGTGGGATTGAAACCTGGAGCTGCCCGAGCCTTGGTTCTCCTGGGGCGCCCCCCCCCCACCTCCTCTCATTTAGGACTTTAAGAAAACTGGACAGGATTGTCCCTGGGGCTGGGGCCAAGTTTCAGGCAGGAAGTCCCGCTGGAGCAAGGAGGACCTGGGAGGAGAGCAGGGCAGAGGCCCTGTGACTTTGTTCTTCTCGGGGCTCCATGACCTGTCTTCTCCCTTGACCTTGGCCAAGCTTTGTCGGGGGATCATTCACGCCTTCCTCCTGCAGAATCTGACTGAGAACCGTGGAGGGGTGACCTCTCCCTGGAGCTGCTGGTGGGATCTCAGGCAGCTGGGAGCATCCATCCCACCCGCAAAACTGTCACTGGAGGTGTCCCCAAAGAGGGGGGACCTGCCCCTAGGCTCACATCCCTTGCTCCCCCTGCAGTGCTCAGCACTCTCCAAGCTGAACGCAGAGGTGGCCTGTGTCGCTGTGCATGATGAGAGCGCCTTCGTGGTGGGCACCGAGAAGGGGAGAATGTTCCTGAACGCACGGAAGGAGCTGCAGTCAGATTTCCTCAGGTTCTGCCGTGAGTACCCCAGGGCTCCAGTGGGTGGGGCCCGTAGTCCCCGAGGGCCGGAGCTCTGGTGCGTCTCTGGGTCCCCAGAGCAATACCAGGTGGCCGTGTGTCGGGGGCTGTGCAGGCGTCCCGATGTGGCATCGTCGGGGCGTGAGTCCTCCAGCAGCCCCTTGGTCAGTAGAGGCCGGCCAGACCCACACACATCCATGTGCTTGTTGACAGAAGGGGACACTGAGGCCCAGTGTTGTCCAGGTCCTGTGCACCTCTGACACAGGGACTGGGTGCCCTTGCTCAGCTCACGCTTATTGAGCACCTGCTGTATGCAGCACCCTTCCCAATGCTAACTCAGTTATCCCGACGTCGACCCTGTGGGTAGGCACCGTTGTTATAGTAACGATCTCGGAGCCACCTCGTGGTGGCTCTTGGGGACGAAGTGACTGAGGACACATGCCGCACCAAGGAAATGCTTGATATCTCAAGTGGCTAGTGATGTTGTGATCACTAGTGATTACTCTGGGCCAGGCCGCGTGCTGTTTACTTTCCCCAGCAGGCTCAGGAAACCGCACCTGTGTACGAGGGAGAAACTGAGGCACAGTGCGCATGAGCCACTTGCCCAGGGACACACAGCCGCTAAGTGATGGAGGCCAGGTTTCTGTGCTGAAACCCGTGCTCTTTCTGCTACACCCCTTCCGAATCGGGGAGGGGCAGCAGGACACCCCTCCCGCCCCTCTCCTGCCCTGGGAGCCCTGCCGGAGGGTCCTGGTCACTTGCAAAAGAGAACAGCACTCAAGAGCTGTGAGCCAGGAGCCCTGAAGCAGGGGGTCGTTCTGAAGCCCCCAACTCCTCAACACTACTGCTGGGGCCTTTAGACCCTCGTAACCCAGCGCCTGCCTCTGTGTCGTCCCTCCTGGCATCCCTCATCCTCTACCCGGTGGCACGGGGCCGAGTCTAGCTCACCGGCTCTGTGCACATTCTCCCCTCTGCCTTTGTCCCTGCTGCCCCCCACCTGGGAGGCCCTCCCTCCTCTCCTCTGCTGGCAGACGCCTCGTCAGCCTCCGTGTTCACATTCTTCCTGCCCAGGGCTCATCTGTGCCCACCCCTAGTCACCAACGCTCCCCCTACCCCCACCCCTGTGGTTGCTCCCCACACTGTGTCAGCTTCTCATGCCCTAAATTTCCATCCATGCTCCTGGTAAATTCATCAGCCTCACCTTTGTGGTGGATTAGGTCCCGCAGGGTTAGGGACTGGCCTTCAGTGCTGAAGGCCAGCCCCCAAGCGGCCACTCGAGTCCACGAGTTGGGACTCCGAGCTCTTGGGGTTACGAGCAGGCCCTGAAGTCAGGCTTCTGGGGCTCCGTCCTGGCTCTGCCACCTGCCGGCTACTGGGCCTCAACGTCCTTGTCTGTGAAAGGGGAGGACAGTGCTACCCTCCTCGCGGGTCGATCTGAGGATTAAATCAACCTAATACAGGCGAACACAGTGCCCGACACTGGGTTCACACAGAGGAAATGCTAGCTGTTGTCCTTGATGTTACTCACATCTGCATTACACGTGGGGTCTGGAGCCTGGCTCAGCCGTTTCGGGGAAAGCTGGCCCCCAGCACTGGGCGGATCGTCACTGGGGTCCAGCTGCTTCCCCAGCCGCCTCCACCCCTACCCCCACTCAGCTCTCAGACCCTGTCCCCTCCCCGAGGTTGGGTGGGGGCTGGCCCAGGGAAGAGTAGACAGTGGCAGGGTCCTGTGGCCCCCAGTTGGCCAGACTGGGGCCTGGGGAAGGTGCACCTGGCTTCCCGAGCCCGGCAGAGCCGCTATTTATAGCCCCGGGAGCTCGGCTGGTTTATTTCAAGCTCCGCAGATCCCGGGAGAGGAGCAGGCGCCCAGCTGCGAGGGGGCCTCGGGGCCCTCCTCTTGTCCCCTTTCTGATGCAGTTTCTAGCATCTGCCTACCCAGGAGTCCACTGACACTCCCCGGGCCCCACCCTGGCCCAGCCTGGCAGGCACGCGCCTCATTGCAGCCCCTTGGCCCCCTGGTGGGGTCCCCATCATCTCCTCATTGGGCAGAGCAGAAAACTGGGGCCTCAACTGTTTAAGACAGCTTTAGTGTCAGAGCACAGAAAGGGGTACATGGAACATTGGTTCAGCCCCAGTTCTGAGCCAGGCCGGTTGGTCTTACGTGAGAGCCCACAGACTGAGGCCCAGAGAAGGAAGGGACTTGCCCAAGGTCACACAGCAAGGTAGAGGTGCCAGGATGAGACCCAAGCCCTGTGCTAGGCACTGGGAACTCGGAGATGACCAGCCCTGGCCCCGGGCTGGGGGTTGGGGCAGGGCTTGCTCACTCATCCATCCTTCCTTCCTTCCTTCCTTCCTAGTCCGTGGTGAGTGCCCCGCTGCGGGGTTCAGCACGGGGCAGGGATATCGCAGCTCACTGGGCAGGGGGTGACACAGGTGCTCATCCTGGCCCGGCGTGCTCTGTGTCCCATAGGAGGGGCCCCCTGGAAGGAGCCGGAGGCAGAGCATCCCAAGAAGGTGTTGCGGGGCGAGGGTGGCGGCCGGAGCGTCCCTCGGTCTTCCCTGGAGCACGGCTCGGACGTGTACCTTCTGCGGAAGATGGTAGACGAGCTGTTCGATGTTCTTTATAGTAAGATCCTTCCTCATTCCATTTGGGGCCCCCAGGCGGGTGGGAGCCCCAGTCCCCGCTCTGCTGAGGCAGCCCCTCCCTCATCTTGCATCCCCAGGCATGGCTCTTCTGCCCCAGTCCCGTTTCCTGAGCCGCCGTCCACACTTCCCCGGGCCCGCCCTGACACTGGTCACTGCCACCTGTCGCCTGGAACTGGCCCTGGGCTGGCCCTGGTCTCCTCGCCTCCAGGCCGGCTCCCTGCTGCCCCCACCTGTCCTGTGACCAAGGGCATCTTCCTAAAGCACAAGTCTGCCCAGGAAGCTCTTCTTTCCACGGCCTCAGGGGCTCTGCGTCGCCCTCCCCGCCGTGGCCGGTCCCTGCCCCCCTCCAGCCATGCTGCCCTGCCTCACAAAGCCGCTTCTTGTTCTCCGGCCCACTCTGGCTCCGTTTTGCACCTCGCCTCTGCACCGCTGTGCCTTTTGGGACTGCCTTCCCCTCTGTCTGGCGGACACCGTGTTATTCTCTAAGGCTCAGGCCTGGGAAGCCCCCGCTACTGGCTTAATGCCTCCTTTGGGCACCCGCTGTGCTCTGACCCCTCACTAGCCCAGTGCCCTCTAGGGCCGGGGTCTGTGCCTGCCCCTTCCGCCGTCCCCAGCGACAGCGGCAGATGTCCGCAGGGTGTTTATTGAATGACTGAATGAGAGCTAACTTAACTAGTTAGCCAAGTCCTTCCTCTGGGGGGTGGGGAGGCGGGCAGGCCTGGCCTCCCTCAGAAGTGTCCAGTTGCAGACTCTCTGGTCCAGTGGTAGCCGTCACAGTCTCTAGGGGACCTTGGGCAGTTCCCTTTGGTCCCTAAGGGTCCCAGCTATGGCTTTATTCCTTTCTGTACCGCAGCCTTTGGTTCTGTGGAGCAAAGGTCTAAGGCATTTCCTGCCGTCGGGAGGAAGAGGAGGCCTAGGTGGGATGGGAGGCCCAGGGGGGCACGCTGGTCACCCTGGAATGGGAGGACTTGTCACATGTGGTTGGCTTTGCCAGCTACAGGGTTTGTGCCCACAGCCCCCTGCACCCCTGTCCACTCTGCCCTGCCCCACCCCCCACCCCGTTGCCCACCTCGGGTGGCATCTGAGGTGAGTGGCCTCTTTCTGGCTCCAGGAGGGGCTGCATTGTGGGAGTGACAACAGGCGTCCCTGATCCCAGGCCCCTTGGCCATCCCACCCCCTCCTTCCCCAGTCAGTCTCCCCTCCACTCACCCCTTCCTCATCCCCACCACCTTCTGTCTGTCTGCTTCCTCTCTGAATCTGCTCTTCCTGTTTCCTCTCCCCTCCCCCTCCTCCTCCCTTCCTCTCTGTGGCTCTTTCCCCTGTGGTCTCCCTGCTGCCCTCCTTTCTCCCTCCCCCATGTCTCCTCCTAAAGCTCCTGCCCACAGCCCCGCGGCCTGCTCTCCCCTCCACCCGGGTGCCCGGAGAGGAGAGAATGGTGACGGAAGCCGGGAGCCCCGGCCCACACACAGAGGGGCCTGTGCCCAGCAGCCGCCCACCCCACTCAGCCTGCAGGGCCTTGTTCTGCGTGACTTTCACAGGGAAGGGGCCCATGGGGTCCAGTTTCCCGGGAACCCGGCACACAGGGAGTGACTCAACGTGGCCCCAGCTCCAGGGCACGCCCAGCCCCTGCCCCAGCCTGGCTGCCCTCTCATACTAGACCCTCTCCTTGACCCCCTTCCCCACAGGCGAGGCCCTGGGAAGGGCCAGCGTAGTACCCCTGCCCTACGAGAGGCTGCTCAGGGAGCCGGGGCTGCTGGCCGTGCAGGGGCTGCCCGAGGGCCTGGCCTTCCGGAGGCCGGTCGACTATGACCCCAAGGCCCTCATGGCCATCCTGGAGCATAGCCACCGGATCCGCTTCAAGCTCAAGAGGTGAGTGAGGCAGTCAGCCTGGGAGTGGGCCCAGAGCCTGGTGGCTGGACTGTGAGGGCCAGGCCAGGATGGGCCCGGGGTGGGGGGTGCGACCTGCTTCCATGCTGGCTCAGCCACCTGGGGCCACTTACCCAGTCACGGGGAGGGGACTTCAGACACCACGGGGGCCCCCAGTTGTAAAAGCTCCCAGGCTGGCGATGGAGGTGAGGCAGACCCCCAGGTATAGAGCATGATCTGAACAAGTGATGGGGGGTGGGGGGCATGGGGGTTGAAGGCCAGGGCCCAGCTCTTCCAGTGGCCCAGCCGTGTGGCCCTGGGCACATCACAACCCTGCCCCAGGCCTGCACCCCCACCTGTAAAATGGGGACCGGCTCCTGGCCTATGTACCTCACAGGCCGTCATGTTGTGCAGAGGCGGGCTGGGGCCGGGAAGAAGGAGCCACGACCGCCGGGCCAGGTGTATAAAGCTGTCACGTGTCCTTCTCTTGTCCACCCAGGCCGCTTGAGGATGGCGGGCGGGACTCGAAGGCCCTAGTGGAGCTGAACGGTGTCTCCCTGATAGCCAAGGGGTCTCGGGACTGCGGCCTGCATGGCCAGGCCCCCAAGGGGCCACCCCAGGACCTACCCCCCACCGCCACCTCCTCCTCTGTGGCCAGCTTCCTGTATAGCACTGCACTCCCTAACCACACCACGAGAGAGCTCAAGCAGGAGGCGCCCGCCTGCCCACTTGCCCCCAGCGACCTGGGTCTTGGCCGGCCTGGGCCTGAGCCCAAGGCCTCTGGTGCCCAAGACTTCCCCGACTGCTGTGGTAAGCTGCTGCTGGGGCCCCTGAGTCTGGGGGCGGGACAGAGTTCCCTCCTGTGGAGGCACCCTCCCTGGGCAGATGGGGGTGCCCAGCCCACGCCCCCCCCGCCTGCACCAAGCTGGAGGAGGCCTGTCGGGACAAGGGGCTGGGACAAGACCTCTGTGAACAGTATCATTGGCTTGGGACCAAGAGATGTTCGAGGGGGCGGAGTAAACAGGCTAATCAGTCACAAGCATTTAACGAGCACCTACGGCATACCCAGCCTGGATTAGGGATTCTGAAAGCATAAGAGAAGGGACAGCTGGGATGAGAAAGACTTGGGTTCCTATCGTGGCTTCTCTGTGTAGAGGCTGTGTGCCCCCACTCAAATCTCTACCTCCCTGATCCTCAGTTTCCCCAGCTTTAAAGTAGAGATGCCAGTAGGACCTCTCAGAAGGTTATCATCATGGTCAGATGACAGGGCAAGTTAGAAGTGCACATTCTCAGGCCCTGCCGCCATCCTGCTGCATCTGGAGCTTTGGGGGTGGCTGAGGGCCCAGCCGTCTGTGTTTAAGTCTGCCGCGTGGCTCTGATGGGTGCTCAAGTTTGAGAGCTGCTGTATTAGAGCAGAGTCCAGTGCTTGGTACACAGTAGGTGCTTATAAGTTGTACTTAACTGTTACGACAAGGAGAAAAAGGGACTTCCCTCCCCCCCTCCGCACCCCCTCTTCCCAGCAAATATTGGGCTGAGCAGCGGGATGGGACTTAGACACTTAAATAGGTGTCACCACCTGTCCTCAGACATCCTCATCCTGGCCTCCCTGATCTGCCGTTCGGAGAGCAGACTCCCATAAGGAGTGTCTCAGGCCTCTGGCAGGGAACTTGCCTTGAGTTTACGATCCTAGGGCTGAGTTCTGAGGTCTCCTTGATGGGTGAGACTGTCACCCCAGAGCCAGCGTCCATGCACCCAGGCCAGATCGGGGGGCCCACCTTGAACCTGTGCCTTTCCTCTCCCTTGTCCAGGACAGAAGCCCCCCGGGCCCGGTGGTCCTCTCATCCAGAACGTCCATGCCTCCAAACGCATCCTCTTCTCCATCGTCCATGACAAGTCAGGTAGGACGGTGCCCACAGCAGCGCCCCGACCAGAGCAGAGGTCCGGGGCTGGGGGTGGTGCATCCTGAAATGGCAATACGTCTGCTGGGTCTTTGTGAGAGAAAGGAGGGATGGCTCTGCACAAGGAACTTGTGAGTAAAACCAGAGTGTAGCAGTTAGGTGTTGCTGTGTAACAAACTGCCCCAGATTTAGCTTAAAACAGCAAGCGTTTACACATTATAGTGTGTGTGGTTCCAAAATTCAGGAGCAGCTTAGCTGGGTACTTCTGGCTCAGGATCTCTCTGTCATGAGGTTGGACTCAGGATGCCGGTAGGGGCTGCAGTCATCTGAAGGCTCGACTGGGGCTGAGGATCCACTCACGTGGTTGCTTGAGCGTCCTCGGGATGTGGTGGCTGGATTCCTCACATTAGCAAGCCACAAGAGAGTAGGGAGAAAGCCCCGTGTCTTTGATGATCTGTGTTGGAACTCATCGGTTCTGCCGTGTCCTACCCTTAAGAAGCCAGAAGCGAGCCAGTCCACACTCTCGGGGAGCGAGAGGAATTAAACTCCACCTCCTGACGACAGGAGGATCAAAAAATGATGTGGACAGATTTTAAAAGCACCTACAGCGTATTTAGGATTCGAGTGTACCAAAAGGGAGGACGCGAGACTGTCCAGCAGTTCTGCCTGGTGGGGGTCTTGGCCTCGCCTTCAGTGAGAGGCTCTTTAAGAAAACCTAGTGCCCTGAGATCAGAACGGAGACCCCCAGTGCCCCAAACAGGGTCCGTGCCTGGCAGGGAGGAGACCTGGGGATTCAGGTGTAGGGGCATCACGGGGGGCCATGGCGGGCAAGGGGTACCAGCTGCAGTGGAATCTTACTGGGTACTCGCTGGGTGATCTCAGGAGAGATACGCAGCCTCTCTGAGCCTGGTTTTCCTTCCTCCAAAATGGGAATACTGTCTCTGGTTTAAGAGATGTCAGGAGGGATTAAATAGGATATTCTGTAGAAAGTACTCAGCACAAATAAGCCCTTAATCAATTAAAGAAGGGGGACTCCTGGGGACCTCAGTCGGTGAAACATCTGCCTTCAGCTCAGGTCATGATCCCATGGTCCTGGGATCGAGTCCCGCATTGGGCTCCTTGCTCAGCTGGGAGCCTGCTTCTCCCTCTGCCTCTCCCTGCCGCTCCCCCTGCTTGTGCGTGTGCGCGCGCACGCTCTCTCTCTCTCTCTCTCTCAAATAAATAAAATCTTGTAAACAACAACAAAAATAGTCAAATAAAGTAAATAAATTAAAGATAGTATTTATAATGGTATTATAATAAGCCAGATGACGGCTCTAGTTATTAACAGTACACGGAGGCAGAGGCTTTGGTTTCGTGGAAGAGGCCGGCAGGGCTGAGGGCCTGAGGGAGGCCACAGGGCCAAGGCCGGGTAAGATCCCAGATGTACAAGGCACGAAGGGTTAGTGCCTTTGAGGTCAGGACTCGGCGGCTCCCTACTGAGGGAGCGCACCCTCAGACCTCCTGCCCGCCTGGGGCAGCAGACACCCAGGAGAGACAGGCCGAGGCTGCTGAATTGGCATGGCCCCCCGGGGGCCAACAGAGGCAAGAGGAGAAAGCGGGGGAGGGGGGCAGACCATCCGAGCACCCTGGATTTGGGTAGGGCTGCGTCCTGGAAGAGGCTGGGGTGTGTCAAGGGCCGAGATGGGAGGGAGCAGAAGAGCTGGGCCCCTCTGCGGGACTCTGGAGGAGAAAGCCCAGTGGCCTGCAGTGTGGCTGTCTCCGGGGCCCTGGGCCCAGCTAGGAGGGTCCAGTGGGGGGGCGGAGGGGGGCGCAGACGCTCATCGCGAGGGGGCCAGGCCGTGCGTTCCCTGCTCCGGCCCGCCCTCACTTGTGCCTCTTGTGTTTTGATAGAGAAGTGGGACGCCTTCATAAAGGAAACCGAGGACATCAACACGCTCCGGGAGTGCGTGCAGATCCTGTTTAACAGCAGATATGGTGAGTGGGCGGCGTGGCCCGCTGCGTGGCCCCAGCAGCGTGTTGAGCAGCTCATTACGTGGCAATCACTCGTGTTCCCTAACATGACAGCGGGAGCCATATGCTGGCACCCGCGCACCGGCAGCGCTCATGTCGTCTCCTGTCTGGGTAGGGGGCGGTTGTGTCAATATTTCCCTTCCAGACTTTTCCAGGGGGCGGAACTGATGGCAGAGCCCCAACCTTAGCTCACCTGTGGGAGGCGGGCAGGTCAGGGGCACCCTGCAGAGAAGACCCAGGAGAGTGGCCTCACGTACTTGCAAGTCCCTGTCCCCTGGCCTTTGTGCTCGGCCCTCTGCCTGGCGTGCCCTTTGTGTGTTTGGGGAGCAGGCTTCCACTTGTTCCTCGAGACCCAGCCTGGGCTGGGGGGGGGCCCTCAGGGCCCTGATGGGCTCCTCTTTGTTACACGTCCCGCATTTAGGACTGCGCCAGCCCTTCTGTGTCCCCAGCACCCAGGACTGAGCAGGGCCCAGAGCACATGTCAGCCCTCTCTGCACGTGGAGGGGGGGATAGCTGGGGCAGGTGTGTCCTCCCCGTGGTCCAGCTTCATGCTGCATGGTAAGCAAAGCCACTGGTTGGCTAGAAGGCAGGGTGGGGGCCACCAGGTGGTCTGTAAGACCTTCCTTCTCTGGGTGCTCGGACACTCCCTCACCCCCACCCCCACCATGCGCTCCTGCACCCATTCGCCTCGTCTCCCTGGCAGTCCTTGCTCCCTCTGCCTATATGGGGCTCCCCCTATAAGCTCCCCGTAAGCCCTGGTTGATGGATGGCCGCAGAATGGCCCTGGCTTGGGTGGGTGGCTTTCAGTCCCAGGGAGATGACACAAGTCCCCAAGATGCCCCCGTGAGCCCACGGGTGTGCCATCACGCACCACCCCCTGAATGGTGCAGCCCTGCTGTGGGGAAGTCCCTCTGCCCATGGGGCCAAGGGAGGAGAGGGACGATCGCCACCCAGGACTGCAGACGGAGAGGAGAGGCAGGGACCCTGGGAGCTCCCTGAACACGCATGGTCCACGAGGAGCACTGTGCTGGGAGTCCACCAGGAGGTATTGGCCGCCTCCCTCTCTAACCTTGACCTTCTCACCTTGTGCGGAAGGAACAGGGTGGGGCTTTACCCTCCTGTCCTCCTTCTCTCCCCTTCCCTCCTTCTCTCCTGTCTTCCTCTTCCTCCCTCCCCTCCTGCCTCGGTAAAGAAAACCCTCTCTCTAATACTTGTGACACTGGAAGAGGGGGTTTTCCACAGTAAGCAGATCTCCCTCTGGGTGTCCTACAGTTCAGGCCTGACACTGGCCACCCGGAGTGACACAGACCCCGCAGGTTAAGGGCTCGGTCCCACAAGACGGCCCCGTAGTTAGTGGGTCCCCGGGGCACCCACACTTCTGTCCAGCTTCGCTCCACATCCACAGTTCCTGCGACCCCCGCCTTGGGTGCGGACAGTCTGCTGTGAGGGCAGCTAGAACTCGGATGAGCTGTGAGATGACGAGGTACATAGGGTCTGGAGCGCACGACCTTCCGTCCTCGGTGGAGTTTGGGGTGCACCCTTCTGGCACAAGGATCCACCAACCCCAAAGCTCTCTGAAGCCCTTCATTTGGAGTTTTTACAGAGGTCCTCTTAAGTCGGCAGGATTGATTAAAATATCGTCCGCTGCTGATTAGCTCCATCTCGGCCACTTTCCCCTCCTGGGAGGTGGGGCTGAAAGTGCCAACCCTCTGCTCACGTGGTTGGTTGCCCCGGCAACCGGTCCCCATCCTGAGGGCGCTGGGGGCCCGCCCCTCATTATCATACACTCGGGTGGGTTGAAAGGGGCTTATTAGGAAAAACAGGACACTCCTCAGCCCCGTCACTCAGGAAATTGCCAGGGGTTTGGGAACTCTCAAGCCAGGAACCAGAGCTGAAGACCATACGGATACTATTTCTTAGGTCACCTGTCACACTTGCCCCCTGCCTTCTTTTCTCTTCTCACACATTTACTGGTTTGCTCGCTTTTATCAGTCAGGCATTTTAAGCCCCCAAGGCTGTGCTGGGCACTCAGGCCAGCGCTGGTTTCACGGTGCTCCAGCCGGTGCCTGGCGATGTGTGTATAGGTGTATGCAGTGGCATGCAGTAGGACGAGGTGGTATACAGTAGTACGCAGGGGTGGGGACCCTCGGAAAGACAGGACAGCTTTGAAGAAGGTGAGGTCTCCACAGGCTTGAGGAGTCACGGGGGGCTTCACGGAGGAGGTGCCCTTCGATCCGCACTGGGGCTTTGGTGGGCTGCTGTGGGTTAGGGTGGGGCTGAGCAGGGCTCTGGAGGCCTAGTGAGGAGTCTGGGATAGCCTGAGCACCTTTGACAACCTCTGGTGTGGTCTCTCTGGCTGACCCACTCCTCCCCTCCAGGCAGGTGCACACTGGTGAGCAGTAGGGGGAGGGGATCTGGGGAGGGCTGGCTCCGTGTGCCTTGCCTCCAGTCTTCTTGCCTGTTGCATACTCTGGATGTTTCCGGAACGCTGAGCCTTTTGCGGATGCCAGACCTTGGCCTCACCACATCCAAATCCAAAGAGGAGCGCTGGGCTTGGAGTGGTCCAAGCCCCTTCTCGGGCCCCTTCTCGGGCCACAGCTCCGTCTGAGCTTCCCCTGCAGCTGCTCTGGGGGGAAGGACGTTCCCCAGGAGGACTGGGGACGTCCCTGGGGGTGAGGACCTCATGTGGCAGCCTGAGGCATCCCGCAGACCCTGGACGAATGGATCCTGCTCCTGGGTCTGCCCTTCTGGCCACCAGCTCTGGGTGAAGTGGGCCGGCAATGGGGCTGGGGGTGCAGCAGGGGAAAAATAAAACAAAGAAGAAATGGGGGGATCCCCAGCCTTCAGGATGCCTCAAGAACATTGGCACCTGGGAGATGGTTGAGACTCTGCGAGGGACTGAGTCTCCTGCCTAGTGGTTGCTCTCTCCCCTTCTCAGGGGGCAGAGGCTGGAGGCCAGGTGGGGTCCCTTCCGTCCGCTGGGTGTCCTCACGGCCGAAGAGACAGGCCCAGCAAATGACATGAACCTGAGTGGAGACGAATGCACATCGACTCGCCTCGCCGAAGCCATGGCTCACCGGCTGGGGCTGGGGGGTTGGGGAAGCAATGGTTTGACAGCTGTTGAGATTTCGAGGGTTTAATTTGACAACGAGCTAAGTGTGGCTTCACAGTAGGATCTGGCTGCCAAAGCCGCCGACGCAGACCTGGCTGCATCAACAGAAAAACAGTCTTGACGGTGCGCCAGGCAGGGCCCCAGGCAGCTCTGCCCTGTCCCGGCCAGGCTGTGGCTGCAGGGGAGGCCAGCTCAGGGCTGCCACTTGCTGGGACACAGGCAAAGCACCGTGTGGCCGGAGGAGCAAGGCCAGGGTGGGGAGGGGCCTGAGGAAGGGCCCGGGGACGTGGGACCCTCGGGGGAGTTTGGAGGGACGAGGCAGGAGGGAAGTGGACCACTAGCCCAGCTCAGGCCCCGGGGAAAACCAGGGACCCCAGAAAGTGCCATCCAGCACATAGTAGGTGCTCAAGAAGTACTTGGTACCTGAATGAGTGGGAACTTGGAAGGGGGTGGAAGTGAATAAGGTGGCCCGAGACCAAACCCAAGGGTCTGGAAGGAAGAAAGGAACAAGTCACCACTTCCTAAGCCCGGATTCTGTCTACACTGCTGTGGGCAAAGTTGTCCGCGTCTCGTTTCTGTCCCTGATGAGTGGGAGGAATGCCGGATGCCTCCCTGGAGGAAAGAGCACATCTGGGGGGTCAGAGGAGTCCTTCCGGGAGCCACCTCAGGCCTGGGAACTTCCTTCAGCCATTCATTCTCTCGCAGAGTGTGGAGAGCAGCTAGCCTGTGTCCCATCAGCTAGCCTGTGCCCCATCCTGTCTAGATCCCAGCTGTGGAGCAGTGCCTGCCCCCTGCTCCCGTGGAGCTGAGGCTCCAGACAGTGAACCAGCATACAGATGAATATGTTTCTAGTGTAAGGTCACAGTAAATGTGGGATGGACAACAGAGCTGGGTGTGCCACGGAGAGACGGAGGGGGCTCTTGTCGGCTGATGAGGTGACGTTGGAGGGGACCTTTAAATGGGGAAAGGGAGGAAGCGAAGTGTATGGTGATCTGGAAGAAGAGTGTCTCAGTAGCCAGAAGAGCATGTGCAAAGGCCCTGGGGTAGGTGTGTGTCTGGTCTATTAGGGAAGCAATAAGGAGGCTGGAGAGACCAGGGTGAGCAGAAGGGTGAAAGGAGGGACATCAGGTCAGATGTGACGGGGTCCCGGTCACATGGGGCCTCGTAAGCCCAGGTAGGACTTTGGCTGTCGCTGAGGGGGATGGGAGCCCGGGGGCAGTTTTCAAGAGGAAGCGCCATGTGCCGTGTGCCGGGGAGGGGGCGGGGGAAGGTCGTGGTGACCGCGGCCCTGGGGCCCCGCATGTCCCTCCGCTTCCGTCCGTGCTCAGCCTTGCCGTTGCCCTTCCAGCGGAAGCCCTGGGCCTGGACCACATGGTCCCCGTCCCCTACAGGAAGATTGCCTGTGACCCGGAGGCTGTGGAAATTGTGGGCATCCCGGATAAGATCCCCTTCAAGCGCCCCTGCACCTATGGGGTCCCCAAGCTCAAGCGGATCCTGGAGGAGCGACACAGCATCCACTTCATCATTAAGAGGTACAGGGTGGGGTGCGGGGCCCAGGCTCGGGGTGCCGGGGTGTCCGGGCTGAGCGGGGGGCGACAGCAGGTGTGAGGAGGGGCCCCCGGGAGGTGATGATGGTACCGGGCTAGAATGAATGGGTTCTGACTCGACCAAGAGAACAGGTGGGCCTGGGAGAGGGGTCGGGCTCCTTAACCTGCCAGCTGTGCGCGCCCCCCCTTCCTGGCCTCTCCTGAGGCCTGAACGGGAAACGGAGGCACCGTGGCTGGCTCCAGCGGGCCCTCCGTCAGGTCTTAGTGAAAGGTGTTTGAAGAAGAAGACCTGAGGCCTTCGAACTTTCCTGCCATCAGAAAGTAGCTCACCTGAGCTCAGGTGGGGCGGGCCGGCCTCTCCCCTTCACACCCCACATCAGGCTGCCCTACCTGCCGGTGCCCGGACCGCCCTCCCTGTCCTCCCAGGCAGCTGGCTCCCCTGGCACAGGTGTGGGTGGGTGGGGGAAGGCAGAACACGATGCGTTCCATATCGGCAGCCCCCCCAGTGTGGCTGGGTTGGTGGGGGCAGAGGGGGAGGCTGCACTGCCCATCCCCCAGCCTCGCCTTCCGACTCCAGCAGGGAGTTTGCCCCCACAGCTGGTTGGACTCATGACCCAGTAAGCATCAGGGTCCCCAGGCAATGCCCACACTTCCCAGGATGCTTCCTCCTCGATGGCTAGAGATAGTGGGGTGGCCAGAGGCCATGGTGTCCAGCCCCCTGCCTCCAGGCAACATTGTGCTGGCCACTTCCCAGCCATCTGTCCGGGAGCCCTGTGAGGGTCCGCTCCCTGTGTGTGCGTGTACTCTCATGTGTGCTTGTTAGACTAAAGGAAGGACTGAGGGCAGGGACTGTGCTGGGCTCATCGCTGACTCCCCAGCACCTAGAACAGCCCCTGGTATGTGGTAGAGGCCCAGTGTGTATGTGGGGAATGAATGAGTGAATACATACTTGCCCAGGGGGGCAAGGAGGCTGGGCACGGGCAGGGGCAGGGGCTGGGGATCCACTCTGAGAGCCCGGAGCTGTTCTCGAACGATGGGAAGGACCTCTACAGGGTTGCTGGAGGCCAGAGCGGGGCTGGGAGTTGTGGCGTGGGCAGCAAGCCCTGGAGGTGGGGGGACTCAGGAGGAGGACGTGGCATGGGCCTGGCCGGCATGGTGGGCAGAGGGAGAGAGGCGGCTGCATTCGGGGTGCATTCGAGCTCAGCCGTTTTTGCCAGTGGGTGGAATGTGGGATTGTGGAGGGGAGCACGGAGGCCAGGATCACCCCGTGTGTCTGAGTGTATGATTGGGGGAAGCAGGGGTGGGGTGGGGAGTTCACGTGGGGTGTGCTCAGAAACTCCAGAGAGAGGTCTGTGTTGGAGAGAAAAAAAAATCTGAGAGTTGTCGGCATGGGCCATGAAGGACTCATAGAGGTGAGAAAGGGGGTCCCCATTGAGAGGAGGAGGAGCTCCTCACCTGCTCCCCTGTGGCAGTGGGGCCCCATCTGAGCCATCATTTGTGCCCTCACAACCCTGACCGTGGGGTCCCACTTGACAAATCCCTCTGGCGTGGAATTGAAATCAATCGTCAGGTAGTGCTTGCTGTTGTCTCGCTTAAATCTCTCTTGCTGCTGCCTGAGTCCGTTTCCTTCTGTTCACTCTTGGTAGGGGGACGGGGGGCTAGGCAGGAAGACAGCTGCAGGGACACCCCGATGACCCCATATGTGCCTGACCATGGTGTTTGGGTCCTCACCGTGGCTGACCTTGATCTCCCTCAGTCTAAACCATAGCTCGTTTAATTCTTCACTAGTATTTGCTGGGTGGCTCCTACAGGCCCAGCCCTTCACTGGGCTCTACTGAGGACTTCACAAACAGCAGAGTCCCCGCCTGTTCCTAGAGGGGGCGGGTGGAATCACTCCTGTGATGAGTCCAGGGCACGGGAGGACAACAGGTTTCCAGGTGTCGAGTCAGTGGTGTCTGAGCAGCAAGCCTGTGGGGCTTCCTGGAGGAGGAGGTTTTGGCATCAGGCAGATTGGATCTAAAGTCACTCAAAGCGTGATAACCTTGAATAGCGCCTCTCTTCTGAGCCTGTTCCCTCACTTGTAAAAATAAGGACAATGATGCGTTCAACTCCCCCTCCCCCAATTTTTCTCAACATAAAATGAGGCAACCAAGTGAGTGTCGCCGAGGGGGCTTGGAGGCCTGTCCCTGAGCCTGGGGGGCCCCCTGGGCCACCATTGCTCTCACGCCAGTGTCTCCTCTCTCCTCAGGATGTTTGATGAGCGAATTTTCACAGGTACGTGTGGGGACCATCTAGTCCATTCTGAAACAGCCAAGTAGGTGCTACCATCACGCAGGACCCTGGGGCGGGGAGGGAGCCTGGACACGGCTTCCGCATCCGGGGTAGACAGAGCCCCCAGCTCCCGGGTGCAGACAGGCCCCTTGGGAATAATGAAACTGACGTGTGCTGCACGCTAGCGTGCGTCCGGTGCTCTTCTAAGCTGTTCACCATTCATGGTGAGCCGTCCTAGGAAGCAGGTTCTGTTCTTGTTCCCGAAGCCCAGCTGGTCAGCAGTGAGCCTGGCCGCAAACCCAGGGCTCGGGGCCCCAACCAGTGGGCAGCACGCCTGCCAGGAGGAAGAGTCCGGCTCTGCCTGGGGCAGCCAAGGGAGCACAGATCTTGGGGTGCGACAAAGCTGGGTTCCGATTCTGGCCCTACTTCTCACCAGCTTTGTGACCTTGGCCAGTCATGTGGGCCTCAGTTTCCACATCTGTGAAATGGGGGGTAATAAGAGTTCCTGGGATAATTACATGAGAGAATGGTTTTGTAGTTCGGCCTTGGGGGCAACTTGGTCTTTTTCCCGAGGGCTCCCTCAGCTTTAGTAGTGAACGTGAGGTCAGGACAGTCATTTCTGGCTGCTCCTTCCTCCTGCAATCCTCCCAGACCCTGGCCTCCTCTGGCACCGGGGCCTACATTCCTTCTCTACCCAGGACCCATTCCCGGCTTGGCAGGGGCCAACCATATGCAAGGGGTGTCCCCAAGAGCCTCCCACAGGCCGCTGCCCAGGTGCCCCACAGGCAGGCGGAGACTGGAGGGCCTTGGCCCTGACCTTCACCTTCCTCTCCACCCAGGGAACAAGTTTACCAAAGACCCCACGAAGCTGGAGCCCGCCAGCCCGCCGGAGGATACCTCTGCAGAGATCTCCCGTGCGGCTGTCCTCGACCTGCCCGGGACTGCTCGGTAAGGCCCCCCACCCCAGCTCCTGGCTCCCCGCCTCCCCGACTCTGGGCTGGTGGTGTTACCTGCAGGGAGGAGCAAGGGCTGGGGCTGGTCAGAGGGTGCTGCGCCCAGCGTCTCCTGATACCCCACACCCTGTGTGGGCACAGGGTTGTTCCACACAGACACCCCCTCCCCCTACACACACCCCCTTGGGTCCTCACCCCACCGTGGGCCAGGGAGAATCCCAAGGGACAGAGAACAGAGGCTCTGCCGATTTTCTTTCCGCCTGGAGAGCTCTCTCGCCCCTCCAGGATCTAGCCAGATGTCGTCTGGTCTCTCAGAAGCCTTCCCTGGCACCCAGGCTAGGTCAGGCGTCTGCCCTGCGTGTCCACAAGGCCCCGCACTCAGCTTGTGGCCTGGGCACCACCATCTGCCAGTGCCCCCCACCCAGGCTCTACGCTCCTAGGGGCCAGGGATGGCCCATTCGTTCCAGAATCACCACGTCCAGCCCAGGCCTTCCCCACAGTACTCTGAATTCACTGAACCATCCGTCCAGGGGCCCTGCCCCCATTTGCTCCCCACCCCTTTCCAGACCTCTGTAGCCCCTCCAGGCTGGTGGTCCCTCAGCGCTCCATCCCCCTCCAGCAAGCGCAGATCGACCCTCACTGTGCTAAGTTGTGGGGCTCTCACACTGGTCCCACCCAGGCCTCGGGAGCTCCCAGCTGGTGGGAAAGGTGGATGCCCAGACCGTTCACCCCAGGATAGCGAGCGGCATCTTGGCTGGGATGGCGGGTGACTGCTGCCCTGGGAGACCCTGCGCTGGACCGCTGTCCCGTAGGGAGGACTGTCCTGTGGGGATGGGAGTGAATGAGGTCAGGGGCGCGGCAGGGACAGCCACCATGGGCTCCCTGGAGGACTGCCTGGAGGAGAAAGCTAGGGCTGATGCCATGTCGCTTCTCGGCCTCCTTCCTTCTCACAGGTCAGACAAGAACGGTGTCTCTGAAGACTGTGGGCCAGGTGAGGAGGAGCAGGACATACTGTGTGTCCTGGGGAGAGAGGGCCTCCACCAGCACCCCCTTCCTCCCCTCCCAGCAGCCTTGGGGAGGATGCGAGCTTAGCCCGTGAGCCTAGAATATTAATGAATTACCCTGCCCATTCCTGCCCCCGACCCCCAGGCCTCAGAGCATGCTGGGAGCTCACTGGGGCGCTGGAGGGGCAGGTGGGATGTGGGTGACATTATGGGGGAGTCAGGAGACCTGGATTCTGGCATCACCCCTGTTTCCCAGCATGTCTGCAGCACGCGGCTTCCCTCTGTGGGCCTCTGTTGCCAGGCCTATAAATTAAAGATACCAGGACAGGACTCAGGGCCTGCCTGACCCTCCACTCCTGGGCTGGGCAGGAGCGCGGGACCAGCATGACTTTTCCTGGGGTGTTACTAATAAATCGCAGACGTAAGAATGTTCTAGAATGGTTTGCCTTGCCCAGCCAAGCTCATGCCCACACGTAACTGGATCCCTCATTCCCTTCTCACAGGAACTTCTGGGGAGCTGAGTGGGCTGAGGCCCATTAAAATGGAGCCAGAAGATCTAGATATTATTCAGGTCACCGTCCCAGGTAAGGCCCAGGTGGCCAAAGGGCTGCCCTACTGCCCCACGTGAACTCCCAGAAGCTCCTGCTCCTAGACCAGCCAGAACCACCCACCATGTCCCCTCCTGGGCTATCCCCTCTGTCTCCTGAGGGCCAAGAAGGGGTCTCCAGTTTGGTCCCTATATGGCATGTGCTTTCTGAGCTGTGTCTCCCCTCTGGGCTGGCCCCCCACCCTCAGCCCTCCCGCTCAGGCCTGGCTCCCTGGGATTCATAAGGCAGGAGGGAGGAGAAGAAAAAATGTGGGAATAGGAGGGTCTGAGTTTGACTGCAGACTTGGAAGCCCCCAAGCCTCCATCTCTACATCTGTGAAAAAGAGGGGGTACTTGGTCCCTGGAGGCTCAGAGACACCACCACCACCCCCCCGCCTGGCCTCTGGCACAGCTGGTCACTAAAGCTGTCCTCCCAGTTCCAGGGCACAGTTTCCTGAAGGGTCCTGCTCTGCGGGCATACGGGGCCGGGGGTCCCTGAGGGACCGTGACGGGGTGGGACAGGCAGAAGATGCTGTTGTCATTTTGTCTCCAGACCCTTCACCCACGTCTGAGGAAATGACAGACTCAATGCCTGGGCATCTGCCCTCAGAAGATTCTGGTTACGGGATGGAGATGCTAACTGGTAAGAAGTGGGCTGGAGACCCACCTCCCTGGGGCGTAACGGGGAGAGGGGTGGGCCAGGAAGCCCCCAGAGAAAACCCAGTGTGTGCCTGACTCCCTGCGCAGGCTAGGTTCCTCTCTGGAGACTTGAAGTAAGCCTTGGTTTATATTAAGTTTGGCTTCTGCATCTTTCCCAGGAGCCCCTATGTGAATTAACTTGTTCATTTGTTCAACAACTATTTACTGGGCAGCTACTATGTGCCAGGAGGTCCTGTGCGAGGTGCTGGGGACAGAGCAGTATACCAAACACACCAAGGTCCCCATGCTCCCAGCGTGGGGAGACAGAGAGTAAGCAAATCAACAGGTAAAATAGAAAGTCAGATGGTGGTAAGTGCAGTGGGGGGCACAAAGCCAAAAGGGGGAAGTGTGAGGGGCAGGGGTGCGATGGTTATTACAGGACTTGAGTGGTCAGAGAGGACCTCACCAAGAAAGGGACTTTGGAGCAAAGACCTGAAGGAGGTGGGAGCCAGTGGATGGCAGGAAAGAGCTTTCCAGGAGATGGGAATATCATGTGCAAAGGCCCTGAGGTGCGTTGTCCAAGGAGAAGCAAGGTGGCCTGCATGGCTGGCGCAGAGTGAGGTGGGGAGGGTGAAGTCAGGGAGGTAGGTGTTGGTGTGGGTTGTGCAGGGCAAGTACGTCAAAGGAAAGAGTGGGGGCTTGACTCTGAGGAGACAGAGACGTCTTCATGGGGGGTGGGTGGAGCTAAGGAGCGACATTTTAACAGTGTTTACTCTGACCATGGGGTTGAGGATGAGCTGCAGGGGAATGAGGACAAAGGCAGAAACAGACTATTAGGATATTCTAGCCGAGAGGACTGGTCCGGCAGGTCGATAGCAGCGTGTAGGGGTTCAATAGGTTTTGTGTTTTTACTTCATTTTGGAAATGTTCAAAAACATGCAAAATTGGAAATAGTAGTGTAATGAATCTCGTGCGACCAACTCCCATCTCTGACCGTTATCAACAGATGTTCTGTATTTATTATAGATAATAAAAGTAAGACTTACTAGGTAAGGTTTTTCATTTTATTATTTTTCTAAAGATTATTTATTTGAAAGGGAGAGTGCGAGCAAGAGCGGGAGCAGGGGTGGAGGGAGAGGGAGAGAGAGAATCTCAAGCAGACGCAGACTCCCCGCTGAGCGCAGAGCCCAACGCGGGGCTCGATCCCAGGACCCTGCGATCATGACCTGAGCCAAAATCAAGAGTTGGGTGCTCAACCGACTGAGCCCCCAGGTGCCCCCAGGTGAAGTTTTTTAGAAGTTGGTTATTGTGGGGTGCCTGGGTGGCGCAGTCGTTAAGCGTCTGCCTTCGGTTCAGGGCGTGATCCTGGCGTTCTGGGATCGAGCCCCATGTCAGGCTCCTCTGCTGGGAGCCTGCTTCTTCCTCTCCCACTCCCCCTGCTTGTGTTCCCTCTCTCGCTGTCTGTCTCTGTCAAATAAATAAATAAAATCTTAAAAAAAAAAAAAGTTGGTTATCGCAAAGACAAATAGTATGTAAAGTATAGGACACAGGGTTCGCAGATATGCCAGAAAATATGTTAGTACTCAAATAATTCAGATTTGGAAAGCTTTGTAATAAAGGGTGCAGGGCCAGGCCGCGAAACGCAAAGAAGGGGACCAGGCTGGCTCTTGTTTTGTTTCCCATGTGTGCAATGTCCGGTGTGGGCTTGACTGGGAGCGGAAGGCGGGGGTGCCTACGGATGCCATGCAAAAGCATATAGCAGGGGGCATTTAAATGACCAGCGCAGGGGCGGCGCCTGGTACCGGCTCAGCTGGTGGAGTGTACGACTCTTGGTCCCGGGGTTGTGAGTTCGAGCCCCACGTGGGGCATAGAGATTACTTGAAAACGGCAAAATGAAATAAATGAACAGGGCAAAGAGGTCTCAGAAATGTAACGTTCAACGTGAAAAGCAACTGCAAAGGGTATGGACGACACAGCATTGACGTACGTTTGGAAACATTGAAACAGTGTTGGTTAATGTTTTATTAAAAAATCAGGTGCAAAAAATGGCAAAATGCTAACCTACTCATTCTGGCTGGTGGGTACACAGGTGTTTGTTACAATACTCTTCTGCGTGCTTTTCTGCACTTCAGAAATTCTTCCCCCGATCAAAAATAGACACATAACTAGAAAAACATAAGGTTTCCCGCAGGCCCAGGCGGGTGATGCCGTGTTCTTTGGCGACGGAATTAAAGCAGAGCGTCTCTGCTCCTCGTCCGCTTCCATCTTCTCTGTCGGGGGAATGGTCTGGAAACGGGAGCGCGTGAAAGGACCGGGGAGTCCTGCTCAGTGAGGCAATAGGCAGGGTCTGCAGCGCGGCTTTGGGCACCTGTTGATCTCCATCTTCTGAGCAATTGGATCCCAGGCAGATAACCTCTAAGACCCCCCGTCCACAGCACTGGAGAGGTCCTGGGGGACAGAAGACGAGCCGGCCACGGAAAACAGACTTCCAGAGGAGGGTTTGTCCAAACCGCAGACGGGTGGAGCACATGCCCGTCCTGGGCTCAGTTCTGAAGCCGATTTCCATGCGGACGACTGAACCATGAGAAGGGACCCAGTGTGGGCTCATTCATGAGGACCGGGTCGGCTCGTGGGACACCAGGATCTGGGGCCGATCGTGGGCCAGCTAAGGAAGTAGGGTGGCACGGGGACCCCAGCCTTCTCCTGGGGGAGCTTTCCCATGGTGTCCTGGGGGGCTTGGTCCTTCCTCTCATATTTTTCGGTCAGTTGGGCAAAGTAGTTCAGGCATAAGATTACGCAGTTGGCGGACACCTCGGGAGAGAACGGGCGGTGCAGCGGGAATGATGTTCCCGGTGGCCCTCAGAGACCAGAACGCTGGGCTGGAACCCACAGGAAGAATTCACAGCCCAAGGACACGTGTCACATGGGTAGGTTCCCCAGGGAACAGACTCTGAGCTGCGTCTAATGGGTATTAGGGGCTGCCCTTGGGCTCAGCATCTAAGTAAGAAAGAGGGGGAGTGGGAGCATGGGGGGCCGAGAGGGAGGTAGAGGCAGGATGCGACCCCACCAACAGCCTCTGCCGGCCCCACGGGAAACTCTGCGGCCAGAATGGCCCCTTGGCTTTGTTTCAGGTTGGCCTGGGATATCCTCAATCAGTCGTGGGATGGGGGTCGCCCCAGAAGGACTATCCTTTGAGGGGCAACTGGTGCAGCCTGCCAGCCGGCCACACTCCCTGCTGCTGGGTCCACACGCATGTCCTAGAAGGGGACCGGGGTGGTGCATCCCAGTGTCCGCCGTAACACGGATGGATGACCGCACGCAAAAAAAAGAGACAGCAAGCAACGCAAACACGCACAGCCTCAGGGAAACGAAAAGGGGGCATCTGTTCTGCACCCCTTAATCAGGCAGAACCTTTGTTGAGCGTGTTGGGAAATGGGTGCCCCTCTGGTACTGGAAGGGGTACAGCTTGGCGAGTGGCTTTTTCAAGAAATTGGTCAGCCTGGCGAGCCGTGAAAAGAAGCACCCCCAGGGGTTCCGGGGGCCTGGTCCTAGGAAACGATCTGGAACACGGACAGCGTCTTCTGCACGGAGATGTTCGCGGCCGTGTTACTGGTGACGGTGAAGAAGTGGATAGAGCCAGTCCAACTGGCGGGGACCTGTTGGTGGCATCCTCCTGATGGACTGTCAGCGGCCACCAAAAATAGGCAGCTGGCGGGGGGGGCACGGGAAGGCACAAGGCTGCTCTGTTTGCAACCGTGGAAAACATCATCACTGGTTAAACAGGCAACAAAGAAGAAACTGCTGGAACAGTAGCTATGTGAGGTCAAGTGGTATATAATTTTCATTTCCTCAGTCACTTAGGGTGAGCTTTTAATACCTTGGTCGTGAAGAAAGACTGTTCTGGGTGGGCTGTACGGAAACTGGGGGGGCATTCAGGTGATCCGAGGCTCAGGGTGAATTGACAGAGGGGACTGGCCACAAGGTCGCAGGGCATCGGGCTGCGGTCACAGTGCCGTTAGAGAAGACGGTGGGTAGCCGTCTCCGTTTGGACCCCAGGGGGCTGGGCGCCCATGGACCGATATGGCCCTGGTCTGTTTCCATTGGAGTGGCTTCTCCTCTTTGGCGTGACAGAGCGTGGGAGCCTGAGGTCCGGCCCGGCCAGTCCACCTCCCCAGGGGCACCCAGCCTTGGACTGGAGCTCAGGTTTGCTGAATGTCCGTCCGAGGCACCTTTCCAAGCACCCCTCTCAAAACCAACGAAGTAGGAAGATTCTGAGGCCTTCAGGACCACCACGCGTTAGGACAGGGTGTGTCTGTGTGTCCGTGCGTGGGCTTTTTCTGCTCACGTATGCATGATAAGACAAATGATGCAGGGCTCTGCGACCTGGACAGGAGGGGCTCCCCTGCCTCCTCGGGCCGCTAGTAGTTTGGCGTCCTTTCTGTGTCCTTTTTCTGCGTATGTGCACGTGTACGTGGCTACGATTTTGCACAGATTGTTCCTCCCTCCCTTGGACATCTCTAGAGCGCTGGGATCGTTGGCGTGACCTTCATCCTTCCTGGAGGGTGTCGCCAGTTACTCGCAGTTGAAAACGGGGGCGCGCTGAGCCAGTCGGGGGGCTCGTTCAGGGTAAATAGCCCAGCCCCCGACATCTGGGTGGGGAATCCAGCGAGTTCCCCACGTTTGGAATTTGGGACCCCAAAGCACACGGGTCACAGGCCCCCAGGAGCGGCCCTGGCGCAACAGAAGCCCCTCCTTAGTGAGGCCGAGGATACCTGGATTCCGGGGACGGTGGGGGCGGGCTCTCCTGCCCGGGGCTCCAGATGGACCTTGGCTCCTTGTTGCTACTCCCAGGACGATGGTATATGGCCAGCTCACAGTGGGGACAGACTCCCTGGCCAGGTCTCCTCCTCGTGTCCCTCCAGGCCACCTTGTGACCTTCATTGGTGGTCCAAGTGTGACACTTGGGCGGTTCCCTTCCTCTGGGACTGACTCCTTGTCACAGGTCCCTGCCTGGGAAAACTCCCTGGTCGCCCTGCTACTCCCAGCAGACTCGTCTGTCCCTGTCTGCCCCCTCCCTTCACCCGGAAATGGCCAAAATGCAGTGGAATCGCAGGACCTTCTGTGGGATGGGAGGTGGGGACAGGGACAGTGCAGGCCCGTTAGTGCTGAGGACAGCTGAACCAGCGGCCGTGAGAGCCGTGTAAAGCACACGCCTGAGGTCAGCAGCCTGGTGAGGAGGGAGCTGGGGTAGTGATCCTCCAGATGTCCTACGTTGCTGGCTGAGAGCTGCTTCCAGGCAGTTCTGCTGCTTCTCCCAGCTTGTGGGGCTGCTGCTGCAGCCAGAGGAAAGCCTTCAGGGGGAGTCAGGAGGGCCCAGCATCCCTTGCCCACAGTGAGCCCATTTCCCTGAGGAAGGTTGAAGCCTGAGGCCCAGGGCTGGCCCTCAACCTTTTCAAGTCAACGGAGCATAGGTGCAGCCGTCCAGAACCTTCCAGCGCCTTCCTATGCTGAGCCCCAAGCCTCAGGCTTATCTGGTGATCCCAGGGGCAGGCTCACCTTTCCCTCCATCCTGAGCGAGTTTTGACAGCTCTCCCGGAATCAGCCCCTTTCCTTCCAGCTCACCATCCCGCCTGGGACAGGGGACCGTGCTTTGTCCCCTTTGTCCTCACGTGCTCCCTCCAGGAGCTGGAGGGAGAGCAGACGGGCGCTGGCCAGGAGTCTGGCAGAGCTGGGCTCCTCCTGTTCCGCCACTGCCCAGCTCGGCTGCATATTGTGGGCTGAGACAGACCCTCGAAGGCTTAGTCCTGCGTGTGAAAGCACCTGGCGACACAGAGCGCCAGCGAGCTTCCCAAATTAGAGCCCCCCTCCGGTGGTTTCAAGTACTAACCAGCCCTTGATGCCTTCTTGCCTCCAGGCGAAGGTCAATGCCATCTCATCAGAGAGCCCCATGGACCACCTGCCCTGGGGTAGCTCCACGCCACCCACTTGCCCTCCCCTTATCCAACCGTCTTTCTTCCTCACATCCCTGCCGACTGGCATTCTGTGTTCGATCTGGCATCACAGCAGGAGGACAGAACTTTGTCTTGTCCCCAAGTGCCTAGAGAAAAACCTAGCACACGGAAAGAAGGACCTACCAACATGGGTCCAGTCTCCAGAGAGTGCGTACTGAATGTTCTCAGACACCTGGCTCTGAACTTGGCCTCCTTGTGTGAAGACGAGGGTGGGGTGCCTGCCTGTACGGATCGAGGTCTCTGATCCCATCCGGGGGGTTGCTGTGCTCTGCTCCAGAGTCATCCTGCTGCAGCCCCCTTGTCTGGCCTGGCCTTTGAAGCACAGGGCACTGGAGATGATGCCCGTGGCTTCCTGGCACCCTCTGTTCTCTTTCAGAGAAAGGCCCCAGCGAGGACCCGCGGCCCGAGGAGAGGCCCGTAGAAGGTGAGGCGCTGTGCACCTCTCACATTGCACCCCATCACCCCATCTCTCCTCCCCTCCCCCGCCTGTCCTCTCCCTCTTGTCTCTGGTTCTCTCCACCCCATCACTCCCCAACAGCCCGTTTGGAGGTGGGAGTCCTGTGGGCTGCCTAAGGTGGGGGGAGGTTTATAGACCAGTCTTGTAGAACTAGGAGGCACCTGGTCAGAGGTACAAGCCGCTCCTTCTGGTAAGGGAAATGCAGAGCATTCTCTGTCTTTGTTTTACACACACCCTGCTTCTCGCGCAAAGGTTTTAAGTCTGGAGTCTGAGCAAGTAGTATGGAGGCCGGAAAGCACAAAATTGGCCTTGTGTCCAACGGACCTGTTCATTCTCAGGCACACCGCGCATTCCCTTCCTGCCGAGTGAGAGTAGTGCAGGAAGAGAGGTCAAAGTGGGGGTGGGTCTGTTTCCTCTTGGGAGTATCTGTCCCTGGAATGGAATGTGAGTGGGTGTGCGAGGAGGGAAGGGTCATTTCCCTAAACCCAGCCTGACCTGGGGTGGGGGTAGAAAAGTCCACGCCACCTGATGGCAGTGTACTCCATTTGCAGGCTTACCATTCACCCACTAGCTAAGCCACTTCCTGAGCTGGTCTAGAGTGACACACACTTAGAAAGATCTGCGGGCCATCTTAGGCTGCAGAATCTTCCAAATCTTCATTCAGGCCTGGTGATACCTTAGACCAGACATTTGGGTTCAGGACTGGTGGACCCCTCTGGGGGTGCCATTTCTGAGGAAATAGGTTACCTGCCGCCGCCACCACCCCAGCCTCCCCCCATTCCAAGGTCCCAGTGCAGGGTCATTCTTGGTGCTGGCAGAGCTGGGACATGAGCTGAGAAGCGGGGTGCTGCTGCCCCTGGGGAGGCCCAACAGGCTGCCTTTTGCCTTCCAGACAGTCACGGTGACGTGATCCGGCCCCTGCGGAAGCAGGTGGAGCTGCTCTTCAACACGCGATACGGTGAGCCAGGAGCCGGCCGGGGTCCCGGGCAGCTCGCCCTCCCTCCAGCTGCCCTCTTTGCAGAGGGACTTGGGGCCCCTGCTGTTCCCTGCTCTGGGACAAGGCAGGGAGGAGACAGAGGGGCCGGGGCCCACCGGGAAGGGGACAGGGACACCCAGGGAAACCCCGCTCTGCAGCGCCACCCCCAGCCTTCTCCATCACCTGCCCGCTCCCGGTCGGCCTCAGGCTCAGGTTGGAGAGCCCGTTCTGTCCATGTTCTGTCCACTGCCGTCACCACTCTTCTGTGCTCACGGATGCCCTCATTCCGGGTCCTCGGGAGGACGCGAACACAGCAAGGCCTTTCCTACTCAAGAGTCCGGGAAAGAGGATGGGGGCGGGGGAGGCTATTCTTTTATTAGGCCCCGATGGTTTGCCAGGCACTGGCCAGGGGCTTCACGCAAGTTTTCCCATCTCACAAAACGCGTGTCCTCCTACCGTTTGACAGACGAGGAGACAGGAGGCCTGGGGAAATGATGTGGCTTGTCTGAGTGTGAGTGGTAGTGCCCGGCCTGGGCCTCGGACCTGTCCCATTCCCAAGGCGTGGTGTTGGGCCACCCGGAGTGTGGGGGTTATGGATGGTGGCAGGAGGGCTGTCTGGAAGTCCTTTCTGGCAGCCCAGGGACGACATCAGGTCTCACCAGCCATCAGTGGTTTCTTGTGCACTGCCTGGGTGCAAGGGTTTCGGGGTCCCACTGACTCGGGTTCGCACCCCCCAGCCCTGGGGCTCCGCTACCTGAGTCCTGTCCCCCTCTGAGCTCCTGGTCTGTTCCCCGCAGACTGGGGTCATGGTACCTACCCCTCAGGAGGGTTGGGGGGTCCACTAAGCACTGACTCTGCAGAGAGTGCTGGCACCTTCACCCTCCCCCCCCCCCCCCCCGCACAGACACGGGAGGCTAGCACCAGGGCTCGTGGCCCCCTAGCCCTACAGCAGTGTAGGGTGGCCCTACAGCAGCCATGTCTCTGCAGCCAAGGCCATTGGCATCTCGGAGCCCGTCAAGGTGCCCTACTCCAAGTTCCTGATGTACCCGGAGGAGCTGTTTGTGGTGGGGCTGCCTGAAGGCATCTCCCTCCGCAGGCCCAACTGCTTCGGGATCGCCAAGCTCCGGAAGATCTTGGAAGCCAGCAATAGCATCCAGTTTGTCATCAAGAGGTAAGGCCTGGCCGCGTCCACAGGGGCCCCTCCAGGCTGGCCGTGGCGCCTGGGAGTAGGGCCAGCGTGCCATCTCCGTCTGAGATTGGGGCAGGCTTTTTGTTTTAAAACGGTGGGGTGTTAGATAGGGTTTGGCCAGAGCTGGGCAGGCGGGAGGTTGCCTGGACCCTGCCCAGGCCTGCTGGACCAGTTTGCCTCCATGTGGAATGGGAATCTGCCTGCCGGCCTCCTCTCCTGACCGTTCTGAGGATTCTCTGGGCATGTGTTGGTGTCCTGGGCCCAGGGCATCAGGGGGCTGCTGAGGACAGTGGCCCATGATCCCAGGATTGGAAAATACGGCGGTGGCGGGTCCTTTCTGTTTCCCTGGGCCTCTCGTTTTTGTCTTCAAGAGCCCAGTGGAGCTCCGCATATCCAGCCCGTGTGCCCAGCTCAGACATAAAGGCCCCGTGGAGAAGGTAGAAGCAACTGTTGATTTAAGGCAGGGAGGGGGGTCTGGTGGGGTGACCTGTTTGTTGCTGCTGCCGTGTGATACTGCTGTGTCACGTCATTGTAGCCTTGGTTTGCTTCAAAGTGGCAAGTAAGAGGAGAATCCTAAGGGTTTGCCCCCTTGGGGGAGTAGATGGCCCCCAAATTGGGAGATTCATGGCATTTTTCAAGAGGGGTGATGGGGCGTGGGGCAGGGCGCTCTCCCACGGGAGCCTGGTTTGCACCAGGAGGAACAAGGACAGGGGGTGCTCCGAGAGACACAAATAAGGCACATGTGGTTCCTCCCTTCAGTGCCAACTGCGTGTCAGGCTGTGGGAAGCAGCCCATGCCGCAGTTTGCCCTCAAGTTGGCCAGTCTCGTTGACTAAAACTACCATATAATGTCAGGTAGAGATAAATGCTAGAACCCAGGATCTGGGGGCAGAGAGGGGCATGAGGAACGTATCTAAGGAAGCAAGACATGCCGATATCTGGTGAGAGAGCATTTGGGTAGAGGGAGGAGCAGATGCAAAGGCCCTGGGGCAGGGGCATGCTTGTGTGTTTGAAGACCAGTGACACGCTGGTGTGGCTGTGCACAATGAGTGAGGAAAGGGTGGCAGGGAGGAGGGGCCAGATCATGCAGGGTCTTGGCTTGGCTTAAAGAGTTTTGGATTTTATTTTACATTTAATGAGAACTCACTGGAAGATTCCAAGGAGAATATGACACAATCTGGTCTTTTGTTGTTGTTGTTCTCCAACTATGAGGTAGAAGGGGACCCTGTGGGCAGGGGCAGAAGCAGCGACCAGCAAGGAGGCTTTGCTCTGGCCCCAGGGACAAAGTGGCGGCTTGGTGAGAAGTCACATTCAGGCAGTGTTCTGAAGATGGGCTGTCAGAATTTGCTGATATGTTGGATATGGGGTGTGTGAGAAAGGGGGTCTGAACGGCTCCGGGTTGAGGCTGATCACCTGGGGCGGTGGTAATGCGGTGCTCTGAGATGGAGGGGTGTGACATATGTTGTGCTTGCGGTGCGTGGGGGCCTTCCAGCAGGGGGTGGGGATGGCGGGTGGATAACGGGACTCACCCCCTCCTCGGGGCAGAGATCGGAGTGGGGACAGGACATCAGGAGCCGACTGCCCTGAGCATCCAGATTCAGGAGGGACGTGCCACATGCACTGCCTGCCGCATCCATCCTCCAAACCGAGAACCGGGCGGCTCAGTGGGGGGAGCCACGTTCACGGCCCATCCTCACGAGCTGACCTTTCTCATTAACGGTTCAGGGCAGACAGCTTGTCTCTCCTGTGCTCCCAAGCTTTTGTTCGTGCCGCTTTATACTCAGAGAGGGAGGCGGGTTAGCCCGGTGGCTCTCGGGCAGACTTGAGAGGCCGTCTCCTGGGTCCGGTCCGGACCTCCCGCTCCTCCCCGTGACCTTGGGCAGCTCGCTTGGGGGTGCTAAGCGGGGTGCACCGTACCGCTTCCCGGAGTGGCAGTGGAGGTCGAGGCTCAGCAAAGGGCCTGGCACACTCTAAGTACTCGATCAAGATGGGTTTGTTTTTTTTTCTAACGTCAGGTTTATTGGAGTTTAGTGACATTCAGGAAAATTCACTGGTTTTAGGTGTATACCCCTTTGAACTTTGATAAGCTCGGGCATCACATAACCACCACCACCATCAAGATACGGGACAGTCCTGTCACCCCGAAACCTTCCCTTGTGTCCCTTTGTGGGCCACCCTCGCCCTTGGCGACCGCCGATCCGTCTTCTGTCGTCGTTTTGCCTTTTCCAGAACATCCGACACCTGCAGTGTTTTGGTTGCGGCCTTTTGAGTTGGCTCCTTTCACTTAGTTTTTGAGGCTCCTTCATGTGCTTGCCTGGATGAGGATTTCATGTCTTTAAAAATATATCTGTTTTAAAAAGTAAGTTTAACAGATTCCAGTTTCCTGAAAGCGAAGCGAAGAATAGGACTCACGTAGGAGAGCGCGATGAGCTTTGCCGGGCGCAGCACTTGGGGGCGGTGGAGCGAAGGCCTCGCTGGGTGATTCTGAGCGATTGAGCCCTTGGTATATTGCTTTTGTTATTTCTCATTTTAAAAATCAGCAGAAAAAACAAAATTGAAAAAAATAAAAATCAGCAGAAAATAGCGTTGGGAATATTAAGCGTAAAAGAACCACTTGTCGATGATCTTACTTTAGAGAAGGGTGCCTTTGGGGGTGATGTAAATGGTCTGGAATCAGGTAGAAGTACAGCTGTATCAACAATTTCGTGAACATACTAAAAACCACGGATTGGCGTACTTTGAAAGTGAATTCTGTGGCATGTAAGTTCCATCTCAAAGCATACGTATCTATCTTCTTTATATATACGTACATATGCGTATGGGTCTGCTGGGGCTCCCATAACAAAACATCGCAGAAGGGGGGCAGCTTACACAACAGAAATTTATTTCTCACCGTTCTGGAGGCTGGAAGTCCAAGGTCAAGGTGCTGGCAGGTTTGGTTTCTCCCGAGGTCACTCCCTTTCACCGTGCCTCCAGGTGGCATTTTCTCCATGTGCACCCATCCCTGGTTCTCTTTCCATGTGACCTAATCTCCTCTTCTCATAAGGGCTCTGGGCAGGGGATGAGGGCTCCCCTGATGTCCCCGTTGAAATTTAACCACCTCTTTGAAGACCCCGTCTTCAAATATAGTCACATTCTGAGGTACGGTGGCGGGGGGTCCAGGGCTTTAACATATGAAGTTTGAAGGAGACACAGTTCAGCCCATAAAAATAGAGTTGAGGGGCGCCTGGGTGGCTCAGTCATTAAGCGTCTGCCTTCGGCTCAGGGCGTGATCCCAGGACCCTGGATCGAGTCCTGCATCGGGCTCCTTGCTCAGCGGAAAGCCTGCTTCTCCCTCCCCCACTCCCTTGCTTGTGTTCCCTCTCTCGCTCTCTTAATCTCTGTCAAATAAATAAATAAAATCTTTAAAAAAAAAATAGAGCTGACCTTAGAACAATATGGGGGTTAAGAGTGCCAACCCCGCCTCCTGGGCCCCTGTGCACTTGAAAATTCGCGTATAACTTTTGACTCGCCGAAAACCTAGCTACTTAGACCTGAAACAAATGTAACGTTGTGTGTCCGCTGTAAGCAGATTAGGGGCGCCTGGGTGACTCAGTTGGTTAAGCGTCTGCCTTTGGTTCAGGTCATGATCTCGGGGTCCTGGGATCGAGACCCGTGTCGGGCTACACGCTGAATGGGGCATCTGCTTGAGATTCTGTCTCCCTCTGCCCCTCCCCTTCCCAAAATAAATAAATCTTCAAAAAAGACAAAAAAAACTAACTACTGATAGCCTATTGTTGACCAAAAGCCTTACCAATAACATAAAGAGTCGATTAACATGTATTTGATCTCTTATATTTATATATATAATATACTGTATTATTACAATAAAGTAAGCTAGAAAAAAGAAAACGTGAAAAGAAAATATAAAGAAAATGCATTTACAGTACCGTATCAAAGAAAATGTGCATGTAAGTGGACTCGCGCAGTTTGAACCCGTGTTGTTCAAAGGTCAGCTGCGTGTTTACACAGGAGAAACCACCTGCAGGAGACCTGGCTCACTGATTGTCACTCTTCCTGCCTGCACCTGACCTCCGCCACATCCTTCTAAACAATACTCCGGACAACCACTTCCGGTTACAAGTGGCACAAAATCCAGTTAAACTTTCTAAACCTTTGGTCGGAAAGCATTCTTTACCCCGATCCTTGAACTGGCATGTGAAATTTTCATATCCTTTTATGCGTTCTTCTGGGGAGAGGGTCCTTGTTTTTCATCCAATTCTCCAAAGTTAAGAAACCCTTTGGAAATGGAAAATCATGGGTGGATTCACACAGACCAGAGACTGCTACTCAAGGAAGTCAGGGTGGAAGGTTCTGGCTCGTGTAGTGCTATAGTGTGTTCCGATCCCGGCCACCCGGCATTAGCAGACCCCAGCTGCAAGTTCAGGGGTCCCTAGGCCCCCTATACTTCTGCACAACTAGCTCAGAGTCTGAGGCTCCCATGACTCCCCAGGGCTCAGTAATTAGCTAGAACACCTCACAGAACTCAGGAAAGCGCTGTATTACAATTACAGATTTATATCGAGGATACTAATCAAAACCAGCCAAATAAAGGGACACGAAGGTCAAGGTCCCCATGATATCAGGACGTGTCACTCTCCGCCACCGAGCTTCAGTGTCCATGATTTCTATTGGGATTCATCCTTGATCGGGTCATTGGCTATGTGATTGAACTCTGTCTGCGGCCCCCTCCCCTCCCTAGAAATCAGGGACATTAGGTGGCTTGAAGCCCCAGTCCTCTGATCCCCGGGTCCGTCTTCCAGAATCATGAGTCATCTCGTTAGCATAAACTTAGGTGGGATCCCAGGGTGTCACCAGGAATAATAAGTCCGATATTCCTGTCCCTCGAGAAATACCGGAGATGAGAGGTTACCTCCCAGGACCCGGAGACAAAGACCAAACTCTTATTATGGAACGCTGACTCCAAATGCCCTGTTTTCACTGCAGAATTGTCCAGCAGGTTTGTCTGCTCGAAGAGGGTCTGGAGTCTGTGGCAGGCCGAGGGCGTTGGGGAGGTCAGGCTGGCCAGGGGAAGGCTAACAGGGGATGATGGAGTAGGACAGGTAGTGGAACCACTCCTTCAAATCTCCTGAAGGGTGTTCTGGGTGCTGGACCAGGGTTCGGTGTGAGGCTGGGTCTGTAGGTGAGGCTGCCGGGAGAGGTAATGAGCTCCCCGTCACAGGGGTAGCCAAGCAGTGGCACAGAGGAAACCCGGCCTAGAAGGGAGCCCAAAGGCCAGACACTCAGGGCACCTCCCCCCCCCCAGGTCAGGCGGCCAGTGGATGAGGATTTGGTGCCTCTTCTGGTGGCGGGCTCCTGGGTATCTGCCCAGAGCTGGGCTCACAGGGCCTGAGTGAGGAGGGAGGAGGTACAGCCCCGGCCTGGAGCACAGCCTCAGGAGCTGAAAAGTCCTCCGATTGTATGTAGAAACCCCCCCACTACCTCTCCTCCTTCTCCTTGTGGGGAAACTGAGACCCAGAAAGTAGATCGGCCTCCCCACTGTCTCCTGTGAGAGTCAGGAGGGGAGCGGGGCTCCCGGCTCTCAGGCTAACGTGCTTGGGCTGCCCTGTCAGATGGGAGGTCTCTCAGCGGGAGAGGCGGCTGGGTGAGGGGACCGGGGCCTTGATGGACCCCTGGCCCTTCCCGCTGCGTGGCCTCGGGCACCTTACTCACCTCAACGCCTGTCTCCTCATCCTGTAAATGGGGCGGTGGAAACAGTCCTCGCCTCCAGCGTGTCGAGAGGGCCCCGCGACATCTGGGAAGGGCTTTGTGGGGTCTAGAGGTACAGACGTGAGTGCAAAGTGGAGCTTGGTCCCCGGGGCCCCGACTCTGAGTGACACGGCAGCTCTCAGGTGTCCCCCAGAAACCCCCGGACCTTCCCTGCCCCTCCGAGATCTAGCCACATGGTCAGCCTCGGCTGCTTTTCTGCACTTCAAACCGGCCCCTTGGGAAGCGTCCCAGAACCGAGTGACGGTGTCCACTCCACTTGGTCTGGGTCGGGCCGGCCTCCCTCTGGGCTGGATCCTCAGAGCCCAGCACAGCCCCCCCCCGCCCAATCTCAGGCGTGGGTCCACAGGACAGGTGCGGGGGCTTGTGGGGTTGGGGGGAGGGACAGAGACCCCAGACCTGGGCTGTCCAGAGCTGGAAGGGCCTCTTGCACAGCTGTGTAGACGGAGGCTCGGGGGTGCAGAATGAGGCTATAGTGATTGCTTGCTGTGCTGTTTTCCAGGCCTGAGCTGCTCACCGAGGGAGTCAAAGAGCCCATCACGGACAGCCAAGGTACCCCGCGCAGGGTCACAGGCTGAGGCGCCGGCCGGGTGTGGGAGGGGTCCCAGGTCTGCACCCCCGTCCCTCATCCTTCTTCCTCTAGCCTGGTCCCGCCTCTCCTGGCATCCCCCACCGCCCTCCCCATCGGGTTCCCCCACCCCCAAAGATACCACCTCTGTCCTGGGGACCCAGGAGCTGGCTGCTTACCTGGCTTCTCTCCCCCCCCCCCCCCGCCCCCAGAGAGGGATTCCGGGGACTCTCTTGTGGACGAGAGCCTGAAGAGACAGGGTTTTCAAGGTAAGGTTGCAGCTCAGGATGGGGTCAGCTGTCCCAGGGCCATGACCTCGACCTGGCTTGGGTCTGGAGGGCCAGGCTATGGGTGGGAGGGGCTGGCCCCCAACGTCAGGGCCTGGGGGTCTGAGTGAGGCTGGCTGGCAGCTGGGGCAGAAAGAAGAGGCTCCGTAAGGGTGTGGGGGGCAGGAGCCGGCCCACTGTCCGCTCCGTACCAGGCAGTCAGCTGTCCTCTCTATGCCTGAAGCCGAAGGAGGGCGATGTCCCCGAGAACCGAGGCTGGGACAAGAAGGGCCGAGAGGCAGTGAGCAGGGAGAAAGATGGATGGAAGGTGGGAGAAGCTTGAACCAATGCAGGCAGGTTGGCAGGCGGGAGAGACAGAAGCAGGAAGTCCACGTGCGTGTGGGGACAGCTCCAGGGTGTGGCCATGAGTCCCCGAGGCCGGGTTGCTCCCCAGGTGGCCCCTGGCTGGTCCCTGTGGCTCTGAGGAGAGAGGTCAGCGAGACCCGTGACAGGTAGGGCCAGCCCAGGGAGTGGGGCACCAGAGATAGGACCCAGATCCCGGAGGGGCGGCTGCTCCCTGCCCTGTCTCTCTCTCTCTCTCCCTCCCGAGCGGCCAGAATTGGCTGCGATGAGGGGCCCTCACGGCTCTCAGCCCACCCGTGGCTCCTCATAGGCAACCTCACCGCAGATGGGGGTCCTCAC
The DNA here is from genome assembly GCF_023065955.2 of Ursus arctos. Taxonomy (NCBI): domain Eukaryota; kingdom Metazoa; phylum Chordata; class Mammalia; order Carnivora; family Ursidae; genus Ursus; species Ursus arctos. The sequence continues at coordinate 94,189,087 of NW_026622874.1, read as the reverse complement.
CACACCTTCCAGCTGCCCAGAGGTCCACTCTGGGTCCTCCCTCACCTTTCTCTCTCCCCAGGCAGTGCCAGGCTGCAATCTCTCAAGGCCAGGGGCCCATCCGGGGTCCCCATAGCATGGGCTGGCACGTGGACTCCTTCACCGATGCCCCCAGCTGAGGGAGTGACTAGGGGTGACCCTCCCCACCAGCCCGCCCAAAGCCCCTGCTCCTAGCCGCCCAGGCCCCAGAACCTGCCCCCCTCGTGGAGCCTCTCACCTCTTGGGCTTATTTACTGCTTTGGTGGTTTTCAAATGTCAACAATTAACTTAATTTCCCACTCATGGCTGTTGTCACAACCGTGTGCGTCCTTCCAGAAAAACACACATCTCTGTCTAGATATTCCTTCTGGAGGACTCTGAGGGGCCCGCTCTGAGGATCTGCTAATATGCCAGAGAAGGAGCGCCTCATCATTAGAAAATCATATTCCTTAAAAGTCCCCAAGTGCCTTTTAATTGAACAGCCCCAATCCATAATTGTTTTTTACTTTGCAGAAAATTACGACGCTCGACTCTCGCGCATCGACATTGCCAACACGCTGAGGGAGCAAGTCCAGGATCTGTTCAATAAGAAATACGGTGAGCCCCGGGGTGTCCAGGCGGGAGGACAGCCCGGCCGCCATGGGAAGAGAGGCAGAAGCTTCCTACCCGTTGCTGTGATTATTTCTGGAAAAACCATTCACTCACTCACAGACATTTCTTGAGCACCTACTATGTGCTAGACTCTGAGGATAAAGCAGTGAAGGAAACAGAGACCCTGCTCTCTTGGGTCCTGTAGACCAGTGAGATAAGACAGACATTCAGTAACTATACCAAATCTAATAATGACGGGGGCCTGGTCCATGATTTCGCAGGAAAAAGCAAGCTGATCAAGAGAGACTAACTTAGATTGGGAGCCAGGGAGGCCTCTTTAAAGAAAGAACTGAGGGGCGCCTGGGTAGCACAGCGGTTAAGCGTCTGCCTTCGGCTCAGGGCGTGATCCCGGCGTTCTGGGATCGAGCCCCACATCAGGCTCCTCCGCTGGGAGCCTGCTTCTTCCTCTCCCACTCCCCCTGCTTGTGTTCCCTCTCTCACTGGCTGTCTCTATCTCCGTCGAATAAATAAATAAAATCTTTAAAAAAATAAAAAAATAAAAAAATAAAGAAAGAACTGAAGGGTGGGAAGCACTTCATGTCGCAGAGAAGGAAGGGCAGGCCAGCTGAGGGAATAGCATGTGCAAAGGCCCTGAGGCTTGTCCTAGGAAGGGACAGCAAGCTGAAGTGGGGAAATGGGGGCTGAAGGCAAGGGGCCCTGTGGAGCTGGCTGGCACACAGACCCCGTCACCTAGGGCCCTCGAAGGAACCATGGCCTCGGTTCTGTGTTTTGTTGGGAGGACTCAAGTGGCAGAAGGCACTCTGTAGTTTTCAAGTATCTTCCTGGCTGCCGCCCACGAGGAAGATGAATGGGCGAGAGAGGGCAGTGCCAGGCGACCGGCTCGGAGCCGGAGCGATGACAGGCTGGCCGGGCCCTGGCAGGGAGGCTGGAGGAAGGCGGATGGAACGGAGCCGAGCCGCAAAGGTGGAGCTGGTGGAGAGCAGAGAGGCAAAGGGAGGGCGAGGCAGCCCGTCGAGTCTGGCTTGAGGAAAACAAGTCCGTGCAGCCACCGTGCTTTATGGCCCCAAGTCACAAAAACAAACACACTGGCTTCACCAACCAAGGGTGTTGGTTGACTCTCGACTCCGTTCCTATGACCACAGACCAGATCACCCCGAACTGAGCGGCCTACGGTAACAATGGCCATTATTCTTCCTCCTGGTGTCCGTGAGTCAGGAGGCCGGGAGCGGCTCAGGGGTGGCTCTCTGGAGTCTGTCCTGGGGTTATAGTCAGAAGGTGGCTGAAGCCGGTGTCACCTCGACAGCTTCTCGCTCCCATGTGTGACCCTTGGGCTGGGGAACAGCTGGCGCTGGAACAGCTGAGCCCCTCGGGCCTCTGTCCCCGTTTCTGTGCCATCTCCGTACGTGGACTTTCTGGCATCGCAACCCCAAGGTGGCTGGATTTGCCAGCCGGGTGGAAGCCGTCGCCTCATACTCTGTTGGTCGAGGTAATTACGATGTCCTGCCCACGTTCGAGGGGAGGGGACAACAGGCCGCAGTCCTCCGTGAGGGCGTGTGGGCGTGATGCAAAGAGGAGCCTGTGGGATGGGAGAAATGTTGGTGCCGCTGTCTCTGGACAGTGTAATGGGCCACAGCTCATAGCCGGGGGAGGCCAGCAGTTGGGCAGCCTTCAGGATCAACTGGATCCAGACGTACAGAGATGTCCTCGGTGTCTTTCCACCATGTTGGCGTCAGTCTCGGGCTGGCTTCCCCCTTGCTGGCAAAATGGCCACAACAGTTGAGATATCCCACCTACACCTTGAGGAAGGAAGGAGAGGGCTGGCTCTTTTCACAGGCTTTCTCCAGACAGCGAGGGTTTCTTTCTTAGAATTTCTGAGCCCTCCCCTTGTTTCTCGTTGGGCCCCACTGAGTCCCATGTCCATTCCTCACCCCCCATGGCAGGAAACCCCCCATGCTCACTGGGTGATGGGGACTTATCAGTGTGACAAGAGAGAGGCCGGGGGTGGAGCACATGGGCCTGGAGACAGGCGGACACCCGAACTGTCAGCTGGGGAGAAGGGACAGCATCCTCACCAAGGAGGGGAAGCTTGAGGGGGAGAGGATGGGTGCCATCTTGGATGTGTTGAGTTTGAGGGCTGAGTAGAGATGGTCTAGTCTACTGTTCAGGAGAAGTGTCTGGATTGGGTATAAAATTTAGGCCATGGGGGTAGAGGAGTGAGAAAGAGGACCCAGACCAAAGGCCAGGGAGTCCTGGTGTTTTAGAGGTCAGGTCCAGGCAGCAGCAGAATGACCAGAAAGAGGGGAAACCAGGAGAGTATGGGGTCATGGACATCAAAGAGAGAGCCTCAGGGAGGGGAGCGTGGTCATCTGTGCCAAGCTCTGTAGAGAGAAGGGCAGGTGTCTGTTGGATTTGGCAACATGGAGGCCATCGGTCATTGTAGCAAGGGCCATTTGGGAGGTGAGAAGTGGAGACAGTGGTGCTCCCACTGATGGATCATGGGTATAAAATTTTCTGTCTATTTTTTTCATTTCAAAAGAGCTCTCTTAGCCATCACATATGACCTAGTCAGCAGCACAGTCAGGATAAAGAATTAAAAACAGGCTGAAATCCATCAGGACAGAGTAGATGAGAGGTCCCCAGGGCTCCGGGAGGCGGGTCGGGGAAAGACTGCGGATGGCTCCAGGGTTTCTTCCCGGAGTGAGGAACGTGTCCTGGCACTAGCTCGTGGTGAGAATTTCACAGTCTCATGTGTATACAAAAAAACCCTGGATTATACACTTTAAAAGGGTCAACTTTATGGTATGGAAATTATATCTCAATGAAAAAAGCACAAAAACAGGCTGAAACAATGGCTGGAAGCCAGGGGTCCTAGGAAACCACCGAGATTCTGTGTGTGGGGGATGCAGATGACAAATCAGGCTCTGAGTTTCCTGGGAGCCAGAGTGAAAAGGGAAATGAGTCCAGTTATTCCAGTCCTGGTGTCCTTGAGATAAAAATTAGTTTCTTGCACAGAGAAGACTCAGCTGTTCCTCCTCGCACTGAGGCATTCAGAGATTTCTGCATCATGTCTTCATAAAGGGACCCCCTGCAACACAGGGCATGACGTTCTCAGTGAGCCCCTTGGAGGGGTCGCAGTGAGCTCCTTCCCTCTGTCCAGGAGGGACCCCAAGTGCAGTCTGCCCTCGGGCTGGGCGGGTCCCGAACCACGATGAGGCGGAGCCCAGGGTGCTGCTGGAGGGTCAGGCATTGTAGGGAAGGGCCACGCCCACCTCCCATCTTCCACGCGGGCTGCAGATTCTCAGGCCATCTGTCCTCTCCCCCTGCAGCTGAAGCCCAGTGTGCCTGCCCATTCCTCAGCCCTGCCCGGACACACTCGCTACCCCTGCACGACCCACTCCCTGACTCCCAGCCCCCCCCCACATTGTGCCTTCCCATGGGGCTACATGCCAGCCCGCGTAGCCTCCGCGCGCACGCCTTGCCGTCACGTTTCACCCCCTGCTCTGGCTCCTGACAACCCGTCCCCTGTCCCTCTGCCATAGGTGAAGCCCTGGGCATCAAGTACCCCGTCCAGGTCCCCTACAAGCGGATCAAGAGCAACCCCGGCTCGGTGATCATTGAGGGGCTCCCCCCAGGAATCCCGTTCCGAAAGCCCTGCACCTTTGGCTCTCAGAACCTGGAGAGGATCCTTGCCGTGGCTGACAAGATCAAGTTCACGGTCACCAGGTACTCAGGGGAAGGGTGAGGAGGCCAGACCAGCCTGGGCGGGGCCCTTGGCCTTTCCTTTGATCTGGTCCTGCCTTGTTCTGCTGTCCGGTGCCATCCTGGGTCCTGGGTCGGGGGTGGGGGTGCAGAAGGTGACTGCAGGCCAGCCAGGGTGCTGGGAACCCCACATCAGCCACCACAGCAGAGGGGTGGCCTTCCTGTCACCTCCTAACCCCTGCAGCACCTACTCACTGCCCTCCCAGCCCCTGGGAGAGGCAGTCAGCCCACTTCAGAGGGGAGGACATGGAGACAGGTGATTTGCCTGGGTCACAGAGCCAGCCAGGTCAGAGCCAGCAGGAGGCCCTGGTCACGCTCCCGCACGGCACACTGCCACATCGTCACCGTGTCCGGCCCGAGCACTGAATCCCGGGCAGGTTGTTAAAAGGCTGTTCTGAGGCAGCCAGTGTGGGGTGGGCCCCCAAACACTTCCGAAGAGCTCCCGGGTCCCCCCTCTGATACTCCCATCTCTGTTTCCTTCCAGGCCTTTTCAAGGACTCATCCCAAAGCCTGGTAAGAGGCACTGGCTGTGGGGGGGCCGCTTGGCGTGGGAGGCCGGCCGCAGTGCTGGGGGCCGGAGGCCGGAGCCCAGCTTGCTGTGGGATGCCAGGCCCTGCCCTACTGTTCTCCCACCTCCTCTGGGCACCGGCCCCAGGTGGGAGGAGGTCATAGTGGAACCTCGGGCCGAGAAAAAGGGGCGGGGGGGGCAGTACGGGTGACTCTCGTGCTCAACCTGGCCAGGGTTCAGGAAGGAGGGGCCGGGCCGGGTCCCTGCCCTCCACTCCTGATGAAGGGGCCTGGTTGACCTGAGTGTGTGGGTGAGCTTGGCGGCAGGTGGTTCCTAACTGCAGAGGGAGGGGTTTCTGCGTAAGGCCCCATGAGCTTGGTGGTGAGATGGGGGTAAGTGCTTCCTCGGCCTTAGACGGTAAGCTGCCGCTCCTGACCTCCTCCCAAGGCACCCGTCTCCTCCGTGGGCTGTGTCCTGGCCCTCCCAAACCCTGAAGGAGGGCGCCTGGCTGGCTCGGTCGCTAGAACAGGTGACTCTTGGTCTCAGGGTCGTGAGTTGGAGCCCCACGTTGGACATAGAGACAAAAAGAAAAACCAAACAAAAAAAAAGACTAAAAAACCCGGAATGAGCAGAGACTGTCCCTGTCCCTGCAGGGGCGACAGGACTACCTTGTGAGCACTCTGGGCTGCCCACGCTGAGTCGTTGACCCCAGAGCCTGTGTATAGCGAGACGGGAGGCCTTACAGCCTTGCCCCGGCCGCATCCCAGGAGACGCAGAGGGAGCGCAGAAACGCAGCGAGGCCATCTGTGTGCTCCCAGCCCCTCCTTCCAGAAGGAAGGGTCCCCGTGGGGGCCGAGCGTGTAGCTGCCCCGGGGGCAGGCACAGTCTTCAGCGAACTTGGAAAGCAGGAAGGGAAATCGGGTCGGACACCTGACCTGTGCTACTAGGGTCAGCGCTTCGCACTGACCTTTTCCTGTCTCCTTTTTACGGAGGAGGAAACGGAGGCAGGGGGAGCATTGGTGACCCGCCACCTGTAGGGGAGGCACTGTTGCCTGGCTCCCTGCACGGAGGCCCCGTGACCCGGGCGGTACGTAACTCGGGCAGCCACTGAGTAGAGGAATGTCGGGCTTTGCGGACCAACACTGCGGGGCAGAGGGTCCGCCGGCAAGCCTCACGCAGACCACAGAGCTTCCCGGCCCTTCCGCTAACAAGGGCTTGCCCTCCAGCCCGGAGCTCGGTGGCCCATTGGCTGTTAGAGCGGCTTCTTGACGTCCCTGGGCCAGTCTGCTATCCACCCACACCTTGGCCTATGCTTTGGCTCCTCTGTGCGCAGAGAGAGCCCTTGGGAATGCTTTCTCTGCCCACGTGGTGTGGAAGAGGGTGGCAGGCTGCCTGGAAGAGGTGATGGGAAAGTAGCCCTTGGCCCAGTCTTCAGGATGGACCTGCCACTGCCTTTCCAGGCATTGGCATCGCGGGCTGGGTGGCACCCTGGAGGGGCCAGGACACACGGAATGGCCAGCCGGCTCCATGCTCACTTATGCCACTCGTCACGCTGTGCTGGGAAGGTGTCCAGGCTCACAGGGGCCTCCAAGAGTTCACTAGAGGTCACAGCCTGTCCCCAAACCCTCCATCAGACAATCACAAAAGCCTGATGCAGGCCAGCTGCTGGGGTCCCCAGGTGAACTGGAGCGGGGGCTCAGGTGTCGGGGGAGGCGGGACGTTAGCAGGTGCTGTAGTCTGGAGGAAGGTGGGCTGAGCCAGACGCAGGTGCCCTGGGCATGTGGAGGGGTGGCAGATAATCTGATTTGGGTTGTGGGTTGGTGACAGCACATGGGCCGTGGGAAGGCACAGGCTGGAGCTTAGACAGACCTGGGTTCAAATCCCCGCACCCCCCCTTACTACCCATGTGACTCTGGGCTCATTATTTCACATCCCCAAGCCTCTGCTCATCTGTATGATGGAGAAAGACATACCTGCCTCCTTAGGTGATTGGAATTGGATAAACGATGGGCAGTGACGGGCGGGCTGTGGAGGACTGTTTTTCCTGTCTCCAGGGGGGCTTCATCCTGACGCTTGAGTGAGACGTTTGTGAATCCTTCAGCCCTGGACCGGCTGTGATGGGACGTGCTCAGCCAGTAGGGGCAGCAGTGGTTATTCCTGGGGCTTGGGAAAGCTTCCTGGAGGAGGCGGCATTGAGCCAGGCCTCGGAGAGGAGCAGAACAGTGTGTAGTACCGGTGCAGGACCCATCCTAAGAGAAGGCACGGACGGAGGGGCCGGCGGGGGGGGGGGGGGGGGGGCGTTGCTGGGGCCGGGGGAGGGGTGAAACCAGCATGGCCAGGAGGGTGTGGCGTGTCACGGCAAAGACACAGGCCTTTTCCTGGGCACATGTTCCTCCCCTTTTCCCTGGGCTCGTGTCCAGGTTCCAGAAGGCTTCATAGTGCCAAGGAGTGAGGGCAGGGGGCCCACCAGGTCTTGAATGTCATGTGTCCACGTTGGTACCTATAAGACATCCATGGACAACCGTCCATGCAGCTGGTTGGAGAGATGCCCCTTGCTCCTCCCCGTTGAGGCTTCCACAGGGCCTGGAACCTTCTAAGAAGCGCACCCATGTAGCCACGTCCATACTGCAGAGGATTTGAACATGCAGACCAGTGACTGGGGAAGGCCTGGTCAGTGAGTGGTACAGGGTGGGAGGGCAGATGAGGGTGTGGGGGGGAGGTGCAGGGGTGTGAGGCTTGGGAAGAAGCGGCTTCCCTGGAAGGGGAGGCCTGTTAAGGATGGCTCTGAGATTTTCTAGGTGATTTATCGAAGGCTCCCATAGAAGCCTTTCCTAACAGAACCATCCGAGAATGAATTCTAAAGAAAATTACGCTTTGAAGGTAGATCGGTCGTTAAACCTGGGGCTTTCACGATGCTTCCTAGAATCGTGGGCCAGGCCAGAGTAGGGCGACGGTATGGCCATTCCTGAGCCAGCTTTGTTCTGGGCCAAAAGAGACCATCCCAGATTCCTTTCATGTTGTTCCATGGGTACCTCAGGTTTGCTGTCAGGGCCTCGGTTTCCCCCCTGGTGTCTAGAAGCCCTTTCTGCTCATGCTGAGTATTGGCCAGGCGCCTGGCTAATGATGGACTTGGACCGAGTCTCAGAGGATGGTGGGTGGGATTCCGGGCCTCTGGTTGGGGGAGGGTTGGGCCAGTGGCTTGCCAGATCCCTAGGGGGTGGGGCTGCAGAGGCATGGTGGGGCCAGGCCCTGCACTCGTACCAGCGTGAGCTCCAGTCCCACCTTCCGTGGGCCCAGGTGATCCAGGCGTGACCTCAGGAGCCCTAGCGAGTGAGGCCCAGGAGAAGTCCACGCCATTGGAGCTGTTGCTGCCTTGCTGGGCTTGAACTGCGTTAAAGCAGGGAGGCTGGGCTGGGGGGGGCGGGGAGGCAGGTGCCTGGGGACAGCGTCCCTCAAAGCCCCTGGCATCCAGCTCTCGGGCGCAGATGTGCCCCAGGGGCCACAGGCCACCGTTCCCCACAGAGCACAGCGGTCGTGTTTGCTGTGGAGGGGGCCTGGGTGAGCCTGCCACCAAGTCAAGGCACTCTCCCCAAACCCAGAGGGCCCCACGGCCACGAACACCCAGCCCAGCAACAGAGGCTGTTCAGGGTGCTGGAGAGAAGCAGTGGTGACAAAGGAAGGAGAGGCCCTCCGCCCAGGGGGCTGGTGTAGTAACCACCACAGAACATTCTAGTAGGTCATAAAAAACCCGAAGGGAAATGCAGATCCGTGCCCATGGTGGAAATTTGGAAAATACAGAAATCTTGTGCCCAGATGGCTGGTCGTTTTTAGGATGATAACATTTCTTCCAGATTTTTCCCCAAGCTTATTAACTTTACATCTTGCTGTTGTTCTTTATATAAATTTACATACATACACGCTGAAAACATAAGCATTCTCCAATGTTTTTAAAACGCCTTACGACATTCCCTCATCAGGCTGTGTCATAGTTACGCAATTGTCCTGTCTGTCCCCCAGCTGTGGACATGGGATGACTGCTCACACCATGGACGCATGACCTCTCCATCACGCTTATGACATGCCGGTCATAAAGCCTTCCCATGGCAGCATGTGGGCGCTCCCCCAATAACCAATCTTACAGAAAGAAAGTGAGTTTCAGAGAGGTTAAGACACTCGCTGAAGGTCACACAGCTTGTACCCATGCCTCCCGACCTTTCATCCGCACTGGGTGGCTCTTTGCTGCCCCCTTCTGGCTGCTGGCCTCTATAACATGGGTCCTGCCCCTCTCTCTCTCTTGAAGCTCACGATGAATTCTTTGAGTTTATTTGTATGGCAAAAATATATTGAAGGGGTTCCTGGCTGGCTCAGTCAGAAGAGCGTGCAGCTCTTGATCTCGGGGCTGTGAGTTCGAGCCCCATGTTGGGTGTAGAGATTACTTCTAAAAAAATTATATATAAGGACGCCTGTGTGGGTCACGCTTGTTAAGCGTCTGCCTTCGTTTCAGGTCATGATCTTGGGGTCCGTGTCTAGCTCCCTGCTCAGCAGGGAGTCTGCTACTCCCTCTCCTGTTCCCCTCCTGCTTGTGCGCTCTCTCTCTCAAATAAATTAATATATATCTGTATATATAGCTTACTTTGTGGCAAGCAGAAGCTAGGAATACAAAATAGACGGGAAATCTCTACCGTTGTGGAGCTTATTTTCTAATGGGGGAGATAAATAAGGACAAAGAGCAATGTATTTGATAGTGACAAATGCCATGGAGACATGTAACACAGATAGGATTGTCGGAAGGACAATTTGAGATAGGCCGCAGGAGTTAAGACCTGAAAGAAATGAGGGTATGAGCCGTGTAGAAATCCCAGTCGAAGCATCTAGGGAGGGCGTCAGTGCAAAGGCCCTGAGGCCCTGGACGTATTTTGGAAGTAGAGCTAACAGGATTGCTGATGCAGTGAGTGTGGGGTATGAGCAAAAAAGATTTTGTCCTGAGCAGCTGGAGGGCAAGAGGGGTCAGGATCTGAGTGTCGGGCAAATGAGACACCCAGGTGGCCGGGTTGGACGGGCGGATCTGTAAATCACAGCATCCTGCTGGAGACATGCAGCTGGGGGCTGTTCTGCATGTAACGGGTTTTCGTCGTGAAGCTGGATCACCGTGGGGGTAAGTGTGAACAATTCGAAGGGGTCCAGGGAGGAACCCTGGGCCCTCCCGCATTCGGGTGTTGGAGAGATGAGAGGCGGCCAGATGCCAAGTGAGAAACTTGGAGAGTGGCCACCTGAGCCGGGTGCTGCATGCAAGGTCAAGTACAGAGGACCCGAGACTGACCCATGGGGTTGAGCAGCCCCCAGAGGTCATGGGCAGTGGGGTTGGGAGCCGTTCCGGGGAGGGGGCCTGAGTGGGTTGGCAGGCTCAGGAAGGAAGGAGAGCAGAGAAATGGGTCGCACGAGGGGCAGGAGAGAGATGGGGCGGGTCTGCTGGCTGAAATGGGATCAGGAGCGGGCTTTAGAGGTAAGAATAGCCACAGCGTAATTTTAGAGAAATGAGTGATGGGGGTGAAGAGGGGCAAGAGGAGGGACGCCGCCCCCCTACCCCGAAACAGGATAGGTGGAAGAGGGGAGCTGAGAGCTGGTGCAGGGGCCCCTGCCAGCTCCTCCTGGGGGGACAGGAAGGTGATGGGGCAGGGGCTGTGGGTCCCAGTGGGGACGAGAGACGGGTGGAGTCAGGTCCTAGAGGCCAGGGCTAGAAAGATGGGAAGGGACAGTCCCCTCCATTGTGATGTGGGCTACGTGGAGAGGCCACCACTGTAGATGACCGAGACGTTTAGACGTGGCTGGAGGAAGGACAGCAGGTCGAGGCGTGGAGCGCCGGGGGCTTGGAAGGCTTGTCTGCCTGTGGGTTGCTCCGCAGGAAATGTGACAGGAGCGGTGTGGGTGTCCTGAGCCCCAGGCGCCGTGAGCTCAGTGCCACCTGCAGGCAAAGATCAGCCCTTCTCCCCCTGGAGACCTAGCTCCCCGCCAGGAGGCCCCCTGAATCGGCCCGGGAAAGCGAGCTGACCTTCCCCAGGTGGAAAAGGGAGCCGGAATTCCAGACTGAGGGGGGTGGCGCCCACAAAGGCGGGAGCTGTGTCCAACTCTTGCGAGCGCCCACACATGCCAGGCCCTGTGCCTCTCACCCGGCTTCATGGAGCCCCTCCCAAGCCTGTCGGGCAGATGCTGTGGTCATGCCCATTTTACAGCTGAGCACACTGGGGCTGCGAGAGGCAGCCTGGATTGGCACAGGGCCCAAGTCATACCCAGGTCTTCCTTCTTGGAGAGCCTGAGCAGGGAGTGTTGGGCGGTGGGGGAGGAGGGTAGCAAAAGAATGAGGCCAGAATTAGAAAAGGCCTGGACCAAAACTTCGCTGGTGACTCAAGCTTTATCTTGTAGCATTGGAGGCTTTCTTTTTGAGTCAACGAAATGATAGGATCGAATTTGCATTGTCTTACGATTACCGTGGTAACCACGCTTCCACCCACCAGGGGTGGATTGGAAAAGCAAAACTGGGGTGGTGAAGCCAGGGGAGGGTTGAGGAGGCTGGGCAGGACGCAGAGGTGGGTGGTGCTGGGATCTAGAGGTGGCAGCAGTATGGGAGGGAGACCAGGCGGAAAGTTCTGGAAGGGTGATGGTGGTACCCAAGCCCCAGGCTGGGTCTCTGGGCCCGTGAGACATCCAGGGACCGATAGCACTGGGTGGGACCGGGTCGGTGCTTTAGCGCAGGGTGGCGATGGGGCTGGGCACCGTCCATGTGAAGGTGGCAGCTGCCGCCACCACTCGGGCCAGTTCGTGGCCAGTGGAGACGGCCCAGGGGGCACACTGACCTCCGAGAGACCTTGCAGGAAAAGAGCCTGTGAAGGAACAGGGAGGCGGAGCCCCGGGGAAAGGAGGTCGAAGAATTTGCTGGTAAGAAGAGCTGAGCACAGGGCCTTTCTGGGAGACACCAGAGGGATCAAGGAAATAACATTCTAGAACTATTCTCAAATAGCAGTGGCAAAAAAAAAAAAAAAAAAAAAAGCATCTCATTAGGTAGTGAACTCCCCGTCACTGGGGGCATTTGAGTGGAGATCGAGCAGCCACTTCCCACGGGGAGCCACCTTTGCCTTGACTGTCACCTGCCTGGAGAAAGGATGTTCCTGGCCTTTGAGAACCAGGAAGGGCTCAGAGGGAGGTGGGTGGGTCCTCACCCACCTCATCACTTCCCAGTGCCTCCCAGCTCCCCAGCTTCCCCACAGCCCCCTCTGGTTCTTGGGAACCACAAGCGAGGTACAGGCCCAGCCACCAGACCTCAACTCCCTCCTGGGCAAACGCAGGCCGCCCGGGACCCAGGCCCATTTTCTCTGTTCCGGGTCCCCCCGACCCCAGCGGCATGGCCCTCCCTGCCAGCTCCAGGGGACTCTCTGATGAGCAGCCAGAAGCCAAGAAGCAGGCCCCCCTCCTCCACACTCCCCACCCCAGAGCAGGGGCTCCGGGTCCCAGAGACAGAGCAGAGCTGCCGACTTCCTGTGTGACTCCAGCAAGTCAGGTTTGCCTGCCTGGGCCTCGGTTTCCCTACTTGGAAAGCAGGAAGGTCCCACGCCGGGGCGTCCTGGGGTGCACGGCCAGGGCAGGGCGGGGAGGACCGGGTGGCCCGTCGCGCACGGGAGGTGGCGAGGTGGAGAGGCCAGCCAGGCGGAGCGTGGAGGGCCTGGAAGGCCTGGCTTTGCAGCGTGGACTCGACCCTGCAGACCCGGCCTTGGCAAGCTCTTCCGCTGACGTCCCCCGCGGCTGGAGCCCCAGCACCCCTGCAGGGCAGGGCCGAAGTTTCGGGGGTGGGGGGCACCTGCTCTATCTTGGAAGTCCCCACACCGTCTGCTCCCTCAACTCTGCACTTAAGATTAGTTTCAACTGGAGGAACGGTGTTCAGTTACGTTCTGCCGAGGAAAAGAAATCATCCCACTTGACCCGCTCCACACCCCCCGGCATCACACCCCCAGCTCGGCCCAAGGCCCCGCGTGAGAAGCTCAGCTATGGGGTGGGCGAAGGGCCTCTCAAGGAGAGGGCTGAGGTCCTCTTTGCAGGGGGAAGGGTGGGGGGCACTGCTAGGTCTCTCTGTGGGCTCTTCTGTCACTCAGCTGGTGCTATGCCGAGTGGGCTTCCTGGAGGGGGGGGCCAGCATGGAGCTGCTCTCAGCCCAGGATGGAGAGGGAAGGGGACGAAGTAGGGGGGCAGTGGTGAGTCCCCTTCGGCCCCCTCACGAGCCCCTGCCATCACTTCTGAGCTGTGTGATCGTGGATAAGTGAACCTCCCGTCTCTAGACCTCCAGGTCACACAGAACAGGGACACCTTCGCGGTCCCCCTGCCCTTCTCCCTTCAGCGGCCCTGAGGGTCATCTCCTCGTCCCCCTGGTGTGGTCACACACACCCACCTGCTCCTCTGGCCCCAGCCCCCCCATCTGCGGGCCCTCGCCACCCCCTCTCCACCCATTTAACGCTGTCCCGCTCTTGAGAGCTCAAAATAAAGCCGTCCTTTCTCGAGTTTCTAAAGATATCCCCATTCCAGCGCCAGCCACATGTTTCTCCACTTAATTATCTGTGCTTTTCTTTGTTAATTAGGCTCCAGTAACAGTCTCCCTGCTGCTTCCTGGGAAGAGCTGGCATCTGCAGGGGGGGCCCGGAGGCCTTTGTGGGCAGATGCCTGGCTGGGCTGCCAGGCCTCGCGCTCTTGGCCCGATGCCTCCTTTCTTCCAGGCGGGGCAGCGCAGTGAGTGGCTAACAACGTCACGTCGGGAGGCCCCTACCTTTTCCTGGCCCGTGGGGACCCAGCTGGGTCACCGCAGCCCCATCCTGCCCCTGGGTTGGTTAGTGGTCCCCCACCCCGTGTTCTCCCCTCGAGCCCTGCCGGTTGGGGAGGGGGACCCCGTGGTTCCTAGAGCTCCTGAGGCTGGGGGCTCCACAGAAGGGAGCAGCGGGGGGGCTTCACACTCTTCTGCAACATTCCAGAAAACCACACGGAGAAACTAGTTCCCCAGCTGGGACCACCCAGGCTCACAGGAACAACCAGCGCCTTTATCTGGGCTGGATTGAGATTGGCTCGAAGGGTCACCGGGCCTGGCGTGCGAGACAAGTTCTCACTGGCAGATAATGCATCTTTGAGCCACAGGCGTGGGGACGGGGACACTAAGTGTGGTTCAGCACGTGTGGTTGACTGGGTGGACTCCATCTTTCCAACCTGCTAGGGAGGGGTCTGGTGACAAAAGAGGCCTCGTGGTGGGAGGGGGGAGCAGGGGACAGGCAGCCCTGGCCTGAAGCCCCAGCAGTCACCGGCACTGGGACATTCCCCTTTGGGAGCTCAGGTGCTGGGCACTTCAGGGGCGTCTGTGGAGCCAGGCACTGGGCTGGGTGCTGGGCTTTTGCTCAACACCAGTTAAAAAACAAACCAAAACAAAAAAACCAATACTGCCTCATGGAGCGGACATTCTGGTGGGCTGCAGAGAATCACGCTGAAAGTGTAAAAGTGTGTCAGATGTGTGCTCGGGAGAGGCGGGGAAGCAGATGGGAGAGGTTGTGGATATTTTTAGGGGGTTGCAACATTAGCTAGCTGGCAGGGAGGGCCTTTGGGGGGTACTCAAAGGGGGTGGTAGTGAGCCAGGGGGCTAGGGAAGAGCAGTGCAGGGAGAGAGAACCACTGCAAAGGCCCTGGGGTCACCTGCCACGGGTGTCAGGAAGCAGGTGGGGGAAGTGGTAGGAGATGGGGTGGCAATGGGGAGAGAAGGCAGACTGTGTGAGGCTGGAGGAGAACATTAACTTTTGGGGCGCCCGGGTGGCACAGTTAAGCGTCCGACTCGATTTTGGCTCAGGTCGTGATCTTGGGGTCATGGGAGTCATGGGATGGAGCCCCTAGTCAGGCTCCGAGCTCAGTGGGAAGTCTGAGATTCTCTCTCTCTAAAAAAATAAAATAAGGAATTGGCTTTTGTTCCCAGCTCACTGGGAGCCCATGCAGGCTTCTGAGCAGGGGAGAGACACTCTCCAGCTGAGGATCACACAGAATCCGTCTGGCTGCTGGGTGAGGACAGACGGGTCTAGAAGCAGGAAGAGACAGAGGGACGTGCTCGTAACAATCCAGGCCGGGCCCGGTGGCACCTGGGGAAGTGGTGAGGGCAGCGGGGAGTCGGGGGCTCTGGGTAACTTTGTAGCTAAAGCCAACAGAGGAGTCACGTTTGACCTCGGGGGTTTTGGCCGGGCTTCTGGAAGGGTGATGATGCCAGTAGCTGAAACCGGGCAGGAGCAGGGGGAGGCGGCAAGGGGGGCTGGGGAGGGGTGGAGTATGTTGACTGCGGAGTCCCCTCCGGTAGCACTCGGAGACATGAGTCAGGGATCCGAGGGAGCATTGGAGCTCGAAGTATAATTTGGGGAATCATGAGTATGTTGCTGCTTTTTAGGGCCCTAAAGCAGGCCACCGGGGTGGCTCAGTTGGTTAAGCGTCTGCCTTTGGCTCAGGTCGTGATCTCGGGGTCCTGGGACCGAGCAGTGGTGGCCCTTCTGCAGGACCCAGGCCCCCCCTACATGCTCCGTGAAGTAGGGGAGCCCCGAGTTCCCCATATGTGTTCTGTACAACTGAAGAGGTTCCCTGTGGGGTCTCAGGGAGTTGGGAAACAGTAAAAGTGGCCCCAACAGAGGGTCTCAGTTGCCAGGGGAAAGGAAGAGGGGTTTGCCCCACGGACAACACGGAGTCCTCAGCAGGTTTTAAGCAAAGGAATGACAGGGTCGCCTAGACTCTGTGGAACGATCAATGCGATTTGCGGAGCAGGGTAACGGTGTTGGGGAGGCCAAGCGGGACGTTCTCACTGCAGTGAGAGGAGCAGTTTTGAGGCCTCACTGGCTACGGGCTGGGCCTGCCAGAA
Organism: Ursus arctos; assembly: GCF_023065955.2. Lineage (NCBI taxonomy): Eukaryota > Metazoa > Chordata > Mammalia > Carnivora > Ursidae > Ursus > Ursus arctos. The sequence continues at coordinate 94,173,281 of NW_026622874.1, read as the reverse complement.
GTTTCTTTGGGAAGGTGGCCCATCGTGGTGACCACCCGCATTTGTGGATGAGGGGGACACGTGGGGTTGGCACAGGTTTCCTGTGGCTGCTGGGCCAAATTACCCAATGTAGTGGCTTAAAGCAACACGGGTATTTTTTTCCCTTTGAGCTGTAGAGGAAGGAAATCCGAGATGAGTCTTAGGGGTCAAGTCAGGGTCTCAAGAGGGCAGGTTCCCTCTGGAGGCTCTTGTCTTTCCCAGCTTCTAGAAACCGCCTGCCTTCCTCAGCGTGTGGCCCCTCCTCCAGCCTCAGAGCTCTTCGTGCTGACCTCTGCTTCTGTCGGCCCAACTCCTGCCGTTGACCTTCTTGCCTCCTTCTTAGAAGGACGCTCGTGCTTACGTTTAGGGCCCGCTTGGATAATCCAGGGTAACGTCCCCATCGAGACCTGCCTTCGTCACACCAGCCAGTGTCCGCTGTCACGTAAAGAAACATAGTCACAGGCTGGGGGGACTAGGACAGGGACGGCTTGGGGACCACAGCTCAGCCTCTTCCCGGGCTGGAAGCAGCCAAGGTTTCTCTCCTGGGCGACCAGGAGGGGGACCCCAGGGAAGAAAGCCCGGAGAGGAGGGGCAGGTTTGAGGGAGCCGTGGAGAGGCCGTTGAGGGTTGTACAGAATCAGAGGTGCTCCGAGAGGCAGTTGGAAATGTGGGTTTGGGGCTTGGGGGCGCGGGGAGGAGAAGGAAAACAACTGCAGTGAGCAGGAGGGCCTCGCTCTCCCTCCCCCGCGTGCGGCACAAGGTCCTGAGAAGCAGGCAGCACGATCGCAAGCCTGGGTCTGGACACTCTGTCGTCGTGCCAGCTGGTCAGCAGTCTGGGGCCAGTCCCGGCCCCACTCACTCGCCGTGTAACCCGGGCCAGGTAGCTATCTCTCCGTGGAGGTGCTCACAGGGCCGGCCACAGAGGGTGTTGAAGGATTGGGGGAACGAGCCCACGCAGAGCTGTGAGAACAGTGCCCAGCGTGCAAGAGCTCGATTTCTCTGACAGTTGCTTACGGAGCGAGGGTCCGTGGAGTCGGGCCGCATCGAGACGCTGTTGCTTTCATCGTGCACACATGGCTGAAAGCAGACAAGTCTCAGCTGACAGGGAGCGACCTTTGTCATGTGTTTGGCTGTAGCGTGAGCTGCCGTTGTACCACCACTGGATCGTGTCCTCGAAATCAGCCCCCCACCCCAGGTCATGCCGCAGAAATGCATTCTGTGTCCTGGCCTCTGCAGCCAAGTGCCCCGATCTGTCCGTCTTTCCCAGGAGGGACGCTGTCCAGCTTGTCGTGGTCCGTGCACGGCATTCCGTGCCTGGCCAGTCACGGCCACAGTTCAGCCCAGGGCCTGGCCGGCCTTGGGTCAGTCCACCGCGTAGCTGGGACCTCGGAGGAAGGAACGGGAGAGGAAGGAGAAAGAAGGAGGTGATTTCCCTCGGGAAGGGCCATGTGCGTGGCTGGCGCTGGGGTCCCAGGTGAACCCCTATAAGAAGACCTGGTGTTTGCTGTGCCAAGCCTGGCTGGCAGGTTCAAGTTTGTAAGAAGGCCCCTGGGAAGGGGCTGGGCCGTTCTCAGATGGGAAGGCAGTACCCAGGGGTCAGAGAAACCCGAGTTTTACTGTTAGCACCACTGATCACAGACCTCGTGGCCTTGGTGACATTGGGTAGTCACCTTGACTCCCGTGAGCCTCAGTATCCTTATCTGTAAAATGGGGACCATAACACCTGGAGGTCAGGCTTGTCGTGAGGAATGAAGGGCAGATTTCCAGGCACAGTGTCCGGTGGGTTTGTCATCAGCAGATGTGGGGTCTGCACCCCAGTGTCCGGCTGCCAGGAGGTCAGTGGAAGGGCCTGGTAGCCCCAGCAGGGGAGGCTCCAGCCAGAGCCCCCTGTCGGCCCCCTGTTTCAGACCTTTGTGTACACCTAGCGGTCACAAAGCTGGGCTCCAGGGAGGGGCAGGGGGCGCCTGTCCAGGGAAGGGAGATGGAGGGATGTGGGCACAGAGCCCTGTCTGAGCAAACTCTGGGGGAGAAGGCTGGCTTTCTTCCCTCCCTTCTCCCCGTCCCCACTGGACCTCATGCGCTGACCAGATCAGTCCTGATCCCTGGTCTAGGACCCACTGTGCCATTGACCATCCCTGCACGTGACAATTGTTGGCTGCATTGATTGATACAAGTTTTTTACTGTGAAATCATTTTCCATTGCCAAAGAGTTGCAAAGATTGCAGAGAATCCCCAGATAGACCCTTTGACCCTTGCAGGGTCAACAGAACCGCGTACCATTGTCAACGCTAAGAATCCAGCCTCGATCGGTACAATACGCTTAACGAAACCCCGGGCTTTAGATTTAGATTTAATGTTTTGTACGTGCCAGAATCCACACTAGGGTACCGCAGGGCACGGAGCACGCGTTCATTTTTTATTCCTTCGTTCGTATTCCCGCTCACGTGTCTACTTGTTAATACTGCAGTGAACCCCGCGAGCCCACCACCATCCAAGAATTAGAACAGCGCCAATAACATGCCCCCCGCCCCCCCATGCTCACCCTCATCCTGCCCTCCTCTCTCCCAGAACAAATACAGCCGGCTCCCCTTATCCGCGGATTCGTTTCCCGCGTTTCAGCCACCCGCGGTCACTGTGGTTCAGAAGCAGGTGACTGTCCTACTGATAGAGCATCAGAAGACCCGTAGTAGCCTCACGGCACGTCCTGACATCTGCGTCCCTCACCTCACCTCGTTTCCCGCGTAGGCATTTTATCCTCTTACGTCATCACAGGAAGGGGAAGCACATTACAGTTAGGTATTTGCAGAGGGAAATAGACCACATTCACCTGACTTATTACAATACAGTACGTTGTTATAGTTCTGTCTTATCGTTATTGTTGTTCACCTCTTACTGGGCCTCATTTCTAAATTAATCTTTCTCATCGGTATGTATGTATAGAAAAAAACCATCTAACGTATAGAAGGTCGGTCACTGTTCTCAGACTGATTTCTTAAGTGGCTTTATTATGAGTAATATTTGCCGAGACCAAAATTGTTTCCTTTTGCTTGCTTTTTACTTTTTTTTTTTTAAGATTTATTTATTTATTTCAGAGAGGGGTCAGGGAGGGGCAGAGGGAGAAGGCGAGGCAGAATCTCAGGCTTACTCCACGCTGAGCGAGGAGCCCGACTTGGGGCTCGATCTCACGACCCCGAGATGACAACCTGAGTTGCCGAAACCAAGTGTCAGCCGCTTAACTGACTGCGCCACCCAGGCGCCCAGGCGCCCGCTTTTTACTTTTGTAAGCGAGGTGTGTCCTCGCGGGTCAAGTCTGGACTTGCTTTTCTCACTCGGCCTTACGTAAGGCGATAGTGACGTGGGACGCTGCGCCGGCTCGCGTCCACTGCTCCGTGCGGTTCCATCGGGCGACAGTGCCACTGTGCTGTCCTTGGCCACTCGGGTGGCTTCCTTGGTTTGCCTTTTAATAAGAGTGCCCTTAGCGCTCTTGACCATATTTCCTTTGGCACATGGAAGAAGTTTCTCTGGGGTGTGTGAGAGCGGGCACGGGAGTGAGACTGTCCACCCCACTGTCATGCATGTGTGGCCTCTCTGAGCCTCAGTTTCTCCACCTCTAAAACCAGTGACGGAATTCCTGCTGCATCTGCGTGCCGGGCCGAGTGGGGCTGTAAAGGTGAAGCTGAGCGTACCTTCTCGTTTTCGTGAAGGTCCAGAGCCAGGAAAGGGAGGTGTGCAAGCTTCAGAGCCCGAGCAGGGGACGTGGGGGGCAGCTGTCCCATCAAAGTGGGGTCCCCCGTTCTCTTGAGGGTCTGAGTGATGCGTGGATCACCCAGGCCTGGCAGAGAGGAGGGGTCCCGCGGAAGCGCTGGGAGAGGGGAGGGGGTAATCATCCCCCTGCAAGCAGCCCCTCCCTTGCTGTGGGCTCCTCCTGGCCCCTTATGACCTGGTGGTCAGTGCACAGACACCAGTCTGAGCTGCGGACCTCAAGCTGGTGGAGAGAGCCCCCCCCCCCAGCTGCTCAGGGTTCTTGCACTTTGCTCGGGAAGAGGGCTGTGGGGCCACCGCAGGCAGCACCCCGAGCCTGCTGGTTTCTAATTGTGTACCTAGCTTGGCTGTGATTTAATAAGCTTGGTTTCTTTCTTCCCCCGGGCAAAATTCAGTTAATCCTCAGGCTAACAGACAGCAGACGGAGTGACAGAGACCGATAAGCTGGAATGAGCAGGAAGGGGGGCAGAAATGCCGACAGCGTGGGCCTGTCCTGGAAGGGTGTCGCTGCCCAGGGGTGGGGGTGGGGGGGCCCAGGTCACCACTGTGCGGGGGCGGGTGCAGCACTTTCCGGCCGGGCAGATCCTGAGGGGGACCTGTCCTCCTCCCCAGCCCACTCCGCCCCACCATGTGCTACCTAAGAAAGGGGTACTTGATGCATTTTAGTAAATGGCCTGCCCACAGTGGGTACAACAGACCCAGGGGATGGGAGAGAATAAGCCTCCATTATCTGAAGAGTCTCCTATGTGAAGTTTAATTCCCCGAGACTCCAGGATAACGGAAGCATTGGTCTGCTAATTCCGTCAGCGCCAACCTGACTCTGATGGGGGGGGGGCAACTTTTTTTATGTGACATCGTGGGATTCTCCTGGCAGGCCAGGATTCCCATCTGAGGGCTGTGGAAACAGGCCCAAAGAGGTTGAGTGACTTTCCAAACATCACATAGCATTAGGGGTAGAATCAAGATTGCCTTGCAGTCTGCTGAGGAGACCCCCTTTCTCCCTGCCTCATGTAGGCATTCAGGCAGGTACATTGGGGGGACACACACACCACATGGAGCCCTAACTGTGACATCTCCACATGGAGAACATTCTGAAATGTTTGCAAACACAGGTGTCCTTTAGAGCCTGCCTGGGTTCAGGGGAGCCCAGTCCCCCCAGAGTAGGTTTTGGTGACTCAGGCTTCGGAACAGTAAAACCAGCCCCTGGACCATGCCAGGCACTTGGGTCTCACGGCAGCCACACCTGGTCTCCCCTGTTGTGGTAGTGACTTTCCAAACGAGGAAATCCAGTGGTTCGGAGAAAAGGTCACAAGCCAATAACAGGATTTGAACCCAAGCGGTCAGATAGCAGAGTAAACACTCTTAACTCCCGGCCCCAGGGCTGCCCTTCAGACTGGATTTATGGCTGAGGCCCCACACGGCCCCACAGTGACCGCGCTCTCCGCCCCACCCCACCCCGTGTTCTCGGAGGCAGTTTCCTGGTCTTTGTTTTGCCCACAAGCAGACCAGACCCAGAGGGGACGGTTTCCCCAGGGCCTGTCCTGCCCCAGCCCAGGCTGGCGAGGGCAGCAGCTCCCACCGCAGTCCTGGGGGCAGTCCCTGGGGACCGGCAGGCCTGGCCACACCTTCTCCGGATGGTGAATGTGGGACGGTGGTGGAAGGAGCCTGGTTCTGTCAGGAAGGGGTCTCCTGACCTGCCTGAGGCCGACCCAGAGGGCCACCTGGCTGGGCCACCCAGGCCAGCAGGGACAGGCGGGGGCCTCTCCACCTGTGGTTGGCCTTTGCCCACACAGCCCGAGGCGCTGCCTCTGATTTCCTCCGAGCACCCAGATGGGGCAGGGGCTCTCGCCCCTCCAGCTTGCACCAGAATCTGCCCTCACCTATTTCATTCAAAAATGTGCCCTTTGAGAAAGAACAGAACTCCCTTCCTCCAAATGAAATAAAAGCGAAAAAATTTAAAAATTTTAAAAATTTAAAAATTAATCCATAAAAACAGAGGGGGGAGAAGCCAAGAGTTATCCTTTCTGAGGCCTGACGCTGTGCACATAGGAGGGGCTTAATACCCAGCAGCAGCTGGCCCCCACCACGCTCGAGAGGTGTCTGGGACACTTCCCAGTGCCGCCAGCGCCCCTCAGGCCGCCCAGGTCCCACTTTCCTGACATTTCACTTCTCTGACCAGTTCCGATTTTCTGCCCAGGACCCAAGTGTGCTTCCTCCTGGCTGACCCATGGTGTCACTTCTCCCTATTAGCTACAGCCTAATTTGGGGGGGTGCTCTCCCCCCACCCCCAGACCAGGCAGGACTTACCGACTAATATATGTCGAGCACCCACGGGATGCCCGGAGTCCCAACACACAGATGAGGCTGCATCCCATGGGGCCTGGGGCCGTGTGACTGTCACCTCCTCTGGGAAGTCCTCCCTGATTCTCAGCTAGGTTAGGATCCCCCCCATGTGCCCTGCACTGATAGTTATCCAGGCCAGTGGGTCACCAAGCGTGCCTCACCATACCCTGCCTTGGACTGGGGCTGTTTTCTGTACTCTGCTAAATGCCCAGGGGCAGCACCCCATCCAGATGGGATGGTCTTCGTGAAATCTTTGGCCAGGACAAATACCATGTCAGGACAGCGAGCAGAAACACCAAGAGCAGACATCCCATGACCCCCGCATGGCAGGGCTGGCATGAGCCCAGGTTCTATGCCCTTCTGGGGCCTGGGGTGGCCTCTGCCAGGGCAAGGGCCATGTGAGGCGCAGGCCTGCCCTGTCTGTGCCTTTCTCCACCCACACAGCCGCCCAGCCTCAAGGCCAAGGCAGCGTAGGAGAGACACAGCTGCATGCGCAGGAGACGGCCGTGTCCCCAGCCACAGCAACCTCGGCTTACAGGGCCCGTCCTTGAGGGGCTGTGCACTGCCTTTCAACCCAGCCGGCTTTGTGGAGTACGGCTGTGTCCGCCCTGCCCCGGGCTCCGAGGAGACAGAGACTCAGGACGGTGAGCTGATAGGACAAGAGATTTAGAAGAAACATCCCGAAGATCAACCCTTCTTTCTACACACGGGGAAACGGAGATCTCAGGGAACCCAGGGCCCTTGGTCAGACAGATGGACTATTCCTGGCACTTAGCAGCTATGTGGTCTTGGGGAAGTTACTTGACCTCTCTGAGCCTCTGTGTTCTCGGCTGTGGTGAGGGGTGGCCGTGCTTGTGCCCAGGAAAGCTGCCAAACAGAGCATCTGACACTCGCCGATGGGAATCCAGGCCTTCCTTCCCTGTCCTGTGGGTGCTGCCACGTCTGTGCGGATTCCCGGCCACCGGGGCAATGCCTGGTGGCAGGGGAGAGATGGACAGCGTCTGCCACCTCTGGGCTTTGGGTGGCCCTTGGGCCCAGGACTCTGTCAGGTTGTCCACTCAGGACCTGGAGAAGGGTCAGGTCGACTTTTGCCGCTGTGGGGTCCTGAAGACTATCTGTAAGGGCCATGTTGGGGGGGATGTGGGAAGAAGGAAGGCTCTGAGTGGGGCTGAGTTCAGTGTCTTGGCCCGACTGATGGGGCCATTATCTGGGGGACACAGGAGGAGGGGATGCCTGACATCTTGCAGGGTCCCAGGGCCACCCGGTGGCTGGATGGTCATGGTTGAAGAGACATAGGCAGAAACTCTGAGATGGCAGGTCTCGTTCCAGAGGCAGGAGCGTGGGCATGACCGGCACCACACAAGGCACGGCCAGCCATCGGGAAGCCCGGGGCGGCAGGGGAAGGAGCCCCGGGCAGCAGGGGCAGCAGGCAGTGAGGGGGGGCCCCCAGACTGGGGAGGGAGGCTCCTTCCTGGCGGCGGGCGCAGAGACACTGAGCGGCACAGAGCCCAGCCCGCCAGGCGCAGTTCCTGAGTTGGCCTGCAAACTTGAACTGAGTTCTGTGAGATCTTCCAGATTAAAACAGGAGTTGTTTTTCTCCCCAAACCCATTCTGTCTATTCTGCCCCGCATCTCCCAGGCCCTGGCTCCCTGCCTGCTTCCGTTCCACTCCCACCCCGTCTGCTGGAGGCCCAGCCAGCCCAGGGCACCCTTCTGGAACCCCAGCTCCCTCCCCAGCCCAGGGCACGTGCCCGAAGGCCCCTCTGCCCCAGGACCCCCGCCTCCCATTCACACCTTCCACCTCCCCCATTCCCCACATCCCCCAGTCTAGCCCAGGCCCTGTCTCAGGTCTCACCCGGCCCACTGCTCCTTTAGACCGGGGACAGGGGTGAAGGGAGCCCAGGGTCCAACAGCAGGTACCCGCAGAGGTCTGTCCTGGGCCCGGGGTGGGGACAGTGTGCAGCCCTCTTGCTCCCACAGCGTGCCTGTCTCCCTGGTCACGAGCCTCAGGCTCAGGATCTCCCAGGCAGCCGGGGCGAGTTTCTGACAGTCCGGCTCCGTTGAGCCAGCGTCCCTGGCACCACCCCATGCTTCAGCCACAGCCAAGCGGTGACCTTTCACCCTCTGGTGCCCTTGCCTGGGCCAGTTCTTCCCACCCCACCCATCCATCAGAAGCCCCCGCCTGCCTTCCGAGAGCGCACTCACATAGCTTGCTCTCCCAGGGAGCCCGCCCAGATTTGCAGGTGGCGGTGGGCACCCCGACTCCTGCCCCATGTCTCCTGTCGTACTTGCGGGTGGGCGCTGCAGGGGAATTCCTTCCTCCAAGCGGGTTCACCGCCTCCCCCGCCTTAGAGTGCTCCGTGCCCGACACGGGGGGTCTCCTGTACTGGGGAAGCTGTTCAGGGAAGGGGGGGAATGGAAGGATTGATAAACAGACAACCGAGGCCAGAAACAAGGCTTCCTGATGGTAAACGCGGGGGGCGGGGGTTGCCACACGGGAGTCCGTCCAGGGGCCGGCCCGTGCCGACCTTCACGGCCCCCTTGTCTTCCTGTCCTAGATGAAGATGACGCCAACAGACTAGGGGAGAAGGTGATCCTCCGCGAGCAGGTGAAGGAGCTCTTCAATGAGAAATACGGTCAGTGCATGAGGACTAGGGTCTGGGGCCGGGTCTGTGGGGCCAGCCTTCCTTGGCAGCCCCTTCTCCCTCTGCAGCCAGCCTGGCCTCTCCAGGTCCCCACAGCTGGCCTGCCCATGGCTGGTGGCAGCTGACCCCTCACTTCCCCGTCTGAGGAAGGGGAAAGGACCCGTCTGGGGCGCACAGGGCAGTGATGGCGTCAGCATTTCCGCTCCTCCAGAGCTGGGCCGTGCGGCAGAGGCCATGGCTCACGGCCAAGTGCTTGTTTGTACATCTGCCCAACACACTTAGCCGTGAGGACTCCAGGAGAGGGGGTCCGATCCCTGCCATCCTGGGGCTCAGAATCTGGGCAGGGAGGTGGTCACGGAATAGTTAAGGGCCATGCAATGCTAGGTGAAGGCATCCAGGGTGCCAGAGCGGAGCCCAGCTGGGACAAATAATAAGTTTACGGGGCGCCTGGCTGGCTCAGTGGGGGGAGCGTGCAACTCTTGATCTCAAGGTCACAGGTTCGAGCCCCATGGTGGGTGTAGAGAATTACTTAAAGTCTTAAAAATAAAAGAAAATCTTAAAATAATAATAACAATAATATGGTTACAGTCAAGCTTTCTAGATCATTGAGTGCCAAGCTATGCAAGATGCTTTATTTGTGATGAATTTAGTATTATTTCCATTTTGCATTGCAGCAGGGAGACAGACAGTAATAAATATTTTTAAGGAAAATTTCAGAGAGTGATAACGGAGGAGACAAAACAGTAGCAGGATAGGGGTTGCTGGGCCTGGGGGACGGGGCAGGAAGGCCCCTGGGAGGAGGGACGCGTGTTAGCTGATACTCAATACTCAAATGTCAGGAGGGGACACACATTCCAGGAAAAGCTCGCCAGACGGCGGGGACAGCTGGGTGATTGGGGACCAGCAAGGAGGCCAGAGAGCCTTGAGTAAGGAGCTGGGGTGGGGGGGGCTCCCCGATGCACAGGGAGGGGTGGGCAGCCTAACGAGGAGTTGGGGTTTCATTCTGAGCATGAGAAGCAACTCTGCTGGTGGTTGGTGAGGTCGTCTCTTTCACTTGTCATCGTGAAATCAAAATTCAAACACAGACCAAAGCGAGGGGACGGCCTTCGTGACCCAGCACGTCACCCAGAGCCAGCCCCTGTGATCACCAGCATTTTGCCAGTCTGACTTCTGCGTCCACGTACACGCTTCCGAAGTTTTGAAAACACACCAAGACACCCTGTCCTATCATCCACAAATAATTTAAGAAAGGACTTTGTCGTTTTTCTTCCGTAATAGATCTTAAGCAGATGTCACATCTTCGTTGATCAGTTCCTGGTACGCACTCTTAACGTCACACCAGGCGTGCATGAGAGTGCCTGTTCTATTGTCAGCCCTGGGTGTTAGATTTACAGTTTTACTATGTGGATTTAAAAAAAAAAAAAAGTGTGTGTGTACTGATTTTTCAGCTTTGTAGTATGGTGGCCTCGGAGCTGGACCACGCCAGGATCCAGCCCTTTCCCCGGAGGGCGTGGCCTCTCACAGGAGACATCTTCCCCTTGCGCTGACCCACTGTGTCTTGTAGGTGAGGCCCTGGGCCTCAACCGGCCTGTGCTGGTCCCTTACAAACTGATCCGGGACAGCCCGGACGCCGTGGAGGTCACGGGCCTGCCCGACGACATCCCTTTCCGGAACCCCAACACGTATGACATCCACCGGCTGGAGAAGATCCTGAAGGCCCGAGAGCACGTCCGCATGGTCATCATCAACCAGCTCCAGTGAGTGCCCCCAGCACGCAGGGCCAGGCGGGCAGAGTGGGCCAGGGCCATGGGGAAGGGGACTGCTTGCACCCCGTGGGGAAATGCCCAAAGCAGGCCCAGCCAGGAGACAAGAACGGAGACAGACAGACAGACGCCTCTTACTTGCCCGGAATCCAGGAGACAGCTTAACGCTCTCATCTTCAGCATAAGGAAACCGATACCCAGGGCGAGGAAAGGGCGGGTGTAAGTCATGGTGGGTCAGCTGGGAGGCAAACGGAGCTCTCTAGTCCATCCAGGTCACTGTAACCCGATACTACAGACCAGAAGGCTTAGAAACAGCACACATTTACTTCTCACAGTCCCGGGGGCTGAGAAGTCCAAGAGCAAGGTGGTGGCAGATTCAGGGTCTGCTGAGGACCCACTTCCTCGTTTCCAGATGACCATCTTCTCGGGGCGCCTGGGTGGCTCAGTCAGTTAAGCGTAGGACAGATGTGAACTAGACTTATCGTGGTGATCATTTCACAATATATACAACTATGGAATCATTATGTTGAACACCTGAAACGAATATGATATAATATGTCAATTATACCTCGATAAAGGGGCGCCTGGGCGTCTCAGTCCATTAAGCATCTGCCTTCGGCTCAGGTCAAAATCTCAGGGTCCCGGGATCGAGCCCCATGCGGGCTCCCAGCTCAGCGGGGAGCCTGCTTCTCCCTCTCCCCCTGCGCCTTCCTCTGCTTGTGCTGTCTCCCTGTCTCACTCTCAAATAAATCAATGAATAAAATCTTTTTAAAAAGGTATACCCCAATAAAAAGAGAATCCACACAGCAAACTTGGGAAACAGGAAAAGGGAGAAAACAAGAAGGTAACCGTAACTGTAGCTGTCTGTCCTCTTCAGGACTAGCACCGTGCTGCCTTCGTTTCTAACTTTTTCCCTGTGCGCGTTCTAGATGTTTTATTTTTTATTTTTAAGATTTTATTTATTTATTCAACAGAGAGAGAGACAGCCAGCGAGAGAGGGAACACAAGCAGGGGGAGTGGGAGAGGAAGAAGCAGAGCAGGGAGCCCAATGTGGGGCTCGATCCCAGAACGCCGGGATCACGCCCTGAGCTGAAGGCAGACGCTTAACGACTGAGCCACCCAGGCGCCCCTACCCTAGATGTTTTAAATTTTTTTCTAAGATTTTATTTATTTATTTGAGAGAAAGAGAGAGCGCGCCGGGGGGTGGCAAGAAAGGGTCTCAAGAAGACTGTGCTAGACGTGGAGCCCGACGCGGGGCCTGGTCTCACAACCCTGAGATCACGACCTGAGCCTAAACCAAGAGTTGGCCGCTTAACCGACTGTGCCACCCAGGTGCCCCGAGCTATTCTAAAATTAAAATATTTGTATATGTCCCAAAAAAATGAAATGATTCCAAAGGGTTTCAAATAAAAAGTATTTTCCCTCCCAGCTACCGTCCACCCCCTGAGGTAACTCCTTTACAGTGCAAGAAACCACAGCAAAAAACGCCCACCTCACCCCCTATCTGTAGGTATATATATATGTCTATACCTCCCAGAAAGAACCGCCAAAGACATCCTGGAACTTTCCTTCCCCATTTCCACGTTTCTTCTAATGTCTATTAGATTTTTATTTGTGGCTAATGAAACTGAGATCATTACAGTGTTTATCTATAGATGGTAAATAAAGCTTGCTGTTTCCGGTCTGGCTGTCTTGTACACGCTGGAACGTTATCCATGTCCCTGAGGAGTCCCCTTAGTGACTGACCAGTCATCTGATTACATGGACCATAATGTCCTGGACTGATGGACATTTAGGCTGCATCTCATTTGGGAGGGGCATTCATATAAATAACGCTAAAAGTAAAAATAAAATAAAAATTAACAGATATATAAAAAAAATAATACTGTGACGAATATCCACTTCCATAAATGTAGACACACACTTTTTTTTTAAGTTTATTGATTTAAGTAATCTCTACACCCAGCCGGGGGCTCGAACTCACGACCCCGAGATCAAGAGCCGCATGCTCTACCAACTGAGCCAGCTGGGGACCCCTAGGCACACATTTCTGATCACTTGGTCAGACGACACCCTCGATTTCTAGACCAGGAAACCGGGCCCCAGGGGGCGATTGGCCTGGCAGGACGACACTGCCTAGTCTGGGGGAATGCTCACCATTTCCATCCGGGTCTTACTCACGCTCCAGTGGCCGTGGCAGCATCTCCTCTCGTGAGAGCTGTCGCCCATTTTCAGGGGGGAGGTGGGAAGGAAGAGGGGAAAGCCCATTTTTCTAACTGCCACCTCATTTCTTTCTCTTTTAGACCTTTTGCAGAAATCTGCAATGACGCCAAGGTGCCAGGTAAGGCGGAGGCTGAAAAAGCCACCTCTCTGCCTCTCGGGGACCAGGGTCTGTGGGCAGATCCTGTCCAGGTGGCTTGCAGTCCGTAGCTGACCACCCAGAGGGGGTATAGTGCCCTCCGCCCAGTGGATCCACAGGGAACCTGCGGGTGCCCGCCAGAGGGGGCCCTGCCGCAGCACAGCTGAGCGGGTCACATCAGCCCGAGATGACGAGGGGCAGGCTGGAGCCAGGAGGAGAGGACAGCCAGTGGGATCCTGGAAGCCACCTGCGGAGGAGAGGGACGCTGTGTGACCAGCGGGGGAGGCAGGCCACATGGCCGAGACCGGCTGGGGGTGGGGGTGGGGTGGGGGGAGGGCCCACCTGCGCCAGACACTGTCTCTTGGAACCCTTGAGTGCACAGGAAGCTGGGAGACCGTCTGGTACGATGGTTCTGCCGGAGAAGGTGCACTGTAGGAATCGGGGAATGTTCCCCGGGGTGACTGGGAGGCGTGCCGCTGATTACAATACAGGGATCTAGTCCCAACCACGTTGTGCAGCTGGGAAGCTGAGGCCCAGAGAGGGAAAGGGGCTCGGCAGGGCCTCGTGCGGGGTCGATGGCCACCTCAAGCCATCCGTCTGAACTGCCGGCCCAGCAGGTGCTCAGTGGGGACCGTGACGGGCCCCCATCCTGGCCTGAGACCCGAGGCCCCAACTCCAGCTGGGTCCAGGTCCCCCTGGCATGCCACGGCCTACGGTGGCACAGCCCAGCCAGGAGCCACCTCCCTGTGTCCTGCGCTGATCGCAGCGGCCAGGCGTGGCACCAGATTCGAGGGTAGGGACGTGACGGGTTTGGGAGCTGCTCCCAGGTCGAAGGCAGAGATGCGGAAGTCCCTGCCGAGGCCTCAGGAGGAGAGTTTAGGAGAAATGCTCAGAGGGCAGATGTCATGACTTGCATCCATACTCCACCCCCCCCCCAACACCATCTTTAGGGTCTTACAGTGACTCCAGGCTGGCCGTGACCCTGGGCCAGCACCTCTGCCTTCCTGTTCAGATCCTTTTTCTCTGGCCCATTCCCTGAGCTCCTTCTGCCCCCAGAATCTTCTGTTTCCCAGGATGTCTGTTTATGCCATAGTCACAGACCCCCAGCCTCTGATTTGTCTTCACCAACTAGACAAACAGCCAGCTCTCATGCCATGTTATTACGACCCTCTGGTTTCTACTCAGTGACCTGGCTGCTCAGTCAGGCACCAAACCCTTCTTGTGTGACGCACGGTTGCAAATCTCTTTTCTAAGTCTCATACATTCCCATCAATTTAATTCTGTAGCAGCAGGACCCCAGCTGAGTCCTGCCTTTGCTGGGCTGGGTGCTGGGCTCTTTCATACACATAATCTCCTTTGACTCTCACATCACACAGTTTTCCCTATTTGGCTCAGAGAGGTTAATCGATTTGCCCAGGGTCACACAGCTAGGGTTGGCAGTAATGGGAATTGGAATCTGGGACTTCTGACTAAACCAGAGTCTCTTTCCCCGGGGACGCTGCCTGCTGTGAACCGTCATTTGTCACAGCATTCTTGGGTCAGGGTCATCACACACCCACAGTTAACAGTTCTCGGTTGCTGAGTATTTCTGGGGGCCCAGGCATATTACCCACCGGAGCCTCCTGCGGGGTCTCACTCACATTTCACTGGCGAGGAAATGAAGGCACAATGCCAAGTGACTTGAAGTGACTCTCCAGGGCCCGAGGCCGAGCCCTTCACTGCGGGATGCCGGGCGCTGGGAGTTCTGGGGAGGCCAGCCCCCACAGGCTGGATGGTCTGGGGATGGAATAAGGAGGACCTGGGCCTGAACGGAACCCGCTCAGGAGGCATACCGGGGGAGGAGGCTCGTGTTAGCAAAGGCAGGCAGGTGAGCCACGGGGCTGTGGGGCCTGGTTAAGGATGGAGGGATGGGGGGTGGTCTGGGGGTTCTGGAGCCTTGAATGCCGAGAAGGGGGCTTGAAACCTGAAAACAAAAGCCTTCTCCAAAGGGGTTCAAAGCCGAGACCCAGCAGCCCCGGCATGTGGTGTCCGCAACCTTTTCTCCCACCAGCCAAAGACAGCAGCATTCCCAAGCGCAAGAGAAAGCGGGTCTCTGAAGGGAACTCCTTCTCCTCCTCCTCCTCGTCTTCCTCCTCCTCGTCCTCTAACCCGGAGTCCGTGGCGTCCACCAACCAGATCTCACTCGTGGTAAAGTTGCACAGATCCGGACCTGACCACTCGGCTGTCTGGCCTTCACCCCGCACGCGGGCAGAGCCGTCTACTCTGGGGCGTGGGTTTGGGGTGCAGGGAGGCACTGGGCTCTGAGTGGGGCTCCTCAGCCTCAGGGTTGCAGACACGTCTGCCTGATCTACTCAAGAGACAGTCCAACCCTGTCATTGGCTGCTCACGCACCCCCCACCCCCCAGCAGGAAGTCACACCCGCGCTGGGCAGGTGGGCAAGCGGGAGCCCGGGAGAGGGTCGGGACTCCCCTGGGCAGTGCCAGAGCAGGACCCGGAGCAGACCCTCGGTTCCCGGGCTGTCAGAGGCTAGGTTAATCTCTGCGCTCACATCACGGGCTCCGGGCCTCACCACAGCCCTGTGAGTGTAGGTGTTACCCGCAGGGTGTGGAGCAGAGAAACGGGTCAGCGGCTGGGTGACTGGCCTCCCTGTGCTCAGTGGTGGATGGAAGGCGCACCTGCAGCCTCCTGTCCGGCCACGTGGTTGGCTTGGGTTCTCTCCCATCCAAGAGGAAAACCTCATGCAGGACACACACACTTGACCGTTCTTTCTGACTTCAAAATATCAGCTTTGAAATCTTGAGTCCAGTGGGGAGAATATTGGAGCACATTTGGAAATGATTTGGGGATTTATCATTTGACCGTGCCTCCCTTTAACCCCTTCCTGGAAAAAAAAACCCTTCCTCCCCAGCTAGGAGTGCCTACACAGGGTCGCTAGCTCTTCCCACACCCAAGAGCCTTGCGGAAGTGTGGAAGGCCTTGTGGGCCAGGCAGAGGTGGCCTGGAGGGAAGGGGACAGACTCTTTGGGGCATAAGGCCCGGAGGGGGCTGAGTCTGTGGGGGTGACCACCTGTTCTGAGCTACTCTGCAGTCCCGTCTGGTCTACATGAATAGCTCCCGGGATACAGGTGGGAACAGGTCAGAAGCCCCCAGCCCAGGTTCCATGGTCACTGATGAACTGCGTGACCTTGGACAGGTCACGGCCCCTCTCTGGACCTTCAGCTGCCTGAAAATGAATA
Organism: Ursus arctos; assembly: GCF_023065955.2. NCBI lineage: Eukaryota > Metazoa > Chordata > Mammalia > Carnivora > Ursidae > Ursus > Ursus arctos. The sequence goes on along the minus strand of NW_026622874.1, from coordinate 94,157,156 downwards.
GCGTCTGAGAAGGCCCTTCGGAAAACAGAGCTAAGCGGTCTGGTGGTCTTTCCATGTCACCTGGAGTCCTAACCCAGACCATTTGTCCCCCTCTCTCTAGCAATGGCCAATGTACATGGTGGACTATGCCGGCCTGAACGTGCAGCTCCCGGGACCTCTGAATTACTAGACCTCACTGCTGAATCAGGACCTCACTCAGAAAGACTAAAGGAAATGTAATTTATGTACAAAGTGTATATTCGGATATGTATCAATGCCTTTTAGTTTTTCCAATGATTTTTACACTATATTCCTGCCACCAAGGCCTTTTTAAATAAGTAAAAAAAAAAAAAAAAAAAAAAGCATTGCACTTGCTCATAACTTCTGCGTATTCTCGTTTGGAATTACAAATGCAGCTGTCACTGGGATGAGGTCAGGAAACCCGGCTCAGACGGCCTGCCAAGGTCCCCCTTCCTTTGCCAGAACAGAGGCGGTGTCCCTGACCGCTGGGCCCTGGTGTCTAGGGACAGACTTCTCTCATTTCTCTGCTGCTGGGGCCGCGTGGCCTCCGGATAGGTGTCGCGGAAGGCCAGGTGGCGGACTGAGCCCTGGCCTCGGAGTGCATAGGGTAGAAGGGGACTGTCTCGGTGAGTAACAAGGGTTAAATATCTTCATCAAGCCTGGAATCTCCATGGCTGGAGAGAAGGCACCTTGACGAAGGGGCTCTGGGTTGGACCCGGAGGGGTGGGGGGATTTTTGACAGAGCTCAGGGGCATCTGAGCAGAGTGATGGTCACAGCTGTGTCTCAGCAAGGCCACTTTGGTGGTAGGTAAGATGAAGAAGGGGTAAGACTGAAGGCAGGAGGACAGGTCAAAAGGACCTGACGGTGGGCAGTGGCCTGTTCACTCAGGGTGGGCAAGGCAGGGTGCCCTGGGAGCACAAGGCAGGGCGACCTCACCCAGCGCCGAATCTAGAACTATCTCTGATGTGGAGACTCGGGAAGAGCACGGTTGGGGTTGGCAGGACAAAGCGGGATGGGTAGGACAGGATGGTGATCTAGGACAGCCGCTTGTGCCAAGGCTGGGAGGCTGCCCAAGACCTTGGGCGTTCCAGGAGCAGGGAGTGGGGGCTGGAGGTGAGATGAGGGCTGGGTGGGGAGGCTCAGCGAGCTGTGCCCTGAGCAGGGAGCCGAGCTGAACAGGTGAGTGGGGCAGAGATGCAGCCTGGGTTCTTTGGGCTGAACTGTGCACCCCGGGGGCCAGCCTTCCATCCCTTTTTTCACCGGCCTTGAGGAGGTGTGGAAGGCCTTGTGGGCCAGCCCGAGGCGGCCTGGAGGGAGCACGGAGCCACCACCCGATCTGCATTACAGAAGGGCGCGCCTTGCAGAGGGGGGTGCGGGGGGGGGGGGGGAACCATCCGGGCGGGAAGGAGAAGCTGGGAGACCACACGGGAGGCCCCTGTGGTTGTTCCAGGAAGAGCTGGCCCGCATTCCAGCCAGGTGGAGAATAACAAGGAGGTCAGCCAACAGGACTTGGAAGTCAATTGGACAGGAGCGCTGGGGCATGGAGGGGTCACGGTGACCACGGGGTCTAGCCAAGGGCCAGAAGCAGACCTAGGACTCCGAGGAGCTGAGTCCTGACTCAGCTAATTACACGATCAAAACAGGCCAGGAGCTTCTGCCAAGCCGTGGGGTCAGCGCGGTGCCCAGAGCCGGGAGGGAAGGCCCCAGCCCAGCCTTCCGGACTCCGCTTCCTCCTGGAAAGATGCAAGAAGCCAGAAACCACAAGGTTGGCACACCGCGCCCAAACTGTTCCTCTGTCTGCTGCTGCCACCGCCTCCCTCCCCCATCCCAGTGGCCCCGCGACCCACCAGGGCCCGCCACCCCACCCGCACACCCCTGCGCCTTTCTCTCCAGGATAAGGGCTGGGGCGCCCCCCACATTCAACCACCACCCTCAAGGCAGAAACTCTGAAGTTGAAGACAATCTGGCAGCTGCCACCTGGCCTTCAGCCTCCACTCCTGGAAGCCAAGCTCCCCCATCTAATCCCGTCTCCCCGGATTAGACGCCTCGGGTGCTTTTCCTGCCCCCCAGCACTGAGTGCAAACGTCTCGGTCCGGCGCTCCGGTCTCTTCCCCCCTCTCCCCTCCCCTGCCTCTCCCCCCACCGTCTGTCCCCTTCCTTCCCCACCGCCGCCACCGAACCGGAGCGGCTGCCGCCCGGGACCCCGCCTCCCCCGGCCCGGCGCACCGCGCGCCCCCGCAGCCCGCCCCGGACCGGCGGGCGCCTCTCGGTCGCCTAGAGACGAGCCGCCGCCCCCGCCCAGACCCGAGGCCGCGGCCGGAAGTGGCTCCTGCCCGGCGGGCGGCTGCGCGGGAGGCGGGGCGCCCGGGGAGGGCCCGGGAACCCCGGCGCTGCGGCTTGCTGAGCCTCCGCCATCTGCTCGCGCTCCGGCTGTGCAGACGCGTGCAATGAAGCCGGTGGTGCAGCAAAGCCTCGCGCCTTGGGGCCCCACCCCATTGCACGAAAGCAGAAGGGGGACCCCCCCCCCCACACACACACACCCAAGGCAAAGCCCTTGAACCAAGAGGTGGCCTGTGTCCGTTCCACGCTCTGTGTCGGGAGCTCTGCGCTCTGAATGGTGTGTCCGGGAGCTCTACGCTCTGAATGGTGTGTCCGGGCCGAGGGCAGAGAGCGCATTTTGGGGGGGGGGGGCGCTGGGCGCCCGCCCCCCTCACTTTGCCCGCGGTGCCCGCCAGCCCGGATCCGATGGGGATGCCTTCCTATTTCCCGCAGGCAGGCCTGCTTCCTGTAGAAGAGCCCAGATGCTGTTTATGCAACCTCTCCAGAATTTCAGTGTACTGTACTTTTTAAAGTGATTTGATTCAAAGCACTCATTCTTTAATTAAAGTTCATTTAGCTGCCATCTGTCTGGGTTCAAAATGGCTTCGTGTTTTGCAACTCTAAATGAGGATTGTTATTGGATTTGTAAACACAGCCACCAAAAAGAAAAAAGAAAAAAATCACAAAACATTTTCAAAAGTAATAAATGAGGAATGTGCCGAAGGAGTGTTAGGAGCTGCATCTTAAACATTCTAATTGCTGGGGAATGTATTCTGGTGGGTACATAATCATTTTATATACAAATCTTTGTACGAAAATCTGGTATCAGTGAAAAGATCAAGATTATAGAAAATGCCGGAATTATATCTGACTGAAAACAGTAATAAAGCAATAATCAGCGCAGGGACAAAGCTAGGGTGAGGCGGGAGGGGAGGCAAGAGAGAGGAGGCGAAGGAGGGGCCGCTTGCAGGCACCTGCTCCCCTGCAGCCACCCTCCCTCACCGCCCAGGTGCGGCCCTTCTGCAAAAAAGAAGAGGGTGATTCTGAGCTCCTGCGTCAGGGTCTTCTTTTAAAGAGTCAAAACTTCATGGGGTGCCTGGCTGGCTCAGTCCCTAGAGCATGTGACTCTTGACCTCAGGGTTGTGAGTTCAAGCCCCGTGTTGGGCATAGGGACTACATAAAAATACATTTATTTGTTTTAAAGGTTTGTTTATTTTAGAGAGACAGAGCACATGTGGGAGGGACAGCAGGAGAGGGAGGGAGAATGTCAAGCAGACTCCGCTCGGAGCACGGAGCCTGATGTGGCTCCAACCTGAGATCAGGACCGAAGCTGAAACCAAGAGTCAGGCGCTTACCCCGCTGCACCACCCAGGCGCCCCCCAAATAAAACTAAACTGAGCCCCATGATGCAGAGTCTCCTCCTGTCCACCTAGCCCTGTCAGAGAAGAGGAGGAAAGATGGAGAGGAAAAGTAGCCTTTTTTTTTTTTTTTAATGCTTCCTGTAGTGGCCCAGTGAAAGGTCTTTGGAAAAATTCTAATGATTTTTCAGTGGGGAAACTGAGGCACAAGGTCAGTGGACGAGCAGGGCTGGAGGCCCTGTGAGTCTCAGGGAAGGAAGCTCTCAGGATGCCCCGCTCTTGTCGGCAATGTCCTGGGTGATGTCTGAGGATACCAAGTGGGGATGTGGGAAGAAGCTGGTGTGTGCATTAAAACAGGACCCAAGGGGCACCTGGGGGGCTCCGTTGGTTAAGCATCTGCCTTCGGCTCAGGTCATGATCGCAGGGTCCTGGGATCGAGTCCCATCCCAGGACCCTGAGCCTGCTTCTCCCTCTCCCTCTGCCGCTCCCCCTGCTTGTGCTCTCTCTTGTGCTCTCACTCTCTCTCTCAAATAAATAAATAAGTTCTTTTAAAACATAAAAATAAAACAGGACCCTATGACCCTGTATGATCTGGCCTCTGCCTGTGCTCCTCAGAGGTCACTTTCAGGGCTATCTGCATATGGCGTTTGGGGGAGGCGCCCTTCCTCCATTTCCTCAAAACGGCTTCTCTTCCTTCCCAACTCTGAACAGCACTTCTTTCCTGTTTTACCTTTCACTGAAATGTGTGCTCCTCAAAGAGGCCTTTCCAGAACACCCAGTCTAAAGCAGATGCCCCCCGCCCCATAATTTTTAAGTTTCATCTCCTTTTTATAGAGTCACATTATTACTGCCATGTGTCCTACTTTATTTTCTGGGCAGTCATTTTCTGGCCGTCTTCCCCACTTTAAGCTTTATGATGGCAGAGATGGTGTCACCGTCGTACCCTAGTACCCCAGAGCCCGGGACAGGCGTTCTGCTCCCTGGGAGCCACGTGGATCACACTCACCTCTCCCGGGAGCAGAACCTGCATGATCCCTTAGCTCTAAGTCCTCCTCCCAGTCATCTTGCCCCCCGCCTTGCCTCCACCCCCAGAATCCACTATGGGGAAACCACGACAGGTGCCTCTGCGGGTTCTTCCCCCATGAATGCTTGCCTTGTTTATTTCCAGTCAAGTGTTTGGACTCCAGAGGCCGTAGCTTTCACACCCATGTCCCTGAAAGAGCCCTCCTGATGCAGGTGATGGGATTCAGGAGAAATGCTGGGAACCAGCAGAGGCAGACCAGGCCACACGAAGGGGCCCCAAAAGCCCTCTGCCTTGCTCACACTTTTGCGGAGTATGGTCAAAACACTACTATCGACCAAATGTTGACAATGTCACAGCCATTAGGCAAGATTTTGTATACACTGTGAATCCTCACAGCCGTGCAAAGTAAACAGCGTTTCTGCCTTCCCCAGATGAAGCAGCTGAGGGGGAGAAAGACCAAGGGCTAGATCCGGGGTCACACAACCCGGAAAAACTCAGCACTAAGCCAGGAATCAAAGCAAAGGCTCAAGGGGCGCCTGGCTGGCTCAGCCAGAGGAGCGTGCGATTCTCGATCTCCAGGTTGTAAGTTCAAGCCCCACGGTGGGTGTAGCGAATACTTAAATAAAGGAAGAAATAAACTTGCGGGAGGCGGGGGTTAAAAAAAAAAAAAAAAAGCAAAGATTCAAGCCACCAAGTCCACCCCACGGTGGATCCTGTACCCAACTGCCCTTCCCGGTGGGGATGGGAAAGCAGGGGGCACCTTCAGGCTGGGGGAAGCTTCTCTTCCGGTTTTCCCCTTGTTTAAAGAACACAGGTACGTTTGAAAAGGAAGAAATGAGTGGGAGCTAGCTCAGGCTTGCTCGGAGCAGAGACCACAGGAAAGAGCCATCAACAGGAGGCCACAGCTAGAAGGACCAGAGGAACACACTCATACACACATACACGCATACACACAGCCACACGCTCACACATACAGTCATTCTCGAGATACACACACGTACACACAATACACAATCACAGTCACCCACACAGTCACACTCCTGCATATACTCACACACACTCATGCATGCACATGTACACACTCACAAAAACAATCACACACAGTCACACTCACCCACACACGCGCACTCATAGTCACATTCCCACACTCAGACATATACAGTCACACACACACTCACGCACATACACATACACACAAGACACAGTCACACTCACGCTGGCCCATGCACACGTGTATGTACAGTCTCACACACTCACACACACTCATGCACACTTAAAAACTTGTTCATTAGAGGAGGTGTCACAATCCCAACTGCAGTGTAGTGCTTAGCTTGCGGATATTCAGAAATTGGCTTCTGAGAAAAGAAAATCGAGGAGCCAAGCTCAGCCACAGCTCTGAGCATGCGCCGTTCCTGCTAATGCCTGCCTCTTCCGGCCTCTGCTGCCCCAGGAGGAAAGCCACAGGCCTCCCCTGGCATCCAAGGGCCTGCCACCAACACCTTCTGTATCTCCCCGTGTGCCTTGGGCTCCAGACTGTGTGCCTTGAGCTCCAGACAAACCCTGTCCTTGCTGTTCTCAGAACATTCTAGAGCCTCTCATACCCCACACCTCTGCCCAGGCCTTCTGTCTCACAGGTCCTTCCCCTTTCCTTTGCTTGACAGGGGTCTGCCCTGCCTTATGCTCCAGCAGAAAGACCCTCCGGACGCTGTCCCAACACAGCAGGTGTTTTCAGACCTCAGGTGCTCTCAACACCCTGTGCCATCGTCCCCTGAAAAAGATATTGAACACCGCGCCTGAAACACAAGCTCCTAATATCTCTTAAGTATCCCCCAGCAAGAAGAATGTTCTTTTGTTCTCGGTAGCCTTGCACATGTCATGCTACAAAGTCTCTGAGATACAGGCCTTCCTTGCTCAGGAAATCTGCCATTCTTTTTTACGGCTGATTAATACTTCATTATATATACATATCACCTTTTCATTTTTTTCTTTTTTTTTTTTTTTTAAGATTTTATTTATTTATTTGCCAGAGAGAGGGAGAGCATAAGCAGGGGGAACAGCAGGCAGAGGGAGAAGCAGGCTCCCCACCGAGCAAGGAGCCGGATGTGGGACTCGATCCCAGGACCCTGAGATCATGACCTGAGCCAAAGGCATACGTTTAACAGACTGAGCCACCCTGGCGTCCCTAAACATGGCTTTCTTGACCTAAGATAAGTCATTTTAGCGCCCACCACCCCTAACCCCTACCATTTTATGATCTGTGCCTGACCGGCCCTATTTGCCCAAAGCATATTTCTTGCAGAACTTCCGGGACTATCTAGCAAATTGCAGAAGAATAGGCTTCAGCAGATACTGATTTTTAAGGGAACAAAAGAATGTAAGAACAAACAGCCACTGTCAGACCAGGAGATAGCCTAATCAGATCAGGGACAATAAATCAGTGGTAAAGCTCCCAGGGCTGATTCAAAAGGAAAGATTGACCTGACACACATTCTTGACTTATCTTTACCAGATGAAAACTCAAACGGAGGCATGGAATTGGTGATGCCGATCCTTGCTGGCCCTCAAGCCTTCGCTCGACCTGGACAGACAGATCACCTTAAGATGACTTTTGTCCCCAGTTCCGTGCTGAATCCCCCACTGCACAAGCCTCTTTGTGAATCTGTATACAGCCTTAGCTGAAAACTTCCCAGTTCTGTGGTTCAAAGAGATGCCACTTTGGGAAATGGCCCCAGGGTCCTTCACTTGTTGCGGGCAAAATCCTTCCTTTCCGTATTCTTTGCCTCGGTTGTGTCTTTTGGCTTCGACACCCACCAAAAGGCAAACCCAGTTACGGGTAACTCTAGGGTTAGCTGTTATAAAAAATTAAATTAAATTAAAAGAAAAGAAAAGAAAAGAAAACAGGATAACAAGTGTTGGCGAGCGCGTGGGGAAACGGGAACCTTCATGCATCGCTGGTGGGAATGTAAAATGATGGTGCAGCACCTGTGGGAAACACGCTGTCAAGAAGCTAAACACAGAGGCGCCTGGGTGGCTCAGTCGTTAAGCGTCTGCCTTCGGCTCAGATCATGATCCCAGCGTCCTGGGATCAAGCCCCGCATCGAGCCGGAGCCAGGATATCCCTGCTCAACGGGAAGCCTGCTTCTCCCTCCTCTACTCCCCCAGCTTGTGTTCCCTCTCTCACTGCGTCTCTCTCTGTCAAATAAATAAAAATCTTTAAAAAAAAAAAAAAAGCTAAACACAGAATTGTCATATGGACCCCGTGTCATACTGCCATCTAATAAAAAATATGTATTTCAGTTTTCACCTGCATTCCTGATACCAGCACCTAAAACCCTTGGAACCTTCTGATACGAGCAACAAAGGTGTCTTTTGTTATTCATAACAAGCTTCAACCACACCCTAGTTTCTGTTAATGAAGTGGCTTTTGGAAAGCCCCTAAGGATGGCCCCATCCTGACTCCCAGGGAAGAGAGGGGCTAGAGACTGCATTAATTACCAATGTCAATAGTTTAGTCACTCATGCCTCTGCCTGGTTTTGGAAAAACCCCACTTATCTGGTGACTGGAAGCACAGACCGGAAGTATAGGTGTAGTGAAGAACAGAGTGGTCCCTTGTCACCCAGCAATTCTGCTCTAGAAATATACCCTAAAGAATTGGAAGCAGGGACTCAAACAACAGAGTATCTGTACGCCCAGGTTCATTTGCAGTGTCATTCACAGTAGCCAGAAGGCAGAAACAACCCAAGTGTCCTCCCACAGATGAATCGATAAGCCAGATAGGGTCTAGCTACACAATGGAATACGACTCAGCAGTAAGAAGGCCTGACGCTCTGACAGCTGCTACAACACGGGGGCTCTTGGAAAACATGCTGTGTGAAAGCAGTCAGACACAAAACGACAGATAGGGTATGCTTCCACTTGGATGAGGCATCGAGAACCAGGCAAGTTCACAGACAGTAAATAGATTACAGGTTACCAGGGGCTGGGACGGGAGGAGGAAGAGGGAGAATTACTGTTTAATGGGTACAGAGTTTCTGCTTGGGGTGATGAAAAAGCTCTGGAAATACTGGTGATGGTTACACAACATCGGGAATGTACTAATGCCACTGAGTTGTGTACCGAAATGGTCAATGTTATGCTATATTTTTTAAAAGATTTTATTTACTTTTTTATTTATGTGAGAGAGAGAGAGAGAGAGAGAGCACATGAGCAGGGGGGAGGGTCAGAAGCAGGGTTCTCAATCCCAGGACCCTGGGATCATGACCTGAGCTGAGGGCAGACACTTAACTGACGGAGCCACCCAGGTGCCTCCATGTTATTATATTTTTACCACAATAAAAAAACCTCCTTTTTATTTTTTTTAAAGATTTATTTATTTATTTGAGAGACAGACAGACAGACAGAGCAGGGGGAGGGGCAGAGGGAGAGGCAGAATCCACTAGCAGACTCCCTGGCTGGGCCTGGAGCCTGACTCGGGGCTCAATCCCAGGACCCCGAGATCATGACCTGAGCTGAAACCAAGAGTTGGCCACTTAACTGACTGAGCCACCCAGGTGACCCCCAAAATGATATTTCAAAGCACCCTCGCTGCTGTGTGGAAGAGAATGGTGGCTTCTGGATTAGCCCCCTGGTCCTCAAAATCTAATTCCCTCCTTCCATTTTTCTCGCCTAAGCATCCCACCCTAAAGGTCTGCCATTCGAAGATTCCCACCTTGTCTCATCCTGAGCCCACCGATGATCTGAAGGCCCTAGGCACGCAGGCGGGCATCTGGCAGAGCCAAGCTTGACTGGTCAACCCAACCCGCTGGTCCAGGAGAAGCAAGTCCCCCAGAACAGTTCACGGCTTGCGAAACTCACCCCCACCATTCTGGGGGCTGCCAGAGAAAGCGTGGCTTTGTGGAGGGCTTCCTGTTGAGGATGGCAGTGCCACGACAGCCACCAGTAGGCGGCCCCCCAGATCCCTGAGCGTCCAGTGGCACCAGGAAGAGGAAGAAGGCAGGAGAAGGGCCCAGAAGGGACTGAGTACTAGCTCTCCCTCTGAAGGAGGGAAGTGGTAATTCTACCTTCCTGGATCATGGGGATCCATTTTCACTTCTACATCCTCCACGTGCCACCTGCCAGCCAGCTGCTCAAGGGCCCAGGGGTCCGGCTCCTCTCCCAGACCTGGGTCTGGCCCACGGGGTGCTTGGGACAACTGTGATGAACGAATGAGTGCTGGAGGCCACACCCGCCAGCCTGGGAGCCCAGAGAGGCCCAGCCATGGCCCAGGGTGACCCACAGGAAGTTGGTGGCTGGGCCAGGATTGGCACGGGGTGCCCTCCCAGCCCTGCCCTCTCTCCTGGGGCCTCAGTCCCTGGCCCACAGCGGGGAGGAGCTGCTAGCTGATGAGTCACACACAGGCTCTTTCCATGGGGAGTTTCTTCTTTTCTCCACTCTCCTCTCCTCCCTCTCTTCCCTTTCTGGAAAATCTGATTAGAACTTTGAAAGCTCAGCCGTCTTAGGATCGGGTTGCCAGATTTAGCAAATAAAAATACAGTATGTTCAGTTAAATGGAAAGTTTCGATAAGCGACAAAGAATTCTTTAGCGTAAATATGTTCCGTGTGATATCTGGGTCATAACCCAGTTCAGGAAAATGGCAGCTTCCCTCCTCTGGCTCCCCCAGAACCCGGCTGGGCCCAGCCCAGCTGAGCGGCTGTCCCTTCCGTGGCACACCTTTGTGTGATCCCAGAGGCTCTCTGCTTGGTCCCTGGCTGCCAGGGTTTTGGAGAGAGGAGCCATCCAGACACCTGCTGCCCGATGTTGCAAGGGGAAATGAGGAAGCTGTCCAGACAGCCAGAGAGAACAGGAAACGCCTGGCTGCCACAAGAGAGGAAATCGTGCGGGGAGGCGGTTGTGGGGTGGGGTGGGGGGGAGGCTGGTCCAAGACAGCAGCCCTGTTGCCCCCACTGCCAGCCCCTGGGCTGCACAGGGGCCTAGCACAGACTGGGGGCCATGAAGGCTCCAGAAAGCAAAGAGCCACTGACTAGGAAGACATAGGTCATGTCTACAGTCAGCCGCATGACGCTGTGATTTGGTCTAGACGCCTGGCTCCCATGCACCCCAGCCCTGCTCAGGAGCCTGTATGGTGGGATCCAGCTAACAAGCCCAGATCCCTCAGAGCAGGGAAGGGAGCAGAAGCTTGCTCCGGAAAGCAAGGACCCATGTCTGGGGAGCCCGGGACCAGCGCCGTGGGCCACAGCTGTGCCCAATCACAGGGCAGCCCCCCGCCAACCCCCACCTTGCATCCCCCGGCCCTGGATCCCAGAGCCCAGCTTCCTCTAGCTACTTCCTTTCTCGGCCAGGCTGCACCTGCCCCCTGGGCCTCCCGTGCCCTGGTGGGGTCCTGATGATCTCCGGAATGGCTGGCCCTCCTCACCAAGGCCTGTGGAACAAATCTGGAGCTGATAGTGTTGGCTTGAACAGCAGAGCCCGACCGAATGTTCCATCTCCTCTGCCTGTGCAGTCCTGGTTCCCTGCGCTCAGCATGGTACCTGCCCAGTCACGGTCCAGCAATGAGCAGTAATTCCAGAAGGCTATACCCTTTTCCTTCTTCCTCTCCTATATATATATTAGTATATTTGATTCTTCCTGTCTTTTTATAAGGTTTGTGGACATTACTATAGTGTGTCACAAAATTAACAAATGTTTGATACAATGACGTAAATGGAATAAAAATAAAAGCTTCGTAACCTCTCCTTTGCCTCCAGTCCTCCCCCTTGCTGTTAACCGCGTGTTAACAGTCAGATACGCACCCTTCAACGTCATTACGCTCACACGAGTAATCGCACATATACACAATGCGTGATCTTTCTCCCTTTCTTCTTTCAAATGAAAACGGATCGGGGCACCTGGGTGGCTCCAACGGTGAAGCGTCTGCCTTCGGCTCAGGTCATGATCCCAGGGTCCTGGGATCGAGCCCCGCATCAGGCCCCCTGCTCAGCGGGGAGTCTGCTTCTCGACCTCCCCCTGCTCATGCTCTCTCTCTCGCTCACTCTCTTTCAAGTAAATATAATCTTAAAAAAAAAACAAACCAAAAAAAGGCTCATGCAATAATCTGGATTGCATTCAAAACCTAAACAGTGGCTTAACTGAGAAATCTGTTTCCTTTTTCTTGGGGGACAACAAGCGTGGGGTCACATGGCGTGGGGTGCTGCAGCCACAAAGGCACATGCACTGTGTCTTCAAGCTTCCCCATCCTGACAGTGTGACTTTGGTCCCCATAGTCACAAGATGGCTCTGCCCGCCAGACGCTGAGTCTCTGTTCCACCGGGAAGAAGAGGGAGGGCAACAGGGTACAGGCACGTACCAGCTGACTGATTAAAAGCGCATACATGTGGGGCCCTGGGGGGCTCCGTCAGCTAAGTGTCCGACTCTTGGTTTTGGCTCATGTCATGATGTCGGGGTCGTGAGATCGAGCCCCCCATTGTGCTCCACGCTCAGCGGGGAGTCTGCTTGGGATTCTCTCCCTCTGCCCCTCCCCCGCTTGCACACACCCACTCTTTCTCAAATAAATTTTTAAAAATGTTTTTTAAAAAATGTATACATGTTATTAGAAAACCAGTAGTTTTCTTTCCTGGGGATCTCTGCTTATATCTCATTAGCCAGAAATATATCCTGTGGTCGTGCCTGGCTGCAAGGGAAGCTGAGAAATCGAGATTTAGTTTCGAAACTGGGAACACGGCCTGTGAATAAGGAGGAAGGGGAGGAGAGATGTTGGGGAGCCACTTCCCACAGATACCATACGTCGGACTCTGCAACCGTTTTGCTCCCCACTCGACGGGCCGTGAATCCTTCCGGATTCACACATACAGGCCGACCTTACAGACCTACCCAAAACGGCACAACAGTCCCACAGAATGATACCACCCTCGTTTCTAATTATACCCAATATTTTTCTAAAGCAAAGGCAGGGGCAATAAACACCCTCGTAGATACGTCCTTTGGGGCTGGTGCCCCTGTTTCTGAAGTTGATTTCCCCCAAAGTGGCATACTGAGCGAGAGTGGCATGTCCGTTGCCACGGAACCATGACCCCGAAAGTTAATAGCTTAAAATAATAAACTCACTGGGGCTGGGGCACTTGGCTGGTTCAGTCGGTAGAGCATAGAGCTCTTGACCTCGGGGTTGTGAGTTTGAGCCTGATGTTGGGCATCGAGATTATTTTAAAAAGCTAAACTAACCTAAACTAAATAAATAAACATACTAATATTGGTTCTGAGGGTCAGGAATCCGGGAGCAGCTGGACGGATAGTTCTGGATGAGAGTGTCCCAGGAGGCTGTATTCAAGCCGTGCTTGGGCAGCGGTCATCTGCTGGACTGGAGGGAGACTCTGCTTCCAAGCTGACTCATGTGGCTGTTGGCCAGAGGCTTCACTTTCCCACACCTGGGCCTCGCCATGGGGTGCTCACCACATGACCTCAGGGTGGTGAGATGGAACCCCGCGTCAGGCTCTCCTGCTGCTCTCCCTCTTCCTCTGCCCTTGCCCCGTGCTTGCTCTCTCTCTCTCTCTCAAATAAATAAAGCTTAGGGAGAGAGAGAGAGAAAGTGAGCACCCAAGACAGAAGCCAGTCTTTTTTATAACCTAATGTCACTGCTTCTGCCTTATGCTACTGATAACACAGGACAGCCCTAGTACATATGCGGAAGGACCACACAAGTGTGTGAATAGGAGGAGGCAGAGAACACTGGGGGTCACGTTCCCCCGGTGGCTGCTATAGGTATGTGGACTCATACTCTTTTTGTTGCCTTTTTTTTTTTTTTTTTAGATTTTATTTATTTATTTGACACAGAGAGAGAGACAGCCTGAGAGAGGGAACACAAGCAGGGGGAGGGAGAGAGGAAGAAGCAGGCTCATAGCGGAGGAGACTGATGTGGGGCTGGATCCCAAAACGCCGGGATCACGCCCTGAGCCAAAGGCAGATGCTTAACGACTGTGCCACCCAGGCGCCCCATATGTTGCCTTTTTTAAAAAATTGTATTTATTTATTTTGGAGAAAGTGAGAGAGAGAGCACAAGCGGCGGGGAGGGGCAGAGGGAGAGGGAGAAGCAGGCTCCCTGCTCAGCGTGAGGCTCCATCCTGGGACCCTGGGATCATGACCTGAGCCGAAGGCAGATGCTGAACTAACTTAGCCACCCGGGCGCCCTGCCTTTTTCTTTTTAAAAGTGTAATGTACTTATCCTGATTGAAAGTGTAATACATGCTAATTTTAGAAAAACTTGAAAACATGGAAAAATATACAAAAGAAATCTCAAACCGTCATAACCCCACCACTGAAAGATAACGGCAACCTACATTTTTACACTTTTCCTTCTACTCTTTCTTCTATGCATATTGTGTTAGTTAGGATGCTTTCCTCAGATAACAAAAACCACCCTGACTCAAACAAGCTAAAATAGAAGGAAAGCTATTAAAGACCCCAGGGAACAGGAAACCTAGAGACGGCCAGATGTTAGGGTTGGTGGAGAACAATGACATTCTAAAGGACCCAGGTGACTTCTCCAGGGCCATCCAAACACTGACTTCATCCCAAGGGTCCTTCTATAGCAAGGGCAGCATCTCATTGACCCCTTAGGGCAGGGAGATGATCGGAGGGGCTGAAAGTCTTCCTTGCAGTCTGATTGGGCCCGCTTGCTCACACCCCCACTCCTGAACCAGCTGCCATCATTGGGAATGCCATAGGCTAACTGATGGGTGTAGACCTGGCTAAGTGGTGGGATTCCTGCCATTGACTTAGAGCAGTCACCCTAGGAGCTGGGGCAGCTTCCCCTGACTCACAGTCATTTAGGTCAGAAGAAGAGGAAAAGGAGGCTAGGTGGCTACCAACAGTGTCTCCTATACAAATATATTTAGTTAGTTGATATGATACAATTTCATGTCCTTACTATTTCAACTGAATGCCATATTATGAACTTTTTTTTTTAAAAGGTTCTATTTTTTTTTTTAAGATTCTATTTTTAAGTAATCTCTACAACCAATAGGGGGATCGAACCTACAACCCTGAGATCAAGAGTCACATGCTCTACTGACTTAGCCAGCCAGGTACCCCTGAACATATTCTTTATGGTTTAAATTCTTATAAATAGGGGCACCTGGGTGGTTCAGTCCGTTAAGCGTCTACCTTCGGCTCAGGTCGTGGTCCCAGAGTCTCAGGATCGAGCCCCACATTGGGCTCCCCGTTCAGCTCAGGGGAGTCTGCGTCTCCCTCTGCCTGTCACCGCACTCATGCTCTCTCGCTCGCTCGCTCACTCTCTCTCTCAAATAAATAAATAAAAATCTTTTAAAAAATAATAAATTTTTACAAATCAATGGTCACATAGTAGTCCAAGTTACATACCATAATTTGCTTTTTTTTTTTTAAAGACTTTATTTATTTATTTGACAGAGATAGAGACAGCCAGCGAGAGAGGGAACACAAGCAGGGGGAGTGGGAGAGGAAGAAGCAGGCTCATAGCGGAAGAGCCCGATGTGGGACTTGATCCCAGAACGCCGGGATCACGCCCTGAGCCGAAGGCAGACGCTTAATAACTGCGGCACCCAGGCACCCCCATAATTTGCTTTTTACAACAGCTTACTGAGATACAATTCAGCCATTTAAACTGCACAACTCAATGGTTTTTAGTATATTCCCAGAGTTGTGCAACTATCATCATGATCAATTTTTCAACAGTGTCGTCCCCTCAGAAAGAAACCCGGTGCCCACTAGCAGCCACACCACAGTTCAGCCCCCATAGTCCCAGGCAACCACTAATCGACTTCCTGTCTCTATGGATTTGCTTATTCTGGATGTTTTGCATAAACAGTATCATATAATATGTGGTCCTTCATGACTGGTTTCTTTCAGTTAGTATAATGTTCTCAAGGTTCATCTCTGTTCTAGTGTGTTCCATATTTTATTTCTCTTCGTTGCTGACTAATATTCCATTGTATACATAGACTACATTAAAAATCTACTCGAGGGGTACCTGGGTGGCTCAGTTGCTTAATCGTCTGCCTTTGGCTTAGGTCATAATCTCAGGGTCCTGGGATGGAGCCCGGAGCCCTGTGTCAGGCTTCCTGCTCAGCAGGGAGTCTGCTTCTCCCTCTCCCTTTGTTCCCCGCGCCCCCCATGCTCGCACTCTCTCTCAAATAACTGACTAACTAAATAAAATCTTTTAAAAAAATCTATTCATCAGTTAATAGGCATTTGGGTTGTTTCCATTTTTTGGCTACCATAAATATTGTCTTAGTTCATTCAGGCTGCTATAAAAAAAGCAAAACCACCATAGACTAGGTGGCACATAAACAACAGAAATTTATTTTTCACAGTTCTGGAGGCTGGGAAGTCCAAAATCAAGGCACTGGCAGGTTCAGTGTCTGGTGAGAGCCTGCTTCCTCATTAAAGGGCCAGCTTCTCATTGTTAGTTTCCCATAATGGAAGCAGGGAGGGAGCTCTCTGGGATTTCTTGTAAAAGTGCATTTGTTGGAAAGATCATTTTTTTCCCACTGAATGGTCTTAGCACCCTTGTTGAAAAGTCAACTGATCATAAAAGTGAGCGTTATATCTGACCTCTCAGTTCTTTTTTTTAATTAATTAGTTAATTAATTTTAAATAGGCACCACACCCAACATGGGGCTTGAACTCACAACCCTGAGATCAAGAGTCACAGCCTCTACTCACTGAGCCAGCCAGGTGCCCCTGGGCTCTCAGTTTTATTCCACTGATCTCTATGTCTATCCTCACGCCAGTACTGCACTCTATTGATTACTATAACTTTGTAGTAATTTTGCAATCAGGAAGTAGTGAGTCCCCAACTTTGTGCTCCTTTTTCAAGATTGCTTTAGCTATCCTCAATCCCTTATATTTTCATATGAATCCTAGGATCAGCTTTTCAATTTTGGGGGATAAAAAAACACAACTAATTAGGATTTTGATAGAGGTAACTTTGAATCTAGAAATCAATTTGTTAGGATTGACATCTTAACAATATTAAATCTTCCAATCCATGAACATGGGATGTCTTTACTGAAGTGTTCCTTAATTTCTTTAATGATGTTTTATAGCTTTCAGTGTACAAATCTTACACTTTAAAAAAATTTATTCTTAAATATTTTATTCTTTTTGTTGCTATTATAAGTAGAATTGCTTTCCTAATTTCATTTTTGGATTGAAATATATATATATATTTATTTATTTAAAGATTTTTTTTTATTTGAGAAAGAGAGAGAGACAGAGCACAAGCAGGGGGAGGGGCAGAGGTAGAAGGAGAAGCAGACTCCCCACTAAGCATGGAGACACAGGGCTCAATCCCAGGACCCTGAAATCATGACCTGAGCTGAAGTCAAACACTCAACCAACTGAGTCCCTCAGGTGCCCCAAAAGCACGTATTTGAAGTGATGCATCTACAAGCCAACATCAAAGATGACCAGTAAACCACCAGGAGCTAGGAGAAAGGTATGGAATTTATTCTTCCTTGCCACTCTTATAAGAAACCAATGCTTCCAACACCTTGATCTTGGACTTCCAGCCTCTAGAACTGTGAGACAAGAAACTTCTGATATTCTTATTTATTTATTTATTTATTTATTTATTTATTTATTTATTTAATTTCCTTAAGTAATCTCTACACCCTACGTGGAGCTTGAACTCATGACCTCAAGATCAAGAGTCACTTTCTCTACCAACTAAGTCAACCAAGGTACCCCTCTCATATTTTTAAGTCACCTAGTTCATGGTGCTTTGTCATGGCAGCCCTAGGAAACTAAGAAAACAACGAAGACAGAGGGAGAATAGAGATAATGGGAGACAACCGGCAGTGTCAGTGGCTCAGGGTCTGTAAAGGAAACCCTACTTCCCATGTTGGGCTCCTGACACCAATATGTTACCATCATGTGCATCTGTTCTGGGCTGTGGGTCAGCTGGTGTCCACTTTATGGACCTGAGGCTGCCTGGTATAATGTGCCTGTTGGGGCTGGCCTTAGAGTGCAGGGCCCAAACATGCTAGTGCAGGGGTGAATGACATATGTCTCCAAACACTCACACTCCAAGATCTTTATTTATCTCTTTCTTTAAAGGTGTTTTTTTTTTTTTTTTTTTAATTTGAGAGAGGGAGAGCAGGAAGGAGAGGCAGAGGGAGAGGGAGAAGCAGAATCCCCACTGAGTAGGGAGCCCAAAGCAGGGGCTCAAACCCAGGTCTCTGAGATCACGATCTGAGCCAAAGGCAGATGCCCAACCTACTGAGCCACCCAGGTGCCCTGCCGAGATCTTTATTTTTTTAAGACTTTATTTTTAAGCAATCTCTGCACCCAACATGGGGCTTGAACCTACGACCCCAAGATCAAGACTTGCATGCTCTACCGAACGGGCCAGCCAGGCACCCTTCTGAGATCTTTACTATGACAGTATTAGTATATCTCATCTGTGTATGCCTACATTCACCAACCACAACTGAGCGATGCTTGACACCACCATCCGTAAGCATGGGATTTCAGAGATGAATTGGGCTGTCCTTCTCTGCAGAAGCCAGTCTGGTGGGAGAGACAGACCTGTGCGAGCACAATTACATGAGGTCCGTAGCAGTAGGAGGTCTCACTTCAATAGTGCTCCCCCTCTGTGCTCGGCCCAGCTCTAAGCACCTGATGAAATGAACTCATTTAAAGCTCATAACATCCCTTAGAGGTGATACTTTTTTCCCCTTTTTGCAGCAGAGTGAGTTTTACTCATGGTGTCACAGCCAGTAATGAGCAGAGGCAGGATTTGAACCTGGAGCCGGAGCTCTTAGTTCTCATGCAGTTCACTCCCTCTACAAAACCGTCCCAACAGAACAAAGTGCTCCAGCAGTAAATACGGTAACAAGAAATACGGTAACGATAAATAAGACCCTGACGGTGGGCATAGAGTCCTGCAGACACAGAGAGGGAAACAGTCCACTCTACCTGGAGGCCTTGAAGGACGTTTCCATGGAGGAACCGTTCCTTAGCTGAGCTTTGAAAAAAAGAATTCACCAGAACCCAACAGTGGGAAGGTCGTTTCAAGTCTGTGTGAGAGCAGACAGCCGTGAAGGGGCTCACAGTGTCCAGTTAGCATCGGTCTGTTTGGTACAGAAGTGCTCTCCTTGGGGCGCCTGGGTGGCTCATTTGGTTAGGCGTCTGCCTTCCGTTCAGGTCATGATCTCAGGGTCCTGGGATCAAGCCTCACGTCGAGCTCCCTGCTCAGCAGAGAGCCTGCTTCTCCCTCTCCCTCTGCCTTCTGCTCTGCCTACTTGTTCTCTCTCTATCTCTCTGTCAAATAAATAAATAAAATCTTAAAAAAAAAAGTGCTCTCCTTAAAATAACAGGGAGGGAGAGCTACAGAGACCAATTTTCTTAATCACTATGTCCTCTCTCTGTTCATTTCAATTACAACCAAAATAACATTTCTTTATTGAAAATGGATATATTAAAAATTTTTAAGTTTAAATGTAAAAAACTTCACACTTAAAAAATATTTTTAAAAATTTACTTAAGTAATCTCTACACCCAACCTGGGGCTCGGGCTCCTGACACCCACCCCCCTGCACAGGTCGAGTCGCTCGCTCCTCCGACTGAGCCATGCCAAGCGCCCCTAACATATTTTTAAGGGAAATATTATTTACTGATTTCTAATCACCTTGTCTGATATTCCACTTTGAAACAGACCCAGAACAGTATAAAATCTGCAGTTTGCAGGCCAAAGATGTCCAGGGGCTTTTTGGTGTGAGGGCCCATCACAGCCACAACCAAAAGACCCCAAGGACAGCAAACATGGATTCCTGCCGAAACTGGACGTTTATAAAAATTTTCCATGAGGTGGCAGTAGTTCTTCAAGGAGTCGTGGAAAATGATCTTTGCTGAAAATTCAAGTTTTTTGGTGTTTTTTTGTTTTTTGGGTGGGTTTTTTTGGTGGGTTTTTTTTTTTTTTTTTTTTTGCCATTAAAGTGAGATCTCTTTCATGCACGTGGACTTTGCCTACCTTTAGAATAATATCCACGATTTAAAAATTCCCTGCTTTACAGAGCAAAACTGGTTTCAAGTGTCGCTATTTTCTGGAATTTTCTTGATGCTTTTCTCTACCAGCTCTCACCAGCGAGCGCCGGACGGAGGTTTCCTTCTACCTCTCAAGGTCATTTCCGAGCGGTCTAATGAATGATGCAAGATGCGGTTCCCACCACAGCTACTAGAAAGCTGAGACTAATGTCAGCCCGCCAAGCAACGTGAAGCAAGCAGTAAGTGATTCTGGCATCTGGAAGTGTTTCATGCTTCACCCCAAGGGAGTGTGTCCCTTACTCTCTGCTCTCCGGCTGGATGCCCTGTTAATTTCTTTCTTTTTTTTTTTTTTTAAGATTTTATTTATTTATTCATTGGACAGAGAGGGAGAGCAAGTGTGCACAAGCAGGGGAAGGGGCAGAGGGAGAGGGAGAAGCAGACACCCCGCTGAGCAGGAAGCCCCACGTGGGGCTCGATTCCAGGACCCTGGGATCCCGACCTGAGCCAAAGGCAGCCACTTAACCAACCGAGCCACACAGGAGCCCTCTAATTTCTACGTTCTCAGAAATCTGCACCGATCTCAATTTACGCTTGTGAGTAAGAGACAGTAAGAGAGGGGCCAAGCTGGCTGAAGTGCAGCGGAGAACAAAAAGTAGAAAGGACGGGCCCTCACAGAAGAGAATTGTTTCAGTCCCAGAACAAAGGGGCAGATGGATTAGGCCAGTCTGAGCCCTGGCTCCGCCTCTTAGCAGCTGGGCCCTCACCTGATCTCTGAGCTAGTGTTTTTCAACAGTAGACAGAATGACAACAATACCTATTCACAGGATCTGAGAGTGCAAAGGGGAGAAGGTCCA
Source organism: Ursus arctos (assembly GCF_023065955.2). Lineage (NCBI taxonomy): Eukaryota > Metazoa > Chordata > Mammalia > Carnivora > Ursidae > Ursus > Ursus arctos. Next base: position 94,136,583 of record NW_026622874.1, on the reverse strand, counting down.
AGTTAGGGAGAGTTACCGCAAATATTTTACCAGGCCATCAAAATATGTTCCCCCGCTGGCTTCCCCCCCACTTGCCTGTTTCCCACTCAAGAAAGACGATGGGAATAAAAATCAAAGTCATAATCCTCTTGTCAATCCATTTTTGGCCGGCTGCCCTCCCTGGCTGCACAGAAGAGACACCAGGGAGCCCTCGCCCCAGCCCAGGGCAATGGCCACAGTCCCTGTGGGTGGGGTGTGAACTCGAAGCAGCCACTTCACAAACCCTCCGAATGTCCTTGAAGGGATTCTGCCTTCCTGGGAGTGGTCACATGGTTTCTTTGCTAAGCACACTGCCAGCCAAGAAACCAAAGATTTTGCTTAAATGAATCTGTGAAGCCACTGCTTCAAATTCAACCTCGCAGATCCCTTGGGGTATAGAGCCGGCCTGACCTCACGGAGTTAAATGGACATACTTTCATTCCGGTCTTAGAACAGCATCTTCACAAGCATCTTTATAGACTTCTTCAACATTGAAAGTGGAGATCTGTGACCTATAATTTGCAAGATCTTTAATTTACTCTAATTATAAGGACACTTCTGAAATTAATGCCCAAATAACCTAAGGCGCTAGATGACTATGCCAATACATCACTTCAATGCCTTCCTCCCTTCCCTCTTCTCTGTCCCTTCCCAAAACCATGCTTCCATTCAGGTGGGTTTCTTTTTTGTTTTTAAAATTTTATTTATTTATTTGAGAGGGGTCAAGAGAAAGCACAAGTGGGGAAGAGAGGAAGAAGCAGACTCCCCACTGAGCAGGGAGCCCGATGTGGGGCTCGATCCCAGGACCCTGGGATCATGACCTGAGCCGAAGGTCGATGCTTAACAGGCTGAGCCACCCAGGCACCCCTGGGTGGGTTTGGTTTGTTTTTTGTTTTTTGGGTTTTTTTTTTTTTACTAATTTAAGTACTTATTCGTTGTGACCTAGTTATAAAGCCTCTCTGATGAAAGTATTGGCAGTTTTTGGTTAAGTCAGTTTGTTTTGTTTTTTACATTTTGCAGATCCCTTTCATTGTTTTTCTTCAAAAAAAAATTTTTTTTAAATTTTTGGGGGGCACTTGGGTGGCACAGTTGATTAAGCAGCCGACTCTTGGTTTAAGCTCAGGTTGTGGCTCGGGATCATGAGATCAAGCCCCAGAGTCGGCTTCAGAGTCTCTCTCTCTCTCTCTCTTCCTCTCCCTCTCCCCCCCCACTTGTGCCCTCTCTCTCTAAAATAAATAAATAAAACGTAAAAATAATTTTTTTTCTTTTCTTTTTTTAAGGAGGCCCCACGCCCAGAATGGAGCCCAATGCAGGGCTTGAAATCACGACCCTGAGATCAAGATCTGGGCTGAGATCAAGAGTCTGACGCTTAACAGTCTCCGCCACCCAGGCACCCCTCAAATTTTTGTTTATTTTATTTTTTTTAAAGATTTTTTATTTATTTATGTGACAGAGAGACAGCCGGCGAGAGGGAACACAAGCAGGGGGAGTGGGAGAGGAAGAAGCAGGCTCCCAGCAGAGGAGCCGGATGTGGGACTCGATCCCGGAACGCCGAGATCACGCCCTGAGCCGAAGGCAGCCGCCTAACGACTACGCCACCCAGGCGCCCCAAATTTTTGTTTAAATTCTAGTTAGTTAACATACAGGGCAATATTGGTTTCAGGAGTAGAACTCAGTGATTCATCACTTACATACAACACCCAATGATCATCATAAAAAGTGCCCTCTTTAAGGACACCTGGGTGGCTCAGTCGGTTAAGCGGCTGCCTTCGGCTCAGGTCAGGATCCCAGGGTCCTGGAATTGAGTCAAGCACCAGGCTCCCTGCTCAGAGGGGAGTCTGCTTCTCCCTTTGCATGCTGCTCCCCCTGCTTATGCTCTGACAAATAAATAAATAAAACAATAAAAAAAGTGCCCTCCTTAATACCCAACTTCAATCCAGCCCATCGCCCACCCACTTCCCTCCATCAACCCTGTTTGTTCTCTATCCTTAAGAGTCTCTTATGGTTTGCTCCCCCCCACCCCCGCCTTTTCATACCCCTTGGTTAAATCAGTTTTAAGTCAAGGGCATTCATTAAATAGGAATCTGCGAATGTGACTATTCCAGAAATTTTCTCTGTGCCGTCTGATCAAGACTAATTTACTGTAATACTACCTTTTTCTGGAAGGTATCTGCATATATTGGGACTGAACTCATAATTTTTCTAAATATGCCCTAAATTAAAAAAAATATTCTGTATTAAAATCAAAACAATTTTCATACCACTTCCCTTTCCAGACTTTCTTGTACAGTGTGGTCCTGACATGTCTTAGTAAAAAAATAAATGTGCACCAATTTCCCCTCTTCAAAACAGAGATTCTCTCTTCCTGCAGCCTTAGAACCCAGAGAGCAGCAGCCTACAGTTAACAACTTCTGGCCAAAAGCAAAACTCAGGGTACTGGGGCCCGGGTATTCCTTTGGTAGGGGCCACGATGCATACCTGTAGCACTGTTACACCGTCCTAACCACGTTCATAGCCCATTACATATTTTTTTAAGGGTTTTATTTATTTATTTGTCAGAGAGACAGCACAAGCAGGGGGGAACGGCAGGCACAGGGAGAAGCAGGCTCCCTGCTGAGCAGGGAGCGCGATGCAGGACTCAATTCCAGGACCCTGGGATCATGACCCGAGCTGAAGGCAGACCCTTAACTGACTGAGCCACCCAGGCGCCTCTCGATAGCCCATTCTAACTGCTGACTGCATTTGACAATCATCCCTACGCACAAAGCCATCCAGTGTTGGGTCTTACAAAGCCACAAAATAGTCACCATCTTCTGCAGACCAAGCAGATTGTTTCTGAATTGTGGTCAAGTGCGCATAACATAAAACGTACCATCTTAACCATTTTTCAGTGTACAGTTCATTAGCAGTGAATACGTCATGTTGGTGTGCAGTTGATCCCCAGAACTCATGTCATCTTGCAAAACTGAAGCTCCAGGGGCACCTGGGTGGCTCAGTCGTTAAGTGTCTGCCTTCGGCTCAGAGTCCTGGGATCGAGCCCCACATTGGGCTCCCTGCTCTGCTGGGAGCCTGCTTCTCCCTTTCCCTCTGCCTACCGCTTTGCCTACTTGTGCTCTCTGTCTCTCAAATAAATAAAATCTTAAAAAATAAACAAACAAACCCACAACTCCCCATTCCACTTCCTTTAGCTCCTGGCAACTGTCATTCTATTTTCTGTCTCCAGGAACGTGACTGCTCTAAGTATTGCATATAAGTGGACTCATATAGCATTTGTCTTTTTATGGAAGCAAAACATTTTTAAAGTTTACTTATTTCTTTAAGTTATCTCCACACGCAACATGGGGCTCAAACTCTCGACCCCCGAGATCAAGAGTCACACGCTCCTCCAACGGAGCGAACCAGGCGCCCCTGGAAGCAGAATGTATTCAACACACCTTCATCCCATCAGAGGCACAGCCAGTAAGCAGAAGATCTGAAAGTTTGAACTTTACAATGAAGTATGTAAAACATGCTTATACACACTCACACATACACACGGACTGGCAGATACACACTCCATATAGAGCTGAGCTGCGTGGGACGAAGTCCATCCGTGGGGGCCGCAGGAGGCCTGTTTAGTGAAACTGCAGCCCCACGTGTTTCACCTGGATGAGCAGAAAAGCAAAGTGTGCTTTTGGCAACTGGCAAGGGTCAAGGTCTTTCAAGTTATACAAGAATGGGCCTGCAGGGAGGCTTCTCAGGATGCAGCCTGGCACTGAAACCTGACATGAAACCGGTTGCAGAGGGAGGAAGGGGCCCCCTCAGAGATCAAACCCAGGCCAGGTGTGTGCAGAGGGGCCTTGGGGGCTCCGAGCTCTGGCCTGGGAATTTCACAAAAGACTCATCTGGTTCTGCAGGTTTGGCTTTGAGGATTTGTTCCTGGGCCTCCCGGTGTTATCTGCACCTCCCATGCCAACCTGGCCCAGGGTCAAGGTAGGCTGGATCCAGGAGGAGCCGGGGAGCAGGTGCCCTGAGGACTTTGACAGGAAGCCTGTCAGCAACAACTTCTTACTGTCTCCATGCGGAAAACCACAGTGTTCTTACTTGACAAAATGTTCTGGAAACTGCTCTGGGCTGGATGGCATTGCTGGCTGCCCCGCTGGTGGCAGGGCCAGAGCGGGGCCCAGCACCAGCCAGCAGCTTGGGTGACCTGTACTCCCAGGGGACACGGGTGGCTCAACCTATGGCTTCACCCATGTTCCTAAGATGGGGCATCAGGAATGTGGGTGTAGAGGGCCCTCACTGAAGTCTCAGGACTGTTCTTCTTCCCCTCTCCCTTTGTTGCTGGGCAATTTGTCTGGATAGTTCAACCCTTCCTTTTTTTTTTTTTTTTTAAGATTTATTTTATTTATTTATTTTAGTGGGGGAGGGGCAGAGGGAGAGAGAATCTCAAGCAGACTCCCCACTGAGCACAGAGCCTGACATGGAGCTCAAGCTCACCACCCTGAGATCATGACCTGAGCTGAAACCAAGAGTCGGATGCTTCACCGACTGAGCCATCCAGGTGCCCCTCTACCCTTCTTTTTAAACTATAAAGGCTTACAAGGGACTGTCCTCCAGTGCCCAGGTGTGACAATGGGCCACTTCTGGCCTGGCAGGTGGGCTCATGGGGCAGGGGGTGGGGCATGGGGGATGTGGAGTTTATGGGGCCACTAGATCTCCTACAAGGCACTGCTGTCCACACAGCCCCTTGCCCACTTCCTGCCCCACCTGCCTTCCCTGAGGCCTCGTTCCCAGCGGCCCCAGACTGCCTCCCCCCACAACCTGCAGGGGCCTCAGCCTTCTGGGGACTCACTGCACCCCCCTGGCATTTTCATGGGGGCTCCTCTAGTCCAATGTAATATTCTGCACATTGGGGGAAGAAGGAACCTCCTCAGGATGCCAGCAGTGGGCATGCTGGTTTGGGCTGGCACAGAGATATGGGTGTGGGGCTGAGTGACACTTCCCATGCCTCCTCCCCTCTCCCCCCATAAGCCCCCACCAGCCAAGGAAAGCTGGCTGACTGTCGGTTGAGGGCTTCTCTCTTCCTCCCTCTCTCTCTCTCTTTCCCTCCCCTCCTCCCTCCCTCCCTTTCCTCCTCTTCTCTCAGTTTGGTGGTTTCCTAAAAGTTAAACACGCATCTACCCTAAGAACCAACAATTCCGTTTCCAGCCATTTACGCAAGAGAGGTGAAAACATGTCCACACAAAGACTCGTATAATATCCATAGCCACTTTACCCATAATAACCCCACTGGAGAGACAATCCCAATGTTCATCGTGGACGGAGAAATCATGGCACATCCATTCAAAGGAATACCACTCAGCAGTAAAAAAGAATGCGTTACTAATCCATGCAATTACGTGAATCCAACCCCAAAGCATTAGGCTGGGTGAGGGAAGTGAGCTTGACATAGAAAGTACAAGCTGGATGAGTCCCTTTATATGAATTTCTGGAACAGGCAAACTAGTGAGAGCAAACAGATCAAAGATCGCAGGGGCCTAAGGGGTGCGTGGGAGGAGGGGATTAACCAAAGCAAGGGAGTGCAAGGGCACTTCATCAGTGATGGAAACGTTCTGTATCTTGCTTGTGGCCGGGGTTCCGTGGGTAAACACGTTAGTCAAAAACGCGCTGAACAAAAACACAGAAAAAGGAATCGTTTTCTTCTGTGTAAATAAAGTACTTGAATAAAGGTTTTTTTGTTTTGTTTTGTTTTGTTTTTTAAAAAGCAGCTTAGCCCAGCTTGCCCGAGTGGGTGGCTCCATTTCGCCCGGAAAGGGAAGCTGGAATGACCGGCATCTTGACCGACATGTCTAGCACAAACTACTTAGGTGGCACAGAAGGCCCATTGTGATCAGATAGGAGTCTCTCTCCAGCCCGTTCCGCACCTGGCCCTGAGCCCCGGCCAGCACAAACTGTTTCCCATTCCCTCTGTGGGCCATGCACCTTGACACTTCCCTGTCTTTGACCTGCTCCCCTCCTTGCTTTCAATATCCCCCACCTTTTTGCTGGGGGGGTTCCATGCACCCTGGAGAGCTTGACTCAGGTGTCTCTTACCCTGAGGCCTCTGGGCTCTCCCTCTGGCTGGGCTACCCACACTGTATTAACAGCCACTGTGTAACAGCCACACCTGTTACTCTCCTGTCCCCCCACTGCCTGTAACCTCTTTGAGGTCAGGGACGGTGTCTTATTTCCCTCTGCATCCCTCAAAGCACCTAGCACCTTCCCTGAATGCCGGTTATGCAATGTGGTAGGCCTAAATAAGTTTGCTAAATACATTCTCACAACCTTCCTAAAAACACAGATATTATTCTCCCCAACTTGCAGATGAGGAAATGTGGCTCCGAAGATCCCAAAGGCAGGAGGCGGCATCATTAAGCGTCAGGCGCAGAGGGTAGGACGGTGAGTGGAGCTCAGTCCCTGCCTTCCGTGAGCTCATGGAGGAGAGAAGCCCACAGAGAGCGGGAAGCATACACCGAATGGAAACATGAGTGAATGAATGAAGGAATTCGGGTGGCCCTTCCTCCCCTTTGCAGTCTGCAGCAGCATGAATCCATAAGTGCAAACCGCCCCCGTCCCGCCCGCCTAGGAGGGCCCTAACCCACGGAACTCCAGCATAGCCCATCTCAAATGTGGCCACCTATGGACCTTGGGGATTAATTTAGCCAGTGGATTCATAGTTGCTTTTTTTTTTTTTTAAGATTTTATTTATTTGAGAGAGAGAGAGAACAGGAGCAGGGGGAGGGGCAGAAGGAGAGGGAGAATCGGACTTGCTGCTGAGCAGGGAGCCCAATGCAGGGCTCGATCCCAGGACCCCAGGATCATGACTGGAGCCGAAGGCAGACGCTTCACAGACTGAGCCCCCCAGGTGCCCCAGGTTCATAGTTTTTTCTTGGCCTTATTTATAGTGACAGCTATGTTTTGTATTTTCTTATAAAAATCTTTCGATTTAATAAACCAGGTGTATGCTGACAATGCTTGCATTTGCCTAGAATATGAACCTTGCATAAATGTAATGGCTCCGGGGGTGCCCAGGACAGGGCTGGGATGCAGTAAATGTTCCAATATTTGTTGGAAGTTCTGTCCATCTCCTTTTCTGAAATTTGATTTTGAGAGAGTCAACCTTCCTAGTCAGATTTTTTAAAAAAAATCTTTAATTTCCTATGTCTGTCTGCAATATGTTAGGAAATTGCTCACAGATAATTTCACCCGACTTGAAAACAAAGCATAAGCTTTGATTTGAAGCCTAGTGTGACTGGTTTTCTCTTCCTTTCCAATTTATTGGTAGAACAGATAGAATTGTACTATGTTATCTTACTTCACAGTAACCCCCAGAAGAATGCAATTGGGAAACTCGTACCTATGTTCTACTTTATGCTTTTATGAGAATTAAGCCTATCATCAAAGTATGATGAAACCAAATTATTGCTACTTATAACAACATGGGTGACTCTCATAAACATAATATTGAGTGAAGAAAAAGGACACAGGAGTATATACCCATCATAATTCCGTTTACATAAAGAGGTGAGGCGCCTGGCTGGAGCATGCAACTCTTGATCTCAACGTTGTGAGTTCAAGCCCCATATTGGGCGCAGAGATTACTTAAAAATAAAATCTTAAAAAAAAAAAAAAAGTTCAGAAAGAGGCACAATGGATCTGTGGTCAAGGAAGTCAGGGTAGTGGTTATCATTGTGGGGGGCCCGGGGGACTTCTGGGATGTTGTCACTGTCCTATTTCTTGGTCTGAGTTCTGACCACACAGGTGTGCTCACTGTTTATAAAGTTTATAAAGCCATTCACCACTTTGTACTCTTGTCTGCTTGCCTGGGATATGGGAATAGAAAGGTTAATGTGACAAAGCCAAATTTCAGCAACTTTTCTAAAATAAAGGAGGGGCTTTTCACCATTTGCCCTTTATCTTCTGTAAGCCAGCAAATAGTGACAATGAGATAAAATTTGGTTTGGGAGGGAGATGTGGGGGATGGGCAAACTGGGTGAAAGGGAGTGGGAGGTACAAGCTTCCAGTTATAAAATAAGTAAGTCCCGGGGGTGCCTGGGTAGCGCAGTCGTTAGGCGTCTGCCTTCGGCTCAGGGCGTGATCCCGGCGTTCCCGGATCGAGTCCCACATCGGGCTCCTCCACTGGGAGCCTGCTTTTTCCTCTCCCACTCCCCTGCTGTGTTCTCTCTCTCGCTGCCTGCCTCTCTGTCACATAAATAAATAAAAATCTTAAAAAAAAAAATAACTAAGTCCCGGGGACGAAAGGCACAGCATAGGGAATATAATCAATGGTATTGTGATCATGTCATATGGGGACAGACGGGAGCCACGTTGTGGGGAGCACAGCATAACACAGAGTTGTAGAGTCCCTGGGTTGTACTCCTAAAAATGATGTTGTAACAGTGTTTCATTTCAGCTTGTCAATATTTTGGACCCGTTTATTCTTCTACAGTAATGTGTAAGATTACTTGTATCTATTTCATGTTATAATTACTTTTTCATGAAGCTCTTACGTTCGCATACAGCACAGTGATTCCACAACTCTACGCCCTGTGCAGTGCTCACAGCAAACTCAGCTCCCATTTGCACCATCAACTATATTCCCGACCCTGTAACTTTCATCCCTGGGATTTATCTATTCCATCCCTGGAAGCCCGGATCTCACACCCCTTCATCCATTTTGCCCATCCCCCCAAACTCTTTGTCCTCTGTCAACCACCAGTTTATTCTCTCTATTTAAGGATTTGTTTCTGCTTTTTTTGTTTGTTCGTTCGTTTTCTTTTCTCAGTTCCACATGTAAATCAAATCGTAGGGTGCTTGTCTTTCTCTGACTTATTTCACTTAGCATAATGCCCTCTGGGCTCATCCATGTTGTCACAAATGGCAAGATCTCATTCTTTTTTTATGGCTGAGTGCTATTTCCCGGATCTATTTTAATTGATTCATTTCTTAGGATTTTGCCCAATGTGATTGTTTCAATTTGTTCTTACAAATTTGTTTAAAAAAACAAATGCCTTTTAAAAATGAACACCTCCATGGTACCTGGAAACAAAAATGCTTCCATGGTTTATTTCTAAGTTACTACCTTCTGGGTGCTTGTTCTGTTTGCTCGGTAAATGACGTTTAGCTGTTAAATGTGACTAGGTGAATGCACACAAGAATGCCACTTTGGTAAACGAGGCCCAGGATCATTTTCAGATCCCAGAAAACCCCAGAACCCAGAAAACCAGCCCATTCTGCAAGGTAAAGACCTAGCACTATTCCAGTATCAGTAATGCTCATTTGTAAATGCCTTCCTCTCGTGTTTCTTTTTTCTTTCACTTTGAACTCGGAATATTTTCTGATTAAAAATCAGGAGAGTTCTCCCAAAATCCAAATTTCTGGCTTCTCTGAATCAGAAAATCTGGTGACAAGGGACCTATGTTCTGATTGGGAACAAGCAGCTGACTCATATTATATCAGGCATCTGTCATGTGACAGGCCCTAGCCCTGGGCCAGGACTGGGGATCAAGAAATGAAGGAGATGAGATCTCTGTTCTCAAGAAATTAGAATCAAATAAATAAGATGAGAAGTACACAGATATTTACAATACAAGAGAGCAGGTGATAGGTATCCTAACAGGTTTATTCAGAGAAGGAAGAAATTACATCTCAATGGAGAGTTCACCGAGGCCTTTATCATTTTTTCCCCATTGTAAAATCAAATAAAATATTCTCATCAAAGAAAAGTTAGAAGATTAAAACATATAAGAGACTATTTAAAAATACCCAAATAGGGGTGCCTAGCTGGCTCAGTCAGTTGAACCTCTACTTGGGTTCAGCTCAGGTCATGATCTTGGGAGTCATGAGATGGGTCCCCATGTCGGCTCCAGATCCGGTGCGGAGTATGCTTGAGATTCTCTCCCTCATCCTCTCCCTCTGACCCTTCCCCCACTCATGCTCTCTCTTTAAAAAATAAATAATAAATAAATAAATAAAATCTTAAAAAAAAAAACCACTCAAACACAATACCTCCACACACTTTGGTGTTTCTTCCAAACTTATTTTCTATGTGTATACCTTTTTCTTTTTTCCTTGGGTAAGCCCTACACCCAATGTGGGGCTTGAACTCAACGACCTTGAGACTGAGAGTCCCCTGCCCCACTGACTGCGCCAGCCAGGTGCCCCTCTCTTTGTCTATCCTAATCAAAGTGACAAACCATATTTAGGGCCTGCTTTTAATTGCTCAGGATATGCTGTGAGCAATTTCTATACCATTATTGCTTTCAGAATCTTGATTTTTAAAAGGATTTTATTTATTTATTTGTTTGAGAGAGAGAGCAAGCGAGGGCAGGGGGGAGGGGCAGAGGGGGAGAGAGAGAATCTCAAGCTGACGTCGAGCTGAACACAGAGCCCCATGTGGAGCCCAATCCCACTCTCATGAGATCAATACCTGAGCTGAAACCAAGAGCTGGATGCTTAACCGACTACCACCCAGGTGCCCCAAGATCGATGATTTTAGATTTTTTAAAAATTATTATTTGACAGAGAGAGAGAGAGAGAAAGGGCACAAGCAGCCAGAGCAGAAAGCAGAGGGAGAGAGAGAAGCAGACTCCCCACTGAGCAGGGAGTCTGATGTGGGGCTCGATCCCAGGACCCTGGAATCAGGACCTGAGCCAAAGGCAGATGCTTCACCAACTGAGCCACCCGGGCGCCCCCAAGACTGATGATTTTAATCTATGGTGTAGAAAGATTCATGGGCTGGGAGTAAGGGGTGAGGATTGAATGGGAAGGAGTACAAGTGAGATTGTGGGGTGCTACAAATGGTCTATACTTTGATGACAATGGTCATTATGTATTTGTCAAAACTCAAAGAACTGTACTCTTCAAATGGGTGTATTTAATTTTACAAATCCATTTTGTTCTCTTCATGCATACACACACACACAAGGTAACTATGTGAAGTGATGGATGCGTTAACTGATTTGACTATAAGAACCATTTCACCTTCTTATGATAACCTGATGATTTCATAAAAATCATCAGGTTGTACGCCTTAAGCTTACACAATGTTATATCAATTATATTTCAATAAAGCTGGCAAAAACATAAAAAAATAAATTCCTATGACCAAAAAACAAAGATTCATTCCAGTGTCACACAAAATGGTTGAGCAGGAAGCTCTGGGGCTCAGGCCCTCCTCCACTGAAGCAAACACTGAGCTGAAAAGAATGACTGTAATCAACTATTTCAGAACTCTGGAGCCTGATCAAACCCTTGTAGCACCCAGAAGAGTGCTTGATGAGGGAGAGGCTGCTGTTTCATAACCAGTGTGCACAAAGCAGCTACTATTGCCCATTCCTCAGCCCCCACCATGATGTGGGCACAGCAGCCTGTGTTTCTGGAGAGGCTGGACTGGTGCCAGTGTGGGCAGTGGGGATCTTGTCCCTCAGAAATTTGGGGTTGTGCACTTTGGCTAGTCTGGTGGTTACTTGAGGGGACTAGTATAGACACTTACCTTGGTTTTGCACACACACACACACACACACACACACACACACACACACACACACCCTCCCTGCCCTTAGGCTACAGCAGCTTCCCTGGCAGTATCTTTTGAAAGATTTAAGGGAACAGAGCCTTTGGGGGGGGGGGGATTGAGAGGGGAGGTCAGCATCTTTCCAGGTAACTGGCTGACTGCAGAGATAATGGAAAAGAAATTTCAGTGACCACATGCAATAAGACATATACACCTTATAAAAAGCTCTCAACAAGAAAAATCAGCCATCTCTAAAAAGTAAGAGAATCAGATTTTCTGGAGTTGCCACTGATAACAGATGAACGTCCACTTCTCAACAAAAGATAACAAAACATTTAAAGGAACAGGAAAGTACAGCCTATTCATAGGGGAAAAAAGAATTTGCCAGAAATTATCCCTGAAGAAGTGAAGACAATGGCATTACTAGTCAAAGATATTAAATCAACTATTTTAAATATACACAATGAGCTAAAGAAAACTGTGGACAAAGAGGGGCACCCAGCTGGCTCAGTTAGTAGAGCCTGCAACTCTTGATCTTGGAGTTGTGAGTTCAAGCCCCACACTGGGTGTAGAGATTACTAAAATAATAATAATAATAAATTTAAAAATAATAATAATAATAATAATAGTAAATAGCATAACAAAGAAATCCATGGACAAAGAACCAAAGGAAATCAGGAAAACAATGTATGAACAAAATGAGAATATCAGTAAAGAGATAGAAATGATCAAAAGGAACCAGTAAAAAATTTTGGAGTGAAAGAATACAACAACTGAAATGAAAAATTCACTAGAGGGGCTCCTGGGTGGCACAGCGGTTGGGCGTCTGCCTTCTGCTCAGGGTGTGACCCGGCGGCGTTATGGGATCGAGCCCCACATCAGGCTCCTCCACTATGAGCCTGCTTCTTCATCTCCCACTCCCCCTGCTTGTGTTCCCTCTCTCGCTGGCTGTCTCTATCTCTGTCAGGTGAATAAATAAAATCTTAAAAAAAAAAAAAAAAAAAGAGAAAAATTCACTAGAGGAGTTTAACAACCAGTTTCAGCAGGAAGAAAGGATCAGCAACTTTGAAGATAAGGCAATTGAAACAACCCAGTCTGAGATGCAAAAAAGAGAAAAGAATGAAAAAAAATTAGCAAAACCCAAGAAACTTATGGGACAGCACCAAGAGTAACGACAAACACCTAAGAGTTCTACTAGGAGATGGGGGCTCCTGGGTGGCTCAGTCGTTAAGCGTCTGCCTTCAGCTCAGGGCATGATCCCAGCGTTCTGGGATCGAGCTCCACATCGGGCTTCTCTGCTGGGAGGCTGCTTCTTCCTCTCTCACTCCCCCCGCTTGTGTTCCCTCTCTCTCTGGCTGTCTCTCTCTCTGTCAAATAAATAGATAAAATCTTAAAAAAAAAAAAAAAAAAGAAAAAAAAAAGAGTTCTAGTAGGAGAAAAGAAAAGGATAGAAAAATATCCGAAGAAATCATGGCTGACAACTTCTCATGTCTGATGAAAGACATAAATATACACATTCAAGAAACTCAACAAACTCCAAGCAGGAAAAACTCAAAGAGATCCATACCGAGACAAATTATAGTCAAATTGTCAGACCCAAAGATAAAGAGGGAATCTCAAAAGCAGCAAGAGAAAATGAACTTGTCATGTACAAAGAAACTTTAGTTAAATTCACAGCCGGCATTTCCTCAGAAACCATGTTGTCCAGAAGGCAGTGGGATGACATATCCAAAATCTTAAAAGAAAAAAACCGTATCAATCAAGAATTCTATATCCAGTAAAACTATACTTCATAAGTAATAAGGAAATGAAGACATTTCCAGATAAACAAAAGCCGAGGGAGTTCATTAGTAGTAGATCTGCCCTATATGAAGTGCCAAAGCAGGGGCACCTGGCTGGTTCAGTGGGAACAGCATGTGACTCTTGATCTTGAGGTCGTGAGCTCCAGCTCCATGTTGGGCTTAGAGATTACTTAAAAAAAAAAAGAGAGAAGAAAAAAAGAAAGTACCTTGAGATGAATGAAAACAAAACACAACATGCTACAACTTGGGGGCTGCAGTGAAAACAGTACTAAAAGGAACATTTATAGATGTAAATGTCTATATTATAAAAGAAGAAAAACCTCTTATGTATAACCTAACTGTAAATCTTAAAGAACTAGAAAAAGAAGAGCAAACTAAACCCAAAGCTAGCAGAAGGAAGGAAATATTAAAGAAGAGATAAACAGAGAATAAAAAAACAAAAGAGAAAATTAACAGAACCAAAGTTTGTTTTTTTTAACATCAACAGAATAGACAAATCTTTAGCTAGATTAAATGAGAAAAAAGAAAGGACTCAAATTACTAAGATCAGAAATGAAAGTAGACACGTTACTTCCAACCCTACAGAAAAATAAAGGGTTATAAGAGAATACCATGAATGACTGTATGGCAACAAACTGGATAACTGAGATGAAATGGACAAGTTTCCAAAAACATGCAAAGTAACAAAATTGACTCAAAAAAAATCGGAACAGATTTATAACAAGGAAGAAGATTGAATCAGTAATCGAAGACCTCCTAACAAAGAGAAGTTCAGGACCAGATGGCTTCACTTGTGAATTCTACCGAACACTTAAAAAGAATTAATATTAATCCATCACAAACTCTTCCAAACTATCGAAGAGAAAATACCTCCTAACTCTCTATGTAAGACCAGCATTACCCTGATATCAACGCCAGCCAAAGACACTAAAAGAAAAGAAAACTATAGGGGCACCTGGGTGGCTCAGTCTGTTAAGTGTCCGACTCTTGAGTTTGGCTTAGATTATGACATCAGGGTCACAAGACTGAGCCCTGAAACAGGTTCTGTGCTGGAGCATGGAGTCTGCTCAAGTCTCTCTCTCTCTCTCCCTATGCCCCTCCCTTCCCCAGATCACTGGATCGTGCTCTCTCTCTCTCTAAAAAAAGAAAGAAAACTATAGGTTAATATCCCTTAGGAATATACATGCAAAAATCTTCAACGAAATACTAGCAAACTGAATTCAGCAGCATATTAAAAGGATTACATACTGTATCTCTGAAGTGTGGCATTTATCTCTGAAATGTGAAAATCAACCAATGTAATAATTGCCTTAATGGAAGGAAGGAAAAACAACCACATGATCATCTCAACTGAGCAGAAAAATAATCTGACAAAATCTAACAGTTTCATGATAATGACACTCAACAAACTAGGAATATAAGGATACTTTTTCAACATAATAAAGTCCATATATGAAAAATCCGCAATAAACATCATAGTTAATGGTGAAAGACTGAAAGCATTTCCCCTAAGATTGGGAACAAAACAGGGATGCCAGGGTGCCTGGCTGGCTCAGTGGGTAGAGTCTTGGGGTTGTGAGTTTGAGCCCCACGTTGGGTGTAGAGATTACTTAAAAATAAAAAAAAAAATCTTAAAAAAGAAACAAAACAAGGATACCTGCTTTCACCACTTAATTTCCACATAGCTCCAGTAATTAGGCAAGAAGAAAAAAAGGCATCAAGGAGCCTGATGTAGGACTGGATCCCAGGATCATGACCTGAGCCAAAGGCAGACACTTAACGGACTGAGCCACCCAAACATTCCAAATCACATTTCTATACACTAAGCGATGAACAAGTTGAAAAGGAAATTAAGAAAACAGGGGCGCTTGGGTGGGTCAGTCGGTTGAGCATCTGACTTGGGCTCAGATGGTGATCTCAGGATCATGTCAGGCTCCTTGCTCGCAGGGAGTCTGCTGGCCCCTCACCCTCTGCCCCCCCCCCTTTGTGTGCGCGCTCTCTCTCTCTCAAATGAATAAATACTGTCTTTAAAAAAAAAAAAAGGAAATTAAGAAAAAATTCCATTTACAAGATCATGGAAAAGAATATAATACTTAGGAGTAAATAAACTTAACTAAGGAGACTAAAGTTTTATATACTGAAAGCTTCAAAACACTGCTGAAAGAAATTAAAGACCTAAACGAGTAGAAGGATATCTCACAATCATGGATCACAAGAGTCAATATTGTCACAATGACAATATTACATAAAGTGAAAAACTTCTAGTACTCTGTGCAAGGCACCCTGACGGCTATAGACTGCAGGGGGGAAAGAGACAAAGGCAGAAGAGGGGACTACTCCCTATCTCCTACAGGTGTTTAAAATCTAGTGACTACAGATTCAATAGAATCCCCATCAAAATCCAAATGGCATTTTTTTTTTCAGAAACAGAAAAATCCATGCTAAAATTCATATGGAATGTAAAAGGACTCCAGATAGCCAAAAAAAATCTTGAAAAGGAGCAACAGAGTAGGAGAACGCATAGTTTCCAATTTCAATACTTAACTACCAAGCTACAGTAATGAAAGCAATATGGTATTGGCAGAAGGACAGACCTGTAGACCAAAAAAAGACAAAGCCCAGACATAAACTGTCACATAAATGGTCGACTGATTTTTGAAAAGGCACCTAGTCCCTTCGTTGGGGAAAGGACAGTCTTTTCAACTGGATATCCACATGCGTAGGAATGAAGTTAGATCCTGACTTTTCACCAGACAGAAGAAGGAACTCATAATGGACCGGAGCTAAATGCAAGCGCGAAAATTGTGAAACTCTTAGGAGGAAACATAGGGGAATATCTTCATGACCTGGGATTTGGCAATTCTTAAAAAATATTTATTTATTTAAGTAATCTCTACACCCAACATGGGGCTCAAACTCACGACCCCAAGATCAAGAGTCGCTCGCTCCATCAACTGAGCCAGCCAGGCGCCCCTCGGAATGGTTTCTTAAATACCATACCAAAGCACTGACAAAGAAAAAAAATCGCTAAATGAGACTTCATCACAATTAAAACTTTGTGTGGCAAAGTGCATATTATCTTACTATTAAGAGAGTGAAAAGACAATGCCCAGAATGAGAGAAAATACTTGAAAACCGTGTCTCTGATAAGAGATTAATGTTCAGATTACATCAAGAACTACTACAAATCAAGGACAAAAAGACAAACAATCCAGTTTAAAAATGGAACAAAAAACAAAAGAAATAAGCAAAGGGAAGGAGAGAGAGAGGGATAAACCAAAAAACAGACTCAACTACAGAGAATACAGTGATGGTTAGCAGAGGGGAAGTGGTGGGGAGGGATGGGTGAAATAGATGACGGGGAGTAAGGCCCCCTCCCTTTGTTGTGATGAGCACTAGGTGATGAATGGTAGTCTTGAATCACTCTATTGTACACCTGAAATTAATATTACACTGTATGTTAACTAACTGGAATTCAAATAAAAACTTTGGACTTGATTTCTCCCAAGATACACTAATGCTCACAACTTCATTAGTCATGACGGAAATGCAAATCAAAACTACCCCAAGGAGATACCACTCCATGCTCAGGAGGATGGCTATTATTAGACACACGCATGCAAGCACGCATACACTAACAACGGAAAATAGCAAATGTTAGGGAGGGCGTGGAGAAGCTGGAACCCTTGTACAATGCTAGTGGGACTGTAACATGGTGCTGTCCCCGTGGAAAAGTTTGGTGGCGGGGCACGTGGGTGGCTCAGTCGGCTGAGCGGCTAACTTTGGTTCAGGTCATGATCTCAGGGTCCTGGGATACAACCCTGCTCAGCGGGAAGTCTGCCTGTCCCTCTCCCTCTGTCCCTCCCCCTGCTTGTCTTCTGTCTCCTCAAATAAATAAAATCTTAAAAAAAAAAAAAGGTTTGGTGGCTCCTCCAAAAGTTCAACATGAAATTACCGTATGACCCAGCAATTCCACTTCTAGGAGCATATCCCAAAGAAATGAAAACAAGGGCGTCTGGCTGGCTCAGACAGTGGAGCATGCAACGCTCGATCTCTGGGTTGTGAGTCCGAGCCTCACATGGGGTGCAGAGATTACGAAAAATCTTTAAAAAAAAAAGAAATGGAAACAGAAACTCAGATAGATACTTGTGCATGAATGTTACAGCAGCATTATTTACAAGTGCCAAAAGGTGGAAAGGACGCATCAGATGAATGGATAAGCAAAATATGATATATACATACAATGGAATAGTAGCCATAAAAAGAAATTCGTTGCATTTGCTACAACATGTAGCACTGAAAACTTGCTAGATGAAAGCAGCCAGTTACAAAAGGACAACTATTGTGCGATCCTCTTTTTATGGGGTAACTAGAAAAGGCAGAAAGTACAATAGAAGTTACCAGGCACTAGAGGGCGAAGAAAATGGGGAGTTATAGCTTAATGATAGAGTTTTTGTTTGGGTAATACCAAAGTTCTGGAATTAGATCATTGTGATGGTTACATAACATTGTGGAGGTGCTTAATACCACCCTACTGTCCACCTAGAAATGGTTCGAACAGTAAATTTTGTTATGTTTTATTTACACCCAAACCAAAATGCATACCAAACCGAGGCTTTCTTTTGGACTTAGATCGACCGACAGAGCATGTTAAAGGGAAACCTTTTCAACTATCTAGGTCAATGACGCTGTCTGGCAAGCGGGACCAGGATGAGGACTGGGGACGGTGTCTCGTGTGCTAAGCGGGCCCACTGAGCTATAAAACCAGAATACTGTTCACCTAGGCACAGTTTCTAAAGATGGACAGAAATGTCAGCCGGCCCAAACGGGGCTTTTGTTCCAGGCTGTTTCTGTCCTGCCTGCAAACTGTATGGAAATGGAAATCCCTACCTGCCCTGGGATTTCTCAGCTAGCCACCAGCTGCCCTGGAGTATGCAGCAGCATTCAGGAGGATCCCCCGCCCTTCCTCCCACCTCCTCACCCCTACGCAGGTGCCCTACCAACTCTCCTGCGGCCACGTGCTTCTGGCATTTCCAGGAACGTTCCCCAACAGGCCTGCTCCCCGGCTCCCAGGAGGCCCATCAGCTGGCCGTGGGAGACTGTGGGAAGGGCAGAGTCCAGGTGCCGGTGGGGCAGGACTTCCGCCCGCCTGGACAACTGAGGCCCGGGGCTGCAGGGGAAGTGACGAGCCCGCGGGTCCTGCGGGAGGGATGCCCCGCGGCCCACCTGGCAGGGAGGGGTGGGTGGGCGTGGAAACGGGACCGGACCCGGAGGGAGAGCCTTAAAGGCACCGTGAAATGGAGAGCCCTGACAGCTCAAGCAAACAAGGGAGATGGATAGAGATGGAAATGTAGAAATCTTGCTTGGGGAGAAGGAGTGTACGTGTCTGCATATATACATGTCTATATCTCTATATCCATATGCATATGTCTATGTCTATATACATCTTGCTGTGGGGGAGGCTTTTCTCACTACCGATTTTTAACACTGAACACCTAAGGGAAAAGATGGATAAATTCGACAATAACAACCATAAAACTTCAGCATAACAACACATAAAAAATGTCACGGTCAAAAGAAACTGAGAAAATACCGGAACACACCTAAGGAGAGAAACGCAAATTTCTTTCATTGTATAAAGCCCTCACACAAGAGAATAAGGGGGGGGGGGTAGGGGGAGGAAGCAAAGGATCTAATGGAGAAAATGCAAACATGAATGTCCTTTGCAGAAACATGCATGCAAATGGCAAAAATATAAAAAGACACCCAACTTGGTTCATAATCAATGTGCACAGTGGAACTGTGTGTGTCTGGGGGGAGTGGGGAGGAATGCTACTTTCCACTGGAATTGGGCAGGTGTGGAGGAAATGGACATTTTCATACCCTGTAATGTCCAGTGGCACACTCTTTCTGAAGGTTGAACTGGCAATGTGTATCAACATTTTAGGTGCACAGATCCTTTGATGTGATCGTTCTGCTGGTAAGAGGTATTAGAAGGCTAATACTCACGTTATTTTCTTTTTAAAACTTCCATCCACTTTTAATATTCATTGCACATGCTACCTCTTCCACGCAAAATTTCCTGTCTCGTCTCCAGCCTTCTGGTGCTATCTCATGGCATCAATCTGGGTATACCTTGTATTTTGATTCACTTATCCTATCTGCCTGGATGAGATGGCTGGAGCCTACAAATGGACAGCAGTAGTTAAGAATTCAGGCTTGGATACAGGCCGATTTAGATTAGAGTCTAGATTTTGCCATCTGTGTATCCTTGGCTAAGTAACTTAACCTTCCTGAGCCTTTTTAGCAAACGGGGAAGTTCTAAACACCTACCACAGTGGGGGTTGTGTCTGCATGCAATGAGATAATTAAGAGTGGAGCACAGTGTGTGGCATCAAAGAAAGGAACGCTCAGTCTCACAAGCTTTCCAGAATTTAATAGACGCTCAGATTCTTTCCAGTGGCTTATGCGTCCTTCACTTCCCCCATTATCTCAGGGCCAATCTGAGTTCATTTGGGATGGGAACGCACAGTTTGCTGGAATAAATGAAGTCCGTCTAAGACCCCAGGTACAACCCAGAGCCTGGCCAGCCCGCTCCCCAGGTGCTGGGGGAAGGAAGAGGTTGCTTTAACACCTCCCCACGGTTGGGAAGACAAAAAGTACTTGACACACCCATGGTGGCTAATTTCACATTTGAACAGTTTTCTTAACACTGGCTTCTTTTTTTCCCCCTCTCTATTGTTCAAAAATTCCCTTTATTTTGGTTGAAAATTTCCCCAAGTGCATCTACCCTAATTATCATAATAAACACAAGGTCTTGAAAGGGGGTTAAAAAGGGGTGGTTATGAGTCACAGGAAAAAGAGGAAAGGCTTGTAAAATGCAAAGATAAAGACTCAAGAATTTGGATCAGGGGCATTAAATTGACACTGGAAACAGGAAGAGAAAAAGGAAGGAATGGGGAGATTTGTTTTCAGCATGTAAAGGAGACTTTCCTTCTCTTGGTGTTAGGAAAGTCGGGATGTAGGTTATGCCTTTTATTTGGAAATAGCTTTTGACACAACTTCACACTCAGGTTTCTGAGTCCTCTACAATATTTTTGACAGAGCTATTTATTCTGAAAGGATGTGCTGCTTGTATTACTTGTTATTTCATTACTTCCATCATCTGATCAGTCAGATCTGATAACAGGTCCACCTTAATCCAGTGATAAGAGTCAGTCTTGGTAAATGTATTTTCTCGGATATTAGAATATAAAGCATTTTTAAAATGAGCAAAAGATTTCTTCAGTCAGAGAGGAAACACGCACATGTTGTTCACATTTAAAAATAATGTTTGGAAGGCTAAATTATACCATGTAATATTTATAGAACACTTAACTTAGAGTTTCTAAAGTATTTTCGTTTACATATCATCTGATTCCCCCAAATCCCCAAGGGAGGCGGAGAAAATATGATAGAGATTTTACTTTTTAAAAATTAAGTTACACGATTACAGCCATCTGAAAATAATGCTAAACAGAAAACCATATTCATCTAAATCCTATTAGCCAACCCCCTCCAAAAACCCCTGTTTATTTCAATGAGTTTTTCATGAATATTAGGTGTATTGCATAAGGCAGAGGCTTGCATAAAAGGCACAGCGAGAGCTGGAAGGTCTGTTTATATCACATCTACATTATTAATTATTATGAATAAATTATAACTGGGATTTAGGTGTTGTTTTTTTTTTCCTACTTTTGGAAGAGTTCTGGAAAAGCTCACTCATCCAGCATTCTAAATATTCAAATTATCCAAGTGGAAAACTGTCCAAAAACAGTGTTTTATAATCAGTTAAAAAAGCATCCTTGTAATAACAAGGGATTTATTTGCTAGAGCGCAGATACCCATCCAAAAGCTGACGATGTCACTGTGTCCCAACCCCCGTGACCTCGATTGAGTTGTACAGATCCTTTATTTTTTATTTTTTTATTTTTAAACTTTTTTTTTTTTAAAGATTTTATTTATTTATTCGACAGAGATAGAGACAGCCAGCGAGAGAGGGAACACAAGCAGGGGGAGTGGGAGAGGAAGAAGCAGGCTCATAGCGGAGGAGCCCGATGTGGGGCTCGATCCCATAACGCCGGGATGACGCCCTGAGCCGAAGGCAGACACTTAACTGCTGTGCCACCCAGGCGCCCCGAGTTGCACAGATCCTAATTGAGAATGCTGATGTGAGAGATCAAATTGCTACCTGACAAATGATATATATTTAGCCCATTCTCTCAATATACAGTACTTATGTCTACTGTAAAGGAAAACGAAGAAATTGGACCCAGAAGATATCGGGCTTACATCAAGTGCCATTATGGGAAAAAAAGACCTCTGTTTAGTTTCCATCAAAAGCCTGGGTATGTTCCTGAAACCAATGTGAATTGAGTGTCAACTATACTTCAATTAAAATAAAACAAAATAAAATAAAATATTAAAAAAAGAAAGACTGGGGCACTTCGGTGGCTCAGTCAATAGAGCATGGGACTTCTAATTTTGGGCTTGTAAATTCGAGCCCCACGTTGGGTGTAGAGATTACTTAAAACAAAAAAATCAGGGGCGCCTGGGTGGCTCAGTCGGTTAACTGGCTGCCTTCACCTTGGGTCATGATTCCCAGCATCCTGGGGTTGAGTCCTGTATTCGGCTCCCTGCTCAGTGGGGAGTCTGCTTCTCCCTCTCCCTCTGCTGCTCCCCCTGCTTCTGCTTCCTCACTCACACTGTCTCGCTCAAATAAATAAAATTTAAAAAAAACCAAAAACCTTAAAAAAGGAAGACCAGATGTGTTGTGGAAAATGGGTATGTCAGAGCATCTCAACTTTTGTTTAGAATTGTGGTTTTGGGCAATTTTAAAATACATGACAGAGTCATAGAAAGATTATTCAGTTTGGATTCAAAAGAGCATCTTTAAAAAGAGCACTACATGATCTCTCAACAACAGTAACCCTGACCAAGTGATGTGAGCATTTGTCAGCCAGCATGCGTGCTCAGGGTTTCCTAACCAGGATGGGTCCATAATAAATGGTCCCATGATAATGGAGAAGGTAGACTCCTGATACCAAGCATTAAAAACCCCAGGAGAACGTGATTCATTTTCAAGATTGTTGAAGACGTTCAAACAGTACCATATCACTTGGTATTTAAAGCAATCTACAGGGCTGTGAACTCAGTCTTTTTGAAGATGCATTTGTACCAGTTGGCCTAGATCCATCTCTTGACCGGCCAAGGCCCATTAGACCAGGTATACAGTAGAATGGTGTCATACTACACGGACACTCATCTGCAGGACTGCATACAACTAGGTTAGACATTATAAAGAGAAATATTTGGGGGTACCTGGGTGGCACAGCTGGTTAAGCATCTGACTCTTGGTTTCTGCTTAGGTCATGATCTCAGGATAGGGGGGTCAAGCCCCCTGTCGGGCTCTGGGCTCAGCATGGAGTCTGCTTGATATTCTCTCTCCCTCTCCTTCTGTCCTTCCTGCTTGAGCTCTCTCTAAAGTAAATAAATAAAAGGAGAAATATTTGAAATAATTCAAAATAAATAACATGCAAGATTCCGCCACCTGTTGGCCTCTGTGCACTTGGTCTTGAGCGTGATGCCAGAGCTGCCAACCAGTCTCAGCATACACATCTTGTTATGTTGAACGTGATTCTGACCACAGCAAGTTGTGTGCGATTTAACAAAGGATTCCACCCCTAAACACAAATCGTTTGTTGCTCAACTCCAAAACCAGCAATTTGATCCTATGCTGCCCTGCTGAGATGGTATTCAAAGTGGCTCATCCTTATGGTCCCCATTAACATAGCACCTATCAGGGAGGTGAGAGACGAATTAGCTAACAAAAAGGAGTAAGTATGCCAGTAACTGCCAAGGTGGTGAGCCAGGCCTTAGGGAAGACTGTAAAATTGTATTTGTGACTATAAGACATATATTTGAGGGTTACAACCCCCAACAGAGGAAGGCAGAAAAAAAAGGAGTTCGAACCACACGCCATTCCATACACAGCTCATTGTCTCAAAAAGGGCCAGCTTTCTATCTAGAGGCAATTCAAAGCCAGCTAAAGCTTGAGGAACTGCTTTAGGATTTAATAGTTTTAGGAATGGCTTCAACCTCAAAGAAGTTGGAGTTTTTCATGAAGCAGCAGCAAAATTCCACACCAGAGTGTTAAATTCACAGAAGCGAGGGGCAAACAAGTTTTTAATGATGACAAGTGTGATCTTGACTCGATGAACTTCTGCCTTTCCAACTCACTTTCTAACACTCTCCAAATGCGACTCCATGACACCAGTACACCCAGTGAATCTTTCCTTCGCTGTCCTCAAACTTCCGGTGTCCTCAAGAAACCATCCAGGACTCCAATCCGTCTATAAAACATACTCACAGATGCCCACAGCTGCTGAATGTTTGCCCCTGGAAGGCTGGCTGCTCCTATCAGTCAATGGTGGACTTCCCCAAAGTTACATTTGTTCCTTAAATATGTGTTCGTTGTACATGCTACTGGGAATACGGACTTTAATTAAGTATTCCAATATGTTAATGAAATACGAGTGCAAAAAGAAAACTATTCTCGTGAAAATGAAATGAACGCTTTGGAGAGACTCGACAAAAGAGAGTCACAGTCGCATTAGGCGGGGACAAAATGCCTGTAAAAGATCGTAGGGGAAATCGTAAAAACGTGGAGATCTTCTGCAATCAGACCGCTTCCGCAGGGATCTTTAAAGTCTCCATCTAATTTAAAGAATCCCAACATGGAAATTCTAGAGGCGGCTTTATGGGTGCGGTCTATGCAAGAAAGATGGGGAACGCCAATCTGTGAACGAAGATTCAAAGGGAAGGTCTTGGACCTACATCAAAAGACTGGCTGCTCGGAAAGTTTTCTTTCCAGCGACAAAGGCTGGAAAAAGCGCCGTGGTCGCCACCTACCGAGGAGGAGGGGGTGGGGGGAGGATGGCCGGCGTGGCCCCCATCTCCGCTGGGGAGAAGAATCGCGAAATCCTTCGATCTTGTGCTTAACAGAACCACTTACGACCTCTGGGCTCGAGTTTTCTTAACTTTTGAGTTTCACTTAGGTGAAGAGCAATGTCTCATCATTTTCGAAATTCGAGAGCTCAAGTTGAAAAGCGAAAGAATAACCGGGGGGGGGGGGTTCGCTCAAATTTCTCCGCGGTTGACAGAACAAAACGAACGGGCTACAAGACAGGTTTCTCTCACTCAGAGGCTTTCCCTCAACTTTGCTTCCAAATGTTGAGTGAGGGAGCGTGAGGAAAGCCTGGGGCGGGGGGTGTGGGTAAATAAAAACATGAGAGTCTCCTCCCGTCGCCCGTCCAAAGTTGGGGCAACAGTCTCTTTCGGCCGCTTTGGAGGCAAGCTTTCAAAACTAACAGAGGAGTTCTTTGTGTCCCGGAGGGTGGTGCAGGGCGGAGGAAGTCCCTTGCCGGAGCACGGAGAGGGGCAGGCCGGCTTGGGGCTCCCCGGCCTTTGCCGTGTTCCGGCCTCGCAATCGGCAGGGAATCTCGGGTGCAAGAGTGAGTGCAAGCCCTGGACGGTGGCTGAGGCCGGCTGCATCCCCGTACTAAGCAAGCGGAGGCTACCTCCGGCCTAGATAGGCGCCCCGCGCCCCGGCTCCCCTCCCCCACCCGGGCAGCCGCGCAGGCCCCAGGTGCAGCCATGTTCTTGCTCCCACCACCCGCGCCTCCATTGACAGTCCTTGCCGGAGAGGGCCGGGCGCTGCGCTCGCCGCGTCCTCGGGTTCGGGGCTCGTCCGCGCGAGGCTTCCTGGGAGCCGTAGTCCACCACCCCCGTAGTCGCGTTGGTGGGGACGAATCAGAAACTACAACTCCCGCTGGGCGGCGCTGCGGGTGCGCACGCGCAGCGCGCCTTCGAGGAACAAAAAAAAAAAAAAAAAAAAGAGGAGGAGGAGGAGGGTGAGAGAGAAGCTCGGAGAGCAGAGAAAAGGGGCCACCGATCGCCCCCCCGCTTCCCCGCACGCGCTCTCTAGCTGAGGCCGCCCGCCTGCCGCGGTTACCCCGGCCTCTCCCTCGGTCCCCTGTGATCGGATTTAGGCGCTGAGCGAGGCCCTGCCGGGGCGGCCATGCGGCGGTGACAGGAGCTCGGCCGAGACACCCGGGCCCCCTCGCCCTCTCACCTCCTGCCCGCTCGCCCGCTTGCTTCAGCCCGAAGCTGCTCCGCCGCGGCCGCAGCTCGCGCGCGGCTCACACTCGCTTCCCTTCGGCTCCCCTAGCCCCGGCGCTGCCTGGAGGCGGCTGCACTCGGGTGAGTCCCTGTCGCCTCATCCCCCGTTCCCCGCCCGGGTTGCCATCACGAGCAGGGCCTTTATTTGAGACGCGCCCCCTCCGGGGCCTGAACAGACTGGGGTCTGGGGGCCGTCGGCGACCGTGTTGGGGTACCCGGCCGCCCCCCCCCGACCTCCGGCGTTGGGGGTGGGGCAGGAGCAGACGCGGTCGCGGGGGACGACAGTTGCACGCGCGCGCCTGGGTGCGCGTGGGGGAGGGGCGCGCGCGCCGGCGCTGCGTGGGGGGGCCTCACGCGTGAGGCCCGCGCGTGAGCGAGCCTGCGGGCTGCGCATGCCCGGCCGCTGATTGGCCGGCTCGGGCGGTGCGGGTGCGCGCGCGGTGCCAGGCCCGAGCCGTGGGGTCGCGCTCGGCCTGGTGTCTCCGGGGCTCGTGCGCCCGGGCAGCAGACGCGCCGGATTGGCCGGCGGGCGTCCGGGGCGGCGCTGCCGCGCTGCCTGGTAACTGCGGCCGGCGGGCAGGCGGGCCCGGGAGCACCGCCCCTCCCCGCCCCTGCTCCTCCCCGCCCCTGCCCGCGCCCAGGTGGAGCCCGGAGTGGGCTTTGTCCCGGGCCCGGCCGGCGCGCCGGCCCCGCGGGGCTTGTTCTTTGGGGGAAATAAACACAATGACCGGAAGGAAAACCTCAGCCTTCAGGCCATGAAAAGAGCCGTCTGGATTCCGCCAGCACCCAGACGGGGTTTCGGGGAGGGAAGAAGATGAAAAACTGTCCTCTTTCCCCTCCTCCCTGTCCCCCCTCCACTTTATGACAAGTTTTGCCCTTTAATAAAGCAAGTTTTTTGTTTTTCTTTTTAATGTGGTTTTGCGGTAATTGGCTGAGAATGTTCAGATGTCTAGTTCGGTTCGAGCGGTGCTCACTCCTGCTGATGCGGGACTCCGTGCAGAGTTCTCACTTCTTTGCATTCAACTTCTGTGCAGACAATGGCTTGATGGGCCCGAGTGCAGAAAAGTAGTCTTTGGTCGTTCAGGAAACAGAAGGGGAAGTTAGTTGGCAAGTGAGGGTGCCTCGGAGTGCCTCGAGGAGGGCCAGCCTTTCCCCGAGGCTAAGGCCTGCGACTGGGAATGACATTTTATTTACTATTACATCTGTATATTTGTTTTGTCAATTCTTCAGCGGCAGAGTGCTACCGCCTGGCGCTTTCCTTTTGCCTCCTCCTTTGGACCTTGGTTCACACCTTTCGGCTGGAAGGACTTTTTCTTCTCTTCAGACTTTGGAACTCCTTCTTGCTTGTATGCAGTCACTGAAAGCCGTTTCTTGCATTGTTCGGTCAGAATTTGTTGTTTCTTCGTACGGTGTCCCAGTCACTTGTGTGCCCCTTCTAGGAGGGTCTCTTTATTTCCCTTAGGAGTATGTTTGGTTCTACCCTGTGTACTCGCGTCTGCTTAGTCAGTGGGTAGAAGGGGTAGGGATTAAGCCTTTTCCGCCTTTGTCTCCCCTCCCACTGTACAAACCGTCAAAGGGCCTTGTATATAGTAGTAACAACAGCTAACATTTGGATGATGTTTCCTAAGTGCCCGGCATCCCTCCTAAGCACTTAACATGTATTTTCTTATTTAATCATCAAAACAACCCCGTAATTCCCTCGCGTAGATTAGGAACAAGTCTAGAGAAGCGGAGTAATTTACTCTTGATTACTCAGCAAGTCAACCTTGACTCCCAAGATTTGAGCCTGGGCAGTATGACTGACTCTTAACCCCTTAAGCCAGTGGCTTTCAAACTCCCGAGCGTCAGCAACCCCTGGAGGGCTTGTTAAAACCCAATTGCCGGGCCCCACCCCAGACTTTGGGATCCTGCAGGTCTGGGTGGGGCCGATCATTTGCATTTTTAACTAGTTCGCAGGCGGTGCTGCTGCTGCTGCGGCTGCGAGCGTGGCACTGTGAGAGCCTTTCACCACAGTGCAGAAATCCAGTTAGGAGTGTGGGAAATTTGTTCTAGATTTTCTTTCTTTCTTTCTTTTTTTAAAGATTTTTTTTTATTTATTTGACAGAGATAGAGACAGCCAACGAGAGAGGGAACACAAGCAGGGGGAGTGGGAGAGGAAGAAGCAGGCTCATAGCGGAGGAGCCCGATGTGGGGCTCGATCCCCTAACGCCAGGATCACGCCCTGAGCCGAAGGCAGATGCCCAACGACTGAGCCACCCAGGAGCCCCTATTCTAGATTTTCTTGAACGAAAATTGAAAGTTTAATAAGGCCGAGGTTTTAAAAGTCATGGATTTAAGTACAGGATAAAAATTAGAAACCTAAAAGTCTTGGCTTTTTTTTTTTTTTCACCCTCAGTCATTTTTTTTAACTTATTTACCCCACTGACATTTGTTATCATCTCCTCCCGGAGATGGCTGAAGCATCCCGTCCTACCACCTAGTCTAGTCTGGAAACCCAGAGGGCCTGAAAGGGCCTGAGGTTGACGCTGAGATGGGGGAGGTGCAGATCACCTGCAGCCCTGAATCCCCCCCCCACCCCAAGCTCCAGACACTTAAGTGATTTGGTTTACCTTTTTTTCTTTCTTTCATTTTTTCAGTAGGCTCCATGCCTTACATGGGGCTTGAACGGAGGACCCTGAGATCAGGAGTCATATCCTGCACTGAC
The DNA here is from genome assembly GCF_023065955.2 of Ursus arctos. NCBI lineage: Eukaryota > Metazoa > Chordata > Mammalia > Carnivora > Ursidae > Ursus > Ursus arctos. The sequence continues at coordinate 94,108,304 of NW_026622874.1, read as the reverse complement.
TGAGCCGCCAGCCAGGCGCCCCGATTTGGTTTACTTTTAAGAATGACTACAAAGATGGTGAATGGGTGGTAAGGAGGGCACGCATTGCATGGTGCACTGGGTGTTATACGCAACTAATGAATCATCGAACTTTACATCAAAAACCAGGGATGTACTGTATGGTGACTAACATAATATAAAAAAAAAAATTAAAAAAAAAAAGAATGACTACAAAGACTGTCCTTAGAATGTAGGTTTCTGAGGTTCTTTTTCTTGGGGCACAAGTCTTGAGAAAGATAACTTAGTTCATTATAATGGATTTTCTTCTGGAGAAAGTAACTCAAATTAGGTAGGAGGAATGTTCTGTCATCCTTGATGATCCATAGATGGATCGTGTGTTCCAAAACAAAACATAAAAAGGCAAGGGCCCTTCTCCAGGTTGTGATTAGAGGAGCTGTAAATAAGACACTGAGAAATTACTAAACACAACCTTTCCATTTATTAGTGCTGGCTAGCTTATGCATTGCATTTCACCTGATTCAGTTCTTTCTTTCTTCATTGAAAACATGCATTTTTAAATATTGCCATTCTCTTCATAACTGTTGTGGTATAATTCACATGAAATTGTTTTGACCACTGGCTTAAACAGATGCTGATCAAGTGATTTTTTTATGTATGTCTAAGGGAAAAAATTTTCTGAAGAGTTGAGAAGTAGTACTCTGAGAACAGTATTTCTGTTAGAAATATGTCAGAGGCAATTGACCTGAAGGGTAACTGCCAAGAATTTTATCAGTAGCAAACTACTAAAGATCATTGGTAGCATTTTTCTTCAAAAGTTGTATGCGTTCATTTGGGTGAAGCTTATTCATTGTTACTAACTGAAAGGTGGCAATCAATCAGTTGGTTGTAGTTGTGAAGCTGAGATTCCTTGTAATCGAGGTGGTTTAAATGGCAGCATAGCAACATGCAGAATATTCATTTGGCCAGAGTGTGTAGCCTGAGGTGACTTGCCTGGGGAATAAAATTGAGAATTAGTATTTAAAGGATGTAAGTACAGTGGGAAAATGATGTGGATAAATCATCGCAGGTGCTGAAGGTAGTATCTTGATACTCATTTTCCATTCTTTTCTGTCCTTTACCATTTTCCTCTCTTGCCTCTGCGTTGCTGGAACCTCACCACTGCAGTTTTCCTGTTTTTGTTTTCTTTCGTTCTCTTTGTTTCTACAGTCCTTGCCTTCCTACCGTGGCTTGTTTGTGTTTTCTTTCTGGCATTTATGCCTCTGCTTTTTCGACTTTGGCCTAGTGGGAACTTAAGAGAAAGTTTGAAATAGCCAGGGATTTTCAGAGTTGATGGGAGAATCGACTCATCGTTCCTTGGTTGTAACTTGATTGAAAACTATAGAGGACTTTTGGGGCGCCTAGGTGGCTCAGTTCTTGGTTTCGGCTCAGGTCGTGATCTCAGGGTTGTGAGATGGAGCCTGCATGGGGCTCAGCATGGGGCTCCGCATGGAGTCGGCTTGAGGATTTTCTCTCCCTCTCCCTCCCCGTCTGCTCCTCCCCCAGCTCCTGCTCTCTCTCTCTCTCAAATAAATAAAATCTTAAAAAAAAAACAACAACTGAAACTTTAGAGGATTTTTGAAGAATTAGTTTACTTAAAATGAAACTTAAGGGACAAAATGAATTTATAATTGTGAGAGAAGAATATGACTTAGTGTGGCTCTAACAGACACAGGTTCTGAAATCGGATTACCTGGATTCAAATCCTGGCTCATGCTACTTCTGGTTGTTACCGTGAGCAATTCACTTCCCCTTTTTGTGCCTCATTTTCCCTATTTTAAAAAATAGGAATGATGATGGGAGAGCCTTGTTTCTGTTATAGGTTATTGTGAAGATTGAATGAGTGAAAGTGCTTGGGATGGTATCTGGCGATGATAAGCATTCAGTAAATATTAGTCATAAAAACATTGTTGAATACTTCTGAGAAATTGAATTTTCAAAGGAAATAAAAATTTTCCCAGTAATACTGACTACAAGGTTAATCTCCCCAAACTGAAGAATATAAGTTCTGGAAAGGCAAGGACTTTTTGGGATTTTTTCCTTATGACTGTTAAATTGTTTTGTTTTTGTAGGAGGGCAGAGGAAATAATGAGGTTTTGTTCCCCTTAAAGTACATATATGCGATTATACTATAGTATAGTTCTACAGAGTAGTGAAGAGTTTGGTTTTATTTCGGGTATCTACTTCAAACGAGCTGAGAATCTGTACATTTGTGTAATGGAGATGAAACATGTCTACCTTGAGAATAGTGAGTTTATAATTGAAAAATAGCCTTCTGGAACTGCTTACTCCACGCATACATTCACTGTGCCTGTTTTCCGTCTTCAGCCCTCACAAGTTTTAGAGGTAGTGACCTCTTTCTCGAACTGTGATGTTGATGTATTTGACATAGCAAGTAGTAAAGGAGTTGAAAGGTAGTCATAATTTCTTGGCTTTTACAGAGCAGTTAAAGGAGGTAAGAAAAGCTTAGCTATCTTATTTGTGGCCAGGCGCCAAACACTTCAGTTACATTATTTCATCGATAATTTGACAAAGGAGGATGACAGCATGTATTATGCCCACTTTATAAGTGAGGAAATAGAAACTGACCCTAGTTCTGGAATGAGTTTGAAAACTGGCTGAACAGTTATAAGGAAATCCGTTAGCTTCACTTCTTCCTCCTGTTCTTTCTGCCACTTTAAGCATATTTAAACATCGTTGTTGTTGTTAGCATTTTTTATTCAGTAGCGTTAATTACCTTCAAAATGTTGTACAATCATCACCACTATTTTGAAAATATTTCTTTTCACCCCGGATAGGAACTCTGCACCCATTAAGCAATAACTCACCATTTCTCCTCTCCCCCAGTCTCTGGTAACCTCTAATACACTTTCTGACTCTATGAATTTGTCTATTTTAGTCTTTTTACTTACTCATTTATTTATAAGTAGGCTCTACGTCTAACCTGGGGCTTGAACTCACAACCCTGAGTTAAGGTCGCACGCTCTACTGACTGAGCCAGCCAGGGGCCTCTTGCCTGTTTTAGATACCTCTTTTAAAGTGTAATCCTACAATGTTTGTCATTTTGTGTCTGGTTTATTTCACTTAGCGTATCGTTTTCAAGGTTCATCTATGTTGTGGCCTGTGTCAGAGCTTCATTTCTCTTTTTGGCTGAATGGTGTTCCATTAGATAGCGTACAGCATTTTATTTGTACTTAACCTCTGTTGATGGACGTTTGGATTGCTTCTGCCTTTTGGCTATTATGGGTACGCAGCTATGGACACTGGTTCACCAGTGTGTTTTGAAGCCTGTTTTCAAATCTTTTGTGGAAATGCTGGATCGTTGTTTTTCTTTTACTTTTTTCTTTTCTTTTTAAAGATTTTGTTTACGTAGGAGAGAGAGAACACCAGCAGAGGAAGCGGCATGCAGAGCAGGCAGAGGGAGATGCAGGCTCCCCGCTGAGCAAGGAGCCCAATGTGGCTTATGCCAAGGCAGATGCTTAACCGATTCAGCCACCCAGGTGCCCCTGGGACTTTTCATCTTCTTAACCTGAGACTGCCTGTTAAACAGCAGTTCAGGTTTCCCCTCACCCCAGCCCCTTGTACCCACCGCTCTACTTTCTGCCTGTGATTTTGATGGTTTCAGGGACCTCATAATACAGTATTTGTCCTTCCCTGACTGGTTTGCTTCACTTAGCATAGTGTCTTCAAGGTTCATCCATGTTATAGAATGTGTCAGAATGTCCTTCCTTTTTATTTATTTTATTTTATTTTGAAATTTTACTTATTTATTTGAGAGATCATGAGTGAGAGAGAGCACAAGTGGGGGGCAGGGGAGGAGAAGAGGGAGAATCGGACTCCCCGCTGAGCAGGGACCCTGATGCAGGGCTCCGTCCCAGGACCCTGGGATCAGGACCTGAGCCAAAGGCAGCCACTCAACCAGCTGAGCCACCAAGGTTCCCCTGAACAGTGTTCTTACACTAGCAAAGTGAGTGGCTGAGCTATTCAGTATTCATCTTCTATATTTTAAGCTTTGGAGAAGAAGGGATCCCTTACTGCTTTTGGGGCAGTACTTATTCATTCACTTACCCAACATATCGAGGGCTGTCTGGGTGTGTTAGCTCTTCTGTGAAGCCCCAGGACACAGTCTATTTCTCGGTAAATACTGGTCTGAGCAGATTATATTGTCGAGAGCTTCAGGATAACGACTCTTTAGTCGGGTGTGTATATTCAGTCTAGTTTCTTTGTTTTAGATATTTGGAATAAGGTGACCTTTGTAACTTAAATTTAAAATAATTTTTTTTTAAAGATTTTATTTATTTATTCGACAGAGATAGAGACAGCCAGCGAGAGAGGGAACACAAGCAGGGGGAGTGGGAGAGGAAGAAGCAGGCTCATAGCGGAGGAGCCTGATGTGGGGCTCGATCCCATAACGCCGGGATCACGCCCTGAGCCGAAGGCAGACGCTTAACCGCTGTGCCACCCAGGCGCCCCTAAAATAATTTTTGAGGAACACATTTGATGTAAACACATGCATGCTTTATTTTTTTCAGGTTTATTTATTTATTTGAGAGAGAAAGCGCACGCGCATGCACACACACACCCAGGGGGAGGGGCAGAGGGAGAGGGAGACTAGCAGACTGCTTGACCCCGGGACCCTGAGATCATGACCCCAGCCAAAATCAGATCCTTAGTTGACTGAGCCATCCAGGCAGCCCCATGTGCAGGCTTTAAAAGCAGTGATTTATTTTATACCTTAAATGTACACAATGTTATATGTCAATTATATCTCAATAAAGTTGGGGAAAATAAATGGGGGAAAAAGCAGTGATTTATTTTGACACTTATCTCATTAGTTTTCCTGCCCCATCAGACAATAGGTTATTTTATTTAGTGGTAATAAAGCAACTAATTGGGAAATTTTCATTTTATCAGATGTGGATTTGGAGAGTTTATATGTAAATAAATATGTATGTATTTTAAAAGTAACAATTTTAATGAAATTTAAATTTTTAAATGCTTAATTTACTGAATGCTTGTGTGAAACACCAGCAGGTCCTTAACTTACATTCTGATAACTTTGTGAGGTAAGTTCACATATTATTGTCATTTTCCAGAGCAGTAAGTTTGGGGTTCAAGAATCCCAAGGTCAGTCATATCTAGTACTGGAGATAGAACTTGAATTCAGAACTTTGGTCTGATTTCAGAATTGGTGTCATAGTAGCTTGGCTCTGTTGCCTGCTATCTGTGAACAGTGCATTAAGAAAAAGATGGGACTTTGTAGATCGTAGTTACTTGATTTTCATTTCCTCTTCCCATTCATACAAAGTTAGAACAAGTGATCCCGGTTTCCCAGTCCTAAATAATTTAAAAATTTGTAATAAGGTCAAAGGGATACATTCTTGGTGTATTGGTAGAGCAAGCTGCTGTGTTTTTAAAGATCTGGACTATCAATTTAAAAGGATAATTTTTACATTTGCAAACATTTTCTCTTAAAGTGTAGTGCCAAGAAAAGTTGCAAATCTTCCTGAATAGCTGATAAGATTTTTGGGGGGTTTGTTTTTCAAGGACATTGCTTTGGCTACTTGTGAGGCTCAGGACTGAACTTGTGATCCATCAGTTGGGCAGATCCTCTTTCCCTGGCTTCATTTTATTATTTCGTCATTCTTCCTTTCACCTGGCTTTTTAAAAAAATAAAATTTAGCTATTTTTGTGAGGTATCTCAACATGTTTTTCGAAATATTGGTGGAAAAGGGTATAAAGGTTTAAGTATAAATACAACTGTTACAGATCATTTCAAATCTTAACCTTTCAAATGTATTTTGTTTCTTCTTGAGAGATCACTTGGGTTTTACTGACATGATTACCAGCTTTATCGCAGTAGAGAGAAATGAATTAAGCATCTTAAAATGTAAGCGAAGCCAGCTATCAAAACTTAAAAGCCTTGACTTAAAAATCCATCTTGAGCAAAAGTTCATCTTAGGGATTTCTAATTTTATTTCTAAGCATTTGCCATTACATAGAATTTCTAAAAATTAATGAACATTAAATGAACTAATTTGGGCTCTTTGGTTCTGTTTCTCTTGTCTGCTAAAGTATATATGTTAAATAATATTACTATATTAATATAAATTGTGATACTTTATATTCTGTTATGAAATGTTTGTGAAATGGAACCTCTGAATGAAGCACTGACCTAATTTTCTTCCCTTTGAAAAATACCTCTTAAGCCTGCGGAGTTAAACTCTTAGAAACGTGAATTAAAATATCCCTCTGTGATAATAGGCAAGGAATAAGGGAATCCTGCGAGTTACAGGTCCAAGCGTAGTGTGTGGTGAGCTGATCTTATCTGAGATGTTACATCCAATTCCGGGACTTTGCCTGGACAAACTCAAATACTTTGAGGATGGTGTGATAAAGGTAAGGACAAGGAAAGCGCAGGACAGACGGTGGATGCTTAGTTCAGAGATGAGCACGTGGAGGAGCGCTACGCATGAAAGGGTTTCTTTGTAGAACGCGGCTTTTCCAGGAGGAGGATGCCACAGGGACGGATTGGATCCATTAGGAGGACCAATACTAAACCAGTCCCGTAATTGCATATTGTTGATGTAAAAGTAGCAAGCTCAGGGTGCCTGGCTGGCTTAGTCCATGGAGCATGCAGCTGTTGATCTCGGGGTTGTAAGTTGAGCCTCACGTTGGGTGGAGAGATTACTTTAAAAAAATCTTAAAAACAAAAAAAAAAGCAAGCTGTCTGTTGGAGGATGTGTCAAAACTTGGGGTGCCTTAAGAGAGTTGAGCAAGAATACCTGTAACTAGTAATAGTTTTTGGGTGCTTTTTATAAAAGCATTTACTGTTCTGAGCACTTCTTACATTAGAGCACTTTTAATCATCACAGCAGTCCCGTGCCCCAAAGTAGGCAGGCACCATCAACTTAAGCAGTCAGGTTCAGAGCCCAATGCTCTTAATTACCACATTATACTAATTTCCAGTTCTGATATTAATGTTTAAAGTTTAGGTAATGATATTAATGATAAACTAGTAATTTTACTTAACTGTTAATAAACAGGATAGCTACAAGGTTGAAAACCAAATAAAGTTCAATTTATACTTAAACTTACCTGGGATCAAATTATTGATTACACTTTCTGACTTAGCCATTTTAGCCAGCGATCTGTTTGGTAGCCTTCATTGTGACTAAGTTCTAGTATTGGGGGGAAAACATCAGCCAGGAGCTTAGGATTCATTGAATTCAGCACAGGCGTGCTCACTATGTGCCAGGCACTGTGTTGGTGCTGGGGCGACAGGATTCCCCCTCCCCCAGTCTAGTGTACAGGCACACGGTCAATAACAAGTACCGTCCAAATTAAAAGCCCCTGGTTTACCAGTTGTGTGCAGTCTGTAGAGAAGTTTGATAACCTTTTGAGTTAAGTGTAGTATGTGTGCTTCACTTCTGGGCTTATTTACCTTCACTCCCTCCTTCAAATGCAAAAAGAAAGAAAAACAGCCCATTTCCAGTTTTATTTAGCTAATAGAGACAAATTGCAGTCAGTAATTTACTGTTTAACGTCCTTCACCTTTCTCCCGATTTTAACATTCTGCCTACCTTGGACAGCAAAAGCAGCAAGACTTAAACACCCATGAGATAAGGCCAAAGTAGAAAACTTTTGATTAGCTTATTAGCACATATGTACTTAGTACTTTAAAAATTATTTGGGATCCCTTGAAACTGACAAAATAGTTACAAGAACAGCAAACAAAAATTGCCCATATACCCTTCACCCAAAAACCCCACTTAGGTTTTGCCAGATGTCACTTTTATTTTTTTAAAGATTTTATTTATTTGAGAGAGAGAGCATGAGAAGGAGGGGGCAGAGGGAGAGAGGATAGGGAGAAGCAGACTCCCCACTGAGCAGGGGCTTGATCACAGGACTCCAGGATCACAACCTGAACCGAAGGCAGCCGCTTAACCAACTGAGCCACCCAGGTGCCCCACGAGATGTCATTTAATAGCAAAAGGGTCTGTCTAATCCAGGATCACCCAGTTGTCTTGTCCCTCTAATACACCTCGCTTTAGAACGGTTCCTTAGCCTTTGAATTGTGTGCCCTTGACATTTTTGAAGATGTAGTCATTTTACAGACTGTCCCTGAACTTGGGTTTGTCCGATGTATTTATGCAGGAATATCACAGTGTTCTCACTCAGCAGGTTCTGTTGGGTGGTATGTGAAGTCTGTTTGTCCCCTGACTAGTGTTAACTTTGATCACTTGGTGTGTGCCACGCTTTACTTCGTTAATAAGTATTTTGTGTGGCAGTACTTCAGGGATAATGAAACTCTGTTTTTTAGAATTGAGAATTTTTTTTCTCTTGGGGCTAGGGATATTTATTTTTTAGAATGAAGGTTAGCGCATGGACCTAAAAATCCCATTGTAGTTGTTGTCTAAGTCTCTGAAAACTAAATATTTTTCTGGAATTTAAATATTGTGAATAGTGGAATTTGGGAAACATTAAAAATCAGATTAAATTTTACAGGGGCGCCTGGGTGGATCAGTCGATTAAGTGTCTGCCTTCAGCTCAGGTCATGATCCCCAGCCTGGGCTCCAGTCCTGCGTCCGTGGAGAGCCTGCTTCTCCCTCTCCCCTGCCCCTCCCCACACTCAATGCTCGCTCTCTCTCAAATAAAATCTTAAAAAAAAAATAAATTTTACAGTAGATGATGTGGTTTGAAAGAACATGGAGAATTAAGAGCAGTCAGATCTCGAATAGATTCTACTTAATAATTTTGTAATCTCGAGCAGTTTACCTTGTTTTTCCAAGTTATAAACTGTTCTTATATTTAGAAAAAAGTTCTGCTTTGTAAAATGTGTCAGGCAAATGCCCTGCTTTAGTAATAAACACGTCAAGTTAATTTCTTTGTTATCCTTCAAAAGACAAATTTAATAGGGTCAGTGAATTACCTTAAACACGTCTTCTGCAGAAGCTACTAAGTAGACGTAATTAGAACAAATGGTGGCATGTTGAAAGAAATTTAAGGCACAAATTCTGTGTTTGCAATCCAAACTGATTATAGTAAATGTACACTGACATTTCTCCTCTCTGGAGAAACAGATTCTTTAGCTTTTGCTACTTAGTAATTACAGGTGCAACATGGAGGTGTTAAACACCATCAGTTTCAGAGGTAGAAAGATTTAGGCAGCCTAGAAGATTGTTGCAATACAGTATTAATATGATGACCTAAATTAATTTTAATGCAACTGAATCTTGTTTAGGATAAAGTCAGCTGATCGAACTATTAGATCTTTTCCATTTATTTTAGGCACCCTGTTATGACAAAATGTGTAACATCTTAGATGATGAATTTTAACTTTTCTGTTTGTACTTGTCATTTTGAGGAAATTTCTTTTATATATTACAATTTATATTCAAAAGTCTGCAGTCCCATTTTAGTTTTTCCTTAGAATTAAGTGATACTTGAAATTATTTTATACTTCTCACTGAAATGTTTCTGTTAGTTTATATACTTTAGAGTATGATAGTGCCTTTCATCATTAATTGTGTCAAAACTTGACGTTAGGATTTCTTTTCTTTCCTCCTCCTCCTCCTCCTCCTTCTTCTTCTTCTTTTTAAATTTTATCTACTTATTTGACAGAGAGCGAGAGAGCATGAGCAGGGGGAGCAGTAGAGGGAGAAGGAGGCTCCCTGCCAAGCAGGGAGCCCAACATGGGGCCCGATCCCAGGACCCTGGGATCACGACCCAAGCCGAAGGCAGACGTTCAACCATCTGAGCCACCCAGACTCACCAGACTTCAGGATTTCTTAATAAAATGAATTGGTAAATTTGAGTTTTACATCACATGTAAAGAATAACCTGGGACTAGATCTCATAGAATGGAGAACAACTGGAACTGACACCAAAGAACTGAGGAAGAGATCTTAAATACTGGCCCGGAAAAAGACCATCCATAATACAGGAAACCTTACACTGCATTTTTTAAAATGTATTTTATTTTGGGGGCGCCTGGGTGGCTCAGCCGTTAAGCGTCTGCTTTGGCTCAGGTCATGATCCCAGGGTCCTGGGATTGAGCCCTCCATTGGGCTCCCTGCTCACTGGGAAGCCTGCTTCTCCCTCTCCCACTCCCCTTGCTGGTGTTCCCTCTCTCACTGTCTCTCTCTCTCAAATAAATAAATAAAATCTTTAAAAAAAATGTATTTTATTATTTTTATTTTAAGTAGTTTGTACACCCAACATGGGGCTTGAACTCACGACCCTAAGATTAAGAGTTGCATGCTCTGCCTAGTGAGCCAGCCAGATGCCCCCCACTGCATTTTTGGGGGTAGAGGTCAATAACTGAAGAAGTTTGGATGAAAGATTGTCCTGGTAAAAATATTCCTTTGTTTGTTTTTACCTCTGTAACCTGTTGTATAGTTACAGAATTGAATACCATTACCTGTCCTAAATACTGTCTGTAGTCTTCCATGGACAGTATCCTAGTGGTAGATATTTTACATACTGTTGAATAGTTCTTAGTTTTAATTGATCAGGTATCCAGCTGGGATTTAGTGCTTATGGCTCTTGTACAAAACGTTGAGTTAGGAAAGTTAATGATTTTTGCAGTCTTGAAATTAATTTCACCATACTTAAGTAACTATGCAGGGTAGCTCTTAATTGCTTACTGGAAGTAAAAATAACGGAGATAACCTTCACAATGTGTAGAAAATTGTGAAAATAAAGTTTTTGAGAGTAGATTAAAATAATGGGCCTGGCGCCTCTATCAGTTTAAATCCATTTGCTCCTGGTTGAGAAGTGGGTCTTGCGTCTTGGATTTTACTAAAATTTTGCTCAGTTAAACTGTTGTTTAAACTCAACTCTGAGGGCTGTTGTTTGCTGTTAAGAGGACCTATGACTCCTGATCGTGTCTGTCAGCAGAGTTCTGTGACACAAATTACGTGTTCACGTAGAAGCTTGGCCCGTCTCTCATTCGTATTTTTTTCTTGGAACCAAATCCTTTATTTTTCTTAATGGAATGTGGCTGATGTTGATACATAAAGTATTCCTCAGGGTCCACCGTAATCTGTGCTTCATGGACAAAAAGGATACTAGCCTTTTGCTTCGGTTTGTTTACAGTGGGTGGCAGTTAATTTACTGCCTCGTGAAGATTGCCTAGTATTACAGTTTTAATCACTGTGTAATTATTTACCTTGGGTTCCTCTATTTAACCTGCCTTTCTTTGATTATTATTGTGCATGAAAGAGGTAATTTGGAATTTGGAGATACGGATTCCAGTCACTTGTTATAAAATTAACTGTTTTTATGATCATAGCAAGACAGCTAATCTTTCTGGGTTGGGCTTCTCGTTTATAACATAATGGAGCAAGGAGGTTGCACTAAAATATCTTGATTTTTTTTTTTTTTCCCTTGATCTAAGATTATATGTTGTAAGACTGAAATGGAAAGATGCTTGTTGAAATTTAAAAATATAAATACAAAAAAGAAAGGGTAAAAATGTAATAAAAAAAAAAAAAACCCAGGATCAGTGTAATATAGTACTTTCCGCACTTACCAGTCTGATCCGAAGCTTAAATTTGAAGCACAAGTACTGAAAATTTGGTAATATTTTATTTTATTTATTTTAAAAAGTATTTTTATTTATTTGAGAGAGAGAGAGATTGAGAGAACGAGTGGGGTGAGGGGCAGAGGGAGAAGCAGACTCCCTGCAGAGATCTCAGGACCCTGGGACCATGACCTGAGCTGAGGCAGACGCTTAATTAACCGACTGAGCCACCCAGGTGCCAGTTTAGTAATATTTTAGAGCTCACCATAGTAAAAAATATTAAGGACCTCAGTGGGGTTTTTTGTTTAGTGTTTTGCTGTTGTTGTCAGAGTGATAATGGCATGTGTGAAAATCGTCATGAAGCCTCTGACTCACTATAAAATATTTTTTGTTATTTTGCTGTTCAGCATTAACAACAGCAAGGATCAATAAGTTAAAAGAAATATGGTCAAATGAAAATTTATATGGAATTAATTATTGGCTTATTTTGAGGTAGAACAGATCAGAACAGTAAGGACCCAGATAAACCTAATCCTTGAAATGGATCTCCAACAAGAAACAGAAGAAGATTGTAAAGAATGGCTGGAGTCTGGTTTCAGACAGATCAAAAAGGCCTCACATCCATTAAACAGTAGCTGACCAGGATGAGAGATGTATGAAACAGTAACAGTCCAACGAAGGTCATCTTTGAAATTCCTAAAGGAGAATTGAAAATCAAATCAGGGAAACACAAGATAAAGTCAGAAAACATTCAGAATGGAGGAATTGAGGAAATTGAAAAAATAGGAAAGAAGTTACAGCCGACTAGGGTTGCTGCTGTTTTTTGGGTGCTGGGCCTGCTTATGGTTTCTCATCCTTTTTCTCCTGTCCTTGCTTTGCTTTCTGTTTATGGTAGGCTCCATGCCCAACATGGGGTTGAACTCGCAGACCTGCGATCAAGAGTCGCGTGCTCTGGGGACTGAGCCGCCCAGGTGTCCCCCTGCTTTGCCTTCTGAATAACTGCCTACCTTCCTATTCCATGTGGCTCTAGCTAGACTGCCAGTCAGTGAATCCCAGATAATTTTGTTCTGACTAGCCACTGTAATTAGACCAGGCTCATGACACAAACCCCCAGAACTTTTGTGCACATTGTAGTGGGAAGATACAGCAGTCTGTTGCCTCTGGGGTCACAGTACAGGTGTGTGGTAAGCTTAAAGATGCACTTGGCCGTCATCTCTGCCTTAGGGAAGAAACCCATCTGCTCAAGGAGAAGTGAAGACTCCGTGGGAGCAGAGAGAACTCTAGTGACATGTCTTGTGTTTCTGGATCTAGCTTTATGTAGAGCCAGTGCATCCTTTCAGCTGAATAATTACCGAAGACAATAAAAATTCCCTTCTTGGGGTGGTTGGAAATAGGAATTTGTAACCTTACAGTCTAAGATCGTCCTGGCAAATTCATAAATTATTCTTCAGAATAAAGACTGTTATAAGATGTGGTTATCAGAGTGGGTGGAACTAATAAGAATGTTCTAAAATTATAAAACAAAAACTGGTATAAATAACAAAAAGTTAATGAGATGGGAACTTGGAAGGGCTAATATAAAAAGACTAATAGCAAAAAGAAAGTGGGAACTCAAATAATAGAAGTGAAAATCACTTTTGTCCTGAAGGTACCTACTAACTGTACCAACTTATGGGATGTGAGGCTCAGAAATGGAAGCCCAGAGCCTACACAAAACTAGGGGTCAAATAGACTTTTTTTTTTTCACCAGTAAGATGAGACCCCAAATTGGATGAGGGTGATTGACAAGTAAGCTAGCCCGCATCTCTGTGGTCTGGGTTAACATCTGGGTGGCCCAAGCACCCTGAAGCCTTGAACTTGGATTATGGTGATCCCAAGCAGGTCGTGTTCCCAGACACCTGGAGGAACCTGCCTTAATCACAGGCCTCACAATTAAAATGATTTGTCTTTTCTTTTCTCTTTTCTTTACTTTTTTCCCCTCTTTTTTCTTTTCCTTCCTTTTCTTTCTTTTCTTTCCTTCTCTTTCTTTTCCTTCCTTCCTTCCTTCCTTCCTTCCTTCCTTCATTCATTCATTCATTCATTCCTTTCAGATTTTACTTATTTATTTGACAGAACAAGCAAGGGGAGAGGGAGAAGCAGGTCCCTCCTGATCAGGGAGCCCGATGAGGGACTCAGTGCCAGGACTCTGGGATCATGACCTGAGCCGAAGGCAGATGCTTAACGACTAAGGCACCCCAGATTTAGTGTATTTTAAACATTTCTGGGAACACTGGGAAAATTTTGGCATTACACATCAAGAGCTATAAAGCTGTTCATACTACTTATTGGAGCGCCTGGGTGGCTCAGTCAGTTGGACGTCCGACTCTTGATTTCGGCTCAGGTCATGATCTCAAGGTCCTGGGATTGAGCCCCGCATCAGGCTCTTGCTCAGTGGGGAGTCTGCTTGAGACACTCTTTTCCTCTGCTCCTTACCCTCCCTCCACTTGTGCGCTGTAAACAAATAAATAAATCTTTTAAAATAAAGATGCTCATACTAATCTATTTCAGTATTAAGAATTTTAAAATATGGAAATAAGACAAAAGATTTATGAAGATGTTCAGAGAAATTGTATGATTCCATTTTGATGGGCTGTTATGTAGCTATATAAATAATAATTTGTTCTGTAAGAATATGGAATGTGATCACAGGTACATGATGCTAGTTGATCACTGAGGCAAGGTCACTGCACTGATAGTGGGTTAGCCTCTTCGGAATTTTACTAATTTATCTTGAGAGTCTGTGTCTCTCGTGAGAATTACTTCTCATGAATAAGCTTATCCGAGCGTATTCTACGTAGTGTAGCCTCTCTAGCAGTATAGTTTTTGTGATGATGAAAATGTTCTGTGATCTTCAACAGCAGCCGCTAGCTACATGTGGATATTGAGCACTTGAAAGGTGGCTAATCCTATTACAATTGTAGATTTTAATTAAAGTGGTTACATGGGGCTATTAGCTACCACATTGGATAGTACATCTCTAGAGGTATGTCCACCAGGTTGTTCTTTGACTGTTGGTCTTCTTCCTTGGATGACTGCCTTTATAAAGAGATCACCTTTTCTCTTGTAAGCTCTTCATAAGGCCTCCTTTACCAAGACAGCATCAGAGATACGCAGGGGGGAGCAAGCACTTTCTGTTATAGATCCAGAAACTAGAAGTCGTTTTCTGTTCTAACGGGTTAACTCTGAATTATCTCAGGTCAATTTCTCATCCTTTTCTGTATCTAGAAGATTCAGAAGGATCCATACTTTTTTTTTTTTTTTGTATTTACTGTCTTACGGAGTATATGATCATTTTGTTCATTTCCCTTTTTGTTCCAAAGAATATCCCTAATGAAGTTTACAGATACAGATGTGCCTGTTAGCATTCCTTGAGTACAGAGCTATCCCATTTTAGCTGCTTTCAGCGGTGATTTTTTGTTGTTGTTCATTTCTAGACACACACACACACAAACACACACTCCTGTTTAAAATAAACCAGAAAAAGAATACATGAACTCTGCTCAAGTGTTCTATGGGAGCACCATCTCCTGTGAAGTTCTTTTCTCTAGGCTCCGTGAATGTACTTCTATTTCGTGTTTGTGCGCTTTTTTTTAAAAAAAGATTTTATTTGTTTGAGAGAGAGAGAGCGAGCGCCAGCACACAAGCAGGGGGATCAGTAGAGGGAAAGAGAGAAGCAGGCTCCCCACTGAGCAGGGAGTCCAGTGTGGGGCTTGATCCCAGGACCCAGGGGTCATGACCTGAGCCGAAGGCAGACATTTAACTGACCGAGCCACCCAGGCGCCCCTCGTTTTTGTGTTCTTATTATTTCTCCCTTACAGGGTTGTTGGACTATGAAATAGATAATGAGTAGTTCTATATGTAGTTAATGGATCTTTTTTTCTTTTTGGTCTGTCCAGCCCTTATTTAAAATGAGGGGCCTCATAAAAGGTCAGAGGTTTAAGGGGACTTCTAAGCAAGTTGATTTAGTGTCTCTGCTCACTGGAGGTCACGGAGCTGCTTTGTGGTCCAGGGACCCACAACCTGGTCTGCCAGTGCCTATCATGCTGCATGCTCCATAAGCCTGTGTCAGCAGCCTGGCCTGGTGTGTGGCCCTGGTGGCCCTCGTCAGTGCCACTGTGTGATGGCAGTTCCTTTCTAGGAAAGAGAAGAGAAGGGCAGCAGTTACTGGGTGAGGGGTGCAGGGAGATTGTTCCTTGAGGAGTCTTGAATCAAGACTATCCAGGGAAATGACCCCTTGGGACCGGCAAAGAACAGTTCCCAGAATTTCTGTTGTAATGCAGATGCGCATTTTGAGAGTAGAAAGCCCCAAACAAAACACATCCTTCCCCACCAAGCCCTACTGGACAGTTACCTCCAAGGTTCTTCCCCTTGTAAGTGCTACGATGCCTCCTGAGAAGTTCTGGTTATGAAATAGGACCTCTCATCGCCTGTGGCACCCCTGCAGGGCTGTCAGTGGGGTGTCTGTCTCCCGTTTCTTAATACTCATTGAGCGTGAATGACCTCCTGGCGGATTTCTGGCAATTTAAGGTGAGAAGTAGAAATCACAGTAGGCAGAAAATTGTCCTAGTGTTATGTTCTGGCACTAAGAGTAGCTATAACTTTTGACACATCATTGAATTTGTAAAATGAGAACATGTCTCCCTTTTCACGTCTCCTTTTTCTTCATTCTGGAGAATTGAAGGAAAAGTGAAATTAGTAAGAAATCCTATGAATTTTCAGAAATAATGACAGTATATTCCAAGTGAATGTTATGATTATGACAAAATAATATGCCTTTGTAGTCCATTTTGACTGAGCCACATTTTAATATAAATTTACTTAAACTTATTTATCCAGGAGAAAAGAATGGGACCTAGGCTGTTAGGGAAAGTAATTTCTATGTTTTAAGCATTCTCTTGCTTAATACAGCTTTTCCTGATTCTATCTCTATTCAGGATAGAGATCTTGTTTTGGAAAACAAAGTTGCTTCTATTTGTTCACAGATTCAGGGATAAGTATCGGTTGTTTTTGTTACTGTTTTTCATTGCGAAGTGTTATTTCCCAAGTATGTACACTTTGTTACTTGTTGGTGCCCAAATCTAGCCTAGCGGTTAACTCACAGGGTAACAAATGGTAGAGCTAGGTCACTTTTTTTTTTTTTTTTTTTAAATAAGCTCAGTGCTCAAGGTGGGGCTTGAACTCACTACCCGAAGATCGGGAGGTACACTGTCTACCGATTGAACCAGCCAGGTGCCTCTAGAAGAAGTTTTTTTGTGTTAGTGTTTTTTTGTTTTGGTTTGTTTTTTTGAGAGAGAGCCCAGGAACTGGGGTGAGAGGTGGGGGGGGGGTGGGGGGTAGAGGGAGAGGGGAGAGAGAATCTTAAGCAGGCTCCACGCCAAGCATGGAGTCCTCCAGTGGGGCTCGATCTCACTACCCTGAGGTCATGACCTGAGGTGAAATCAAGAGTTGGATGCATAACAGACTGAGCCACTCAGGCGTCCCAGTATTAGTTTTTTTAAAATATGCTTTTGATTTTGGCTTCTTAGAGTGTCTTTATGTGGTATATTTTTGCTTTTCAGTTTTAAATTTTTATAAGATATACCTAACAAAATTAACCATTTTAACCATTTTTTTAAAAAGATTTTATTTATTTATTCGACAGAGATAGAGACAGCCAGCGAGAGAGGGAACACAAGCAGGGGGAGTGGGAGAGGAAGAAGCAGGCTCATAGCGGAGGAGCCTGATGTGGGGCTCGATCCCATAACGCCGGGATCACTCCCTGAGCCGAAGGCAGACGCTTAACAACTGCGCCACCCAGGCGCCCCTGTTTTAACCATTTTTATTTAAATGTACAGCTCCCTGGCATTGTTCTGCAGCCATCACCACCATTTAGTTCCAGAACTTTTCATCATCCCAAATAAAATTCTGTGCACATTAACAATAAATCCCCACTACTCACTCCTCCTAGTCCCTGATGACCACTATTCTTCTTTCTGTCTCTGTGAATTTGACTATTATGTAGGTATCTCATGGGAGTGGAATCATAATATTTGTCTTTCTGTGTCTGGCTTATTTCGCTTAAAATAATCTTTTCGAGGTTCATTTATGTTGTAGCATGTTTCAGAACTTCTTTCCTCTTAAAGGCTGAATTACATGCCATTGTATGTATGTCTCCCATTTTGTGCATCCATTCAGCTGACAGTGGACATTTGGGTTGTTTCCACCTCTTGGCTTTTGTGAATAATGCTTTTGTGAACATGCATATAGATGGATCTGAGAACCTGCTTCTGGTTCTTTTGGGTATATATCCAAAAGTGGAATTGCTGTGTCATGGTAATTATGATTAATTTTTTTTAGGAACTGTCAACAAATTGTTTTCCACCCTGGATGCATCGTTTTACATTCCTAGGAGCAGTGCACAATTTCTCCACATCCTTGCCAACGGTTCCTATTTGGTGTTTATGTGTTCCGTTTTTATAGTGTTGGATTCAGTTGAGGCTCCTTGCTGATACCCAAGTATCAGAAAATGTTTTCTAAAGAGAATAATAATGTTGTATTATAAAGCAATCTTAGATGTTATTTGTCCTGCAACTGATTTCCTTCTTAGTAAGAACAAAGACGTTCTCTTCACCCAGCTTCTGTCTGCCTTACCGACTCTGCGTGTCCCTGGGAGGAAGGGAACTTTGCATCCATGTCCTGTGTTGAACTGTGATAAACTATCACTGGATGGTGGAGTGCTTCACCTCTCTCACTTGGGAGATTTTTTTTTTTTTTTCTTTTTATTCTGGGGGACAGGGAGAAGCAGAATCCCTGCTGAGCAGCGAGCCTGATGTAGGACTCGATCCCAGGCCCCTGGGGTCATGACCTGAGCTAAGGCAGACGCTTAACCGACTGAGCCACCCAGGCGCCCCTCACTTGGGAGAAATTTTAACTTGGTTGTGGGTGACATCTGAGTTTATTTTGGGGATTATGCTGACCTAATTTTATGGAAATGAGTTGGAAGTTTAGGGGATAGATTTTATATCTTAGAGGATGGGAGTTTTTGACAAATTGAATACTGAGCTTCTGAGCGTTTTTTCCCTCTTAGGCAAGAAAACTGTAAATTAGGCAGTCTGTGGAGGACTCTCACAGCGCTGAAAGTCTGTTGAGAAGGACATTGTGAATTTCTGCTACTCACTTTCTTATTTCTTTCCTAGGGATCATGGCCCAAGTAGCAATGTCTACCCTGCCCGTTGAAGATGAGGAGTCCTCAGAGAGCAGGATGGTGGTGACGTTCCTTATGTCTGCTCTTGAGTCCATGGTGAGATGGCTTTATAGTTCTAGAAAATGTTTATAGTTGGATAGGATTGAGTTTGTGGGTGAGTTTTGTTTTTTTTTTTGTAAACATGCATGTTTTTTGGTTTTATAGGAAGAGTTTTTTTGCTTGAATAGCAGTTTGGATTTAAGCCTTTCAAATAATTTTATTACCATGTTTCACAATATTCTTAACTTACCTAAATGTTTAATTTTTTACATTTAATTTCAGCTGTTTACCCACCAGTATCTTAGGCCATTTCTTGTTTTGCAAACAGTAGCTTTGAATTCATGTGTAACAGTTGAAGTTACTCAGAATGAGTTTGTGTATTCTAGTGTGGTGCTGGTGTTTAATTGTATCTGTATGAAGAGCATCGGCAGAATTCTGGGCCATGAGAGCATACTTGCTATTTATATTCCTTATTGTGCTATGCATTCGCAGTTGTCCTTACCCCGCTACCTTTTACTGAATATGTAGTGTGTTAGCTCTTCATTTTTAAGAAACTGTGTTGTATACATAATTATAGTAAACTATTAAGTATCCTTTTGCTGTATTTTTGTATTACTGTGATGGTGGTAATAACAGTTTGCTTAATCATGTTTTTATAGATGTATAGCTGGAAACCTAGTATTTCAGCTCATAGATTTATAAGCATCAGACTTAGGTATTTTCTGACCCACTGAAACTGAATATATCCTAACTAGGAGAGGGCTATGTATTTCCCGTCCTGAGCGCTGACTAGTATTAGGTAGCATTTAACCTCACAGGTGTCGGTATGACGGAGTTTGCAGGTTGGTTAACTTCTCCCTTAAGGCATTTTTTCCTACTTTGTACTATTAGAGAATTTTGAAAAATTCTTTCCTTAAAGAAAGTGGCTATATACTGTTACTTTTTGTTTTTTCTAAGATTTTATTTATTTATTAGCATAAGCAGGGGAAGGGGCAGAAGGAAAGAGAGGGAGACACTCTTTTTTTCTTTTTTTAAAGATTTTATTTATTTATTCAACAGAGATAGAGACAGCCAGTGAGAGAGGGAACACAAGCAGGGGGAGTGGGAGAGGAAGAAGCAGGCTCACAGCGGAGGAGCCCGATGTGGGGCTTGATCCCACAACACTGGGATCACGCCCTGAGCCGAAGGCAGACGCTTAACCGCTGTGCCACCCAGGTGCCCCAGAGAGAGAGACACTCTTAAGCAGACTCCCTGCTGAGCAGGGAGCCTGATTCCCCAGGGCTCCATCCCAGGACCCCAGGACCCCAGGACCCCAGGATCATGACCTGAGCCAAAGATAGACATTTAACCAACTGAGCCACATAAGCGCCCCTAAGTGATAGTTTAGAGATTAAATCCTACTCTGGTTTTTTGGTTTTGTTTTTCTTTTTAATGATTTTATTTTATTCATTTATTTGAGACAGAGAGTGAGAGAGAGAGCACAAATGGGGGGTGGGGTAGGGACAGAGGGAGAGGAAGAAGCAAACTTCCCACTGAGCAGGGAGCCCAACACGGGGGTCTGTCCCAGGACCCCGGGATCATGACCTGAGCTGAAGGCAGATGCTTAACTGACTGAGCCACCTAGGTGCCCCTGCTACTGTTTATTAAAATAATTATCTTTAATACTATTCTCTACATAGAATAGCTCGGTCAGTTGGAACCCATTCTCTTCCTTAGACTGTCTTTATAATTTTCTTATCTTTGGCAAAGTCACTTCGTTATTCTCAGGCTTTATGTCTTCCTCACCAGCAGTAAGAGTATATCTCTCCTCATGTTTCTAGTTGTAAATTATGGAGTATAATTATAGGTGTATAGGTCAGTTTCATCTTCTCCCTTGGCCCATAGATTTCTTTGATCTAATCTTTGAGCAGTATATGAATCTGGCTTTGCTGTTTCATAAATACTGCCTTTGGTGATGGGGATGTCCAACCAAGTGCGGATAGTGATGAATAGGCATGTACCCTCACACCCTCACACCCTCGTCTATGACAAAGTGAGTAAATAACATTTCCTTCCAGGTGAGCAGCCACGGTATATCTCATATAAATGTAATGTTACAAAATGATAGTGTAGCATTATTCATGCTGGGCACAATTGTTGGCTCACCTGTAGGTCAGAAGTTCTGTACAATGGTTTTATTATATGTCAAAAGATTTCTCATCATCAGTAGGCATAAAAGTATTTATTTAAGATAACGTTTTAGAGCAATATTATGCAAATAATTTCTATTTAAGATGGTTATTGTGTAAATAAAAACCAAATAGCGGAAAGCTGTAGTTTGCAACAAATGATACTGAGAATATGGGGTATTTGCCCCCCCCAAAACAACAAAAAGCAAAAGAAAGACCCCCAAACTTGAAGTCTTTATAATGTGTCAAGTTAAAAATCTAGATGAGTAGAAAATAGTAATAGCACAAATTTAAAAAACAGAAGAAAAAATATATAATTCTATATTTAATTCCATAAGCAGCTTTTCTAATGCCTAAAATACGTGAGGTATTTTTATGCATCAATAGAGAAACATACTACTAACATAGAAAGATAAGCAAACGGTATGTTAATTTACAGAGAAATACCTAAGGTACGATACTTTTTAATACCAACCAATCAGTGGATTATTATTACTATTATTATTATTATTATTGAAGATTTTATTTTTTTAAGTACTCTTTATACCCAAAGTGGGGCTCAAACTCAACAACCCCGAGATCAAGAGTCACCATGCTCTACCGACTGAGCCAAACAGGTGCCCTGAGTGGACTATTGATTATACTAAGATCTTTTAAAGTGTTTCTGGAAAAGTTACACGCTATCATAGTGAGAATATTGTGAGTTAGCTCTTCTAGAAAGTCAGTTGGGAGTGTGAACTGATAGAATCTTCTCAGAAAGCAGTTTGCAGTAGGTTTGAGAACCTTAAAAGTATTTACTTTCAGAATCAAAAGTTTTTTTGACTCATTTCATATCTCTGACACTCTACACACAAATATTTTGTCCCCAGATTATTTCAGTGTTATTTTAAGGAGTGGTAATTAGAATCACCAACGTTGCCAATAATGTTAGTACTAAACAAAATAAAATGGAGTGTTATGTTAGTGTTAAGATTTTTAAGAATTTTTTTTTTTAAAGATTTTATTTATTTATGTGACAGAGAGACAGCCAGCAAGAGAGGGAACACAGCAGGGGAGAGGGAGAGGAAGAAGCAGGCTCCCAGCCGAGGAGCCCGATGTGGGACTCGATCCCGCAACGCCGGGATCACGCCCTGAGCCGAAGGCAGACACTTAACGACTGCGCTACCCAGGCGCCCCAAGATTTTTAAGAATTTTTAATTTTATAGGAATATATTTAGTAGAAGCCATACTTAGGAAAAACAACAACAACAAAAAAACCCCACCTCACCCCAACATGTATTCAGATAGAGCTACTTCTGAAGGTGGGATTATATAGTGGATGTTGTGATGTGGCTTTAGACTTCCCTTTAGGACTGATGGCCCTGATCCTTCCAGCTGCTGTGAGTGTTTGAGGCTCCCTGGCCCAAGGTCTCCCCTTTCTTTGGGAGGGCCATCTCAGCTCCAGAGCTCCCCAGATGCAGCTGCACCAACGATCAGCTCTCCCTTTGCTGAATCCTGCGCCCCCCATGTCTCATGGGTGTTGATATTGAGAATACTCTTCAGTAAGCCTGGGTGGAAATCTGAATCTGTTTCATGGGGATTTGACCTATAACAGATTACAAGAGATTTCTGCCTTTTTTCTTAAAAATTCTGTTTTCTCCTGTTTAAAATCAGGGTTGAAACCTATATAGAAAGAATGGTACCTTTAAAAAATGGTTACTCTTTTTATATGATAATCTAAGGCCAGAAACTAGGAACTTCATCTGATTCCAGATGCTGTAGTAAGACAATTGAAGTGATAAGATTTTTTACTCATCCAGCAGAAATAGTACTTTAAGACATCTGTATGTAACATAAGATTTGCTATTTGTGTTTTAGTGTAAAGAACTGGCCAAGTCTAAGGCAGAAGTGGCCTGCATTGCGGTGTATGAAACAGACGTGTTTGTCGTTGGAACCGAGAGAGGACGTGCTTTTGTCAACACTAGAAAGGATTTTCAGAAAGATTTTGTAAAATACTGTAAGTGTTGTATTGTTCTCTTTTGTATTTCATAAATACCGTGCCTAAATATTTGTGGATAACAAGTGTCTTATTTTAAAAGCAGAATGAGAAGATTTATACTAAAAGGACTTTCTAAAATGTCTAGAGACATTTCAAAATGCTCAAAATGTCCCTGACATGGTAATATATAAGGGTAAATACTGAAGAGTTCAAGAAAAATGGTGAACGTTTATCCTGTGTTCCTTGCTTGGCATTCCTTTGGATAAGTGGCACACCTGAGAGAGGAGGTGGAGAAATGTTGAATTGATTAAGGATTCTTATTTAAGGATACAGTTATTTTCTTGATAGGTATCTGGCATGTTCAAAGCAAGTCTTTTTCTGTGCACGAAATTTGTGTAAGCACACTGCAAAGTTAAACCGGTCTCTCCGATTCCCTCCATAGAATCAACTTGTCAGAGTTCTCAGTGCGTTTTGTAGTCCTCCGATTGGGAGTTCATCCAGTTGGTGAAAATACAGCTCCACAGGAAACAAATGCAGTAGAGAAATTTGCTGTAGGCTTTTACTGCCTATGGTCTTAAACAGTCAGGCTGGTTTTGTATCTGTTTAACCTCACACTGCCTGCCGGTTTCACATTGTCTCAGTGATACAGCCTCTTCTTAAACATGGAAAGAGAATGAAATGGTGGGGATGTCTGCAGGCGTACTGTGTCTGTGTGTCTGTGTCTGTCCGTCTGTCTGTAAATGCCAAACTTAAATTTCCATTATCATGTTAGATCCAATTCATGATTGAGCAGATTGTGGGTGAATAAAATAGTTTTCTCAATTCATTAATTTCAATTCTCAATTGTATTTTTAGTCCTTTTAAAAAAAGCATATCTTCTCTACACTGCAGGCCCCCCCCTCCATGCCCCACTATAATCTTTTAAGCTTTATGGTAGTATAATCTTTTTAAATTTTTTTTCATTATTTCTGATCGTTTTGAGAATTTTTAAGGCTTTGATCATGTTTATGTATTTAAGTTTATAGTAATAATGTTGTTTTGATTATGTGTATATCAGCTGCCATCTGTCCCATGAATACTATAATCCCACTGGCAGCTGTGTTTATACTCCCGTTCCCTATACCGCCTTGCTTATGTGGTTCTCCAGTGGTTAGAACTAAGCATTAGGGGAATTGTCCTCAGTTGCAAATTGTAGTCCCTGCCTATTAGTATTCATACATTCTTTTTGTTACCAATCATTTAATGCCCTAGAAATAATCTTTGGATGTAATTCTCAAGTATGTAATATTTGCTTATATAAAGTATTTTGCAGGTAAGAATCCATAGTGGTCTTCTGAAACTTAGCCCATAGGTTTATGAGTCAGTTTTACAATTTCTTGGGGGAGAATTCTCTTTCCCAGGGTTTGGAAAAGCACTCTCCAGGAGCAATGAGATGATATTAATCACTCATAATTTAAAATGTTTGAATTATGACAATAAGAAAGAGAAACAGGTGAAATTTATTTTCGTGGTTATAGTTTAACTGGATTATTTAAAACATTGTTCTTCAGCATGTAATCAATATAAAAATAATTAATGGGATATTTTGTATACTCTTCTGTACCAAGTTTTCAAAGTCCAGTATGTATTGCAAATTTATCACACATCATAATTTGGACTGGTACGTTTCAGGTGCTCAGTAGCCACAGGTGTCTAGTGGCTATGTGTTGGACTTTATGAATCTGGAATCTTTTTTGTGATGGTGATAATCTCATATTTAAGTTTGTAGGTGATAAATTACTCTAAAGATACTTTTTTTTTTAAAGACTACTAGTTAATTTTTTACAGAATTTTTAGTTACAGCTGCAATTATTTCAGAGAAAATGACCGTTTATGTTTTTTATTCATTTGTTGTAGTTTTTATTTTGAAATGTCCCCTCCTCTCCTTTTTTTTTTTTTTTTAAGATTTTATTTACTTATTAGAGCGAGCGAGCATGCGTGCCCACACAAGGTGGGGGAATGGGGAGAGGGAGAAGCAGACTCCCTGCTGAGCAGGGAGCCTGACACCAAGCTCACCCTGAGATCATGACCTGAGCTGAAAGCAGCCACTTAACCGACTGAGCCACTCAGGCTCCCCTCTTTCTGTCTTTTTATAACAAATCATAAATATTAGAATATTAGAAAAAAGTACTCTTACAGAGAGGCAAATATTAAGGTAATGGATATGAGCCTTTTATATCATTGTTTTTACAGGTGTTGAAGAAGAAGAAAAGGCTGCAGAGATGCATAAGATGAAATCTACAACCCCGGCGAATCGGATGAGCGTAGATGCTGTGGAGATTGAGACGCTCAGAAAAACAGTTGAGGACTATTTCTGCTTTTGCTATGGTAAGGTTATACGCTTGAATTTTCTAATGGAGACATTATATAATTGAGTTTGCTAACGGGTAAATTGTATAACTGGTTTCACAGTCAAACTGCACATTTTTGACAAACCGATTGGATCAGTTTCCGAACATTGGGTTAACATCAGGAATGACCTTACTTTCCATTTATAGTTTGAAGAAACCCAGAAACAAACAAATGTACCTATTAGAGCTGTGGGGTAGGTTTTTTTTTTTTCCTTTTTCTTTTTACGAGCTGTTTTAGGTTTATAGGAAAAGGAAGAGGAAGGTAGATTTCTCATGTACTCCCTGGCCCAGTACCTGCATAGATTCCTGCCACTGTCAACTCCTGCCTCCCCAGAGAACCTACATTAACACATCATAATCACCCAAAGGGAACTATTTATTTTTGCCCTGTGTGCTGATCTCATCACTTTCTTGAAAAAACCACCTCTTGTTAGTACACACACATGGTAAACAAAGCTCTTAAGAAAGACAGTGGAAGGGAGAGGATACTGCTTACACTGTGAGGTTCTAGGTAAAATTCATCTCTGGGGAGTAGGGTTCCTAGCGTCTGTGGACTCACTGCCTGATAGACACAGACAGGCTGGTAGAACACAGTCAGTTGTATTTATGTAGTAAGTTTTCGATGTGAATATTGGCCAAAAATCCCTTGCTAATTTGTGGTGACAGTTGGACCTGTCAGGTTTCCATGTTCTAAGGCTGAACTGTATATGAAAAGATTGTATTATACCAGTGTGAGGCCATTGTAAAGAAAGACAGTAGTGCAAGAAATCAACCATTGTTCCTTTTATTTTGTGTAGGTTTTGTATAAATATTTTATATACTTTTCATTTTGGCCTTTTGGATCTGTTTCAGGCTTAGAACTTCTTTTTTTTTTTTTTTTTTTTTCAAGATTTTATTTATTTATTTGACAGAGTGAGAGACAGCCAGCAAGAGAGGGAACACAAGCAAGGGGAGTGTGAGAGGTAGAAGCAGGCTCCCAGCAGAGGAGCCTGATGTGGGGCTCGA
Organism: Ursus arctos; assembly: GCF_023065955.2. NCBI lineage: Eukaryota > Metazoa > Chordata > Mammalia > Carnivora > Ursidae > Ursus > Ursus arctos. The sequence goes on along the minus strand of NW_026622874.1, from coordinate 94,081,939 downwards.
TCCCAGAACGCCAGGATCCCGCCCTGAGCCGAAGGCAGATGCTTAACGACTGAGCCACCCAGGCGCCCCTCAGGCTTAGAACTTCTAACATGGGAATAGGGCGCTCTGATATTTTGAATTTGTTTTGAAATCAGATATTACAAAACAGCATGAATGCCATTTGTTACGCCATGATAAACTAATGATAGTTTTGTTTTTTAATCTCAACATTTAATGATGTTTATCCTGTTTCTGCTTCACCTCTGTCCCTCACCCCCAGGGAAAGCTTTAGGCAAATCAACAGTGGTACCTGTTCCATATGAGAAGATGCTGCGAGATCAGTCCGCTGTGGTCGTGCAGGGGCTTCCAGAAGGAGTTGCCTTTAAACACCCTGAGAACTACGATCTTGCCACCCTGAAATGGATTTTAGAGAACAAAGCAGGGATTTCATTCATCATTAAGAGGTGAAGTCCTTTATCCCTTACCCATCAACAGTTTAGTATATAAAGTTGAATATTCGGCTTATTTTAATATATTTTTAAAATCCTTGTTTACGGTGGGAGTCATTTAGATTTATGCTTTACAGTACTTTTGTTTCGTATATTCATGTGTAGTTTTTCATTTTGTTTTAATGCAGACCTTTCCTTGAGCCAAAGAAACATCTAGGTAAGTGATTACTTTGTTTCCAGATCGTTCCTAAACCTGTTGGGCCAAATTAAACACATTTTACTGATTTCTCTTTTATTTTGAGGATATGATGTAAGACATCACATCTGAGTAGGGTGTTCTATATAAACCAATGAAAAGTCCCTGAGCTGAAAAAATAGAGACTTATTTTTTGTTTTTAGCTCTGCTGCTTTATGGCGTAGTCAAGGTTTTACCCTGGCAGCGTGTTCGATCATATACTGGATCTGCCCTCATTTCCCAGTATTAAGAGGATGACTTAATTACCTAGTGTTCGTTGAACAGGCATAGAATTGCTGGGCACAGGATTGGGTGGGGAGGGGATACACAGCTGTGCCTCAGGCATTAAAACTTTGGAGTGCTGGTAGTTTAATGGAAGAGATCAAAAGCCCATAAAGTCACCACAGCAAGAATATAACCTACACGCTGTACAAATGGTTAGAGAAAACACTGTGGAAGTTCATTGGGGGAAGGATTCGTTTATCACCCAGGAAGGCTTTCAGGTTGAAGAGGGCATTAAGATGGGCCCTTGAATGAGGAGGTTTTCAACAGGACTTCCTTTTGGGAGGTTTGAGCCATTTCATTTGAAGGAAAAAGTGATTTTTAGAAGACTGGTGCCTTTGGGAGGCAGGTTTATTTGAGACTTTTGAAAATGACCATTACCAGTGGCAGTCTGTTAACCAGCGTAAGGAAGAAAGGACAAAATAATATACACACACCCATATTTTATTTTTTGTTAAATAACCTTTGTTTTCCTCTCATCATGATGAAAAAATTAATATTTTAGATGCTTTATTGAGGTGTAATTGCCATGCCATAAAATTTGCCTGTTCTAAGTATATAATTCAGTGGGCTTTAGTAAATTTACGGTGACAGAGTTTACAAAGTTTTACAGCCATTGCCATCTAATTTCAGAATATTTTTATCCTCATCTGTGTTATTTCCATGAATGTTCTATAAATTAGATACATAGTGTGTATCCTTTTGAGATTGTCTTCTTTCACTCAGCATAGTTCAGTTGAGGCTCATTCATATCCTTGGGTGTATCAATAGTTTACTTCCTTTTTCTTGCTGAATGGTAAGTATTCCCACATACGAATGTACCACTCATTTATCCATTCACTGGTTGATAGGCCTTTAGACTGTTTCCACTGGGCTGTTATGAATAATACTACCATAGACCTACCTGAGTAAGTTTTTGTCTGGATATATGCTTTAATTTCTCTTGGGTATATATACCTAGGAGTAGAATTGCTGAGTCTTAGACTAATTTTACATTTAGTTTTAGAAAACCCGCCAAGCTGCCCTTCAGGTGCGTGTACCATTTTATGTTCCTATTGGCATTGTCTGAGGGTTCCAGTTCTCCACATCCCTGTCAGCACTTGGTACGGCCTTTTTGGTTTTAACCATCCTAACGGGTGGGAAGTGGTGCGTCCCTCATTACTAATAACGTTGAGTATCTTTTCATGTGCTTCGTGACCATGTATATCCTTAGGAGTAAAGTCTGTTCAGGTCCTTTCCATGTGTTTTAATTGGGTTATTTGTAGTTTTATTATTGAATTGTAAGAGTTCTTTATATATTTTTGATACAGATATTTTCTCCAGTTTTACAAGTTGTCTTTTGACAGTGTCCTGTGAACAAAAGGTTTTAATTTTTACAAAGCCAGATTTATTCTTTCATCACTTGTGCTTTTGATCTTGTATCTAAGATTGTTGCCTGACAGAAGGTCATGAGGATGTGTCGTGTTTTCTTCTGTAGGTTTTATAACCTGAGTTGTTACATTTGGATCTGTGGTCAGTTTTGAGTTAATTTTTGTATATGGCACATGGTAAGGTTGTACATTCCGTTTTTTGCATGTGGCTATCCAGTTGTTCTAGCACAGTTTGTTGAAAAGACCGTCCTTTCTCCCCAGCAGTGCTTCGGCATTTCTATTGAAAGTGAGTTGACCCTGCCTATTTGTTCTGGGCTTTCTGCGTAGTGGATCATGTTGTATGTGAATCAGGACAGTTTACCTCTTTGCAATCTGAATGCTTTTTATCTTTTAATCTTGTTACTCTAGCCAGAATGCCCAGTACAGTATCAAATGGCAGTGGTGTTAGCGGACCTTATGTTAGCTGTTTTTTTGTAGACATCCTTCTTAAGACTGAGAAAGAAAACATTTATTGTCTTGTTTAACTTAAAATTCCGAATTTTCTTAAGCAGTATTTTTTTTCCTGAAGTGTTCTAGGTTAGTTTTAATCTGCCATTTGTATTTTTTGAAGTCTTCTATTCTAGAAACTTCTTTTGAAACTTTGGGGCTTGTTGTTAACTAAAGAATGTTTCTATAGGGTGTTCACACTGAGTGGTGCAAGTGGGGGCGGGGGGGTGTTGTATGACTCTGCCTTTTTATCATATTGATTGTAAAAATAATGAGAAAGTTGCGATTATAATGGGATGTTTTTCAGTTTTTAAAGTTTTTAATAACTTTGTTGAGTTATTATTTTGAAAGATTTTATTAATTTATTTGAAAGAGAGCCCACGTGAGTGGGGGCAGGGGCAGGAGGGAGATGGGTGAGCAGACTCCCTGCTGAGCAGGGAGCCCAATGCGGGATCCATCCCAGGACCCCAAGATCACCGCTTGAGTGAAAGGCAGACGCTTAACCAGTTGAGCCACCCGGGTGCCCCTTTTTGAGTTATTATTGACATAAAATAAACTACACATATTTGCAGTGTACAGTTTGATGAGTTTTGATACATGTATACACTGAAAACCATCAATACAGTCAAGACAATGAACATATCTTTCACCCCCAAGGTTGCTCTCAGCCCTTGGTAATTCCTTCCTTTTGTTTCTCCCTGCCCTTAATCCCAGGTAACCATTGATGATGTCACTGTGGATTTATTTGCATTTTCTAGATTTTTAAAATAGAAATGGAATCATAGTAGGTACTTTTTTTTGGTTTTGCTTCTTAATTTTGAGATTTATCTGTGTTGCTCGATGTATCAGTAGTTCATTATTTTACTGATGAGGTATTCCAGTGTATAGGTACACTATGATTGTTAACCCGTTCACCTGTCCATGAAAATTTGGGTTCCATTTCTTGGCTGTTAATAAAGAAAACCATGAATATTTCAGTGCAAGTCTTCATGTGGACATAAATTTGGGTAAATGCCTAAAATTGGAGTGGCACGTGGTATTTACATATATACTTTTTTAAGAATGTGCCATACTGATTTTCGATGTGATTTACTCCCATTTGGTGTTCCCACCAGCAGCGAGAGAGTCCCAGTTATTCTGTATCTTCATCACATTGGGTGGCATTAGTCTCTCTTTACCTTTTTTTTTTTTTTTTGCAAACATAAAATTCATGTTTTTTTTTTTTTTTTAATATGAAATTCATGGTTTTAAAGTGTACAGTTCAGTGGGTTTTAGTGTATTTCCAGGATGGACAACTGTCACCACAATCTAATTTCAGAACATTTTCATCACCCCCAAATAGAAATCCCGTACCTGTTAACCAGTTACTGTTTCCTAGTTCTGAGCCAGATGTATCCCTAACAGAAATCTCTGTCAGCACTCCTGTTATCACTGGAGGCTTTGTCTATATTGCTGGAGTAATAGTACGTTGCTGTATTTGTTTTGCCAAAAAAAAAATTGAGTTTTTTCCTTAAGGGGAGAGGGTGCTGCTGGGTGAGGGGATGAAAGCTGTTGGATGGTCGTCATCCCCATTTCCCTTCCTTATGGGGGAAAGTGAAGGACACCGTTGTGTGCATTCACACGGCACTCACCCCAGTGTGACCCAGAGCTGCAGGTGCTCCTGTCCACACTCATTCTCTGTTAGGGACTTTGGAAATATTAGTCCTGTTGCAGGTGTTGGCAAAACCTAAATCTCATGATTTCTTCTGTACACAGGTGGTCGTGTGATGGTGACAGATACTGAAAGGTCCCTGCTGTCTCCAGGTGGAAGGTAAAGCACAGTTCATCAGTACAGATACACCTCACACTCCAGCGGCTCTAGGTTTTAGACTCTGGAGGTATTAGAACACTAAAAAGGCCCATGTCACATGTCTTGAAGGTTAATATTCAGCTGATTCATTTGGGGTCCGATGAACATGCAGTTTTTGACTGAGTAGTTCCTGGGGGAAGCTAAAAGGATAGATTGATAACCACACTGGGAAGAGGAGGGCGGGCCTTCAAGGAAAGTGGAATTTGCAAGTTATTGTGCTACCCTACATCGTTATATTTTTTTCCTCAAAAGGTTGATTGGAATTAAAGTACTAAATTCAGTGGACAAGTTACATTTATGCAAGAAATAAATACGTAAATTTAACCTTGAGTCAGGTTTGCAGTAAGCTTGGTCAGGTGAGTGATTCTATGTGTTGATATGTGGGTGGTGTGTGGACGGCCCGCGCCAGCACATAGCTTCATCATGCCTTCTTTTCCTTTCAGCTGTGGCCCCGTCAAAGTGAAAACTGAACCTACGGAAGATTCTGGTATGTACCAGTGCTTTTAAGAATCCACTATGTAAGGGAGCCTAAACCTTAAAATAGAAGGTTTTATTTTGACTCATAATTTACTGTAATATTTTGAGGAGAAGACAGAACAAATTTATTCCAACAGTGACATTATTTAAAAAAAATTTTTTTTTAAGATTTTATGTATTTATTAGAGAGCACAAGCAGGGGGAGCGGGAGAGGGAGAAGCAGACTCCCCGCTGAACAGGGAGCCTGATGCGGGACTTGATCCCAGGAACCTGGGATCAGGACCTGAGCTGAAGGCAGAGGCTTAATCAATTGAGCCACGCAGGCACCCCAACAGTATTTCTTAATGTTACCAAATATTATACTAAAACCTAAAAAGTTTATTTACTGAATGGTTTGCAGAAGTTTGTTGCCAATTACCCATTGGTAAACAGAATTTGTTACTAGGTTCCCCCCTCCAATTATATAGAAATAATAGTGTAAAATGTCAGCTCTTTCTACAGTGCTTTTTACACAAGCCAAGCAAATACCTCCTTACTCTTCCTGCCGCACCCGCCTTTCCCCTTGTTTCTATTCTCCAAGGGGACTGCTTTTTACTCTGCGCTGTTTTTGGTGTTCAGTTTCTTATTTTTAAATGTCATGCTTGTACTCTTACTTCATACAGATTTTTGGGGGTAGCTTTTTGAGATACGGTCTCTGTGCAGCCAAATTCACCTGCCCTAAGTATAAAATTCCGTGATGTTGGGTACATACTGAGTTTTGCAGTGATCACCACAAACTGTTGTTGGAACATTTCTGTCAGCCCAAATGGAAACCTGGTACCCATGTAGAAACTCTGTTCCCGCCGTTAGTCTAATCTTGGGTTTTGTAGGTCACCTGGACACTGCATGAGTGGAATCCTGCAATAGGGAGTTCTACATTTTGCTGCTTTTACTCTGCATCATGTTGGGAGGCTCATCTTTAAGAATAGTTGTACTGTAATTAGGTCGTTCATACCCGAATATTATTCCATTGTGCAGATACACTACCTTTTCTTTATCCTTTACCATTTGGTGGACATTTGAGTTGTTCCCACTTTTTGGCTCTTCTGAATAACATGGCTGGGAACATTCACATATTTGTTTTTGTGTGGAAATAAGTCTGTCCTCATTTCTCTTGGGTAGATAGATACCCAGGAGTGAATTGCTGGTTCTATGGTAACTCTGCTTAACTTACAAGCAGCTGACAAATTGTTTTCCAAAGTGGTATACGTTCTTAGCAGCAGTGTACGGGGGTTTCAGTTTCTCCATATCTTGGCCAACATGTGGTGTTGTCTGTCTTTTTTGATTATAGCAATTCTAGTGAGTATGAAGTAGTATCTCATTGTGTGGGCTTTTTTTTTTTAATGCTTTTGAATAGACATTGTATTTTTAGAATAGTTTCAGGTTCACAACAAAATTGAACAAAAAGTAAAGAGGGTGTTTTCATGTATCTTCTGTCCTACACATGAAAACCCTGCCTCCCACGATTAACATCCCACATCAGAGTGGTATTAAAAATGATGAACTGTTATCACCCGGAGTCCATAGCTCACATTAAGGATCAATCTTGTGCATTTTGTGAGTTATGATAAATGTATAATGATGTGCACCCCCAATTTAGTGTCCTACAGAATAGTTCCACTGCCCTAAAAATCCTCTGTCCTCTGCCTTTCCATCTGCCTCTCTTCTCTAACAACTGGCCATCCATCACTGATCTTTTTACGCCTCCATCATTTTGCTGTTTTTAGAATGTCCTAGAATAGTGATTTTATTTATTTATTTATTTATTTATTTATTTATTTATTTATTTATTTTTTAGATTTTATTTATTTATTTGACAGAGATAGAGACAGCCAGCGAGAGAGGGAACACAAGCAGGGGGAGTGGGAGAGGAAGAAGCAGGCTCCTAGCGGAGGAGCCTGATGTGGGGCTCAATCCCATAACGCCCGGATCACGCCCTGAGCCGAAGGCAGACACTCAACCACTGTGCCACCCAGGCGCCCCTAGAATAGTGATTTTAATTGCATTTTCCTAACAATGTTGAACATCATTTTGTATGCTCATTAGCTCCTATATTGGTTTAGTGAAATGTCTTTTGAAATCTTTTGCTCATTCTTTAATTATGCTGTTTGTTTTCTTTCTTTTTGGTTATTTATTATTGAAGTAGAGTTGACATACAATTTCATCAGTTTCAGGTGTACAGCATAGTGATTTGACAATTCTCTACATTATTCAGTGCTCACCATGATAAATATGGCCACCATCTGTCACCATCTAACATAATTACAGTATTGACTATATTCCCTATGCTGTACTTTTTATCTCTGACTTATTTATTATGTAACTGAAGTTTTGTAGCTTTTAATCCTTTTTCCCTATTTTGCCTATCCCCCCATGCACCTCCCCTCTGGCAACCACCTGTTCTCTGTATGTAAGAGTCTGTTTGTTCATTTGTTTTGTTGTTTACATTCCACCTACAAGTGAAATCATATTGTCTTACTCTTGTCTGACTTCCTTCACTCAGCATAAGTAGGTCTATCTGTGTTGTCACAGATGGCTAGATTTCCTTCTTTTTTGTTTCTCCTTTTTCTTCCCTTTTTCTTTTTATTGAAAAATTTTTTAAATTATAGGAGTTCTTTATATATTAGGGATACAATTTTTTAAATCAGAAATAGTGTTTTGCAAATAAGTTTTCTACTGTCTGGCTTGTGTTTTCATTTTCTTAATGGTGCCCCTTGAAGCCTAGAAGTGTTTTCATTTTGAGGCAATTCTGTTTTTCCAGTTTTTCTTTTATCACTTGGGGCTTTGGTGTTACATCTGAGAACACCTAAACTCTTTGCCTCACCTGAGGTCATGAGGAATTTTACACTGCTGTGCTTTTCTTGAATTACAGAATTTTAACTCTTATGTCTAAGCCTCAGGCCTGTTTTGAATTCGTTGTTGCGCGGGTTGCCAGGGAAGGGTCTGATTTCATCCTTCTGCGTGTGGACACCCTGGTGCCCCAGTGTCCTTTGGGTGTCCTTTGTTGAAAAGCAGTACAGTCCCCATCGGATCGCCTCCACACCTGTGTCAGACAGCAGGTGACCAAGTGTACTTCTGTTCCCTTGAACTCAAATGCCCAGTCTTAGACCAACACATTGTGGCTCATGTCATTTGAAGGCTTGGTTTTGTTATCTGTTAACATATGGAACAATGAGGGTATAATTATTTTACTGTCTCCCAATACATCTTCCCCTTTCCCACTTGGACCATCTAGTTAAATTGACTTTTACTGTTCAGATTCTTTGAGAACTGAGCACGATCTTGGATATTTTACTTTAATGTTTGCTTTCTTGCCATGTTCCATTTCTAGGATGCAAGTGGTTTTGCTTATTTATAAAACATACAGCTCTTCTTGACTGGATTACAATTCCATTGATAGGATTTTTTTTTCTTTTTTTTCTTTTTTTTTTTTAAGATTTTATTTATTTGGCAGAGAGAGAGAAAACACAAGCAGGGGGAGAAGGAGAAGCAGGCTCCCCACCGAGCAGAGAGCCGGACGTGGGGCTCAATCCCAGGACCCTGGGATCGTGACCTGAACCGAAGGCAGATGCTTAACTGACTGAGCCACCCAGGCGCCCCAGAATTTTTTTTCTTATTCTGGTTCTGTGAATGAAAGCAGGTTCATCTCTTAAAGATAATACAGAATTTTGAAAGATCTTTTATAGGAACATATAATTTGCTTTAGGATTGGCAACAAGAAGTGGACATTTACTGCATTTTTTTTAAAAGATTTTATTTATTAGAGAGAGAGAGAGAGAGAGCACAAGCAGGGGAAGCAGGAGAGGGAGAAGCAGACTCCCTGTTGAGAAGAGAGGCGGACGTGGGGCTCAGTCCCAGGACCCTGGCATCACGCCCTGAACCGAAGGCAGATGCTTAACCGACTGAGCCACCCAGGCGCCCCAAGAACTTTTTACTTTGTTGTAGTAGAAGGTGGTCAAGGGTCATCTTACTCTTAGCATGTTGACTTCATTTTCCCGGGTCCTGTCGTCTAACCCGTGGCTCGTGTCCACCCTCCTTAACCTCACCCCCACTCTGACCCTCCCTCTTGGGCTGTCACCACTCACGCTTGCCCCCTCATCTAGCTCCATCTCCTAAAGCCCTCGCTCGGTTTCCCCTGCCCCTCCTGTCAGTCCTCTTCTCATTCTGCCACCCTACTCTGCGTCACGGAACCCCTGACGGAGCTGCCTAACTTGCTCAGTGGCACCCACTGTGTTGGGGGTTAGTAGTTGGGGAAAGGGGAAGCTGTATTTTTTTAATTTTAATTTATCCGCAAGAGAGCAAGACAGGAAAGGGACGAGCAGATTCCACGCTGAGTGCGGAGCCCCACTGGGGGCTCAGTCCCATGACCGTGAGATCATGACCCGAGGCAAAATCAAGAGTTGGACACTAAGCCGACTGAGCCACCCCAGGCGCCCCACGAGGAAGCTGTATTAATTGTGCTGGTGTGTGTGCTGGTGTGAGATAGGGGTGGTGAGGAGAGAGGGAGAGAACGGGAACTTTTGTGTATGTTACAGATAGGCCAAGTCTTAGTGTTTTGTGCAAGAAAGGTAGCATTGAATATCTGTATTGGGAGGAAGTATTTGAATCTATTACACTATTTTACAGAAGGTTTTTCCCTTTCTTTTTCATACCACAGGAGATCTGTTTTGCGTTTAGCTTTTAGTTGATTGCACCTAAATCATCATTTTGTAAATTGTTTTTTATTCACGTATTATTTCCTGAATAGTTTGTATCTAAAAATAAACATGCTGAATTGAGAAAAGTCCTATTTTATTGAATTCTTTAATGATCTTTATGTACTGGATATAATAGCATTTCTATCGTAGAGGTTTTTTTTTCTCCCTTGTACTTTGTATCCTCATATTCTCAATTTATCCTACGATTTCTTTTAATATTTCCACTTTACTTTCTTTTTTATATATTTATTGGGTATAACAGTCGTGGTCCAGTCAGGAGAAAAAAAACCCATACCAGTTATTTGAATGGAGAAAATTTACTTTAAAGATGAACTGGTTATAGTCATTAGCTTTGTAACAAGAAGGAGTATGCTGAAGTGTCACATAAGTAACAACCCAGGGAATTGGCTGCCACCCCTAGAACTTTAATTTTAACTTTTGAGGTGGGAGACTGTTTGGATGGTGCTGGTATCTGAGGGGATGGGGACTTGCTAAAACTGGTTCTGGTAGTGTTGGAAGTTTTCCAGTGGGTCCCGCTAATTGCTATGGGAAGGGTCTACTTTCACCAGGTTGATGGAGGGTATAAGCACTGAGTGACCCTGATCAGAACAAGATGCAGACAAGAAGCCAAAAGGAAGTCTTGGGTTCATGTTCTTTAGTCTTGTAGCCTCCTCTTTGTTGTGTTCCTTTGGGAGTTTTTGCAAGGAGCCAAACTGGCTTGCAGTCCAGGCTCCAACAGGGTTTCAGAGGCTGTGTCTGGAACTGGGACAGCAGCTTCATGACTGCACAGGCTACCAACTCTGGCTGCTCCATCCACACCCTTCTCCTCATATTTGGACTTTCCTAAAACAGCAGAGCATATGTTCCCAGCTGATAGGATGTAGCTGTCTTTCCTAAGTCAGTCATTTATGCCCTCTCCCTAGAATGAGGACTTGCAGTGTTCCGACAGTCATTGTGCCTGTCTCTGGGAGACTGATTAGTGTACATCCATGAGCTATATTATTTGTGTCTCAAATTCACTCTCAACCTATTTGAATATTCTTTTTTCTAGAGGCTACATGGTAATGGAAACTGAACAAAACTTGTAAAATAATATTGCAAAGTAGAATGGAGAACAAGTTTATATATCCAGATACATTGTATTTGCAGAAAGACACACTCCTAACAAGAAAATATGCACAGTGTTCACATTTCTACAACTTGTCACAAAAATTCCTACCTTTTTTAATTCATTACCCATTATATTGTATTTCCTTTGCCTTCAGTCAGGACCTTAGCTGGTAAGGTGGTTTACTTGGTTGATGTCACCTGAACCTTCATTCCCGAATGGTCTAAATCCCCAATGGATTTGCCTTTTTTGTTCGCTTTCTTGTTTCTCTTAACTTTTACTGATGAACACTGATGTAGTAAAGAGCCCACAGAATCTCAGGGGTTCTAGACTATTCCCTGCTGCTGTCATGGGGAGCACACCCATTTCCCGTTGGTAATTGCTTGTTGCTTTAGGGATAAGTGTTCCTTAGCATGGCAGGCTAGCTCTTTTTGAGCTCTTTTCAGTTGGCGACATTCTCTGCGTGCTTCTCACGTCACAGAAGTGCCAGCACAGGGTTAGTGCATCGCAGAACCGTGTGGTTGTGCTTGGCCTTCCTACATGTGCAGTTAGGCAGTGTGTGCTTTTATGTCTAGCCACAGAGGTCCACGTCCAATTATCTTTCCTAATTGTAAGTAGAGCGTGAGGCAGAAAGGTGTATTTTGTACTCTTGTTAATAAAGAGATTTATTAGGGGGAAAAATCAGTGTATCTTATTAAAATGATTTAAAATTATGCCATTAACTGCAGAGTATTGAGTCATTACAACTCTGGTTTTACAAGTGATTTTCTTCCTTCCGTCCATCTGTCCTTCCTCTTTTCAGAGGGGGGCAGAGGGAGAGGGAGAGAGAGAGACAATCTTAAGCGGTTCTGTGCCCAGCACAGAGGCTGACTCGGGGCTCCATGTCTTGCGCCTGAGATCATAACCTGAGCCTAAGGCAGGTGCTTAACTGACTGAGCCACCCAGGCGCCCCTACAAGTGATTTTCAGTAGTCTGTAAAAGTCTTTTTTATTTCCTTAGTAAGCTCTACACCCAACATGGGGTTTGAACTCATGACTGTGAAATCAGGAGTTGTGTGCTCTACTGACTGATCCAGCCAGGCATCCCTGTAAAAGCATTTTTAATGTTGAGTGAAAAGAGAGTATGACTAATTTTCTTCAAATCCAAAGATAAGAATGTCAGAGAAAAAAGTTAGCAGCAAATAATTCTCAAAAAATTATAGTTAAAACTTTGCTTAGGTTGGATTTTAGATGATTTTTGCCCCTTTTCTACCTAGCAAACTTTTGTCCTTTCAAGTCTTTATGTATGCATTGCTCTGCATTGTTAGGGCAGGAGAGATTTTCCTACACCATCTAACTGCATGCCCTAAAGTGTAATTATATATTTTCATTTGCTTTTACAGGTATTTCCCTGGAAATGGCAGCTGTGACAGTAAAAGAAGAATCAGAAGATCCTGATTACTATCAATATAACATTCAAGGTAATACTGTTTGTACAGTTTTTCTTTCCAAAAGTTATTGGCAGTTGAAATTCAAATGTATCGATTGCCTGACTTCGTTAAATACTATTCTATTGATTGTTTCTTGATTGTCATGCATGCTTATAATTTATCACTGGAATAAGATAGATTTCAAAAAACATGGCGATGAGATAAGTAAACTATCTAAAGGGGAAATGTAAAATAGCCATTAATATTCTTAAAAGGACAAGCAAAGGTTGTGGCACAATTTAGAATTCAGTTCTTTCTTGTGTAATTTGCAAGACACAAGAGGTCTTCTGAACCTCGAATGCTCTATTTGTGCAACAAAAAATACCTGTGTAAGCATTATCATAATCTTAAAAATCTATAAAAGGTAAGACATTAATAAATTTTTAGCTATTATTTATCACTTCGTTCCACATCTTTTTGCTTGCTCATTAGGGAAGCATTAAAGGTTGTGGTTTTATAATGCAGTTTGCTCTTACCCATCATCGGATTTTAGTTTAGAAGACCGTTTTCTGTATTTTATAGTCCGTTTTATTTTTATAGATGCATGAAATACATGAAACTATTTAAAGTATAAAAGCTGATTAGTTTCATTTTCTGTATATGCCTATAAAGCTGTCTTCACTGCAGTCAGGATAATGACATTTCCATAGCCCTCTAGTTTCTTTGTGTTATGTTACAATTCACTGCCCTCCGCAGCCAAGCACTGATCTGTTTTCTGTCATTTGACATGAGTTTCCATTTTTTTAGAAATTTCTATAGGTGGAATCATTATAAAGTATGTACTGTTTTCTTGGGATGGGATGTGACTTCTTTCATTCCACATAATTGTTTTGAAATTCATCCACAGTGTTACATATATCCATAGCTAATTGCATTTTATTGCTGAGGATTGTTCCATTGCTTGGCTGTCTACCACAATTTGTTTATCTCTTTGTATATTGATGGATATAGTGGTTGTTTCTAGTTTGGGGGGCTATTAAAAGCAAAGTCGCTGTGAACTTTTTTGTGTGTGCAAATTGTTGTATGGAAATATGCCTTCATTTCTCTCGAGTAGATTCCTAGAATGGAATAGCTGGGACACATGGTAGGTATTTAATTTTGTAAGAAACCACCAAAGTGTTTTGCACAGTGCTCGTACTATTTTACATTTCCACCGGCAGCGTATAAGTAGTTCCTTCCACATCCTTGCCAACACTTGTCCTGTCAGTCTTCTTCTTTTTAGCCATTTTAGTGAGTGTCTTACAAGACCTCATTTTACTTGTGATTTGTGATTTGCCTAACAGTTGTAGCTCATTTAAAAAGATAAGCCCTTATCAGTTCTGGAGCATTGTAAATGTTTTATGAAGAAATTTATTCTGATTTGTGATCATTTGAATATCTGTATACGTATATTAAACCGTTTCATAGAGAATTCATTATTTTTATTTGTCAGTTTTGAACATTTATTTCTTGTGACATTAGTAATCACATGGCTAAGAAGTTGAGACAGTTCTGTGGAGTTTTAATTAAACAGTTAAAAGTTTGTAAAAAATTGGCCTTTATAAAAGTGACTGTTGATACCTTACTAATACATGGGCATAAATTTAATAAATACTGTTGAATAAAATAGTCTTGTCTTTTTTTTTTACACAGATTATTTTTAAAATAAAAAGTCTGCCTTCATCTTTGGTAGTGTCTGTTGAGAGCTGTATTATTCTCAGCCAGGAGTATAGAAGCTTTTCTGTCCCCTTCTGAGATTGTAGGTTGAGTGATTTAAGGTGGTGCCTGAGAAATGAGGGTTGGAAATCAGATGTCTGTAGAGGGAGGGATTGTTTGAAATGGTAGTATCTTAGGTAGAGTTGAAGAAGGTAGGAGCTAAACAATGTGTGTCTTCTACGTTTTATAAAAATTTTGTAGTTTCACACTTAGGTCTTCGATCAATTTAGGCCTAGTTTTTGAATGGTGTGGAAGATATTTGGTTCAAACTTATGCATATGGAAGTCCAAATTTTCCGGTAGCATTTGTTGAAAGACTGTTCTTTTCCATTACATTACCTTTATATCTCTGAATATTCTATTCTGTTGATCTCTGTGTGCCCTTTTGCCAACTTGATATGTGCTGAGTACTGTAGCTTATAGTAAGTCTTGAAATCAGAGTGTGGGAGTCTACAAAATTGTTCTTTTTTTTTTTTTTTAAGATTTTATTTATTTATTTATTTATTTATTTATTTATTTATTTATTTGACAGAGAGAGAGAGAGACAGACAGCCAGCGAGAGAGGGAACACAAGCAGGAGGAGTGGGAGAGGAAGAAGGCAGGCTTCCTAGTGGAGCAGGGAGCCCAGTGTGGGGTGCCCTGAGCTGAAGGCAGACACTTAAGGACTGAGCCACCCAGGCGCCCCAAATTGTTCTTTTTCAAAATTATTTTATTTTAGCTCCTTTATTTGTAAAAATCATCTTGGTGATTTGTTCAAAGAGCTGTGGGGATATTGATAGAGATTATGCTGAATCAGTACAGCTCATTTGGGCTAATTCCTTCCATGCCCAATCTTCTGGTTCATGACCATGGTTTCCATCTCTTACCTATTTAGCTTTTCCTAGATTTCTTTTATCAGAGCTTTGTTTTCTGCGGAGAGATCCTGTAGTGCACGTTTTGTAGGATTTACATCGAAGTATTTAATGTTTTTTGTTGTTACTGAAAATGGTACAGTTCTTTTACATTCCAGCTTCCAGCTATGGCCAATTCATAGAATTATAGTTGATTTTTATTTAATTTAATTAATTTATTTATTTTTAAAGATTTTATTTAATTGACAGAGAGAGAGAGAGATAATGAGAGAGGGAACACAAGCGGGGAGAGTGGGAGAGGGAGAAGCAGGCTTCCCACTGAGCAGGGAGCCCGATGCGGGGCCCAATCCCAGGATCCTGGGATAATGACTCGAGCTGAAGGTAGACACTTAACGGCTGAGCCACCCAGGCACCCCTACAGTTGATTTTTAGGTACTGACTTTGTACCTTGTGACTCAGTTAAAATTCACTTACTAATTCTAGCAACTTGTGGGTAAAATCTTCGGGATTTTCTAAGTAGATAATGTCATTCCTTCCATTCCTTTCCTTGTGTTAATTGCGCTGTCTGGGACCCTCTGATGTTGTATAGTAGTACTGAGAGTAGACATCCAGATCTCCAGTATAATAGCTGTGGGTTTTTGGTAGATGCCCATCATCAGTTCGAGGAAGTTCTCTTGTGTTCAGTACTTATATTGATTGGATATTGAATTTGTAGAAGGTCTTTTCTATATCTCTTGAGATGTTATATGGGTTTTTCTTGTTTACTCTGTTAAAATGGTGATTGATATTACTTTTCAGATGTAAAAAGAGCCAGGCATTACTGGGATAATAAACCCTGCTTGGTTATAATGTATTCTTTTTATGTATTATTGGTTGTCCTTAAGAGATACGAATCAGAAGACTTCTTTTGTTTTAAATGTCTTTGTGTTTGGTTTTGGCAATACTGGCCTCAGTAAAATGAATTGGAAAGTGATGTGTTGGAAGAATGTTTTTGTAGAATTTGGTACTGTTCTATTCGTTAGTGTTTGGTGAAATTTGCCAGTGAAGCCACTTAGACCTTTTGGTTTCCATAATGGGAAGTTTTTAAACTCGGTCTGTTTTTTAATTTTTAAGTTTCTTTTAATACTTGCAGGCTGTTCAGAGTACGCATTTCTTCTTGATTGAGCTTTAACAGTTTGTGTCTCTTCCGGAATCTGTCTACTTTGCCTTAAATGTTCTTTTTTTATTTTAATATTTGCAAGGTCTATGATGCCCCTCTCATTTCCAGTTTTTTAACGTGTGTCTGTCTGTCTGTCTTGGTTGCCCTGGCTCAGGGTTTCTCGAGCTTGTCAGTATTGACGTTTTGATCAGACGGTTCACTGTTGCGGGTCTCTCTCTGATGCTATGAACTGTAGAACGTTTAGTAGCTTCTCTGGCCTTTACCCACCAGATACCAGTAGTATCTCCCTAGTTGTGACCATCAGAACTGTCATAGTTACGTGCTGTAATCACTCCCTGTGCAGTGGGGACACAGTCACTAGCAGTGGAGAAGCATTGGTCCAGCTCTGGAGCTTTTACGTAATTTTTCTTTTTTCTCGGAGATCCAACTTTTACTTTCAGTGACTTTTGCTCTTAAGTTTCTTTCTGTCTTTTTTCTTGTTTTAAGAGTCTCTTTCTCTGTTATTTTTTCCCCTTTACTCTTTTCTTTTGTTCTGAAATTTCACATATGAGTGAAGTCATAGGATATTTGTCTTTCTCTGACTGACTTATGTTGCTTAGCGTAATACTCTAGCTCCATCTGTGGGGCTCCTGGGTGGCTCAGCCGTTAAGCATCTGCCTTCAGCTCAGGTCATGATCCCAGGGTCCTGGGATCGAGCCCCGCAGCGGGCTCCCTGCTCGGTGGGAAGCCTGCTTCTCCCTCTCCCACTCCCCCTGCTTGTGTTCCCTCTCTCACTGTCTCTCTCTCTCTGTCAAAGAAATAAAATCTTAAAACAAAAACAAAAACAAAAAAAACCTCTAGCTCCATCCATGTCATTGCAAGTGGCAAGAGTTCATTCTTTTTTATGGCTGAATAGTATTCCATTCTCTCTATAGTCCACATTTTCTTTATCCATTCAACTATCGATAGACACTTGGGATGCTTCCATAATTTGGCTGTTATGATGTCAGTAATGCTGCAGTAAACATTGGGGTGCACATATTCCTTTGAATTAGTGTTTTTGTATTTTTTGGGTAGATAGCCAGTAGTGTGATTACTGGGTTGTAGCAGGAGAAGTGTGTAGTTTTAATTTCCACATACTTGTGGACTTCTTGGGTATCTTTCTATTACTGATTCTCAGTTTACTTCTATTATGGTTGGAGAACACTCTTTGGATAATCTCACTTATTTTAACTTTGTTAAGGTTGACTGACAGTCATTTAGCTCTGCTATCCCTGCTGCTATTTCTGTCTGCTTGTTGTAGCAGATATAGTATTGAAATCTCCAACTGACTCTGGATCTGTTTCTCCTTTCTGAGATGCTTTCTGAAGGGCTGCTGTTAGGTGCCAGTATCCTTAGAAGCTCCTTCCCTTGGGCTCCTTTTTAGGAGTGGTAACCCTTCTCCTGACCTGTAGCAACCTACGTTAGTTTTGTCTGGTTTTGTATTTCCCATAAGTGAAATCCTTTTGTATGTACTGTTGTTTTAGGCTTCTGTTCTTTAAAAAATATTTTTATTTATTTATTTAATTTATTATTTTTTTTAAGTAATCTTTACACCCAATTTGGGGCTTGAACTCACAACCCCAGGATCAGGAGTCACCCACTCCACCGAATGATCCAGCCAGGCACCCCTAGGCTGCTTTTTTTTTTTTTTTTTTTTTAAGATTTTATTTATTTATCCGACAGAGATAGAGACAGCCAGCGAGAGAGGGAACACAAGCAGGGGGAGTGGGAGAGGAAGAAGCAGGCTCATAGTGGAGGAGCCTGATGTGGGGCTCGATCCATAACGCCGGGATCACGCCCTGAGCCGAAGGCAGACGCTTAACTGCTGTGCCACCAAGGCGCCCCTAGGCTGCTTTTATAAAACAAAATTTGTGAGGCATATTGTTAGGTGTTCTTATAGATCGTTTATTTGCATTGCTGTATTGTATTTCTAAAATACTTTCTTTTAAAATACAATATTCAGACCTAAAGACCTAATGTACATCTGCCCAGGTTTATGGAATCTTATTCTTTTGACCCCCCCCCCCCCCAGTACCACCATCAGCATAGTAGAACATGTTAAATTCGTAGTTGACACCTTTCTTCGGACTCTCCCAAATTTCTGCTTTTCTTTTCTCTTCCTCCAAGTTAACTATTTTCTTGAAATTGAGGGCCATCCTTACTGATAAAGGTTTGTTTGGGTTTTTTTTGAGGAGGGGGGGAGAGAGAGGGGGGGAATCTTAAGCAGGCTTCATGCCCAGCCTAGTATGGGGCTAGATCTCACGACCCTGAGATCCTGACCTGAGCCGAAATCAAGAGTCAGATGCTTAATCAACTGAGCCAGCCAGGTGCCCCCTACCCGTAAGGATTTTATGCCCTCACTGCGTATCTAGTGCCACAGAAGTGTCTGTGTATTTCCATGCACATGCATTTTCTATATAGTATTTTCTTAGTTTTTAAGCTTGACACAAACGGTACTGTACTATATATGTGGATGCGTACCTGTTCTTGTGTGTCCCTCATTCACGGTGAGTTTTTGAGGTTCACTTGTTTTGTCACTTGTATATGTAATTGTGTTATTGTGATAGTATATTGCGTGATTATACTGTAGTTCATTCGTTCATTCTTCTACATAGGATATTTATGTTTTCTTCCAAAACTGTCGGCATTTTAAAGTAGCTTCAGACGTATCTCTGTGCACTTGTCGGCGTTTCCCTAGGATAGTGGTCCTCAGATGTGAGCATTAGGAATGTTTGATTTTCATGACTGGGTAGACACCACTAGCATTTTGAGTGTGCTTTGGATGAATAAAATCCAAACATATTGGTTAAAGCATGCATAGTTAAAATTAACATCATAGGCAGTTGGAGAGGATAGTGATCCGTGAAGGTACACTAGGCAAATATTAACCACTAGAAATCAAGTTTTAAAAGTATTAATTTCAGGCCAAAGAAGAAAAAAGTAATAGGCATAAAAAATTAAACTATATAATATATACTAATAAGTAACTGAGTTGATATAGTGGTTCTTAATATCTACCGTGTGTGTGTATATTTGTGTGTCTGTGTGTATGTATATACACACATATATATACCTTTGTATATACCTTACAGTATGGCCTCAGAATTAAAATAGAAATTAGAATTGACACAACTGTGATACATTTATAGATCTACAGTCATGTGGGAGATTTCCTTTTTTTGTTTTAAGGTTTTATTTATCTGACAAAGAGCGCACACACACAAGCCAGTGGAGTGGCAGGCAGAGGGAGAGGGAGAGCAGGGAGCCCAGTGTGGGGCTCAATCCCAGGACCCTGAGACCGTGGCCTGAGCTGAAGTCAGATGCTTAGCTCACTGAGCTGCCCAGGTGCTCAGTCACGGGGGAGATTCTAACATGACTGTCAGTGACTAACACATGCAGATGAATATCTGTAGATTATAAGGAGAATATTTGCATGCTGCAGTTTAGAAGTATAAGGTAATTGACGCACATGGAGAACTCTGCACAGAGCACATAAATTTACAAAGCACGTATCTTTTAAAAAAATTGACTTTATCCTTGTTTGCAGATAACCTTAAATTCTCTGAACATAATATAATCAGTAATGTAATTAGAATTCAGAAGTAAACAGGTTATTTAAAATAGAAATCCTATACATTGAAAGTGCTACAAAAATGTACTTTGTGTTAAAGAGGACCTTATTTTTGAAAAACTAGAGCAGAACACACTGAGAATACTACAAAGCCAGACTTATGAAAAAGCAGCTAATGCCGAACTTAGAGGTCAAGTAACACCCTTCGCTATCATTTAATTAATTGTTTTCTGTGTATTGTTTACCCAGGAGCCCATGACTAGGAAGCAGTGAATCTTATATTTGAATTCAAGTCTCTTTCATTCAGCATCTTGCTCTTAGTTGAAATTTCACATACAATTTGTGCATTTTATCTGAAATTGTCTTCTTCTGTGACATGTTCTTTACCTATAAAGTGTAGTTTGGGTCTTCGTGAAATTTCTCATGAGTTAGCGACACTTCTCAAAAGTCTTACGATACTATGCAGTATTCGGAAATAGTGAACTGTTTTGTATGCCTTTTAGTACAAGAACATTATTTCTTTTAAGTAGCCATTAAAAACACAATGTTTTGTTGTCTGTTTTAGATTGATTACTCTCATCATGAACAAGCTTGGTACTACATGTAATGTGTTGTTAAAATCTCTATAGCGTTCTCTAAAGTTTCAGTTAACTCAGAATACTTTCTATATTAATAACTAGGAAGAGCAATGTAAAGTTATTAAGGAATCCTTTGGATCTGCAGGAAAGGGGGAATTGTGAATTAGTAACTGTTAGTTTGTCTTGTTTCTGTTTCAGTGGAGATTCAGGCTTACTGATAGTTTAATTACATGATTTTAGAGATTCTGAGGAAGGTATAACAATTTGATTCTGCAGTTTTCTTCAGCATGACAAAAAATTAAATACTTGTAAAGGAAGGAAGAAATACACCTTGTGTGATAAATCTTCAATTACAATCTGTATGAAGTGAAAGTTGCAGTTTGCTGTTAGGAACCAACCTTCTACTGGGTAGAAAGACCCATGTCCACCGTTTTAGACATGTCATTCCCATTCAGTCCATGTGTCTGGTCATTTTCAAAATTTTGTTGAACTGTCTATATACGAATTTATCTGAGTACACCTTTTCCATTCAATAAGACCATGAATTGATGCCACTCATTTTGTCATACTTTTTTTTCATTTTGCCTTTTTTTTGTTCATGAAAAGGCTGTATTACTCCATCTCTCTCACCCAAATTTGTTTACTAAAGTGACCCAAAATATATTTTTGGGATTACTTTTGAAGTATTATCTTTGTATTCCAAAGCAGGCCCTTCCGAAACTGATGATGTTGATGACAAACTCCCCCTTTCGAAGTCTTTACAAGGTATAACCTTTTTGCTTCCGTTTTCCCACATACTGTTCTGATGTGATGTTCTTTATATTGGACAGACTGTGTTTTAGTATTAATATCTGTATTGTTACTTTTCTAAATGGAAAAGGAAAAAGAAAATGTATTGGCCTTTTTTTTAAACATAAATGAACTTCACAAGCAACAATTTTTCAAAACCAATTTTCCCTTTTGTGAATCTAGTAATGAATCTCGAAATGGGTACATGACACACTTTCATATTTAAGGTAAAGTACACATTTATACCTTATATCAGAATAGCCAGAAATACGGTGTTTATTGTATAGTTAGTAATGTAAATTTCGATAAGGTCATGTTGATACTTAGTTTTTAGAAAGATTTGTGAAATACCACTTTGTAAATAAATCCCTAAGTTTATTAATTGAATACTTTTCTGGGAATTTTTGTAGAGTGTGCCGTTAACTTGATAATCATAGGCTATTTGTGATGGCTTTTACTTCTGTCTATCCTGGCTGTGGTCGAGTAGGATTTTTTGTTTGTTTGTTTTTTGGGGGTTTTTTTTTGTTTCATTTTAGTTTTACTTTGACTGTAAATGTAATTGCTTATTTCAGATTTAAAAAAAGAACAGAAAGGACGCAGAATCATTGTTGCCATGCTCTTTGTGATATTGGGGTGGAACTACCTCCTTAACTAGTTATTCTTTACCCACCCTTCCCTCTTGAAATACTGTTCTCTGCTCCATTATCTCGCATTCCTCTGACCTCACATCTTTGTTTTCTTTGACTTTACAGTCAAAGAAGCCAATGCTCCATGAATTCAGATGTTAATGTTAAAGGTTGGGGGGGCATTGTGTGTTGAGAAAGCATAGTTTAAAAAAAGTTAATTAAAGATTAGTTCATGGCTCTAGGTTTATAGATTTACCTAGCATTTTGAGCTCAGGTGAGTTTTTATAATATGGAGTAAGTGGAACAGAGTCCCAAGATAATTATGGCATCATAAAGCTAGACATTTAAAAACCCAAAGTATTTGACCTTGGTATGGCATTTTAAATTAAATGGTACTAGACACTGGATGGCAGTTTTTGAAATTGTAATCGATACTCTTAAAAAAGCAAGATATGCTTTTTAAGATACTCTTAAACCTATGTCTGAGGGTCACACCTTTAGTATAGCTTCTGAGTTCAGTTATCACTGGATGACCAAATACATTGGATTTTGCTTCCCCTGTGTGATTTGTTCTTACTCCTAGGTAATACAGTTTATTGATACACAAAGGCAGTGATTTTCAGCTTTTTCCATGTTTGCAGCTCAGACATTTAAGGACAGACAGAGGATGAATATTCTGGGGCAGTTTGGGCAATTAATCCTAAGTGGCTCTCTAATGTTGTAGATTACTTCTTTCCTATTTATGAGTAAAACTTCTGCTCTAGTAGGATGAGCCTGTTTACCTTGTGACTGCCTAACCTGATACATTGCTTTATGTTCCAGTTTTTAGAAGCAGGCAGATTATATTACCTGAATTAAAATGCTTTTGAGACTAAAGGTAGTATCTTAAATTTTAACTTACGAGTTTCCTTTTAGTACAACTTTGATTAACTAATGGGGATTGAGTTTCCATAGCTTCCGCCATTGTAAAAATGGAAAGCAGGAAACATTCACAGCCAAACCTGAACTTGTTTGTGTAGACTTTAATAGAATCTGTGAGCAAAGATAGCATTTACTCAGATTTGTGTTTTTGTGTGTGCGTCATTGACAGATGAGCATGGTACCTTGAACCACAATTGTTCTGTATCTCAAATTCCACCATCTATCAGTAATTATATTGTATAGTTACAGTAAATAACATGAAATCCCCAAACCTACTGAGGTTTACTTTATCTATTTACATTTTAAAATAGCTTTTTGTGCTTTCAAATAGAAGTGTTACATGTTTTTCTGAATTAGATCACATTGTTGGAATTAACTGCGAAAGAGTTAATCAGTTTGTATATGTTTGTATGGTTAAGTGTTAAATTATTTGCACTGTTGCCTAGTTTCTCTTATTTCAGTGTAAGTTTTTACTGGTTTAGTATATGTGGTTTATTTTCTCTTTAGGAAGCCATCATTCTTCAGAAGGCAATGAAGGAACAGAAATGGAAGTACCAGCAGAAGGTTAGAAATAAAGGGATTTTTAATTTGCAGTATTCATATTATGTTTGTTCTCTATTAAATATTACCCTTAAAACACCTTATTTGGAACCAAAAAGATGATTGTTTTGGTATGCCTTCTTAGCCAACAGGTTTATTTTTTTAGTCCTAAAATGTAATTTACATATTTTACTGTACTGAGTAATAAAGCATATGGGGATGGAAACGGAAGTGGTAAGTGAAACTCTTCATGATGCGAAATGCTGCCCTTTTATCCTCATCGTCTCGTGCCATATTAAGGATCCCTTAAGAAAGAATGGCTTCAATATTTTAGACCTAAAAATATGACTGGCTTCTGTTTATATTTCATTCTTAAACATATTACTTAATGGTACCATTTTTTAAAGTAGAGTAGTATTTCCACATAAGATTAATAAAAGAGGGATTTTCGCTCTGCTTATTCTGTTTCCCAGCCAGTCCTCCTTCGATTGTGGCATTGAGGGAATATTTAACTGTGGTGCGGCTCTTTAAATTCTCACAATCCTAAGTGAAGCTGTTATCCTGCCAAATGCCTTCCTATTTCTCAGCAATTTATGTAGCTTCAGAAGAACTCTCGTAGATTTCTCCCAAGGAACATGATTGGTGTTAGGTACCTGAATCTTGTTCTCAGATTATGATTTCTCTCATAAACTGGTCATGTTGTGCCTCCCCCCCCCGCCCCCGGAATAAAAAGGGAGTCTCTACGGTAAATTTTTATCCCTTATATTTGCTTTTTTATTTAACTTTTTAAAGTCATTAATTTGATTTCTACCCTCTTTTGAGGAGAGGGAGGTCTTAAGGTCCCTGGAATGGTGGCTAAGCCTTCCAAATTCAATTTTAGAATTAGGGTTTCTAACTGAAGTACCTTTCTTGCAAAAAATATTAAGATGCTTATTTTTAACAGTATTTTACATTTATTTTTGAGATATTTTTATAGAAAATTGTGTGGATGATTTTTTTTTTTTTTTGATGTTTTACTGTGTGGAGGTAATTAGATGTTTCCTTTGTAACAACATCTCTGTTTTAGATAGGCGGTCTGCATGCAACAGGGATACCTGTGTGCAGGCCACACAGGGCCCAGGCAGTCTTCAGGCAGTCTGCGTTGCTCCATAGTCCACAATGCTGTCATCAGATACTAGGCTTTGAAATACTTGATGTTTGAGATTTTTATTGTCACACTGCAGTATGAATAGAGTTGAATCGAACCTGGGTTCTGGTCTTTATTCCTTTACTAACAAGTGAACATGATCTTTGGCAAATCAATTAATTTCTCAACCTTTGCAAAATGAAAAGAGAATTGACGAGGATACTCTCTAGCTGAGCTTTCTAGCACTAACATTCTGATGTACATTTGTTTTGTGTAGTAACACAAATATAAATAAAATATCCAAGTCCTGTATCAAGTTAGGGGCTAGAGTCCTGTATGCATCTGTCCTAGTCATTGTCTTAATATGAAGGTCCCCAAAGCAAAACGTTGATTGTGGTTTTATTTAACCATGTAAACCACTCCTGGGATTTCTGAAAGGAGAGGGGAAATAGTAAACAAAAGAGAAAGCCTTTGTGTCTATCCTAGCATTTTCTAGTTACAGCAGGAAAACAATAGTGATGGCATTATAATCTCCTTCCTCTAAAATCAGAGGCTTTTGAGTCCATTAATACTTAATGCAAGTAACTTGGTTTTATCAAATAGTTTCCCAGAGTTTTTCTTTTTGGTTTCTCTCATCCCTGTTTGCAATGAAGAGGGTCAGATATTTTAACCTAACAACTATGAGCTGAATTCAAATGCCAGTAAAAATTTTCTTGTAGGCTGCGTTTGGAGTAACAAATCAGTGAAATGTTGGAACATATAGAAGTGCTTTATAATGAATGTCATTTTAGAATTTTATTTTTTTCAAGATTCTACTCAGCATGTCCCTTCAGAAACAAGTGAGGACCCCGAAGTTGAGGTGACTATTGAAGGTTAGTTACCTTAAAAGCCTTGATTCCAAAAGTTTACTTCTGGTCATAAAACTCTTTGTCACATTCACATTGCTAAGTATGCATTTCATTCATTCTTAACGGAAACTTGTGAAAAGAATTGAAGCATATATGTGTATGTGTGACCAAAGCAGCCCACTTCCCAGCATCACAGCCAGTGCTTTGGGAGTTCTAGACAACAAAGCAAGCTGTGAGCACAGGCCGTGGCCCGCGGGTGGACCGAGCCATCCTTTTCTGTCACCGGGAATCGAAAATCAATGAAAACTATGACCAGACATGATGCACACGAGAACAGACTTTAGAACCGGTGGTTGGGTCGTGGTGGAAGGGAGCTAACCAGTACCTCAGTGAGCTCTGAGGGAAAGTGTGGAGAGGTAGCCTGTCATTCTTCACGTTTGCCCCTAGAAAACTATGAGAGGCTAGTGCAGAATCTGTCTTTAAAAACAATTATTGAAGCAGTAGTGACTAGTAGAGTCTTAAGTAATGTCTGCAGCTAAAGTGGCTTCAAACCTAGTTTTGTCTTCCAGGGTACTGCATGAATGCAGATGAGCCAGAATTATGTATAAATCCAGCTAATAGGATTATTAACAGTGTCAGTTTTCATACTTAATAACTACTAAATGCATGTTGATATTTTTCCTTTTCAGTTAATGTCTCTCACTACCCCTCTAAAAGGTTCCCCCCCCCACCCCCAGAGTAGTTCTTTCCTAAGGTAAAATATTGAAACACTACAATAAATTGCACTGTGTGAAGTTTTATTTACCCCTCTGCCCTGTTCTTAAGTCCCTAAACGCAGGGGTAGATGTCAGTTTATTGTGCATATACGTAAAAGGAATTTTATATATAAATAAACATGTATGTATATAGTTTTGCAAAATTATGTGGGTCTTCTCAGCATACAACATTATAATGGACTTGTAAAATACACGTATATCACATTTCCATAGATTTCCCCCCACAGTAACCACACATCTTGGTACTTCAGGTTTTTGGGGTTTTTGTGTGTGTCTGTGTTTTTGTTTTGTTTTTTTGTTCTTTTCCTGCAGCCTAACCTTACTTAATTTGATCTCTCTCTCTTTTAATAACCTGGCTCTTTTGTCATTTGGTTATTTATCATGTTTGGCTGTTTCATACTACTCAAAATGTCTTCATTGCTTCTGAAATATAAGTTGACAATTCTCATGAGAATTTATGTCATACTTATGTGTTAATATCTCAGTTAATATCACATACATATTTCTTGTATCATTAATGTAATTTTACTGACCTAAAAGTAGTTTTGGATTGTTTGTAGTCAGCATTAAATACTCGAATTTAATTGCTTTTTAGTTAGAAACCTCAGTGATGAGAGAAGGATATCTTGAGAGCATGTAAATATTATACACACTCAGAACTTTGTCCTTTCTGTAGAGATAGGAAAAACAGATGAGTATTAAAATTATTAGAATAAAACTTTTTTTATGAGAGAGAGAGAGAGCAGGGGCTGGGGAGGGGGAGAGGGAGAGGGAGAGAAAGAATCTTAAGCATTTTCCCTGCTCAGCACGAGCCCGATGTGGGACTCAGTCTCATGGCCCTGAGATCATGACCTGAGCTGGAACCAAGAGGGGCGCTTAACCCACAGAGCCACCCAGGCGCCCCTAAAATAAAACTTTAAAATAGGACTAGTAACCTAGTGGATTTATGAACGCTTAAAGCAGATAAAGGCTGTTAAAATTAGAAAATAAATACCTGCTTTTGTAGCACAAGACCTTTAAAGATAGTCTTGAAATAAATGGGTCATGAGCCTAAAGTGTGTCAGTGTTTTCAGTTTTGACTCTTTGGAGGAAAGTGGTAAATCCTATTTCTTTGAATCTTAAGACAGTGCCAGAAGTTTGCTTTACCCAGCTGAATTTATCAACAAGTGGTAGAATGTCTTTATGTTCAGAAGAGCAGTGAAATGCCAGGTTTGTGCAAAGTAATTGCTTTTCAGGCTGTCATTCTCCACAGCACATCCTTCATGCACATGATCTATACCAACCTGAATTAAAATTGATAATTAGCTTTTAATTCGTACATGCAGGAAGGTAAACTAAGGTCAAATGAGAACTTACATGCACATCTGTTTGATAAATATATTGTATCTTTTTTCTGGAAAGATGATTGCAGAATGGTAGAAACTAGTTCAATATTGAGAGTGAGAAAGATAAAATGTGGTATATCTCAAAATAGAAAAAATACACAGGCACTGAAGTAGGGGGGTGGTTTTTTGTTCATTTTGGTTTTAAATAAGTGACCTGAAAAAGTTTCGAGATTGAAAATTCTCTACCTTTTATGAACAAAAAAAGTTTAAAAGGAAAATTGTATCTAGAGAATGATGTTAGTTTTATTTAGGAAAATGCTGGGCTTAAAAGAAGAAAAATGAAGATAATCCTGCTTGCTTGGGATGACTTTTATTTTCTCCGTTGTATCTTTCTGCATTTCCCAAATAGTTTATAGAAAAGGAAAAAAAAAAAAAAGAACTTGTCACGAAGTAGGTTTGTTAGACTTTTCCACAGCACTCTATCACCGCTCTCTGTGTTTGAAATCATGTGGAGATGCAGAGGGCTGATTTGGCATCGATGCGGACGCATCATCTAGGATCAAAGTCCTCACCGTTGCTGGAGGCGTGCTCAGAGTTGTGCTCTCCCGTTCGTGGTGGTCCATTTGTCCTTGAAGTCAGTGGTATACATTCCCGCCTTGTGTGACTTAGGTTTGGGAAATCGCCTTTGGAATAAGAGGACCACGCTTGCCTTAATCTAGTCAACACCGTGCCCGCATTTGGAGGTAAAATCAGACTGCTGACAGGTCTTTGATACGTGCAGAGAAAATCTTATTTCAGAATTGTTTGATTTATCGGTCATGGACATGGTAATAAGGGGATGTTTTGTGCTTCAGGAGAGGTTCCCTGATCACGCTCACTTTTTTAGGGCATTGGTTCCCAAACCTGAGCTGTTCACACATGTCCATTGTGCTGTGGCCTAACCTCCTGTTGGTTTCTTCACCCCAGATTTTTCTTTAAATGGGTTGTAAAGAGATTCATTTAGAGATTAATCCTTCATCTTCTTAAGTAAAACTGTGTTTGAAATAGTAGATTTTCTTTCTCCTGTACATGGAAACACATAAATACTTCAGCACAGGAGTGCAGTTCTACACGTAGTTGGCACGTGGGCTGTCATCGGGGAACATGTGTTAGAGCTTCAGTGGCTGGATTATGTGTCATCTTCTGCTGGAATCCTTTTTTGTGACATTCATGCATAGCCCCTTCGTAAATATTTGGCTGCTGCTTATGCTTGAGGACCGCACTTTGCAAGTATTCATTCAATCATTGCGTAAATACCAAGCACCTTGTACGTGCTTTGGCACCGTGCGCAGTAGTAAGAATTTAGGCGTGAACAAGATAGGCAAGTCCACTGGAGGGTTTTGATGAAGAGGAACGACAGTTTCTTTCCTTCCCTTTGAAGAAACAAGGCTGCTTTGTGAAAGCCCGAGAGCAGACTGGAG
Organism: Ursus arctos; assembly: GCF_023065955.2. NCBI lineage: Eukaryota > Metazoa > Chordata > Mammalia > Carnivora > Ursidae > Ursus > Ursus arctos. The sequence continues at coordinate 94,053,215 of NW_026622874.1, read as the reverse complement.
TGGAGCAAGAACACCAGCATAGAAGGCTGTTGGTTTGGCTACCCAGGGCCAAAGGCTAGGTGTTTCAGAAGAGGACGGAGGCAGTGAAGATAAAAGTGGGTGGATTCTGGGTATGTTCTGAAAATAGAGTCAGTAAGTAGGCTTTGCTGTTCATCATTATTTAATTATTGTGCTTATCTTAGAAATGTTACCGGCGCGTTCATAGAATCTGGATGCTTGAGTAGGTTAGTATTTGAAGTTTTTGTGTTTTGAATTCTATAGCTGCTAAAGAGTCACGTAATGAACTTCCAATTGTTTATGTAGAAATTAGAGTTTTAGAGGAGTTGGGACCTGGATCCATGGATGAAAGCTGCTATCCGTTAATTTGAAATGTGTAGGGTAATTCATGGCTCTGCGTAATTTCAGAAGGGATAATAGTGTCAAGTTTATTTCGATTCTTAAAAAATCGGTGTCAGATTGTATGATGAAAACATTACTATTGGATTGTGTTGCAAATAAAAGTAGCAGGCGATTTGTTTCATATTCTGTTAATCCATTCAGCATTCAGGATGCCGTAATAAATTTTAGCTCTGAAGTCTGTGCTGTCCTGTAGGTATATTCATAAATACGTTGCAAAAAGGAGAACGGGCTTTTCTAAACACACATTTTGAGTTAGGGACAGTAGCTGCCTTTTTGCAAGATGTGGTGGGTGCTTGTATTACTACTGGCAGCATAATACTTAGTTCTTCCCTCATAATAGCTTCTGCACGTTAAGATACGAAATTTATCTTAAAAGATTTTAGCATTGATGATGTAAACATTTTCAGTTTGGGCTTGAATTTGAAGCTTCCTGAAATATGTGTCTTTTAACACAAAAGTCGTTGCTTCTAATATGGAAATGCCACGGTTAATTAGAGTGACCGTGTTCTGTCTGCCAGACCCGACTGTCAGAAGAGGCAAACGCTTAGAGCTTTATTTGTATTTTTGCTACAGAGAAGTAAGTAATTTTGATCCTTTGTGGCAAGGATTTTGAGGTCAAGAATAACATTTTCTCATACCTTCGCAAAAGAAATTACAGTTTTTTGCAGCAAAGAATGGAAAAGACTATGGAAGATGCGGTCAGGTTCATAGCCGTTCTTGGGATTTCATTCCACGTTTCACAGGATTTAAAACACCTGAAGATTGATTAGTAAATATATGAAATGGGTTGGTCTTTTACTAGAATGTGTGGTGTGATATTTTATTATCACAAATAATTACATTCATCTCTTTGTATATGTTCACATTTATAGCTTAAACTTGTCGCTGGGGAGAAACAGGATACCACTTCTTAATACATTACAGTCTGTTCAGTCGCTTGGCTTGCTTGCGCATACTATCCTAGATTTGTCTTTGTTCTTTTTTCTGTTTATGGTAAATGAGGTTACTTTTATAAAATATGTTTACCCCATTAAATCCTTTATGTTGTAAAATAAAGTTGGACTGATTGAAGCAGTCTTGACACTAAAGAAAGCTCTCTTGTCCTTTCCCCTGGGCCTCAGTTTCAAAGAGCTTATAGTTGAGATTAATTTAATAGATTGCTGGGATTCTTCATTACCACCCTCCAGCTCTCTTGTCTTCTTAATTTTACACTCTTTTATTAGTTTTCATTTTATGTAATTCAGTTAATAATCAGTTTAAATGATGACCTATAGAAATCGGCTACATTAGCCTACAGGGAAAGTACTTTTGTTTTTCATGTCATTGCTTAACGTTTGTAAAGAAACGTAAACATTAAGCATTTAAAATGCTTTGACATGAGGCGCCTGGCTGGCTCAGCCGGTAGAGCATGCCACTCTCAATCTCGGGTTCATGAGTTCGAGCCCCACGTTGGGGGTAGAGATTACTTAAAATAAAACAAAATGGTTTGACACTCTTCATAGGTGAAACGAGTGTCTTTCATTTTACTTTATGCAAACTAGCATAAAAATACTTGTAGGTTTCTAAAAATCTGGAAGTGGAAAAAGATGTTTTTTTCCAGTACGTTTTCAGAATGGAAGGGCAAACGTATTAATGATACCTGATATGTTTTCCCAAATGTGTCTTTTTAGGTTGAATTTAATTACTTGATAATCTTTTATACTGTTTTGGCCATTTTTATAGCCATTTGACCACTAATCCTTGTAGTAATTTAATAAGCCCAGATGACATGGTCAAGTTTTATTTTAGTAGTAGTTTGTAATTTTAAAATCTTCTACTATAGATTTTGTTTTTTTCTGGGTTTGAGGAAGGGTTTCTACAATGGCAGTCAACACATGAAAGTTAGAAGTTGTTCATATGGTAACATTTCCCAGTATCCCCTAAACGTGGCATTTTGGTGTTTCTCAGCTCATAAATGGGTCCTAATGTGACTTAACCTCTTGTTGGTGTCATTGGTGACTTTTTCTCTTATTGGTTAGAATAATCAGCGAATGATTTCAGGTTACTGGAGTTATCTGTTGGCATTAGAAGAAGAACCCGAAGTCGGCGAGCTGGGGTGACAGCATCTGAGTGTGTTCTCTGATGCCGAGAGGAATGGCATACAGGTGTTTTAGGCTTTGGTCAGATTTTCCCTTGATTAATATACAAAGTGCATAGAAGTTATGTATGGTTGCTCCAGGTGACGTCGTGTGTTTGGCTGAGTTTGGATTTCTTGTTAGGTCTTGGAGAGTGCCATGTTAGTTTGGTGCTAAGAGTTACACTCAGAGTCTGATCTCAGCTGCGCTCTGTCGAGCGGCGTGACAAGGTGAAGTCACACAACGTTCGCGAAGCCGATTTCTTGAACTGCGAGGGGAGAGTGCAAATTATCTAGAAGGGTGACCTGTAGTACCTGAATGGCATTTTTTTGTGATTGTCTAACACAGTGATTATGTCTTTTCTATCCCCGTATTGAGTTTCAAGTGGAGATTTCTTGAAGTGATATTTTTAATAATTTATGGATGATGTTTGAGCAGAAAGCCTAGTATTGTGCCACGTGACATTTTCAGGGTTCTAGGAAAAGATGACATTGGTAGCTTTTCGTATTTTATCCAGATGTCCTGAATTTTAGCATTAGGTGAAGTTTTCTAGCGGGGTTGAGCTGCAGGACATGCAGTAGCCTGAACTCGCACTACAAACGTCTGAAGTAGTCTTCATTCTGTACTTCAATGCCTTCTTGCTCGTTTCTGCTGGGTTTTGTGTTGACTCCGTCAGCATTATCTGTTTCATAAATAACGTAGCCCTATTTCATTAATTCTGTATGTTTTGTGTTTGTTAAAAGTGTTCGACATACGGTTACCCGCCCTCCCTTGTTGGTGCATGCTTGGATTTTGTATAAGCTGAAATATTTTTCTCTTCAAGCTATATTTCCTCCCTCTTTTCGTGTATATTTGTATAATTGTAGGTATCTGTCTCCGTTAAAACCCTTTTCTTGAGAGACTTAAACTGTAATCTTATGAGCTAAGAGGAGTTAGGGGAGAAGGGAAATTTATGAGGAGGTCATTCAAATTACATGATGAAGTAAGGCAAAGGAAAATGAGGACTATTCCCCCGAGCACATCCGCTCCGAGTAGGAAAACTGCAGGTGTAACTGGGAAGGAGTAGGCCTAAAATGACCATAGAGAAGTACTGATTATGGCTGCAAACGGATGTAAAGGCCCCTGTCTTTTGAATGTTGAGAATTGAACAGACGGTAGTCGGAACTCACTCAGACTTTTCCTCCAGTGATGACAATTTTCTTTTTCAAGATGATGATTATTCTCCACCTACCAAGAGACCAAAGAGCAGCGAGCCCCCCCAGCCACCGGCCACGGAGCCCGCCAATGCTGGGAAGCGGAAAGTGAGGGAGTTCAACTTCGGTAGGTTCTCGCTCAGATGCAGGCCCCTTTGCTTTCTTTCCTTTCACACATTTCCTTTTTCTCCTAAAACTTAGAGCCATTCGTGTGTGTGTGTGTGTGTGTGTATGTTTGGGGGCAGGAGAGGGGGAGATACTTTAAAATACATTACTGCCTTAGATTCTAATGTGAGGAAAACCAAGACAGTTTGAAGCAAGCTCACAGACACTGTTGAAGCATAGTGTGGGTTGACCAAAGCGTGAGACAGTGCATCCTCTAATGTTAAGTACAGGTAATAGACTTTGAATCAGTGTTTTGATGACTCAGTAATTAGGTCATTTTTCTTCGCTTTAAAACCTTCCTTATTTAAGATCTATTTTACATTTTGATTTTTCTTGTATTGTGTAACTGCCAGCAGCTAATCTAACCAAGCCCCAGGAGATGATCTGTCTTTTTGAAGGGGCTAAATAAAATATCATTGGAGCAAATTATATTTGCGATCCATATTTTGAATAGTTAGAACATTTAACTTCTACACTTTAAAAATAGCTTTTTAGTATTTTCATTTGTCATAATCATAAATGTTGGATATAAATTGGTTTTATATAGATAGTAGTAAGTTTACATGTATTTTATAGTCCTTAGCCCTCTATTTTAAGGTGCAACTGTATGTAAATACTTATTTCCACACAACTTAGGCATGCTTTAGAAGGTTTCCTGAATGATCTTGGACACCTCCTCTTTTTTGCTTCCATTTTGTACTGCTTAATTGGACTGGTCTTTTCTGACCTTCTTAGAAATTATCAGGCTAAAAAGAAGTAGGTACTCAGTGTTTTGAAAATAAACTGTATTTATTTTTCTTAAAATTTTTTATTTATTTAAGTAATCTCTATATCCCATGTGGGGCTTGAACTCACAACCCCAAGATCAAAAGAGTTGGGTGTTCTTCTGACTGAGCCACCAGGTGCCCCTCGAAAATAAACTTTAAAAACATCTCTAGTAATCTCTCATTGGCCCAATTCTAAGAAGCACAAAAAAGGGAAAGTTCTTAAGAAAGCAGTAAAGGTACATAGAGGGAGTTGGATTATTAAAAATTAGGATGGGTGCACCTGGCTGACTCGGTAAGTAGAATGTGTGACTTTTGATCTTGGTGAGGTCGTGAGTTCAAGTCTCATGTTGGGCATAGAGATTACTTAATGTAAACAAAGTTAGTATATATTATGTAGAAAATATGTCATTAAATGTTGGGTCATTGTAATACGATAGTGCCCCCAAAAAGGGATTTATTGTTTAGATGTAACTTGAACTCTCAATTTTTCAGAGAAATGGAATGCTCGAATTACTGATCTACGGAAACAAGTGGAAGAGTTGTTTGAAAGAAAATATGGTAAGTCTAAAATCAGAAATTCTTGTAATCATTTGTTGATAAGCCTTTTAACAGTGGGGTTACTTTTCATCCAATGTAGGAAAGTTCACTTCTTGCAGTGAAGTACTGGTCCCTCAGAAGGTCATGGAGAGTGTTCAAATACTAGAAACCTCGTCTCCTAGATTACTGTGACACTTCAGGAAAGTTTTCTTTCTGTGATTACCAATTAGCATTTCTTTTAACCCTTCAACATGTTCCTTTGGGAGATGAAATTGAAGATGAGCTTTTCCAGTAATTAGTCTTTCTTCATCTGCTGTGTTAAGTCCAGTATTCATCTTGTGTCCTTATTTTCTTGACAATTGGTATGTAATTGGTTAAGTTAGGTCTTAAATTCTCTTGCCCTTTTCTTTTATTATTCTGTCCTACATCTGCCTTCAGGGTAGTGATCAAAGACACAAGTACCACGTTACCACCGGTTGGTATATATTAAATGCTCAGCTAAAAATAGCAACCTTCATTGAATGATGTTTTTATTTGGAGTATTCTTAACTTTGCAATGGCCTGACAATCTGGAAAATGGGCTGATTATACCGGATTTTCGCTTGAAAATCCTATTGTTAGTGTGCTGTCCCGCATCACTGAGTTTCTCTGGGTGAAGTTCTGAAATGATAGACTGCACTGGCATTATTTACTTTACTAAACTTGAAGTGATGGCTCCTGTACCATTTTTCATGGATGACAGCCGACCCATCTGACGATTCGGAATGAGAGTAAATTCAGTAACGAATTCAGTAACTTTTCCTTAAGGCTGTCCTAGTAGCCCTCTCTCTCTCCAGTGCCCATAGCGTTTTCCCTGTGGTCTTAATTGGTCCACTTCAAAGCAGAAACTCCCAGGACTTCTTCTATATTCAGCACTGTCCTGTGCTGGTAAGGTTACAGGCCCTGGGGACACAACGCCCGGCCCTTTCTCTTCATCCACTCTGAGGATCTGTTAGGAAGATTTGGTAAGATAGACAGCATAGTGTCTGTCGTAGGTGGCACATAAGTACATTGTTTAAGTGCTTTTTGTTTATACTTTTGTTATTATATACTTCTGTAGTACTGTTTATAGAGTAAAAATAATTTACTGTTAGGACAGTTTTATAAATCTCAGTGCTTCTCATAAAGGGAAACAAAGATTATGTTTTTGCTTTTGTCATGATGGTGATTTATTTCATTATTTTGCATATAAGAAAATAATATTTTCCTACTATTGTGAGATCATAAGAACAATATTCACATTTTTCAAATGGAAACCATTTTAATGGTGATAGCCTTAGGGGAAGATGTTTTCTTTGTTATGTGAATAGGATTTTCAGATGCAGTATGTCCACAAAGGATGTTGACTGTAACTCAGCGCTAGTGTGTACTGTGGTCCACTGGCAACTTCAGTGCACGTATTAATGTTTAACAAACAGACATACATAAAATACTAGTAAGGAAGGGCGGCTGTTCTGATGAAGGGGGATTCTTCTGGGAGAAGGAGGGAGCACGGGGTGGTCACAGAGTCCTTTCTGCTTTGGGGCTTTTGGGGCCTTTTTGGCCAGGTCAGTAGCTCACCTGCTATTCTTGCGGCACACCCACTAGAAAGCTTTTTCCATAGTGGTGCTGTGCTCATTAAGTGAAGTAGAGGTCTTTGGAAGAAAAGGGATAGATGTCTGTCTGCTCTGCGTCCTAGAACTTTTGTCGTCAATTGACTCAGTATCAGAAGGTTTCACTGTGGAATTTTTGATAGTATCTGTAAATGTGCCTCTGTTGTGGGGGAGCTTAAACAATGCTTTTTAAAACCTTTATATTATGAAAATTTCCAAACAAAAGTAAATGATACAGAGACCCTTTAAGTATCCATTACCCAGATTCAACAACCTTTATTTTAACATTACAGTATTTTCCCTCTTGTCCTCTCTCTCCTGTCCCATCTCTTTTTGATGCAGGCATATTCTATTTTATTTATTATTATTTTTTAAAGATTTTATTTATGTGACAGACAGCCAGCGAGAGAGGGAACACAGCAGGGGAGTGGGAGAGGAAGAAGCAGGCTCCCAGCGGAGGAGCCCTATGTGGGACTCGATCCCAGAACGCCGGGATCACGCCCTGAGCCGAAGGCAGATGCTTAACGACTGCGCCACCCAGGCGCCCCAAGATGCAGGCATATTTTAAAACTGCAGAGTCCTAGACATCCTGTCATTTCAGCTCTAAGAAGTGCACATTTCAAAATGGGGAGTTGAGGGGCGCCTGGCTGGCTCAGTCAGCAGAGCAGGCGACTCTTGATCTCTCTGGGTTGTGAGTTCAAGCCCAACATTGGGCATAAAGCTTACTTTGCAAACAAACAGTGCAAAATTGGGAGTTGGGTGAGGGGAAAGAACCGTCTTAATCTCAGTTCCATTATCATACCTGAAAACATGACATGTAATACCCAGTGGTGTTCAGATGTACCCTGTTGTTCAGAGAATCTGACCCTTTCTAGTTTGACAAACTCACTAAGGTCTTCTCGTTATATTTGAATCTTGAGACTCCCCATGCTTTTGACCTTTTGCAGCTGCTGCATTATTTTACCTCTGGGCAGATAAACTGTAGCAGAATCTTTACAATTCAGAAAAATCTTCTGCTTCTGTTATTTTATTTAAAAAAAATCCTTTTTACACTAATGTTTATCATTGAAAAATGCTACTTGTCTTCCTGTAAATACTGTATGTATTAGCTGATATGAACTGGTATGTTTCTCTGGATCGTACGTTCTTCAGATTTCAGTAGAACGTCTAGCTGCATCTGCATTACCCCAAAATAATACATTATTTGATTGCAGATTTAGTTAGAGTACTGGCATCGTTGGTGTTCTTTTTCTTTTAGTTCCTTTGTATTACTTTTCTTGTGATTCAGTTACAGGAAACAGAAGCAAAGATAAAGATAGAAAAGTTACAGAGCAGTGTGTATTCAGTTACTTTTGTATAAACTGTGTGGTTAATCCCTGTCAATTAATGATTTTTCCTTTCTCTTTTTATCCTTAAAGCTCAAGCTATAAAAGCCAAAGGTCCTGTGACGATCCCATACCCTCTTTTCCAGTCACACGTTGAAGATCTTTATGTAGAAGGACTTCCGGAAGGAATTCCTTTTAGAAGGCCATCTACTTACGGAATTCCTCGCCTTGAGAGGATATTACTGGCAAAGGAAAGGATTCGTTTTGTGATTAAGAAGTAAGACGCTCTTTGGACTCTTGTCTTTGTTCTTGTTTAGTGCATTGTTTTATAGTGTTGTCAAGTGTCCATTAACCTCTAGGGCTGTATTCTAATTAAATTTGAGTTATATATTTATTTTATCTACCACATTTTAATGTGTCTCTGTGGACAGGATTTTCTTGGTCATGCCCAGACTTGGCTTTTGGAACACGAATATTTGCCCATATGTGATTGATGTATAGCTGCCCTTCTCTTGCTCCAGTTTTCTGCTGAGTCGGCTAAAGAAAGGAATAGAGTATCAATGGATCAGTATAATATTTAAAAAAGCAATGTCGTACCAGTCAGTATCTATAAACAGTGTCTTGTTGTTAGGTCTGAAAATTTTTTTAAAGATTTATTTATTTATTTTAGAGAGAGCACGGCTCTCAAGCAGACTCTGGCGCTGGGTGTGGAGCCGGACATGGGGCTCGATCTCACAACCCTGAGATCACGACCAGAGCCAAAACCAAGAGTGGGGCCCTTAACCACCTGAGCCACCCAGGCGCCCCAAATAGAGACTTTCTGACATGGAAAGGGTAGGGTAGCAGTTAGGATCTGCAGCAGGAAGGGACAAAAATCCTTGTCAGTCGGCGTCATGTAGTAAAATGCTTGCATCACAAAGAGGTCAGAGGTAGGATGATTAAAACTGGTACGTGGGGCTCTGCTTTTATTCTTCGGATTCTTCCCTCCTTGTGCTGCTAGTTTCCTTAGACCAGTAGTGTGCTCGATGCAGTAATTCAGGCCCACAGCCAGGCAGGGTGTAGAGGAGAGACAGCAGCTACCTATGTTTGTTTCTCTTGGAAGGTGGCCTTAACTCTTCTCTGGTTAGAATTCTGTCAAGTGCTTATTCCTCAACCAGGTACAAGCATGAGAAAGATAAACCATTATGGGTTTAGACCAAGCAGTACTCGGGCCCCAAGGAGGGGCGATGGGTTTGCTTCTGCTGAAAGATACAGCTTTCATTTTCGTTTTAAGTCCTCCTATTGGGAATGAGTCTTTTTGAACTGTGTGCATATTATAACTGATTTTTAAACTTTTTTCTGACATCTCTTGAACTATAAACAGTAAAGTAAATGAAAGGAATGGAATAGGGACTCCTGGGTGGCAGAGTTGGTTAAGTTTCTGACTCTTGGTTTTGCTCTGATCGTGATCTCAGGGTCCTGAGATCAAGTCCCGCCTTGGGCTCTGCACAGAGTCTGCTTATGCTTCTCTTTCCCTCCCTCCCTCTGCCCCCTGCCACTGCACTTGCTTGCTTGCTCTCAAATAAAATAAACCTGAAAAAAAAATCAGTAGTGGAATAATAATATTATCATTTGCAGAAGTATTCAACTTCATTACTTCGGGAACACTCTGGTACTGCTGAAAAAATGGGAATTTAACAACCACTTGGATCAAAGATTACAACCAAGCATGCTTGCATCTGTATTGGTATTCAGTAAGGGAATGATAGCTTTTAAGATTTAACTAAGCATGAAAAAGACCCAAGAGGTACCTCAAGATAATAAGTGAGCTGTCCTCCACAGAGAGGAACTTGTTGCAAATAAATTTTTAGTTTCGAGATCTAGTGGCTCAGGAAATTGAATTGTCAACCAAATAGGCTTGTTCTAAAGCCCTAGCCAAGAACCATCAATAAGCATCCCCCTTCCCCCTACACATTGATTCATTAGTAAGTTTAAGAAAACTTTTGCACTGTCATTTTATTAAATTGTGCTTTTAATATTAGAGGTTTTAAATTCATTTTTTTTTTTTTAAAGATTTTATTTATTTATGTGACAGAGAGACAGCCAGTGAGAGAGGGAACACAGCAGGGGAGTGGGAGAGGAAGAAGCAGGCTCCCAGCCGAGGAGCCCGATGTGGGACTCGATCCCGGAATGCCGGGATCACGCCCTGAGCCGAAGGCAGACGCTTTAACGACTGCGCTACCCAGGCACCCCTTAAATTCATTTTTAAATAACAAAATATTTAAAATATAGAATTTATTTTATAGATTTGTTATATAGAATTTTTATATATATTGGGGTACCTGGGTGGCGCAGTTGTTAGGTGTCTGCCTTCGGCTCAGGGCGTGATCCTGACGTTCCGGGATCGAGCCCCACATCAGGCTCCTCCGCTGGGAGCCTGCTTCTTCCTCTCCCACTCCCCCTGCTTTTGTTCCCTCTCTCACTGGCTGTCACTCTCTCTGTCAAATAAATAAGTAAAATCTTTAAAAAAAAAAAAAAAAAGAAAGGAATGATGGGCTATATAAGTTAGACTGTGAAAATTCTTTGATCTAGAAATCATGTTTTCTGGGCAGTTTTGTTATTACAAAATAAACATGTAATCTGTCTTACAGATGTGTTAATATTGAAATATATTTAGGATTTGTATAACCAATTTAGAGATGTGTTTAAGTGAGGTGGTTTTGAGTATAATGTAAAATTAAAGGTTCTCATTAAAAAGTTTTGTGGTTCTCTTCTTTTGGTGTTCCACTTTTATAAGATATCTTTGGATTGCAAAGTGAACGTTTTCCGTGAAGGACACATGCTCCAAGACGCACCTTATGAAACAATTTGCAGTTACCATTTGGTTTTATTACTCTCTGAAATCTCCAGAAACGAGGATTTAATTGTGCTCAAGAGTTCTGAGTGTCTCCTCTTTTTCAAACTGCCTTCATGACCGAGTATCAAATAAGTACTAGTAGTTCCTGCTTTCGCTAAGTGTTAACCTGGTAAATACGTAGTACTTTTTCTCACCTTGCAGACATGAACTTCTGAATTCAACACGTGAAGACTTACAGCTTGATAAACCAGCTTCAGGAGGTAGGTCTCCTGTCTTGTTTCTAACTGTGTGTCATAGTGGGGTCCCTGGCTGGCTCAGTTGGTAGAGCACACAACTCTTGATCTCGGGGTTGTGAGTTCAAGCCCCTCGTTGGCCATAGAGGTTACTTTTTTAAAAATGTGTCAAATCAGAACATCATATACAAGAAATACAGAATATTGAAATACTATTCTCTGCTCTCTAGAAGAATAAACTCCTGTTCTTCCTGATAATCCATTATAAATAAGTGCAGACATCACACTGCTGGGTGGACTGAGAGCTAAGGCCGCTCTACTTCTGAGACAGCAAGTCTGTTAGCCAGGCCTGCATTAGTCACCTGAGTCATCCCCTGTCATTGTCCACAGGACATAAAGGGGCTTCCTTCTCAGAGCACAGAGCCCTGGGTATCATCACTTGTTTGTGAGACGTGTTTTGGGGGAAATACATTTGTGACTTGCTCTCTTACTGCCTTTGGCTCTGGAGGGCTGCGGGTGGGGTTAGATAATACAAGTCCTATCACTTCGAGTTCGTGCGATGGAAGGCTTGCCAGCATTATCCTATCCCTAAATGTACCGTCCTGGAGCTCACCTCCAGGCTGCTGTTCGGTGCACTGAACTCTGCTGTTTCCGAGCTATGATCATGACCCTTGAGAGTACCTGTGACATTACTCCTCAGTTATTAATTTCCATTTTGTCATTGTTTCATTTGTTTTTGTTCTTTTTATTCGGTGTCAGCACTGTTTTTAAGAAACACATTCTGAAATCTTAGAAATAATCTTACAACAGGGGCGCCTGGCGACTCCTGATCTGTCAGAGTCGTGAGTTTGAGCCCCACATTGGTGTAGAGCTTACTTAAATAAACTTAAAAAAAAAAAAAATCATAATACTTAACCTAGTTTAGTACTGCCACCAATTTGAGCAAATTTGTGTGTTTGTTATTCTTACAGTGAAGGAGGAGTGGTATGCCAGAATCACTAAATTGCGAAAGATGGTAGATCAGCTTTTCTGCAAAAAATTTGGTAAGTCTGATTTCTTCCACAACCAAAGTATATTGCAGAATAAGTTTTCCACATTTTGCTTTGAGAAAGTAAATACAGTGAAATGATTCACCTCCAGTTTTCTTTTATCCCCTTTTTAAAAAAAATTCGATTAATCAACATATAATGAATTTTTAGTTTCAGAGGAAGAGTTCAGTGATTCATCAGTCTTACATAACACCCAGTGCTCATTACATCACATGCCCTGTTTAATGTCCATCCCTCACCCCCTCCATACCAGCAACCCTCTATTTGTTTCCTGTGATTAAGGGTCTCTTATAGTTTGTCTCCCTCTCTGATTCCGTCTAATTTAATTTTTTCCTCCCCTCCCTTACGATCCTATTTTGTTTCTTAAATTCCATATATGAGTGAGACCATACGATAATTGTCTTTCACTGATTGATTTATTTCGCTCAGCATGAGACCCTTTAGTTCATAAATGGCAAGATCTCAATTTTTTTGATGGCTGAGTAATATTCCATACACACACACACACACACACACACACACCCCACCCCCCTACCCACATCTTCTTTATCCATTCATCTGTCGATAGGTGTCTGGGCTCTTTCCACAGTTTGGCTATTGTGGACGTTGCTGCTGTCAACATTGGGGTGCAGGTACCCCTTCGGTTCACTACATTTGTATCTTTGGGGGAAAGCCCCAGTAGTGAAATTACTGGTTCATAGGGCAGCTCTATTTTCAGCGTCTTGGGGACCCTCCGTACTCTTTTCCAGAGTTGGCTGCACCAGCTTGCATTCCCACCAGCAGTGTAGGAGAGTTCCCCTCTCTCCACATCCTCACCAACATCTGTCATTACCTGACTTGTTCATTTCAGCTGTTCTGACCGGTGTGTCACCTCCAGTTTTCTTTCATTGGTGAATATACATATGTCAATCCTGCAGAGTTTTAGACCCATACCAGAGGAGAGAGAACCACATAGCAGAGGCACGAGCTCTTTTCCTGAGTGACTCTGACCCAGTGTCGCTGGACAACGCTGGGCATCTCGCAGTTGTGGAGTCCTTTGTCTCCTTCCCTGCTGTGTGCTCTCGGCAGCCAGTCCCTCCCATCTCACGTCATGAACATAGTAGATTCTCTATTTCCTGATGGCTTTTGCATTTAAGTTTCTAGTGCTGGAAACTCCCATTTGACATCAGAACTTTTATTTTTCCCCCGCCTGTTTGGTACCTCTGCAGACTTCACATGTCCTCATTAGGATCTTTGTCACCTCTGCAACATGTTACTTTCCCCAACCATCCGGGGCACCACCCTCTCTTCCATTGTCCCAGCTAAAGACCTGGGAGTCACCCAGGATTTCTTGATTCTCACAAGGCTTCCTGCTGGCCGGACTTTAGCCCACCCCAAATCCCTACCCTTTCCTTCTCTGCTGCTGTCTTCTCACTGTTGTCAGAGCCGGTTTTAATCACAAAGCAGCTAGGTTTTAATCTCATTAAAAACATATAATGGTGGCATGTCCCTTTTCTGTTTTCTATTCCATGGCCTCCCTTTGTTCTTGGAATAATGCCACAGTCCCTGGTCATAGCCACCCTGCCTTCTAATATCACATCATGGACTGTCCCACTGGCTCACTTCGTACCGGTTGTTATGACCATCTACTTGTCCTTGAATTTTCGAAGGTCATGCCCTCCTAGGGAGTGTTGTCCTGCTGGGACCTCAGATGTCTTTGTGCCTCTCCTTTTCATTCACATCTCAATTTAAATGTGGCCGCATCGGCCTGATCTTCACTGGGGTACTTGCCTACGGCACACCACTAAACACATCCTATCTCATCCCATTTTCGTTCCTCGAAGCACTAATGGTGCTCTTCTGCTTCCCACTACAGCACCGTAGATAACGGCTGCCAAGCTCTTGCGTGTCTTGTCTACTGCTAGAACTGCGCTTGGTGCTGGAGCGGGTACTGACCAAATACTTTCTGAATAGACCAGTGTCATGGACGTGTATGCTAACGTCGCCAGAAATCATTGAGCTTTTCAGTCAGGTAGTGTACATTGGACCTCGTTAAATTATGTCACCGAGAAGACCAGAGGATGTCCAGGAGCACCCCACCTGTCCTGCACGGGGAAGGCTGCAGCAGAGGGCAGTGTGGCTGGCTGGCACGGAGAGTCCCAGGACCACAGTGGTTCTCACTATTCTGCGAGAGAAACCATTTGAGTTTTACCATAAAAAGCCGTCTCCTGGGTGATGATTCTTATTTGCCCTGCAGTTTCCAAGCAGGGTGCATGGCCCTGGGTGTTAAAGACCTAATAAACCAGCTCTTAGGTACATCTCAGGTGGCAGCTGCCAACTTAGGTCACTGATTATATGTTGTTTGTAGAATCCATATACTTACTGTTTACCTGTACTCTTGACCTGGGAATTGAAGACACTGGGGAGAAGTCCGAATTTTAAGTTTTTTCTCCTTAGCCCTGTCCTTGACTAGGCAATGTGAATGCAGGACCTTAGTGACAAGTTCTCTCCTTTTAGTACGTCTGGTCGGAAGTCAGCTACTGAGCAATAAACTAAAGCATCTTCCCCACTTTAAAGATCATTGTATTTCCAAGGCATTTAGTAAAATGAATCATAGTGTTGTTAGACGACCACCATAGTGTTGTTAGAGTCCAGGAGTATCTGCATGAACAGGTTTAAACTTTGCCCTCACGTGTGCTTCTGGAAGTTGAGCTTGGGAAAACAGTCGGCCAAACCTATTAGCAGCGCTGATGCTTGCCAAGCAAGCTGACTTTGGCCTCGTGGCAAGAAGAGGCTGTTGACAAGCCCATGTACTCATTCACACGAAAAGGGGCCAGTGGAAAATACTCTGGCCTGGTGTCAGAGCTAAGAAAATAGGTAGGAGCTTACGTGTTGCTACATTATAAACAGAAAAGTCTGGTTCTTTGTTTTTGCTCATGGCCTTAGGTGAGTCTAGGACTGGAGGTAGTGTAGAGAGGATTGCTGCTTTCTCTAAAGTTCCTGAAAGGGAAAGAGGAGAGCTTACATTTTCTGTAAGTGTCAAACATCCTATGTCTAGAAGATTCCACTGCTTCAGCAGAATAGTCAGTTTTAGGCCTTCGGCACCCACGGACCCCTGGGTGCCAGGTGCTGAGAGCGCAGCAGAGCAGAAGGCAGACCCAGTACACAGACGCACAGCAGAGCAGCAAGTGAATACGTAGGATACAAGCGGTGTTACGTGGTCTGGGGCCAAGAGGGGAACAGGGAGCCAGACGGATTGTTGTTTTCTCTAAAGGAAGCCTCACTGGTGACCAGCTAATGCAGTTAGCCTTCCCCTTTTCCCATAACTTCTGCTCTTCCTGTCTCCACTGCAGCAGCTGATTCTTTTTTATTTCATAGGAATTTCATTAGAATTATGACTGTATCCTTTTTTGCTATATTTCCCTGAGTGATTATTATTCTATTACATATCTTACTGTATTGTAGATTTCTGCCAGGTGTGGTGTGAAAGGCTCTACCATATTTCTTGAGGGGAGTGTCTCTTTGAACAGTCATGATCTTTATTACACTCTGTGTGGTTTTCAAATACACATTCTTTACTTACACCAAAGAGATCCAGGGACACCTCGGTGGCTCAGTTGGTTAAGCATCTGCCTTTGGCTCAGGTCATGATCCCAGAGTCCTGATATTGAGTCCTGCATCGGGCTCCGTGCTCAGAGGGGAACCTGCTTCTCCCTCTCCCTGTCGCTCCCCCTGCTTGTGCCCTCTTTCTCTCTCTCTTTCTGACAAATAAATAAATAAAATATTTAAAAAGAGAGGGACAGAGATCCTGTACTTGGGCCCTTCAGATTTAGTGCTAATGAAATAAGAAAGAAGATAAATGGAAGGCCTCGAATCTTTCTTATTAGAGCTCTGTTCGAGTATGGTTTGAGAGCGAAGATGAGAAATTTCATTTTTACAGTTTGAAATTGTAATTCTCCACCTGTTCAAAACTAGAAAAGCAGTGCAATGCGTTCCCATGGACCTATGTTTCAGAACCAGTTATTGTTATGATTTTTCTGTGCTGTTCATCTTTTCCTCTTTCTTCCCTCGGTGGGAACGTTGTAACGCACATCACAGGCACTGCACCATTTATGTGGTGTTCACTGTGCCTCTGTGAATAGTGTGCTTTCATTTTCCTACACGAGCACCGTGTCGTCGGCACTCCTGACACAATTAGCCGTTCCTTTGTACCCACTCTTGGCTAGCCCGTCTATGAGTTTCCTCATTCATTTGAAAAGTACTTTCAGAGGTTTTGCTTTGAATCTGGGTCTAAACAACACTTGTGCATTAGCTTTGGTCAACGCGTCTTTTAATCTAAACCAGTCTCTGCTTGCTGTTTTTATTTCCCATTCCATGCATTCTTTGCAGAAGTTATTTCCTCTTAAAATGCCACACTCGTGTAAGGAACATTCATCTCATGGTTGCAACGTAAGTAAAAAATAGAGCCTGCATTAACTTTGTGTGCCGGAGCCAGTAACGGGGTTTTCACACTCAGAGAACACAAAGCAGCAAAAGCCAGCCTCCAGATGGTTTGAAAAAGTAGTATCTAAGTTACAGTCTTCATTCTGTATGGTGGTTCTCTTATCCTCTTCTTTCTTCCCGAAGATACTGAAAATTCTCTTATAGGACCTTAGAGCTATTAAGATGGTCTTCAAATCCAGAAACTTCCCTCCACCAGAAGTTACCTCTTGATCACGGGCCATTCATACTTGCCTTTGCTGTGCTGAGTCTGTTTCCATAGTTAGTGTGTATGTATCCAGAGTTTACTTTGCTTTTCAAAAAGTTGACGACCACCTTGCTTTGGATTGTACTAAACTGATTTCAGCAGAAGCTTAATCTTCGGAATTGCCTTTCCTTTGTAAAGCTGAAGCCTTGGGGAGCACGGAGGCCAAGGCTGTACCTTACCAGAAATTTGAGGCGCATCCTAATGACCTCTACGTTGAAGGACTACCTGAAAACATTCCTTTTAGAAGTCCCTCATGGTATGGCATCCCAAGGCTGGAGAAGATCATCCAAGTGGGCAATCGAATTAAATTTGTTATTAAAAGGTAAGATTATAATCTCTAGAAACACTCGTAATGCTGTTCTTAAAAGATTAATTTCATGCACGTGCGTCTTTTGTTCCCCTCTCAGTTGGACTTACTCTACCTATTTAAAATTAAGTTGTATTACAGTTAGGTTCATTTATTGAGCAAATGTTTATTTAGAATCAGGTACCAGATGGACAAAACTGGGTCCGAAAGGAACCCTGTCTTGGGAGGCTTATTATAGAGATAAATGCAATAAGGTGTTACAGGGTGCTTTGGGGGAGAAGGTGAGGGTGGCAGGTAGATGGGTCAGCTGTGCATAGAGCAGTGGAAAGGGGCTTCAAATACAGGAAATAGTAAAAGTAGAGGAGGGTGGAGCGCCTGGGTGGCTCAGTCATTAAGCGTCTGCCTTTGGCCCAGGGCGTGATCCCAGGCTCCACTGGGAGCCTGCTTTTCCTCTCGCACTCCCCCTGCTTGTGTTCCCTCTCTCGCTGGCTGTCTCTCTGTCAAATAAATAAATAAAATCTTACAAAAAAAAAAAAAAGTAGAGGAGGGAAGTGTCACATAACTGCACCATTCAGTGTGGAAGGAAGGAGTGATGATGTCCTGTGGGTGTGGGAAGCCAGGCAGACGTGGGCATGTGGAAGAAGGCCTTCTTCGGTCCTCTGTACTATCATGGAGTAATTAAAAGGTTTAAGGCCAGTTCCTCTTAAAAGAATTTGGAGGGATGCCTGGCTGGCTCAGTGGTATGGCGTGTAACTCTTGATTTCGGGTTTGCGAGTTCAAGCCCCATGTTGGGTGTAGAGCTTACTTTAAATAATCATCATCATCATAATAATAATTCGGAGTTGCATTTTAAAAGGATTCTTCTGGCTGGAGTTTGAAGGATAGCAGAATGGGTGATTTGGGGGCAGGGGGAGCGTGCGGAGGCCTGGCTTTCGTACAGAAGGGTGCAGTAGGGGTGGAGTGTGTAGCTCTGGCTTAGTCATTGGGGCTTGTGCATTTGTATGGTCACTGGGTCTCACGGTATAAGGGACAACACGGCTAGATATTTCTGGTTGTATTGTGGTGGAGCTCATCTGAGGTTTTAGAAACAGTTGAACTGATTTGGGTGAAATGGCGACTGTTTCGCACAGTTGAGCTTCAGATGCCTTTGAGGACATACAGGTCCGAACCTGAATCTGTGAAAATCGCTATTTTCAAAATAATCGAGTCCTCCAACTGACTTTCCCCCCCCTGGAAATGGAGTGGGAATGAACCATAGTGGACATCACTGACAGTGCACAGCGGTGTGGGGACGGCCTCTGAGGCATTTGTGTGTGCTGTTACTCACCTCACCCATGTTTTTACAGACCAGAACTTCTGACCCACAGTACTGCTGAAGTCACTCAGCCAAGAACGAATACACCAGGTAAGATAGTCGTGAATTCCTTTGTAAGAGCTCAGATCAGTGTTTTTCAGGTTTTTGACAATCTTTTAAAGTGATGGAGCTCATCTTTTCTCCCTTTCCCCCCAAAATCATATGTGGACACTCAATACAGTCACTCCTTCATTTATCAGTACACACCCAGCTAGTTTTGGGAAAGCTCAGGCTTTGAATTTAGATCAGTGGTTTCAGTAGAAATAGAATGTGTGTCACAAATGCAAGCCACGTGTTATTTTTAATATTCTGGTAGCCAGATCTGTTTCAGCCTGTATCAAACACATGATGAGGTAAAACTCTGGTGCATGTGCTACACTTGGAATACATCTCACGTCAACGAAGCCCGTTTCATGTGTCCAGTTGCCACGTGTGGCTGATGTGGCAGACCATGCAGATTGAGACCATAATCTTTATTCCCATGGCCCCTGTTCTTTTAATGACAAACATTGCAGTTCCAGCAGCTGCACTGACCTCATAGCCCAGTAGAACTGGGAGGTCTCAGTCTGAGTTGTGTGAATGAATGGTTTTATTTTCTTCATCTGAACTATAAGTCTGCCTTTATTTCTTTGTTATCTTTTTGTTTACCATGTGTAGTGTCAGAAAAAGTGACCACAGCCTGCATATCTTCTACAGCATTACAGACTTCTGTTGCCAAGAGCTAGGGGGCGTTTCTGAATTCACGCAGTTAATTGTTCTTACAAATACTGCGGCAAAATGGTATACAAGATGTCTGTTCTAAATACTGATCCTTAGCACTGAGGGTACCTGTGGGCAGCCATCAAAGGTCAGCCAGGATGCTGGAGAGATTGTAAAATCATTTGTTTTTAGTGGCATGCAAAGTGGTTGAGAAATACCATGCAAGGGAGACAGAATTCTCCTGTGCCAGGAATCCTGCTGGGGAGACTGTATGATCAGTGAGCATCAGAAACCACACAGCGACCTCCTCAGCGTGCTTTTGATTTAGGCAAAGAAACAGAGTATTGGTGAAGAATGGAAGATTGGGGATGACCTAGACTTTGCTGAGGGAAGTAATGGAAAGAGAAATATTCCCGAAGGTAGAACTGGGTTAACCTGGATTAGTGTGACTGTGATGAAAGTCTCTGTTCGAGTCTTCATTTCTCAAGAGAGACGGCAAATTCAAGTTTGTGATTAATGTGATCTCTGCTTAATCATTCTGATAGTGACTGCAAACGTGAGAATGGTAGATTGAGGGATCCCATTGTCAGCCGTACTTGATCTGTTGTCCGCTAGCATAGATACCTGAAAAGCCTGTCATCGAACATAGTCTCAGTGCTCTGAATCATTAACGATACTTGGCCTTCCACCATTCCTAGGAGACCTTGGCAAGAATTAAAGTTGTCATTCTTCATTCCCGCAAAAACGTTTATCTGGTCTGCCAATAAACCAGACATTCGTTTTTCGCTGGGCCAATTCAAGTCAGACTGCAGTGTGACAAAAGGTCTACTTAATTCTTGGCATGACATGAGATTCAATAAAAGTTGTATGCTTAAACACAGGGGGGGCACTTTGCCGTCAGTTTTGTAACATACACGTATGTCACATGTGAGAAAGTTCTAGAGTTAACCGGACGATTGAGCTTTGAAGGGGCAGAACAGGGAGGGTGACTTGATTCCTAGGAGGAGGAGCACAGAGATCTTCACGGCAGAGGAGGCGTAGGGTAAGGCAGAAACTGGACAAGTGAACAGAAGCTCTTGATCTTGGAGAAGGGGAGTCTCAATGTTTCTACAGTTAAAAATTTTGGTTTGTACCAGACTTCCTTCCTCTGGCTGAACAGTTGAGCCACACCATATGAAACCCTTTAGAAGTTAACTTTTCTTTTAAAGGAAGAGTTTTAAAGTACTCCTGTAGTAAAAAATAGTGTGTTACGAGACTTTTAGCAGTATTTCCACAGCTTTCCCATCATTTCCCACCACCTCTGTCCGCAGACACAGATGACTTCTACCCTGCATGCGATCCTTGTGCTCTACTCCACCCTCTTTCTCTTGCTCGCTCACTCTCTCCTCTCCTCTCTTTTGTTTGGCCCGTCCCGTCATCCTCCATTGCTTCTCTCCATCCACAGCTCCACCGAACAAGCCCTGAGTGTCTGTTAAGTCAGTGACATCCTACAGGTCTTCTGCAGTGGCTCCTTTTCCCTTTATTTACAAGGGGATGGTTGTCCTGTGAATAAGGGGAAGAAGGTAAGCCAGAATATAGATGTGAGTGGTGTCAAGTCACATCTCCATAATCTCTTTAACGTGTTATCTCTCCCATGTATTTCTGTGATTAGTGAAGTCGGCTTTCTGTGGACCTCTAGCCGCACGTCGGTTCCATAAGACAAGGCATGCCTGTACAGAAAGCAGACACAGTCGAAGCTGTTCTGTGAAGCTGGCATGGGATGCCCAGGCCCTTACACACCGTGCCTGCCTTCCCTGACAGGAGCCTGTGGTGCTCCCCAAGGAGGAGCTCATTTAGAGCATTCTTATGAACAAGTTCTTTATTTACAGTGCGGACTGAAATTTGAATTGTCTTCCTCAAGTTCTGATGTTTGACAGGTGCGGGGAATCCTCCTTCTCCTTAAGACCCAGGGGTTTTGTTTCCTAACAAGATCAGGTTCGGAGCATCACTGGAATGTACCCCCGAAGCTGAGGCAGTGTTGTGCGTCAGCCAGCTGCCGGCTCTGACGCTTCTAAAGCAGCATCACCGCGAGGAACGACCTCCAACCTAATTTTGTGTCAGCACCAAGAAGGAACATTGTTAATTAACATTTATTTTTGTTTTCTAGTCAAAGAAGACTGGAATGTCAGAATTACCAAGCTACGAAAGCAAGTGGAAGAGATTTTTAATTTGAAATTTGGTAAGTAAAACCCAGTGATTATGTCTTAGTTTAGAAACCTAAATGAAAGGCAGTGTTCTGAATGAATTACAGCACTTCAGGGCCTACGGAAGGAAGGTCCCAGAAACTGGGTTTTCGTTTATTTCTGCTACTAAATTCGCTGCTTTACCTGAGCAAGTTCCTTTATTTCTCTCGGATTTGGTTTCTGGTATGTGCAAACGGGAGAGGAAGGGAGGAGTTGGGGGAAGGCTCAGTCCCACTGTCTGCACTTCGAATCTGGCTAACACCGCACGTACAGCAAATAGGTTTCATCGTTTGTTTCAACGTAGATTTGTTGACAGCGGTTTCCTGGAGCGCTGTCTTGAGGAGGATTCTGAGGAGATTCAGCAAGAGTGTTTCAGTTGATTGGGTGTGTCTGTCATGGAGAAGGAAGTAAGGAGTGGGAGTGATAGCAGTATCCCCGGGGCCTTCCCATCCATCATTATCAAAAGGTGTTCACGTTTTGTTTCGGATCCAGAATCTTCCATCTCTGCCTCTGATCTAACTTTGATGAGTTCCACTTAGGTGCACCATATGCAGTTTGTATCTGTCAACAGCAGACTTACCTCTTCGGTGTGCCATGGCCCATAGTTCATTTCTGCCCGGAGCACAAAGACCATTTTGACTAATAATGAAACTATCCTTTCGATTTGTTGAAGTGTTGAAATGTTCTTTTTCCAAGTAATTATTTTTTAGGCCCATTCTTCAGGTTTGCACAATATAGTACACAAAATGCTTCCAATAATTGAGTGGAGACTCCCCTTTAAAAAAAAAATACTGAGTGGCGATTGCTAGATGATAGGGAATCTTTGCATAACACATTTGAGAATGCCCGGATGTTAGCTCAACTTACTGTGGTGATAATTTTGCAGTTTGTATAAATACCAAATCATTATGCCGTACACCTGAAACTAGTGTAATGTTATATGTCAGCTATACCTCAGTAAAATGAAACATTTTTAAAAAGCATACAGACAAAAATAAAAGAATGTCTGTAACATTTTACCTTCCATACGTTATGTTCTCTTAACTTGCAGCTCAAGCTCTTGGACTCACAGAGGCAGTAAAAGTTCCGTACCCTGTGTTTGAATCAAACCCCGAGTTCCTTTATGTAGAAGGCTTGCCAGAAGGAATTCCCTTCCGAAGCCCAACCTGGTTCGGAATCCCCCGACTTGAAAGGATTGTCCGTGGGAGTAATAAAATCAAGTTTGTTGTTAAAAAGTAAGTTCGATTTGCCATACAGTCATTTCTGGAATCAAGACAGTAAAGTTCTATTTCCATGTGAAGTTTTTCCTAGCTGCGGGCGACGGCTAAGGCTTTGGAGTCGCGGTGGGAAAGCGCAGCTCTGAGCTGCAGCTCTGGCAGAGCCCTTGCCTTGGCTCGTCCTTGAACCCGTATAGATTTTCTGTTTCCGTACAAGGAGAAGGGTGACCCCTGCCTCGCAGGGGCGGTGTTCCACTTGGTCACAGACGCTCTGCTGCCCCCGAGCACTCCTCAGTACTTGAGTGGGGGGTGAAGACATGGATCCGCATCTGCGCCAGTGTTCCTGAGGCAGCTCGTGGGCAGCTGAGTGTCCGTGCCTGTGTTTCTTCCTTACACGCCTGCAGGCTGTCTGTACTTGCAGGGAGCTAAGCTGGTGTCCGTTAATCTTCATTTCATGGAAGAAGTCATTTACTCTTCACAAAATCATGTAGCAGTTCATGGTGGGAGGGACAAGTGAGGGATGTTTTTGTCCATGATGACAGAGTGCATTGTCGCATTACAGGATGATGGCCTTTATAAAGATCACTGGTCGTGATAATGTTTACTAGCTGTGAAGACCCGTAGTGTGCTGGCTATTGTAATGTTTCCTGGTTTTCTCTCTAGACCTGAACTAGTTGTTTCCTACCTGCCTCCTGGAATGGCTAGTAAAATAAACACTAAAGGTAAGAGATGATATATACTCTGTTAACACTTCCGTGCAGTCAGACGTTCTTTATCGACATTACCTGAATCACACGGAATCATGTGCTAGGGTCTTTGGGGGGCTTTCGGTTTGTTTCTTTGCTTTTTAAGGTATTCTGTGTGATGGACCCTCCTCCCCCTTTAAAAACATTTCATTGAAAATTTCGTGCTTGCAATCCTCCGTTCGTGTTTCCATAGCTTTGTCGAGACTCGGGTGGAGGATTATATTACCAGTTTAATTCTTCAGGTTTTCTTGAAAAGATCCAAACTGTATGACTTTTAATACTCCGCTTTCATAAAGCGTCCCCTTCTGGGTGTTTCCCCCTCAATAGACAAAGGTGCTCATGTGCTTATTTTATAGCCTTGCAGTCGCCAAAAAGACCACGGAGCCCTGGGAGTAATTCAAAAGTTCCTGAAATTGAGGTCACTGTGGAAGGTAAGGCCACTCTGGGGCAGGTTTCCGATGAGTCTCCAGTTCAGTGATTAATTACATCCATCAGTTCTTCAGTTTACTGTTCGTTTTTATGCAAGTGAATTTCTAACAAAACTGGGCTTAATGCATGAAGACCTACCTGTGATAAAGCTAACTTGCTGAATCTTTCTGATTGCAATGTTCACAATGGTCTACATGGTGTTCCGAGAGCACATCGTAATCTGCTTTGCAAGAAGATCCCTAAAATGCTTTTATTTCCTGCTAACAAAGTAAGGGTACGGAGAGGAACACATGGGATTCTTTTCTCTCCTTTTCTTTTTCTTCTTCTTCTTCTTCTTCTTTTTTTTTTTTCGAGGTGGGGGCACGGAGGGAGAAAGAGAATCCCAGGCTCCATGCCCAGTGTGGAGCCCAGTGCCAGGCTCAGTCTGAAATTGAGTCAGGCATTTAATGGACTGAGCCACCCAGGTACCCCTCCTATTCTTTCCAGTAAAGAGTTGAGGGGTAATTTAAGCAGCAGTACCTTGGGTTACACTAGTTCCTGCTACATCCTCAGCTTAACACCTTCTCTATTCCCATGGGACTGTGGGAGTCTCATCTTTTCAGGTTCATGGTATTAAAGTACTTCACACAATATAGGTAGGTCTCAGCCTGTTGTTGGTATGGCTATCACCTTCTGTCTCTTCGCTTAACGCAAAGACAAAGAATAACTTCATTAGGATAATTCTTTGTTGTCACATAACCTCAAGTGTTGTGTTAATGGTTTGTAGTACTGACACTAAATGGAACCTTAGCTCCCTTTTAGTTATCTTGGGGGCAGCTGGCTGGCTCAGTCAGTAGAGCATGCAGCTCTGTGTGTGTGTGTGTGTGTGTGTGTGTGTGTGTGTGTGTGTGTGTGGTGTTGGTGTTGTTGTTGTTTTAAATGTAGGCTCCACATCCGGTGTGGGGCTTGAACTCAAAATCCTGAGATCAAGACCTGAGCTGAGATCAAGATGTGGATGCTTAATCAACTGAGCCACCCTAACGCCCCCCTTTTGGGGGGTGCAAGGGAGAGAGAGAATCTTAAGCAGGCTCCATGCCCAGTGCAGATCCTGATGTGGAACCCGATCTCACAACTCTGAGAGCAGGCTGACTCGTGATCTCGGTCATGAGTTCAAGCCCCATGTTGGGTGTGGAGCCTACTTAAATAAATATAAGTAAACTCTTGGTTATCAATTAGATGCTAGGAAAATAGAGAAACGAAGAGTTAACGTAACACATTAATGTGATTAGGTCTATATTAGTATGGTTACCAGGTAGAAATTAGGATTGTATTCTGTTGTAAACAACTGTGATTTTACAAGGGGAGATGCCTGTTTTTCTTACATAAAAGAAATTCTGAAGGTAGGTTACCCTTTAGTAGCTCAGAAGTTATGAGACTGACTTCTGGGTTTCCTCTTGTCCTTTCTTTCATGGATACAAGAAGACCGATTGAGTTCCGGGTTCAGGCATACACACAAGGCAAGACATGGAGGAGATGGAGTATCCCACCTGCCTGGACCCATTGTCCGCAAAAGCAAGAAGCCATTCTAGAATTCCCTAGCAGATTGATTCTTAGGTCTCTTGGTTGGGAGGGGAGAATTTAAAACAAAGTAATGCACAGGCTCTGGTACTAACGTGTTTGGATTTTTAAGTCTGGGCTCCATCGTTTAGGCAAATTACTTAAAAGCTCTGCTTCAGTTAGTGCATCGGTAAAGCAGTAATAAGAATGATACTTAACTCCTGTGCTGTTTCATAAACTGAGGTGTAATTCACGTATAAAATTCACCATTTTATTTTTTTAAATTCACTGTTTAAAATACACAATTCGGTAGTTTTTAGTATATTCATAAGGTTGTGCAACCTTCAGGCCAGTCGAACTCCAGAACCTTTTCATCACCCAGAAAAAAAAACCCCATACCTGTAGTAGTTGCTCCCTGTCTCCCCGTCCCTGCAGCCCCTGGGAACCGCTCATCTACTTTTTTGTCTCCAGATAAGCCTATTTTTGACATTTCACATAAGTGGAATGACACAGTGAGTGACCCTTTGTGACTGGCTTCTTTCATTTGGCGGAATGTTTTCCAGGTTCATCTGTGTTGTAGCTTGTCCCAGTACTGCAGTCCTTCCCCTCCGTCCACCTTCAAGATTTGTGGTTAAATGTACATAACAAAGATCGGCCCTTCTAACGGTCTGCAGTTTTTAACTGTACAGTTCTGTGCATGAAGTGCGTTCACATTGTTGTGGGACTGTCACCACCATCGATCTCCTGAATTTTGTCCTCTGCCCCTGTCAGCAGTGAATCCCTTCATTTAAGTAACTGCTACGCCATTCTCCACCACAGCCACACATTCGACATTCCCATCAGCAGCGCACCAAGTGTTCGTGTTTCTCTACGTACTGGCCACCGCTTTCTATTTTGTTTCTTATTTTTTAAAGATTGCATTTATTTATTTGAGAGAGCAAGAGAGCTTGAGCAGAGGGGGAGGGGGAGGAGTGAAGAGAGAGGGATGAGCAGACTACCCGCTGATGCTGGGGCTCGATTCCAGGACCCCAAGATCTTGACCTGAGCTGAAGTCAGACGCTTAAGAGACTGAGCCACCCAGGTGCCCCTTCTGTTTCTTATTTTTCAGATGGTATCCATCCTAATGGGTGTCCGTTTCTCTTTCTAGGTGACTAATATTCCATTGGGTGGATATACCACATTTTGTTTCTCCATTTATCAGATGGACATTGGGGATGTGTCTGGTTTGGGGTGTTACGAATAATGCTACTATGAACATTCATATAGAAGTTTTTGTATGGACAGAGATTTTTAATCTCTGTTTATTTTTTGAGGGTTTGATTATTAAATACAAATGAATGTGTTAACTAGAATTATCTCGTGTAAATGCTGATACTTTTCTTGCTTTGCAGTAGAATCAGCAAGGGAGACGAGATAGGAATGGGATGCTCTTTAGGTTGGGTAATAAACCTGTTGTTTAGAAACCCATTGTTTCGGGACGCCTGTGTGGCTCAGTGGGAACTGGGATCCAGCCCTGCATTGGGCACCCTGCTTGGAGGGGAGCCTGCCTCTCCCTCTGCCTGCTGCTCCCCCTGCTTGTGTTCTCTGTCTCACTCTCTGACAAATAAATGAAATCTTACTAAGAAAACAACCCATTGTTTCTAAATTGAAAGAAATACCATGTAAGTACTAGACCCTCACTTAGCACACTTTATACTTTTGGTTTCTAATTCAGAAGGAGAGGGCTAAGGTTGGTGATGGCTTGGTGAAAAATGGTATTGACCTGCCTTCAGATTAACAGAGAATAGGTTTATATTACGTTCCCCGTGCCGTAGAGGTCCGTGTCCCATAGTAGCTTTCTGTTGTGTCACCAAGTCTATAAATGAACTTAAGTAATATTCATTAAAATACCATAAAATAGTTGTTAGTATTTTAAGGTGATGTATGTAGTAAAAGCTGTGTCCATGTCCAGGAACTTTCTGGCAGTTTCGTGATGGGGGAAGGTATTTTGCTTGCACCGTACGGATACTGTTTTAAATGATACAGCACGCTTGTTTGGAATTCTTTTACTTTAAAAAATAAATGTATTACGTATCATTTATACACAGTAAAATGTGCCCAGTGCGATTGTACAGTTTGAGTTTTGAAAAGTGTTGGTGCCGCCACGTTAAGTCAATTTTTGGAACATCTCCATCACCCTGCCCTGAGCCCCGCGCGCTGCAGCGGCCGGTCCTCCCAGCCAGGCCGAAAGCAGCCCTCGGTCTGCTTTTTGTCGCCATAGAGTGCTTTTGCTTGTTGTGGAATTTCGTATCAGTGGAGTCCCGCTGGCTCTACTCTTCATGGCTGCCTTCTTTTTCTCAACATAATGCTTTTTGATTTACACTCGGGGCACATTTCAGTGTCCTCTTTCTATCGCGGGCGGGGTATTCCTCCATGGTGTGGCTTCACCACATTTTGTTTATACATTTGTCAGCGGACATTTGGGTTTGTTTCCAGCCTTGTCTAAAAACGATACTGAGAACATTTGTGTACAAAGTGCGGCATATGTTCTTCTCCTCTTGAGGAGGGATTCAGGAGCGGAATCGTGGAGCCTTTCACATTCTGCGAGGCGGCCGAACAGTTCTCCGAAGTGCTTTTGTCATTTTACACTCCTGCCGGGAGGGGATGCGTTCCAGTTGCCACCTATCCTCTCGGTCCTCGGCATTGTCACTGTTTTAAATTTAGCTTTTCCAGTGGGCGTGTGGCGCTGTTTCACTTAACTATAAACCCCAGTGCTGCTTTATTAATGTCGAATAAGAACTAGATATTTCAGTCACGTCCGTTGTGTCTGCTGTTCCCCAGTTCCTTCCTGTCTCACCCTGTTACTATCGAAGGCTTGCTTCATGAGCGTGGAGCCTAAGCAGAGGTGTAAGCTGGCTGACCTTAGTAGCCTGCTGCAGGGCGGCGGTGATGGGATGGACCGATCACCTCTTCGGGGTTGTACCCGCCAGCCAGCCCAGGCTGCTAGAGACAGCTAGCCCTCGGACACTTGGCTTTTGTCACTATGCCGTGTTAAGGAAGCTGTTGTTTTTATTCAGGAGTTTTGAAATAATTAAAGAGTAGAATGTTGGATCTTGACATTTTATTTCATTTTATTTTATTTGAGAGAGCATGCATGTGCTGGGTATGGGAGAGAGAATCTCCAGCAGACCCCCGCTAAGAGCAGGGCCTGATGCAAGGCTTCATCCTAGGACCCTGAGATCATGACCTGAGCCGAAATCAAGAGTCAGACGCTTAACCAACTGAGCCACCCAGGCGCCTTGAAAGCGCCTTGAAAGTCTATACAAAATTTTCTGCAAATTGGGAAATTCGGAGTTCGAAGATGTATCTTTAGAATGTTGGTTATTTTCCCGAAAAATCTGAAGAAATTTAATTTCTTCTTCTTTTTTCTTTTTTTAAGATTTTATTTATTTATTTGACAGAGAGAGAGGCAGCGAGAGAGGGAACACAAGCAGGGGGAGTGGGAGAGGGAGAAGCAGGCTTCCTGCTGAGCAGGGAGCCCGAAGCGGGGCTCAGTCCCAGAAAACCAGGATCATGACCTGAGCCAAAGGCAGACACTTAACAACTGAGCCACCCAGGCACCCCGAAATTTAATTTTTTTCTATTTTCCCATTTTGGCTATTTTTTAAAAAATTGCTGGCTGGCTTCAGATTAAAATAAACTTAACTATTTAAGCCTTAGGTGACCTCTACATAAAGAAGAGTCTGGGCCAGGAGTTTACAGGAATAATTTAGTTTAAGTCCTTTTCATTCAATGGAAAAACAACTGGTTTCCTATAACACTGTTTCTAATTTGTGCGAAGAATTCAAAGGCAGGATGTGTCCAGAGTCAGGTAGAGAATCCAAAGGAAGGCTTCACAGTGGAGATAGTAAAACCGTACCTGAGGTGGTGATTATGTTCAAGAGGTAAAAGAAAAACACAGAAGCAAACAGCTACCCAAAAATTCGATGGCTCCAAAAAGGTGCATTGAAGTATTAAGTGACTTGAAAATCTGTCAGGTCTTCTAGAAAGCTAATTCTGTTTGGGGCAAAATGGCTGAATGTAGGGACAGAAGCAGAAAAATGGATGGAGGCTGTGGCTCTGGGCCTCGGTGCCCATTTGCCTTGCACAGTGCTTGTACGCTGTTGGAGCTTAACGTGGTTTTTCAGGGGAATCACAAACGGTGCTTAAACGTGATGAAGTACTTGTATTGATTATGATTTTCTCCTTTTAATTCTTCTTCAGGCCCTAATAACAACAACCCTCAAACCTCTGCGGTTCGAACCCCTACCCAGACTAATGGTTCTAACGTTCCCTTCAAGCCTCGAGGGAGAGAATTTTCCTTTGGTAAGTATGAATTTTATTTTTCTTAATTTCATCATTTTAAATGAAAAGAGCCAGTACAAACACTTCTGTTTTTCTAGGTGAATTGTTTTTTTATTTGGTAAGTTGGTATATATGAGCTGTTAAAGGTACTGTAGTAGCCACTTAGCCCCCCTGTGCCTCAGTTTCTGGATTTGTAGAATGGGGATAATATTGCTTCCTTCCTTGTGGGGTTATTATGAAGATTATAAGTACTAAGTTATTTAAAGGGTAGAACCATACCTGGACATAGAAGGTGCTATCATTGGTTTTTGGGAGATTTCTTGGTTCTCATTTGTTTTTTATTTTAGCCTATGTCATGTATTTGTTGCCAGTGTATCAGTAATACAGTGAAACAGTTTAGTAATGTAGGATTAGTGTAGTTGCCAAGACGTGACTGTGCTTAAAAACCTGTGTTGTGGGGCGCCTGGGTAACGCAGTTGTTAAGCATCTGCCTTCGACTCAGGGCGTGATCCTGGCGTTACGGGATTGAGTCCCACATCGGGCTCCTAGGCTGGGAGCCTGCTTCTTCCTCTCCCTCTCCCCTGCTGTGTTCCCTCTCTCGCTGGCTGTCTCTCTGTCACATAAATAAAATCTTTAAAAAAAAAACCAAAAAACAAAACCTGTGTTGTGGGTTTTTTTTTTGTACTTCTTAAAGATAACACAGTAAAATAAAGTGCTGAACGTAGATGTATTTTGCTAAGTGTTGCTAGTAACTGTCTTGTTTTTAACTTGCAGAGGCCTGGAATGCCAAAATCACGGACCTAAAACAGAAAGTTGAAAATCTTTTCAATGAAAAATGCGGTAAGTTTATTTTGAAATATTAGTGCTAAAACATGTAGTAGCCTTTTCCAAATAGAAGAATGTGCGCAGAATCAAGTGTGCAGTGTTGAAATGTTAGTGTCATTGCAAGTGTATGTGTGTTGTGAGCGTGGATGCCATCATTTCTCCCACTTTTCTGGGCACTGCAAATTGAACAAATTTTTCTAAAATTGAAAATAATATGATTTTTCCAAAAAAATAGATAATTTTAGGACCTACAAAATGTAATTCAAAAAGTATTTTTAAGGGGCGCCTGGGTGGCACAGCGGTTGAGCGTCTGCCTTCGGCTCAGGGCGTGATCCTGGCGTTACGGGATCGAGCCCCACATCAGGCTCCTCTGCTATGAGCCTGCTTCTTCCTCTCCCACTCCCCCTGCTTGTGTTCCCTCTCTCGCTGGCTGTCTCTATCCTGTCGAATAAATAAATAAAATCTTAAAAAAAAAACAACACACACACACACACACAAAAAGAAAGTATTTTTAAGAAAGGTTTAGTTTTGAAAAGTGACAAATGTGAGAAATAAGAGAAACGTCTGTGTGTGTTTCACAGGTGAAGCTCTTGGCCTTAAGCAGGCTGTGAAAGTGCCGTTTGCATTATTTGAGTCTTTCCCAGAAGACTTCTATGTGGAGGGCCTGCCCGAGGGTGTTCCGTTCCGGCGGCCGTCTACTTTTGGCATTCCAAGGCTGGAGAAGATACTCAGAAACAAGGCCAAGATTAAGTTCATCATTAAAAAGTAAGAGCAGTGAGCTGAAAGGAGACTGGCTGTGAGGCGTCAGTGCTCTGTCTGACGCAGGCAGATTGGTACTTGGGTTCAACTTTGTGTCAAGACCAAATTAGCTCTAGGAGTCAACAGAGAGCTCTTTAAGCTGTACTTTCATAAATCTTTTAAGTTTTTCATAATTGGTTATAAGAGGGAAGGAGGGCTGTGGCTTGTCAGAGGGATAACAGTTTGATTTTGTTCACTCTGCCACTGCCTTATTGTTAATGGTTGATGCCGCTGGGGTCTAAGCGGTTGTTCAGTTTTGTAAAGCCTTAGGATTTCTCCAGCTTACAGAATATTTTTTCTTTCTTTCTTTAAGTTTATTTATTTTTTTAGTAATCTCTACACCCATTGTGGGACTTGAACTCATGACCACGAGATCAAGAGTCAGATGCTCTTCCAACTGAGCCTGCGAGGCGCCTCCAGAATATTTTAAATTTCTGTTGGCTTTGGAGGTCTATGAATTAGGCCAACACCCTTGAAATGGATGGGAATAATCAGAAATTAAAAATATACGTTGATGCTTAATTGTTTGAAATTAATGGAAGTGAATTTTAGGTGTCATTTATTAATGCCTTTTTTTTTTTTTTTTTGAGTCATAACAGTATTGTCAAATGCTTAAAGCCGACACTGCCAACCATGATGGCCACCTTTTGTACTTCGGCCAGGTCTGGAGAGGTCTGGCAATAGCTAAGGCCTCTGCTTCTACGTCCTCCTAGAGAAAGACTCGTGCTTAAGTTTTCACGAGCTTGTCCTCTTGTTTCCATGCTGCCCGCATACAGCATGTTCCCTGTGTCCATTCTCAGTCTAGCATGGATCCTTCCAGGATATAGTTGAAACCATGGGAAAGAGAAGCTAAAATTTAAGCTAGACAGAGCTGGGTTGGTGTGGTGATCATGATTAGAATTGGGGTTTTTGTATGTTTCTTTAGACGAGAGACATGTTCTTTCTGTTCTCCCGTTACTAGGAATTGAATGTATATGTACAGGAGGTAAATGGTTTTTTAAATCTTTGTTTATTTTTTAACATTTTACTATGGGATTATTAGCACACATGTTTTTTTGTCCGTTCCTGTTTTTCAGGCCTGAAATGTTCGAGACCGCAATTAAGGAGAGCACCTCCTCCTCGAAGAGCCCTCCGAGTGAGTGTCCTTGCTACAGAAAACGTGCTGTGAGAAATTTATGTTGCAGCGGTAATTTTAAGAGTCATTGAAAGAACCACTTCTGAGTTAAAACCAAGAAAGTTCATTAAAAGTTGTGGTTTTGACTGCTTTACAATTTTGAGTTTATTTAATAATGAGAATCTTTGTCTGATGCTGTACTGAGACAACGAGAAAGAGAAAAAGAGTTGGGGGAGAGCAGTCTTTCAGGAAGCTTAATGCCCCAGAATGACAAAATACACCATCAAAAGGAACAACCCGTGCACGAAATTGGGCTGCATACCGTCTTGTGTAGTCTGAATTTCAAGTGCACTGGTAGAGCTAGTTTAATTACATTTTGTGTGTGTTCTAATCTGAAGTTTCTATTTTAAGGAAAAATAAATTCATCGCCCAATGTTAATACTACTGCATCAGGTGTTGAAGATCTTAACATCATTCAGGTGACAATTCCAGGTATGGTTTCTCTGCCTTTCTCTCGCTGTGGGGTTTTCCACGTTCGGATTTTCACTTGAGTGACTCGGGTTCCTGGGACTCACTCTGTGCGGTGCTCTGCCCCCGCCCGCCCTGCAGAGGGTGCTCACCAAACGCATCTCATCAGTTCCTTTCCAAAAAGCTCTAGGCAGTTACCAGAAACGGCATGAGCTAGTACCTAGTGTCTTAGGAAACCTGTACAAAAGAGCAGGCAGAGATCCTTACAACAGGGACAAAGGCATAGCATTTTCAGTTTGTTTTTGGAGTCAAATCACTTGGTGAAGTCATTTCAATCTAGGTCACTGTAAAATACTTAAATCTTCCCAAAAACATGAAGTGAGTTCACTCAGAGCACCTAAAAATGGACTTGGAATTAAAATTGCATTTTTAAGCGATAACCGTCCTCTTGCCTTTTCTAGATGATGATAACGAAAGACTGTCAAAAGTTGAGAAAGCGAGACAGCTGAGAGAGCAAGTGAACGACCTCTTCAGTCGGAAATTTGGTGAGTTTGGCGTTTGCATAGTGCCGCTTGCAGTAAGCGAGGACATTTCCTTCCAGTGAGAGCTGAGCAGTAGATAGCACTCAGAGAGCTATTATCTCCCTGGGGAAAAGGAAATGAGGTTGAAATGCAAGTGTTTGAGTTTCTCCAAAGTGTTTTCCTAAGGAAACCTTAGCTGTGTTAGACTCTCGATGATGGTCGCCATCGAAGTGAGGTTCGGAGGTGAGGTTGCTTGGCGTGTACTGTGGCTGTCATTAACTGCGGGGACTGTCCTCAGTGCTGCTCATGTGCTTTCAGCCACTTCGGAGATGATGGGTTGATCTCTGCTTTTATGCTGTTTGTCTTGTCCTAGGTGAAGCTATTGGTATGGGTTTCCCTGTGAAAGTTCCCTACAGGAAAATCACCATTAACCCTGGCTGTGTGGTGGTTGATGGCATGCCCCCCGGAGTGTCATTCAAAGCCCCCAGTTACCTGGAAATCAGCTCCATGAGGAGGATCTTAGATTCTGCTGAGTTCATTAAATTCACAGTCATTAGGTAAGTGAGCCTTCCTTGCTTGTTGGTAGGAATGAGTCTGTCGATGGTGAGGCTAAGTCATCTTCCAGAATGTAGTCCTAGGTAATAATAGAGTCAAGTTTTCCATGTAACACATAAAATACTTGAATTCTTCTGCTGTGAGATTTTCTTCTCCCTGAGCTACTCTGAATTCTCTGGTTTTTAAGGCAAGGGGTTTGCGAACCTTTGCCCATGGACCAGATCCAGCCCTGCTGCCTGTTTTCCTAAAGCCTTATTAAAACACAGTACCTAAAGCCTAATCCTACACACAGTTCGCGGTACACAGCATCTACCCCTGCTCTCAGCTTGCGGGATGAAACGGAGCTGTTGGGACAGAGACAGTATGGTCTGCAAGGCCGAGAATACTTACCGGCTGACCCAGGACAGAAAACAGCTGGCCAGCCTGTGTCTTAGGAACGTCATCCCAGGCTCAGGTCAGACAGGGATCTGATCCCAAGTCAGCCAGGTCGTTCTGTTTCCTTGTCTGTACCATAAAGATAGAGTTGTCACCTTTGAGAATGGGCTCCTTATCCACGGAGCAGGAATGGTGCTCGTCCAAGTAGGTGTTCAGCAGATGTCCCCTTACCCTTCCACCTAAGCAGGAGTCCATGTAGTCTTCACCCCTTCTGGTTCCCCAAAACTTCTCTGTCACTAAATCTTCCCAGTCGGTTCATTCAAGTTCCACTGTTCCCAGTACAAATCACTTAGGACCGGCTCTCAGAAATAGCTCATGTGGTAACTTCCCGAGGCTTTCTGTCACCCGCTCACCTTCTCCCAGTACCCTTTCTCTAAAAATCCCATTTTTGTCCCACTAAACCCATGTCCGTGGTCCGTGGGCTGTCCTCTTCCCCAGGGGTCTGGGTAAAAGCTTGCTCCCATTAGACCATGTCACTGGAATTACTGTATTCTTTTTTCCTGGCTCCTGTTGTTTTCACAGCATCTTTAGTGTAGCCCTTTCTAATGATGGTCTGTAGTAGTTATTCATGTGTCTGTCTATTCATAGATTAAAAAGTGTAAGATTGAAACGTAGTTGGATAACATTGCTCATTCTAACACGTAAGTGACGTGAGTTAAATATTAGTTAAATAAACTGAATATACATGTAAATTCTTCTGGAGCAAAAATAAACTGTTACATAATTTGTTTCTCTCTTTAGACCATTTCCAGGACTTGTGATTAATAACCGTGAGTAAATTTCATGAAGTCTTTTCCTTTCTTCTTTTCTGGGGTGTGAGAGATTGTTTGTGTGCACCTGTTCTTTGCTCACAGAATGGAGTGTTTGACTTCACCCATGGCAGTCACCTGTAAAGTTGGTGTTTTAGCCTCAGTGTCCAAGCACCAGGCACTTCTACATGTAAAATGGGGTTTTGCTTAGCTTTTTAAATCGTATTCATTCATAAAAGGAATGAATATTGGTACCCATTTTGTCTTCGAGCAGTTTAAATGACTCCTTTGGTGTCAGACATCTTAAACAGGGTTCAGCAAGCTCCTGTCTGTAAATAAAGTTTTATTAAAACATTTCCTGGCCTCTTTGCTGATGGAATTGGGAAGCGGCTAGAGACCGTTGTGACCTGCAAAGCCTGAAATACGCGCTAACTAGCTCTTTACTGAAAAGTTTGTTGACCCCTAACCTAGAGCCGTACTTGATGTGCTCAGTAAGTACAGGCAGAATTTGGTATTACTACTGCCGTGCCTGCACTATTCCAGTGTAAGTACTGTGCTGAAACAGGTAGGCCTCTTCGTGGGATGTCGCTCGCTTCTGTTATTAATTAAGCCGGTATCTGGCACATGTCGGGCTCTCAAATGTTGTTGCACGAACAAATGTATGTGGTTTTCCAATTTCCTGAAGTTCACAACATTTAAAATCGTATTTTTAGCAAATATTATACGTACATGTCTTATAACTTTATTAAAGTTTTTCAAAAGTGAGAATTCTCTTTCCCCAACACCGTTAGCGCTTCAGTCTCTTTTCCAGTTGGTATTATCATTCTAACTCTAAAACCCATCTACACTTCGCACTCAGCTCTGTAGTTTATTCACTGGGAGAGCGTAAGCCTCTCCAGTGTCGTGTTCTGGAGTTTTCAGGGCCCCTTGAGCAGCAGAGGGCCTCCCCCGGGAAATCAGGCAGTCACTGTAGGTGCCCCTGCCCTTCTGTTCACTTTACACTATTGGCCCTGTTTGGGGCCTTCACTTTTCAGGGTCATAGATTTTGTTCTGTCTCTTCTGCTTACCCGGTTTTGGGTTTCACTTTATCATAGAATATATTCATTTGGTTTGATTCCTAAACCATGAATTCTTTTCTTATAGGTTCCGTTTTTATTATATTCTCTATCTTGGCGAAAAATGTAAATATCCAGTAGTGTCAGTAATGAAAGAGGACATAGACCTTGCTTCATAGATTTTTAATCCTCTTTGTGACATTCAGCTTTAATCACACCAGGGAGCTTGGTCATTTAAAGAAATCCAATGATGGTTTTTTCCTTCAGATTTTTTGTTGTTGTCGTTATTAATCCCAATGCATCTGTCTTCTGTGTAATTTCTAGTTTCACAGAGTATTGTATTTTAAGACTTCCTGCCCCCTTCCGTTATTTTTAAAATGTTCGGTTTTGTTCTCATCCTTGTGTGGTGTAGTGTATAACAGAACTTTCCCGTAATTACGGTGAATTAGTTACTCTGATGGGACATACCAGAGCTCTTAATGCGTGTTCCCTTCTTGTCATACGGAAAATAGTGCCTGTTACAGCAAGGTCAAAGCATCCAAATAGAGATTGTATGTAAAAATGCTTTTCCATTGTAACAACATGTCATTAAATTATTGTTTAAATGAATCTGCTTTTATTTTCAGAGTTGGTTGATCAGAGTGAGTCAGAAGGCCCAGTGATACAAGGTAAATTAAGCAGGGTAAAATCGAAATATTCCTACTTTTGCGATACAGTGGATCACATAAAATTGTGGGGCCTCACTTGCTTATGTGTGCTCACTT
This sequence comes from Ursus arctos, assembly GCF_023065955.2. Lineage (NCBI taxonomy): Eukaryota > Metazoa > Chordata > Mammalia > Carnivora > Ursidae > Ursus > Ursus arctos. The sequence goes on along the minus strand of NW_026622874.1, from coordinate 94,016,123 downwards.
CAGGGAAAGTCATTTACACACTCAGACTTTGTGTTTTCGGCTTCTGTGTTCAGAGACCTGTATATGCTTGAGCTCTGAGTCCTGAGAACTGTGGGCCACATGCCATTTGACCTCACTGTCCTGGTCAGGCAGAAGGGAGGTCAGGAACCTATGAGGCCAGTGTTGTAGAGCATAATTTTTTAGTGAGAAGCGTGTCTTTCTAACTTTATCCCTTTATGTCATTCATATTTAATGCTGCTCATCAGCCCAATTGTGTTAAGTAGAAATTGAGACTTTACACATTCCTTAGGAACCAGGGTTGAGGCCTGCTACTGTGATCCACTTGAAAGCAACAAAAGGCTTTTATTTTATCGAAAAGGAATCCACAGGAAGGGGGGAGAAGACCTAAAAAGGAACTTCTTTCTTTCTCGTTAGAGCTACGTTAATCATGATTGTTATTTAAGACTTGGGTTGTGTAAGGTAACTTAGCACGTGTCCGAAACGGTTGCGTCGACATGTTTAACCCCAAGACGCTGTGGCTGCTCTTGCATCTGGGACGTGTGCTTTGTGTACAGTGTTGGAGAGCTTTCTCCTTGCTTCCTCTAGGCCCTTTAAGTAAGTGAGAGCGACTTTAGAACAGTGTTAGAGTAAATCTTCATGTGTTTCTCTTCAGAATCGGCTGAGCCCGGCCAGTTGGAGGTTCCTGCAACAGAAGGTAAAAAGTGTTAGTCCAGCTTCCAAACACTGAAGTTCCTTAAGAGTGTCCTGAGGACGAAGGATTGATTGTGGTTTTCACACTACCTCCCTGGAACCCTGTGGTTGTGTTTTCTTTTGTTTCGGGGTGAATTGAATCTGTCGATTACCTCCAGAAACGTCGTGTTAGCAATGACTTGTGGTTCTTCCGCTCCATTTTTCTCTAAATGACTCGTAATGAATCCTGAACCAGTACAATGACCACTTTCTCAGCTAGATTTTTAAATAGAAAAATAATAAGGTGTTTGTTACTTTGAAAACTTGAGTAACACACTTTAGAACTGATTGCTGGAGGAACACTGTCTCTGAAAATGTTCTTTAGTATCTTACGGTTCCTGTTAGATCATTTTAGTGCACAGTTTGGTAGGAGTGGGTTTATAATTACACAGATGTGCATTCATAGTGCAAGTTACCAGTTCCCTTTTGTTTTTCTTGATAGAAGTAAAGGAGACTGATGGAAACTCTCAGATCAAGCAAGAACCAGACCCTACGTGGTAGACCTCTTCCCTCCTAAGGGTAAGTCAGCTTCTGTGTCCGGGATGCCATCTGATGTTCATCTGAACCCGCCTGTGTGTTCAGAAGCTAGTGTGTTTTCCCCGCTTCAGCCATAAATGGTGCCCCCTCCCCTTTCGGGTCATAGGAGGTCAAGTGTAAGCCCTACTGGATGGTTTGAGTTAGAGCATTAGCAGAGAGATTTTCCTTGGATCAGTGTTCGTCTGTGAGTCAAAGATGTAAAAGCACTTTTGCCCTAAAAGGAAAATGTTTTGTTTCTAATCCATAGGGTAATCTCACCCTCTCCATTGGAATAGGCTCTGAATGCGGATCACTACACTGACAAAAGTAGCATTTGCAGAGTCTGGCTGAGATGCACAACCCGTTGTGCACCTTGCATAATTCACTTACAGCCTTGAACTGGCCAGGTCGATAACAGCAGAGGCAGCTCTACACCAGGAGTCCGCCCGCTCGGTTCTTTGGTCCCGTTGAACCTCGCTAAGCCCGAGCTGTTGAATAGTTGACGATGGTTGTAGGGTCTTGGCTTCACAGCAGTTGCTCTGATCTGTACCTGACGGAGCACTTTTTTATACAGAGACCTTTTTTTGTCTGGGAATTGGCCATATACTGTCAGTTCATGGACTTACGTGCTGATTGAGTTTTGCTGTTTGCCAGTGTTCAATTCCTGTAACCGGAATAACTGGTTTCTCGCTTCTTTGTTTTCTCTCCTATTTTAGCTTAAAGTATCAGTGGGTGAGAAGAGCTTTTCGGACCTGTTACTGCCCCAAGCCGTGTAATATACTTGTATAACAGAAATACCTTCTATACAAACCTTTTTTTCTACTTTTAGATAGAAATGTCTACTTTTTCAGCAGTTCTGTGAATTGAATTAAAGAGCAGAGTGACTGTAGATTTGGAATGGCTGGTTTACTTTGGAATGTATTATAAGGATTTTACAGCAATGCTGGAAAAACGACAGGGAAAATGACAGGGATGAATCTCATCAGATTTTTTACGTATCAGCAGAGCCTTCAGCTATGGTGTTTATTTTCCAATCAAGCGAAGATCTCTCCTACTGGAACATCTCAGCTCCTGCAGTGAAGAAACACCTGTGGTAGTTCAGTCCTTTTAGTTTTTCTATTTGAAAAATCATTTAAATGATCCTTTTGTTCACGGCTCTCCTCGACGACTGAGTGAACAGTTAGTATCTGTATATTTGACTAAACCTTTTCCTAAGCTATCTATCATGGTTCATATGTTTTTTATCATAATTAAAAAAACCACCATCTGGATCACCTAACAAGCCAGTGAGAGGTTAGTATGTCAGCGTGTGGCCTAGAGATGCAGTGCCGAGAACCTCGTCCCCAGTGACTTTGCATCCGAATCAAACGCACGGTGTACCGGAAGCGTAAGGTCAGGTGTGAGTGTCTGGGCCAGCCCAGTGACCGACACGACAGCCTCGCGATCATGTAACCTGTTGTGGTGTGGGTCTCTCTGGAACACTTCCAGCTCGGATCAGACTCCAGGGGTTTTCATCGCCTTCGTTATTTTAGAACTCTACTTGTAACACGGAAGCTCCAGTGTGGGGAGCGGGGGCCGCTAAGCTAGTGGCGCGCCCTCCGATATTCTGCGCCATTGGTGGGAGAATCTTACGTGGGTTGGATTTCACAGACAATGAGAGTTGTAAAATACCAGCTATGAGAAGCTAGAGTACGTGATGGCATAGAGTTTTCATTAGCTTTATCACAATATTCACGATGGAGAATTATATTACATGGTAGCAGAAATAGGCATTTTTATGTGTTGCTTATATTTTACCTCAAATTAAATTGTAGATATAGGGTAATAAATAAAATCCATCCATGCCTTTCACACACTAACTCATTTCTTTCAAAGGTGTTTTCATGGTTCTGTCTGGGGAAGGTGGGTGGTTCGGTGGAAGGTGGAGCGCACAGCGAAGGCTCGGCGGGCACTGTCGTGGGCTCTCTGCGACCGGTGCGCATCTCGTCTGAGCTGGGGCATGCCGGCTGCGTGCGACTTCTGTGGGATTGGAGGCAGGATCCCTCCCCAGATAGAGCACATGCATCAGCTCCCCCCACAAAAATAAATCACGCCCAGACTACACATTTTCTTTCTGTTCTCCCAGCGCAGCCCCTGCCTCTCCCCTTTCCCCGACCCGTGTGTGCTCAGGGAAAGCAAAGCTCCCCGCCTGCTACCCTGCCAGCTGACATCGGCGGCTGACAGCTGCTCCAGCAGATCTCGTGGTTCCTCTGAAGCCTTCTTAAGAAGTGTGCACAGCCTTGCTGCCCCTTGCCCACAACTTCCCATCCCACCTGCTTAAGAAGCCTCTCCACGTGCGGGCGCTTTTAAAAGGAGTTAAGCACATACGTTAACGCTGCCTTAACACATTGTGGGATTGCAGACTCGGCAGGGAGATGTGTTTTCCTATCCAGCATGAGTGTACACGGCCAGTGGAAAATTCTGTACGCATACACACGGTGTCCGTTTTCATGTATTGTTAGAAAGCTTTTGCTTTTGCTTTTTTTTTTTTTTTTTTTTTAATTTCACATCTGCCAAGCAAATACTCTGTGTACTCTGGACAAACAGCCCAGAATCAGCGCTGCAGCCACGTAACTTCTGAAAGGAATGCTGCCCTGGCCTAGGCCGCCTCCCCTCTTAACTCGACAAGCTTGGTTTCTTCAAGAAATGTTGACTTTTCAGCAGGGGGTGCCGCTGTCCTGTCTCCTCTTGGAGGAGCCCGCGTGTGGAACAAGTGGTTCTTCTTATGGACTCACTGTGGTCTCCAGAACCTTCCCCTCTGTCCTCCAGGCCTCTGTGAGGGTTCCACCTTCCCAGATTGCCTCCCTGCCCTCAAGGCCGCCCTGGACTGGTTTAATGGATGGCAGGTCACCCTGGCTCGCGAGATCCCAGCCCGGGTTGTCCCCAGGCTGAAGCCCTCGGCTCCCGGTGTCCACAAGTCGGCAGCACGTGCATAAACGGGACCGTGGATAGATTGCATGATCCTTTGAGGGCGTGAGGGGATTAAACTTGCCCACCAAGATCTTTGTCAGGTCAGCGAGGAGCAAACGGAAAAACGAAACTGTGCAAATAGGTCTGACGAGATAGGTCTCGTCAGTGATTCTGATGCTTAGTGTTTCTGAAACGGCCTCCTCATTCCGTGAGTTTTGGTTAAACAGAATTTTACCAGGGAGTGTAGTGATGAGGAACCCAGGCTTTGTTAACCACATCCAAGCTCCACTTCCGGACAACTGTTAACCGTGAGAACCTGCCATCAGTTAAACAGTACAAGCAAGGAAACGCGGACGTCCCAGGATTATAGGATTTAGAGCCCGTCCGCAGAGTCGGGCCAAGGGCTGACCCCCTCCCGCCTTCCAAGCTCTGGACCTTCAGTGGTGGGCACAGTGAAGCCTGGCTCCTGGAGCCTTTGGGAGGCAGTGCCACAGAGGGTGGGCCTGAGGGGAAGGGCCGCCGCTGGAGCGGAGAGGGGGTCTGTGCTGAGTCCTTGGCATTTGCCTGCCCTCCCCAGACACGAACTGCTGAGCGCACGGCGGCTGCCCCTTCTGGCAGGGAGCACATCCGAAGGGACCTTTCGTCGGTTCCAGCCCTCTGATCTGTAAAGTGAGGTGCGTTTAGTGCGTTCTCGTCCCAGGCCGAGGCTGCCTTGAGACTTCATAGAGGAGGAAGTGAAGACTGAGTAGTAATCATAACCCCCTCCCCGGTCTCCCTGAGCCGGACAGGACTTGAGCACGGGTCTGAAGCCTTGTGTACCCACACTCTCTCCGCAGCCGGCAGCTGCTTCCCTCTCAAAGTAGGTCGTTATTCTGAGCATCCTCGTGGCCTCGTTTCTGCCCCACGATCACCACCACCAAGGGCTAAAAACATGTGTTGGAGAGAAAGTGTTAGGAAGATTGACACCAGACCTTATCAGATTCTACTGAACACCGCAAGCCCCGGTCTAAATAAATTCAAGGGACTTGGCTGGTTTAACTGGTAGTGGGTAGATAATTGTCAAACACTGAACAGTATCTCCTAAATGGAAGCCCCAGTTTCTGGACATGTATGTATTTGGAAGATGTGTTCTCCCAGGGATGCTTTGGTTTCCCTATGGGGACGAAGAAGGGAACAGGATTTGGAATTGAGAGGACCTGTAGGCTGCTTTCTTTAGCATAGCAGCTCTTCCTTTGCTTCTCCGACTGTGGGTCCAGTAGGATGAGCACAGACAGGGCTGTTCATCTTCTGTTTAGACCCCCCCCTCCCCGCCGAAGTTGCTTTCCGAGCCTCTGCAGTTGGGCCTTTACTCCAGCGTGTGAGGGCTGGTTGGCTTTCTGGACTTCACCCCATGGCCACCACTTTCGTGGCTCAACAGATTTGAAAGCTTGCAGCTGGTTGTAGAAATCACATGTCCCCAGGGGTCTGGTGGCCAGGTGACAAGTACAGTGGATGGACCTTGCTTGGCAGCTCTGGAGGGGCTTTCTCACCTTGGGAACTGGGTTAAATAACAAAGCCAAGGAGATTGGACTGCTCCTGGTTTTCCCCAGCCTCATTACTCTGATCAGCAATGGTCTTGTGTGTCCCCTTACCTCCCCCTTCTGCCCCACCCCCACCCCCACCCCCAAGGCACGCATACCTTGTGGTTTTATTTTAAGGAAGTGTCTGTAAAGTTGAAAGCAAGTTATGATACAATACCCATTAGTAAAGGTGTTTCCTGCCGGATTTCCTTCTCAGAAGCAAGATCGGGTGGCTGAGAAGCGTTTTGCAGCATCCACTTCACGAAGGGTCTCTGCTCATCTAAAATCTCAAGTTCCGGAAGGCAGTAACGACTCTTAAGCAAGGACCATGCCTTGGCAATGCCCGAGGGGACCTGGTGGGGGATGTCCGTAAAAACTATTGGGTAGAGCCCACCAGAGGCAGAAAAAGCAGGACCACAGCCCACAAGCTTAGATGTCACAGGCTCTCAGAAGATCTAGCTACATCTTGAAAGGATCTGTTGAGTTCAGACCAAATTTTCCTCTCCCTTATGGCGACCAGTCTGGATCCTTTTTGGGAAAATTCTTCATAAAATACAGCAGACAAGAGTTTCCAGAAATGCTAGGGCGTGTGGTAATAAAAACCATAGCAAGTGTTGGCTTGTCGGCCTCCAGAGGGGACCAGTGGGCCGGGCGCTTCATGCAGGACAGGACTCTGCAAGGTGGCACGAGCAGTCACTTCACACCTTTGTACACCACCTGTCCCCTTGCTCCACACCTGTGTGCCTATAATGCCCTGGATCCCTTTGGAAGTGACGGAGGTACTGGGCCCTTGACAAGTTGCAGACTCCATGGCCCCTCGGGCCGTCCTGGGGCTAGACAGATGTGTCAGTGGCAGCCCAGCCCTGATGACTACATCTGGGGGCGTGATTCCCTTCATTACTGGAGTTAGCTTCAAGTTCAAAGATCACCGCAAAATCCCCTGCGGCGGCGGCTTGCTGCTGGATTTATCCTTTGTGGTTGGTTGGTGAGCTGCAAATAGCTCTCATTGCATGACACATCTGGGCGGGTCAGCGAGGAAGTGTCTGCCAGGCCACGGGGTTGGAGGGGCGGGCACAGGCCTGGTCCTGAGGGCTCCCCGGCAGCCGGTGGGGGAGGAGGCGGGCTTCCAAAATCCTACCCATCAGCCCGGCGTCTGCCAGACCCGCTTGGTGTCAGGAGCTCTGCCGGACGCCGCAGACCTGTGGGGACAGCCCATGGTCTGGTTTCTGTCCTCTGCCTGACCTTGTCAGGAAAGCCTCTGTCCCAGCCTCAGGTGACAACTCCAACCGAACGCGAGCCTGCCCCTGGGGACCGAGCCTCACACGTCTCCCAGGAGCCCAGGGTGCCTGCTGTCATTCAGGGGACACCTCCCTCGTTCAAAGCCCAGGTTCAACAGTGAGAAAGCGCTCTGACCAGGCTGGCGGAGTGGACCTGTGCCATCTCCGCTCTGCTGACCTCAGGGGCAGGCCTGCGCAGTCTGCAGCTAGTGAGGGCCACCGGCCAAGCCAAGCTCCTGAGCCTCCCGCGATGCTCGCATCAGCCCATGAAACAAGTACAGTTGTTGCTGCCGTCTTACAGGCCCAGAGTGAACTTGCCAACGGGCTCCCAGCTAGAAATGAAGGAGTCCAAGTCTAAAGCAGGTGTGTGTGTGTGTCCAGCGGGTGGCATGGACGTGTCCTCTCCAGCAGCGCTGCTTCCTGCAGACCAAAGGTGGGGTCGGAGCCCTCACTTCCGAGTCCCCGGGCCCAGGGGAGAAGAAATTCCCAGGGGTGGGACTCTCCCGCGTTCAGGCACCTGGTTCCCTTCTGATGAGGCCTCGGGGTTCATACCCGGCCAGAGCCCGTTTCTGGTCCAATTTTCTGAGAAACAAAGGCTTGTCGTCCTTGGGAAGCGGATCTCCAGCAACCCGCATTTCTGTGTGCAGACACCTGCTAGCAGTTAAGAGCCTTGAGCCCTCACAGCCAGCGTCCCCTCCTAGTGGTTCAGCTGCCTGCCAGTCAGGGTGATGCAAGGGCCCCGTCTTGGCAGTGTGGGCACCCGGAGAGACCCGGTCCCGAGGGCTGGCCTGGGGCGTCCTCAGGCTGCTGATCCAGGCTGTTCTCACCCAAAGAAGGGCAGCAGGCGGGCTTTACACTTAGGAAAGAACTCCTAACAGCCTCATAACAACGGCTGATTTGTTCCCATCCTGGAAAGCCCTAGATTCCCTCTCCTGACACAAGATCCAGGAGGGCACTGCCTGGACCGCAGGCTCCACAGTCAAACCCTTCTCCACGTGGCCTGTCTCCGTGGCCAGCCCTGGGGATTTCCTGGTTGAGGAACTGGCCAGCCCAGACCTTGTGGGGAAGGCCGGGCGGTGGAGAAGGTGGCATCCGGAAAGATGGGAAAGCCCTGCCTCCTTCCCGGCCTGGCCCAATTTGAGAATCTCCTTCTTTGGGGTGTTCGCGCAGGCAGACTCCTCCTTCGTGAATCCCCAGTCGGGTTCATCATTCCCTCACATGATCAAGGGCAGAGCAGAGGAGCCCAGTGGTTGAGAGCGTGGGCCTGGGGTCCAGGCTGCCCGGGTTCAAACTCCAGCTCTTTCCTGACAACCTATTTACCACTCTCTCTGCCTTAGTTTTCGCATCTATAAAGTGGGGGGAAATAACAGCCTCATCGAGATGAGAAGGTGTTAACAAATACAGAGCACGCCCACCCAGGGCGAGCCCCTCCAGCCGCCAAGGGCCAGCGGGGGCACTCTGGCCCGCTCTTCTTTGTTTTTTTATAATAATATTTTTTTATTATATGATGTTAGTCACCAATGGCCCGCTCTTCTAATACGGCCCTGACCAGGACCGAGATAGCGACTTCCTCCTTATTATGAGCTGATAATCACCAAACTGTACATTGTTCTGCAGTTTTCTGTAGATTTCACAATAAAAGCCTCAAAACTTTTTTAAAAGTTTCACTCTCCCCCCACCAAAAAAAAACCCAACGAAAGCACTCGTATCCATTGCCTCATTCCTTCACTTTGCTCAGTCCCTTTTTATTCTAATCCTTCCATCACTTGCTTGTCTCCCGCATGCATTAAAGTCAGTCCTGTCTCAGCCTCACAAAGGCTTTGAGCCCTACTGAGCGACAGAGGTCACCGCCAGCCGCAATAGGACTTCTCTTCATCTCATGCTGTGGGTGCTGCTGGCTGCCGGTGCCACGGGAGGAGGTACGGGGAGGCCACAGGAGGGAAGTGGCAACGTGGCAGCTGGTGTCTGCACAGCGCGGCTGGCTGCCCGGCCCGGGGCCTGTTACACAAGAGTGGAAAGGCCACGGGAGGAAGGGAAGGAAGTGCCGTGCCGAGACCAGGGCGCCTGCGAGGTCCCACTGGCCGCCAGCCCCGCTGACTTCCCCGCCATTGCCCTCCCTGCGCCCAGGTGAGCCAGGCTGCGGGCAGCATTTCGTGGGAACTGCGCCGTGGGCGCTCGGTGACCAAGGGGCCGCCGCTCAGCAGGGAGCCAAGCGCCCTGTGCTACCAGGCGCTGCCATCCATCCCATGACCTCAACCTATTCCTCGTGTTCAAATGGTCCTCAAAGCACAACATACCCACAGAAAAGGGCCGCGCGCGACCCTGTGTGCTGGGGCCGGGCGCATTTTCTGCGAGTGAGCGCACTTGCAGAACTAGCAGCCTGATCGAGAAAGGGCACCCCAGCTACCACCTCCGGCTCCCTTCCGGTCACCGCTGTGCCCCCCACCCCAAGTCACCCTGCCTTCAACCGTGTAGACTGGCAAGGGGAGTGTTTCAGCTCTGTCTACACGGCGTCCTGCCAAAGGTATGCTCTGCTGTCTGCCTCGCTCCCTCCATCTGTGTCTAGAAGGTTCCCCCGTGTTGTGTGTGGCAGCGCCTTCTTGTTGCTGAGCACTGTATCCCCTGTGCAGGAAGATTGTATTTTTTTTTATAAGATTTTATTTATGTATTTGAGAGAGAGCATGAGTGGGGGGGGCGGGGATACAGACGGAGAAGCAGGCTTCCCGCTAAGCAGGGAGCCCGATGTGGGGCTGGATCCCACGACCCTGGGATCATGACACACGCTTCACCGACTGAGCCACCCAGGCGCCCCGCGGCAAGATTCTAGAGACATAATGGAGATGACCGGAGGAGGGCCTTGCAAGGTTAGCCACACCCAGGGCTGTGACCTCCCCGTGACCCCCGGGGACAGGCCAAACAAATCTCTCAGAGCAAAGGACATGGCCCCTGCTCTTCTTAGACAAACCAGGAACCACCACCAACTTGACCGGTCACAGTTTAACAGTCACAAAATGGCATGTTTGGCTCCCCTCTGCCGGACGCCACCTCACCCCCAGGAGTCCACAGGGACTCGTGGCTCTCAGAATGCTGGTGGCCTTTGTCATGGCCTCCGGGCCTTGTAATCTGGGCATCTGGGCCACTAACTGGCCCTGCCAACGGGAGCCTGCAGCCAAACTGCCCGGGTCGGAGGCCACCTGCCCCATGACCTTGGACCAGCTCCATAACGTCTGAGCCTCCCAGGCCCCCCCTAAGTCCTAGGCGCCAGTCGGAGAGGCCCCAGCCCCTCCCCTCACCCACCAGCACACGGCTCCCTTCTCACCTCTTCACCCCACATCCCCTCTCAGCAGAGCCTGTGGTCCCATTTCACTCAGGAGGAAACTGAGTCAGCCCCGAGCGTACACTTGTTCAGGATTTGAATGCAAGTCTCACTCAAAGCATGTCCCCACCGCCACTGGCACTCCGTTACGCACCCCTGCCCCTGCAGATATGCACCTGCCCCTTGCTCGCACACGCCCCCATGGAGGGGACTGGTGCGGCCACTACCCAGGTATTTATGGAGGGACCCCTGCAAACCCGCGGCCGGGTGAGGGCTTGGGGCCAGAGCCCTGTCATAACAGGCCAAGCCCTTGCTCTCATGGGGCTCACATTCTGGTAAGGAGAAACGTTGTAAAACAAATGAAATAGGCAATATGTCAGTCCTAGTAAGTGCTGTGAATCAAAACAGGAAAGGGGGGGAAGCATGAAGTTTTGCTAGTTTGCATGAAGTTATCAAGAAAGGCTTCTTGGAGGAGGTGCCATCTGAGCAGAAACCAGAATGCCAGGAAGGAGGGAGTTACAGACAAGTGGGAGACGGTCCAGATGGCCCCACAAGGGTACACACCCAGCAGTGGGAGCAGCACGGGGTGTTCCAGGAACTGCAGAGAGGCCAGGGCGACTTGTCCACAGGTTGCCTGCGGGAGAGGGGTGGAGGATGGGCACCCCCAAATGCGCGGCAAGCTCTCTCATCCACATGCCTGCATGCGGCCGCCGGAGCCCGCGCCATGGGAGTCTGAGGAATCCCAGAAATCGAAAGAAGAAGCAGAGCCCTCCCTGCCCCCTCCTGCCCCCACCCCTGCCGAGACGAAAGTGACTTCCTCTTTCCTCCCCATTTAAGGCCCAGCCAGGGAGTGCCCCCGCAGAAGGGGAGGCCCCGCAGCCCAGCCATGGGGGACACCTTCATACGCCACATCGCCCTTCTGGGCTTCGAGAAGCGCTTCGTCCCCAGCCAGCACTACGTGAGTAGCCGCGGCGCCCTGCGCGCGCACGGGGACAAACCTGTCGCGGGCGCGCAGGTGCCAGACGGCGCTGTCCCCGCGCGCCTCCAGGGACGGACGCGCGCCCTGGCTGACACGGACGCGCGCCCTGGCAGCCCGGGGCCCTCGGTGGGAGGACAGGCGTCCTGGCCCCTGGCCCCCGCCTGCCGACCTCACTCTTTGCTCCCCCGCCCCAGCCAGGAGTCCGCTGTCCGCGCCCTGTTCGCGTCCTGTTCGCGTCCGGGCAGCCCAGCGCACCTGTGCAGGGCGCACTCCTCCCGGAAGCCCTTCTTGACCATCCCAGTTTTCAGGGAGCTGTCCTCCAAGGAAGGAGGGCTGGCGGCAAACCTCTGCCACCCCCAGCCGGCGGTGGGGTCAGTTACATGACAGATCCCCTCCAGCAGGGTGATGCCACCAAGGAGCCAAAAATGTCCCCCATCCCCTGTCTTGGGAGACTGGGATGTATCTGCCCAGACATGTCCACCCCCCCCCCCATAGGGTCCCCGAGGCCAGAGGAGGCCAGGGAGGGACTCTGCTTTGTCAATTGTATGGTATTTGTAGGGCACATTCGCTATCCTATGCCAAGACTTCTCTTCTTTCTTTTCACTTTTAATTTTGAAATAATTTCAAACTTGCAGAAGGGTTGCCCTCAAAGTACCAATAATTCCAATATCGCTCCATGCCCCCCACATCTGTGCCCCCCCCCCCGTTCCCCTCCTCCCTCCCTCCCTATCTCTCCCTCTCTCCCCAACCTCTTTCTCTGAATTGGACTTTTCTGAATCATTCCAGAGTAAATTGGAGACATTGTGTTTCCTTACTCCTGAATACTACTGTGTACTTTTTAAAAGATTTATTTTAGAGAGAGAGAGAGAGCGCGCGCACACGGGAGGGGCAGAGGGAGAGAGAATCTGCAGCAGGACTCCCTGCTGAGTGCGGGGTTCAACCTCACCACCCCAAGATCATGACCTGAGCAGAAACCAAGAGTCGGCTGCTTAATGGACTGTGCCACCCAGTCACCCCCCTCTACAGTGTGTTTCTTAAAGTCCAGGGCATTCTCTTACATCACCGCGATGCAAATGTGTCAACATCAGCAAATTAACATAGATGAAACACTGTTCTCCAGCCCACGGACTTCACCCAGATTTCTACCAGTTCCCCTACTTGTCCTCTGTAGTAAAAATGTTCCAGGTCTGGGATCCAACCCAGGACCCCCTGCTGCATTTCACTTGTCTTGACTCTTCCAACTCCCTTAATCTGGGTCAGTCTTTTATTTTTATTTTTTTTAAGTTTTATTTATTTAAGTAATCTCTACACCCAACATGGGGCTCGAACTCATGACCCCGAGATCGAGAGTCACACGCTCCTCCAACTGAGCCAGCCAGGCACCCTTGGGTCGATCTTAATCTATCTTTCTTTGTCCTTCTCACCTTTGACGTTTTGAAGAGCTGGGGCCAGCCATTTGGTAGGACGTCCCTTCTACAAAAGGATTTGTCTAAGCCTTCTTCATTGGGTTGGGATTATGCATGGATGGCAGAAATACCCCAGAAGTGACGTTGATCCTATCAGGTGGCCGGCGATTTTGAGGGTTCCTGTGCTGGTGATGTTAATTTTGATCACCAGGTGTCTCTACTGTAAAGTTACTATTTTTCCCCTCGTGATTAATAATTAACCTGCGGGGCAATTCCCTGAAACTCTAGGAATATCCTGTTTGTTCTATGGTCCGTGGATGAGTCAAATTACTCTTCCTGAGTCTAATGACTATAACAATTGCCAAATAGTGATTTCTGAACTCTACCGTTCCTTTCTGCATGTATCAGTTAACATGTTACCGTCAAGTTCTTTCCCTCTTCCTTACCATTTCCTTAGTTCACTGTGGATGCGTGGATTTCTCTTTTATTCATTGGGTTATGAGCCATCGCTATCATAACTTATTTCATGCTCCCATCATCCCACATCTGGCCAGTGGGAGCCCCTTCAAGCTGGCTTCTCTGCTTTTTTGCCCTAGCCTGTCTTTCTCTGAGCACATTCTTACTTCTGGTCGAGATGTTCCAGGCCCTTCCTGTGCTCTCCAGCCAGAGCCCTGGACTCAGCCCTTTCACTAAGGATCTCTGTTTCTTTGCACTGGGGAGCGATATTAGAATTCTAGGTCTGGAAGCTGGGTATGCTCATTGCCTCGGGGATGTCTTTGCCCGTGGCCTTTCGGACTGGGGGAAAAAGCTATTCCATCTCATTCTCCTTGTACCACTTTACGCTGGTAGATCCTTTCTCCCTCCACGAGAACCCTGGCTCCCAACTAAATTAACATCTTTACTCCTTTGCTCATTTCTGCGATCCACGCCAGCTAGTTTTATCAGAATTACAGCACCCACGCCATTAGGAACAATCAACCTATTAAGTCGAATGTAAGTTTTCTTTGCGGTTTTTTCCTCCTTTTGGACTGAGGGTAGAAATACTGTAACTGAAAGTTACTTGGGTTTTTTCTTTTCCAGTTTTCTTTAATGTGACTGTTACCCATCTGATAGATAGTGAGGTTTATTAGTTTTCGTTGGTTTCCAATTTGAAGCTTTTAAAAAAATCCTCGATCTAAATTTTATCTTTAAATGTGTAATACGTTCACAGGTTTGATGTGATCAAACATCGAAACTTTATTTAAAAAACGTACTGAATGGGGCGCCTGGGTGGCACAGCGGTTAAGCGTCTGCCTTCTGCTCAGGGCGTGATCCCGGCGTTATGGGATCGAGCCCCACATCAGGCTCCTCTGCTGGGAGCCTGCTTCTTCCTCTCCCACTCCCCCTGCTTGTGTTACCTCTCTCGCTGGCTGTCTCTATCTCTGTCGAATAAATAAATAAAATCTTTAAAAAAAAAAAAACGTACTCAAAGGCTCATTCTGGCTTATCTTTCCTGTTTTTCTCTTTGCAAAAAAAAGGGCGGGGGCACCTGGCGGGCTCAGTCAGGGGAGTGTGTGCCTCTCGATCTCGATCTCGGGGTCGTGAGTTCAAGCCCCACCTTGGGTGTAGAAATTGCTTAAATAAAACTTCGAAAGTACATACATTTTTTCTGATTTTTCCTTCTTTACACAGACAATAAGCAAGGTGACATACTATACATACCTTTTTCTCCATTCTCCTATAATATTCTGGAGTTCCCTCCAAATTAGTTCAGTAAGTCTGTCTCATTTTTTTTACATGCATATAATAGTCCATCATGTGACTATGCCATTGTTTCTACAAACAACTATTTCGATTGTCGTCACTAACTGGTAATTACCTAATCATCCTGCACTGATGTTATTATGAGTAAAGACAGACACTTCTTTGTATGTGTAGGGTGACATATACATGTGTGTGTACCATGAACTGCTCATGAATTTTGCTCATTTTCCATCAGGTTTTTTGTCTTTCTTCTTTCAAATTAAAAAAAAAAAAGTCCTTTAAAGGATTTTTAAAATTTTTATATATTTTTTAAAAATATTTTATTTTATTTTATTTTATTTTATTTTATTTTATTTTATTTTATTTTATTTTATTTGACAGAGAGACAGCCAGCGAGAGAGGGAACACAAGCAGGGGGAGTGGGAGAGGAAGAAGCAGGCTCCCAGTGCATCAGGGAGCCTGATGTGGGGCTCGATCCCAGGACCCTGGGATCATGCCCTGAGCTGAAGGCAGACGCTTAACGAATGCGCCCCCAGGCGCCCCCCAAAATTTTATGTATTTATTTAAGTAATCTCGACCCCGAGATCGAGAGTCACACACCCCACCAACTGAGCCAGCCATGCATCCCTCAAAGAGTTCTTTATATATTAGGAATATTCGCCCTTTATCTGTGATAGGTATTGCAAATATTTTCTCCCGGTTTATCATTTGTCTTTTGGCTTTACTTACCTGTTTTACATGCAAACATTTGAAAAAATATCAATGCATTTTAAGTAGCAATCTTCTGTTGCCTCAATCTTCCCATAGCCCCATGTTTCCTTCTGGCACGTACGTGGTTTCAACTTTTACCCTTAGATCTCTGACCCATTTGGAATTTATTCAGTGTGCGGTGTGAGATAGGAATCCAATTTTACCCAACACCAATTTTTTAAAAATCCACCTTTACGGGGGCGCCTGGCAGGCTCAGTCAGTGGAACACGCGACTCTTGATCTCAGGTCATGAATTCAAGCCCCATGTTGGGTGTAGGGATTACTTAAAAATAAAATGGAAAAAACGAGAGAGAGAGAAAGAAACTAAAAGTCCACCTTTACTCCTCTAATTTGAGATACCACTTTTATCATATTCTAAATTTCCGTGTGTACTTAGATATATTTCTAGATTTTCTTTTTTTTTTTTAAGATTTTATTTATTTACTTGAGAGAGCGTGCAAGAGAGACCCTGAGCAAAGGGGAGGGGCAGAGGGAGAAGCAGACTCCCTGCTGAGCAGCGAGCCTGATGTGGGACTCGATCCCAAGACCCTGAGATCATGACCTGAGCCGAAAGCAGACACTTAACTGACTGAGCCGCCCAGGCGCCCCTTTGGTGCGTTTCAAAGCAAATTTCAAATATCCGCACATTTGGCCCTAAATACTTAAGCATGCATATCACTACCTAGAGGTCATATTTACTTTTTTTTCTCTTTTTAAAATTTAAAAATTTAAAATTTTTCTCTTTTTAAAATTTTAAAATTAAAATTAAAAAAAAATTCTCTTTTTAAAATTTTAAAAAATTTAAAATTTTTAAAGATTTTATTTGCAGTCTCTACACCCAACGCGGGGCTTGAACTCACAACCCTGAGATCAGGCACCGCACGCTCCGCTAACTGAGGCAGCCAGGCGTCCCTAGTTTTTTTCTCTTTTGACGTAGAATTTGTGTAAAATGAAATCCACCAGGGGCGCCTGGGTGGCACAGTGGTTGGGCGTCTGCCTTCGGCTCAGGGCGTGATCCCGGCGTTATGGGATCGAGCCCCACATCAGGCTCCTCCGCTATGAGCCTGCTTCTTCCTCTCCCACTCCCCCTGCTTGTGTTCCCTCTCCCGCTGGCTGTCTCTCTCTCTGTCGAATAAATAAATAAAATCTTTAAAAAAAAAAAATGAAATCCACCAATCACAGAGATACATCTGCTGACTTTTGATGGTACGTGTCCCTGCATAATCGAAACCCTCATCAAGGTATAGATAGTTACCTTCGCCCCCGGATTCTCTCGCTGCCCACTCCTTCCTCCACCACCCCCGGGGGGGATTCTCTCGCTGCCCACTCCTTCCTCCACCACCCCCGGGGGCTACCGCCGTTCTGGTTTCTCTCCACCTTGAGTTAGTCGTACTGGTTCTAGAATGTCATAGGTATGGAATCCTACCTACCACGTGTGTGGCCTTTCGTGTCTGGCTTCTTCCACTCAGCGGAATGCTTTCGACATTCACCAGTGTGGATGCCTCTGTCAGAAATTTGTTCCTTTTTGTGGCTGAATAGAATTCTTCTAGATCTATTTTGGTTTCTCCTTACCAAGTTTCCTTTTTTTTTTCCTTTCTAATAATGGCTTCATTGAGATATAATTCACCTATATAAAGTGTAAAATTCAAAGGTTTTTAGTATTCACAGAGTTGTGCAACTGTCATACTATCTATCTATCTATCTATATCTATTTATCAACTATCTATCTGTGTATTTAAGATATTTAAGATGTGTTTATTTATTGGAGAGAGAGAACACGAGCAGGAGGGGCAGAGGGAGAGAGAAGTTCAAGCAGACTCTGTGCTGAGTGTGGAGCCCAACGTGGGACTCGATCTCACGACCCTGAGATCACGACCTGAGCCACAACCAGGAGTCAGATGCTTAACCAACTGTGCCATCCAGGTGCCCCTCGTACAATCAATATTAGATTTTCGTCACCACCCATAAAAAACCGCAGACCCCTTAGAAACTCCCCCTTCCCAGCCCAGCCCCTGCAACCACGAATCTTTCTGTGTAGATTGTCTATTCTGGACATTTGGTAGAAACGGGACCCTGCACTGTCTCACTGAGTTCTGGTATGGTGTGAGCCCAAGCTTTTCTGTCTCACCGCCCATACCTCTCCTGCCAGCCCCAGGAGCCCGTGTATCTCCAATTTACAGATGAGGAATTTGAGTTCATTTGAGAGGAGCTGAACGTCTCGCCCTGGGTCCTAAAGCTGGAGAGCAGCAGCTCTGGGGTCCATGAAGTCGCTGCCCCCTCTGTGGCCCAGGTCGCCCCAAAGAGTGCTCTCCCCACCCGCTCGCCCGGAGTCCTGCGGGCTTCCCCCAGGAAGCTGAACGGGGTCCCCCCTCGTCACCCCCCAGGTGTACATGTTCCTGGTAAAGTGGCAGGACCTGTCTGAGAAGGTGGTCTACCGGCGGTTCACGGAGATCTACGAGTTCCACGTGAGTGCCCCTGAGCACGCGTGCTTGTGTGTGTGTGTGTGTGTGTGTGTGTGTGTGTGGGTGGGAGGGGCAGGGAGGTGACGCTACACCCAGTCCCAGCTCTGCCCTTCCAGGGGGAAGGTGGCCCAGGTGCTGGCCAGGAAGCGAGGAACCTAGAGCACCCCCAGCCCACAGTTGGGGGGGCATTGTTTATTCCTTAACTTAAAAGAAATTTTCTTAAAGTATGTTTTTTATTTTTTTTAATTTAAATTCAATCAATTAACATATAACTTATTGTTAGTTTCAAGGGTCAGTGAATCGTCCGTTGCATATAACACCCAGTGCTCATTCGGTCACGTGCTCTCCTTAATGGC
Source organism: Ursus arctos (assembly GCF_023065955.2). Taxonomy (NCBI): domain Eukaryota; kingdom Metazoa; phylum Chordata; class Mammalia; order Carnivora; family Ursidae; genus Ursus; species Ursus arctos. The sequence goes on along the minus strand of NW_026622874.1, from coordinate 93,998,081 downwards.
CATCCCCCAGTTACCCCATCCCCCGACCCCCCCTCCCCACCAGCAACCCTCAGTTTGTTTCCTAGAGCTGAGAGTCTCTTATGACTTGCCTCCCTCTCTGATTTCATTTTATTTTTTCCCTCCCTTCCCCTATGATCCTCTGTCTTGTTTCTTAAATTCCACATGTGAGTGAAATCATATGATAATTGTCTTTCTCTGACCGACTTATTTTGCTTAGTTAGCATAATACCCTCTAGTTCCATCCATGCCGTTGCAAGTGGTGAGCTTTCCTTAAAATATGTTTTAATGCGATAAAATACACAGAACATAACTTAGCATTTTAAGTGCACAGGGCAACGGCTTGCAGTATATTCCCGATGTCCCCCATGCATCACCACAGTCCATCTACCGGACGGTTTCGTCTTCCTGCTCAGAGACTCTGTCCCCATTCAACATAAACTCTAGGGGGCGCTAAGGGCCGTGCCTCCTCTGTCCTGGCAGGGGACAGCCTGGTTAGTGTCACCCCCAGGTTGTCACCCCAGGACCTTGCTCTTCAACTTAGGGTCACTGGCCTGATGAGGACCCCGGCGGGTGAGAAGAAGGGGTGGGAATCCTGACACCCCAGGATCCACGTTCTCTTGCTTGGTGGATGCCTGCTGTCAGCCAGGTTGAATGAGAGAATCCCACAGTCTCTAAACCCCATGGGGTTCCCCACGCCAGAGACTGGGGGTGGTCATTGGGGGGTGTGGTGTGCAGAGCGTGGCTTTTAGGTCTGAGACTGGGTCAGGTGGAAGGAGGGTCCACAAAAGCCTTCTGCAAGCAGCGTACTGAGTCCCAGAATGGGGTACCTTCCTGTTCTTCGCACATGAGAAATTTTTTTATAAGATTTTATTTATTTATTTATTTGAGAGAGAAAGAGAACGAGTGGGATAGGAGAGGGGCAGAGGGAGAAGGAGAAGCAGACTCCCTGTCAAGCAGGGAGGCAGTCACGGTGCTCAATCCCAGGCTTAACCCACTGGGCCACCCAGGTGCTCCAGAAAAATTTTTTAAATATTTTTTCTATTTTTAAGTAATCTCCACACCCAACGTGGGGCTTGAATTCACAACCCCGAGATCAAAGCTCGTACGCTCTACTGACTGAGCCAGCCAGGCTCCCCTCTTGTACGAGAGATTTAAAGCGAAATGCGGGGGCACCTGGGCGGCTCAGTCGGTTAAGTGTCTGACTCCTGATCTCAGCTCAGGTCGTGCTCTCAGGAGCCTACTTAAGGAAAAAAGTAAGTAAGTAAGTAAATAAATAAAAGCAAAATGCAGGTAAATGTGAAGAAGACTAAAAGCAGCCCCCACACCCAGGACCCTGAGTCACAATTGATGTCACCATGCTGTTTGCTATGAGACTTTTTTTTTTAATATCAGCTCTACGCCCAGCGTGGGGCTTGAACTCACGATCCCGAGATCAAGAGTCGTGAGCTCCATCGACTGAGCAAGCCGAGTGCCCCAGAAGGCTTTTTTAAGATAAAATAAAACATGACAGAAGTGGAAAGCACCCTTTATCCCATGCCCTTGTCCCAGCTCCAGCCCAGGATGACTGCACGTGCACACACACACACACACACACACACACACGAGTCCAAGAACAAGACACAGTAGTGTTGAGTGTGCATTTTCCGCAGGCTTTCTAGAAACATCAGCATGGCGGCTGCTCCCTTCTCTGCCTAGTTCCTGTCACTAGGTCACATTTTTTGAGACCTGTCCAAGCTGATATGTGCACGACAGCCCCTTTTACTAATTGGTGGACTCATGCATTCATTCAACAACTATTTATTGAGGACCTACTAAGCTCCAGGTGCATCCGACGTGGGAGATGCTCTGAAGGTGACAAGGGCATAAGAAAGATGCAGGTCCTTGCCCTCCCTTGTGGACCTTAAGTTCTAGCGGAGGAGTCAGATTAACAGACCCAAAAAACAAAAGTGATGTACACAGTATGTTAGACAAAGCGGGGGGTGGTGATGGATGGGAGGACTGAGTTAGGAGGGCAAATTGTCAGGGAGAAGGCTTCACTGAGGGGGTGATATCTGGGGAAAGACTTGAAGAAAGAGAAAGAGAAAGCGCTGTTGACAAAAGGTGGGGGGAAGAATGGGAAGAGCAAGTGCAAAGGCCCTGGGGCAGGAGTGGGCCTGGAGTATTCCGAGATGGCTGGAGCAGAGTGAACAAGGGAAGGGAGGGTGGTGGCAGAGGAGGCGAGTGAGGCAGGCAGGACAGGGCTGCAGGACCTTGTAGACTCTTGTGAAGCCTTTGGCCTCCATTCTGAGTGAGCCACGAGTCAGGGAGGGCTCTGAGCAGAGAGACAGAATCCAGTTTAAGCGTGAAGAAGATGCTGGATTGAGGACAGAGATGGCAGGGGGCGTAGGAAAACTGTCATGATCATCCGTGGAATGACCCGTGGCTCCGTGGAAGCTCGGGCCGAGGTGGTGACTGTGTGGGCAGTGAGAAGGGTCAGATGCTGGATAGATTTGAGGAGTGAAACCAGAAGGATCTGCTGGTGGTGTGAATGTAAGATGGGAGAGACAGAGAGGACCAAGGATGGCCGCCGAAATTTCTAGCCCGAGGGATGAGAAGAGTCGTTTCCGATTCTATTACAACAGGGTTGTAATAAAGGATATGCCTTCCCCTTTTCTTTCATGTCTAGAAAATGTTAAAGGAAATGTTCCCTATCGAGGCGGGGGACATCAACCCGCAGAACAGAATCATCCCCCACCTGCCAGGTGAGAAGCAGGGTCACCTGTCCTGCCTCCCTTCGCCTGCCCTGTGAGCTGTGCCCCCTACTCCTGCCCCCTCTGGGACTTGACCCGGTGTCCCCCCCTGGCCCCTCCAGCCCCTCGGTGGTACGACGGGCAGCGGGCCGCTGAGAATCGCCAAGGCACCCTCACAGAATACTGCAATGCACTCATGAGCCTGCCCGTCAAGATCTCCCGCTGCCCCCACCTCCTCAACTTCTTCAAGGTGCGCCCCGACGACCTCAAGCTCCCCACGGACAGCCAGTGAGTGGCCCCCTCCTTGTGGCCCCGAAGTGGAAGAGGGAAGGGGGTGCTGAGCTTTGCCTGGGGAGGGGGTGCATGACTGCCCCCATATGACAAGAAAACTAAAGCTCAGAGAGGGGAGGCAACTTGCCCGAAGTCTCACAGCCCAAAAGAGAAAGGGGGAGGATTCCAGCTCTGGCCCATGTGACCTGGACCCCCCCCACCCCAGCATCCCTGCCGAGTCTCCACCTGGAGCCCCGTGAGCCTCACGGTGCTAGGGGAGGCTCTCTGGGCTGGGAGTCTCAATCCTAGATCCATCGGCTTGCCTTCTGAAGGCAGTTTTCCCGCCTGTAACGGGCTGGGAAGGGCCAGATGGGGTCACAGGGCCGTGCAGAGCGCTTACAAACGGTGAAGCACAGAGCCCCAACAGAGAGGGGGTGCTGGTGGCCACTGCTCATCGCTGAGCAGCTTCCGCTTTGTCACCTCTTTCTCTGCCCGCCCCTGCTCTCGGGGACTCCTGTACTAGGGCCCAGCGTGCGGAGCATCTGAGAAGCTGAGGGCGGGCTCAGGGGAATATGCCGTCCTGCTGGGGAAGGTCCCTCTCTCCGCCCCTCTCTGTTCACCGAGTACGGGGCAGGCCTGGACATACCCATCACCGCTGAACACCGCCCTGGCCCAGGGCCGGGCAGCGCAGCGCCTGGGGGACTGGGTGGCCGGGATGCCTACTCCCTGTTGGCCGCTCTCCTGAGGCCCCAGAAGAAGCGAGCTGACAAGAGCCTCTCCCAGACTAAAGTGGGGGCGTCACCTGCGTTCTCTTCAACAGTGGCCTCCTCCTTTGTTTCTGCAGAAGGCGGGGGGGAGGGGGCAGGGGCTTTCCTTGCCGGTCCCGCGGCTCCCTTCCCTCCACGGCGGCCCGCACATCCCACATTGGCAAGTTCTTCTGTAGGTCTGGCCGGAGCTTCCACTCCCCAGTGGGAAGCCAAGCGAGCGCCAACCCAGACTCTTCTTTCCTGCAGGGTGAAAAAGCCGGAGACCTACCTGGTGCCTAAAGACAACAGCCTCACGGGTGAGAGGCGTGGGCAGCCACCTGTAGGTCACCCTGCAGGGCCTGGGGGCGTGATGGCGTGCGGGGAAGGGAGCCGGGGTGGCGGGGTGGGGGGGACGTGTCTCGGTGTCTGCACTAAAGACTGGGGCTCTGTGGGAGTCACTGGTCAGTGAAGCTTTCGGAGCTCATGTCTGTGGCTGCAGAGCCCAGCGCGACCCTGGCCCCCAACAGCCCGCGAGGTCGTGGCTGAATGAATGAACAGGTTTGGGGGCAAAGTCGGCCATCAGGGCTCACGCAGGGGCCTGAGAGTATCTGATCTGTATTGCACGATAATTGTTAAGAATACAACCTGACATTTATTAAGGACTGACTCTGTCCCAGGCCCTATTTTAAGCGTCTTGCACGCATTAGCACATGTAATCATCTCTATAACAATATGGAGTAGGGACCAAAGGGCTATTAGCCCCATTTCACAGCTGGACACATTGAGGCTTGGTTTAAGTTGGGACTCAGGGAAAGGGCCACACGGCCACGAAATGTGGAGCAGGATTTCGGCCAGTCAGTGGGATGCCCAGGTGGGAGCTAGAGGCCACTCAGAGTGTGGTCCAGGGACCAGCAGCGTCTTAGTCTACGCGGGCCCAAGCGCCGCAGACCGGGGTGGCGGGGGGGCGGGGAGGGTCTTAAACAACAGAAATGAACTTTCTCACAGTTCTGGAGGCTGGGAGTCTGTGATCAGGGAGTGGGCCGAGACCTCTGTCCTCGGTGTGCAGACGGCTGCCTCCTCCTTGTGCCCTCACACGGCACATGCCCCCTAGTGTCTCCTCCTTGTCTTATAAGGACGCCAGTCCTATGGGGTCAGGGCCCCATCCTCATCACCTCCTTAAAGGCTCTAAGTCCAAATACAGATTCTAAGGTACTGGGGCTTAGGGCTTCAACATGTGAATTTTTTGGAGGGAAGAGGAGATGTATTTCAGTCCATAACGCGGCACAGTGGCAAGACCTGGGGGCCGGTTAGAAATGCAGATTCTCAGGTCCCACTGCAGCCCTGTGGAATTAGAACCGGCGTTCCGGCAAGATCCCCGGGCCGATCTGTGTGCACGTTAGGGCCCAGGGGGGCTGCTCCCTAACCCATCAGGGGAGAAAGAGCATGCGTAAGGAGCGTGACTAGTGTCTGGAACACATAGGTGCTCCATAAGTGCGGGGCCGCGAGGACTCGCTGGTCTCTGCTGCTTTCCAGTTGGCTGGGGGCGTCCACCTCCAGCACGCCTGGCTCTGGTGGCCTGTGCAGGGGACTGCTTGGAGGAGGCAGCCCATCCCGCACCGTCCACTCACACCGCCCTCCCTCTGGCCAGACATCACGGGCCCCATCATCCTGCAGACGTACCGGGCCATCGCCGACTTCGAGAAGAGCTCGGGCTCCCAGATGGCTCTGGCCACGGGTGACGTGGTGGAGGTCGTGGAGAAGAGTGAGAGCGGTCAGTCTCCCTGCCCTGCCGGGACCTTGCTCTCCGGGTGCCTGCGTCCGAGGCTCTGCCCCTCAGCCAGACTCCGGCTTCCTCCCCACCTGGTCCATTGACGGGCTGTGGCTCCTTGGGGGGGGGGGGCGACTGTCCTCCCCTGGGGGAGGCTGTGGGCATCTGTGCATGCCTGGGGCTTATCCGGGAGGCCAGGCGAGCTTCTGGGCGTGATACGTGGCAGCAGATTCTGAGCTGTAATCCCGTGACCTGTGTGCGTGGCTGTGTGTGGTCTGGCGTGGAGTGTGGTGAAGGTGACATTTCTGAATCTTCGTGTTGGATGTCTGTGTGTCTATGTCCAGGTGTCCTTACCACCCTTGGGGGCTGAGGGAGGCTGCCAGGCCCATCTAGACTTCCTGCCTCACCCCTCCTACCCCCCCACCCCCTGCACAGGCTGGTGGTTCTGTCAAATGAAGACAAAGCGAGGCTGGGTCCCGGCGTCCTACTTGGAGCCCCTGGACAGTCCTGATGAAGCAGAGGACCCAGAGCCCAACTATGAAGGTACGGCCTGCCCTCCGTGGCCAGAAGGACGTGAAGGGAGGGGACCGGAGGGGCTCCTGGGATATTGAGAAGCCGGACACCACCATACCCATTTTGGGGTTGGCTATGATTTAGGACTGGGCAGTGGGTGCAGGGTGGAGACCCCATAGTCTGGCTTGAGGGGCCCGGGTAGGAGGTGGTGCCCTTGGTCAGGACAGGGAACCAGGAGGTAGAGTAGAGGTGGGTCCAGCCTGGGCCAGGTCCAGTGGGAAGCCGACCGATGAGCAGATCTGAGGTTCAGGAAGGAGCACTGCCTGGAGGTGGGGGCATCCTCGCTGACTGCAAGGGGAGAGCCGGCAGCGCCCGAGCTGGATGGGGCCCATGTGGAGGTGGACATAAGTTAGAGTTGATTGCCCGTATTTTAAAATGGAGCGATTTCACAACTGTATGCTGATTTATGACATCTGTGGAAAAACTGGAAAAGGTGTGGATGCCGGAGTCAAATGGCTCGGGTGCCACGTGGACGGGCGCCCCACCCCTGCACTGCCTGCCCGGCCACGTGTCCTATTTAGGTGCCTGGCCCGTGATGTGGGGGGTGGGGGGTGGGATGGGCCAGCTCCCCGGGGTGTAGTGGGCAGAGGGCACAACTCCAGGGTGCCACATGAGTGGGTGGTGGGAGCCCGCAGAGGAGACCAGCAAGGAGCAGGCAGGGAGGAGGGGGGAGGGCGGTCCTGGGCTCTGGCTGGAGGAAGCCTCTCGCCTTGGGAGGCAGGCCAGTGCTGGGCGGACCCTCACACGGTGCCCCTGCCCCCACGGCCGACCAGGTGAGCCCTATGTCACCATCAGAGCCTATACTGCCGAGATGGAGGATGAAGTGTCTCTGCAGGAGGGCGAAGCCATCGAAGTCATTCATAAGCTCCTGGACGGTTGGTGGGTCATCAGGTAGGAGCGCGCCCCTCCCTCCCCACTGTGCCCACCCTGATTGTCAGCCCTGGCCCGGGGCACGGTCTGTCTGGGCTCAGTGCTGACCTGGGTGTGGGACTCTGGGTAAGCCGCCACCTCTCTCTCGACTCAGTTTCCATTTTGATAGCAGATCAGTGATTATCCCACCCCACCCGGCTCTCAGGGTTCGGTGTCTTTGTCCTTTGTGACTGGGGGTCACCTCACCCTCTCTTATTGCTTGTACGACAGTTAATTGTGTTCATTATTTTACCTGAGCACTGGTAGAGCAGAACCTGTCATCGTTTTTCCTTGTAAATCTTTGGTTGGCAGTGATTCTTATCTGGTCACTCCTCCTGGAGAGAGCAGACCCCTGGGGGCTTGTAAGAGCCATCTTCTCAGACCCACTGGGCCTCCCCAGGTCTTTGGACACCCTTTCAGAGCCTCGAGTCATAGGGCTGGTCCACGGCCCCAGTGAGCTTGTGGCCACAGCACCCACCATCAGCATGGCCCGGGACCGGGGGCTTTGAGGTGGGATATTTCTCAACCTTTTTGACCTTCACTCGGTTTAACTGCCTGTCACGCACCCCTGAGAATCTGCTTGTGATTCTCCCGCCAGCCAAGAAGGATCAGCATTTTACTGAGTGAACTTGGTAATACGCGAAGTTTTTTCTTACTCCCAAAATATAGTAGTGAGAATGGGGAGAAAAGTCTTTTTAACTAGTGGTGCTGGAACAGCTGGGTGTCCACATGGAGGAAAGGCATGTAGACCCCTACCTCACACCACACACATTTATTCGGGATGTGTCATGGGTTTGACCAAGCACAAAACCCCAAACTAACAAGCTTTTGAGAGAAAGCAGGAACTTGGTGACCTGGAGGTAGGCAAAGTTTTCTTAGACACAGGAAACAATGGCTGTAAAAGAAAAAACTGTCAAATATACTTTGCAGATGTTTCATTGCAAACACATGTCTCTGCGGGGCAAGTTGGACCTGCTAACTTCCTCCCACTACCAACATCATGGCTGGGGGTAGGGGCTATGTTGCACAGATGAAGAAACTGAGGCCCAGCGGGATAGGGTCTGCTGTTGGCCAGGCTTCAGGGTGTCTGCAACTTCCAGCTGCCTTAACCCCAGCTCTTTAGAGGGATCCCTGAGCCGCCACATCTGAGGCCCCTATTCCCCCCTGTGACTGCGGGGGCTTCAAGGGCTGCCTCTGTTGCAGGAAGGACGACATCACAGGGTACTTCCCATCCATGTACCTACAGAAGTCCGGGCAGGATGTAACCCAGGCCCAACGCCAGATCAAGAGCCGAGGGGCACCTCCCCGCAGGTGAGCAAGGGTCCCCAGCACTGGATGGGGCTGAGGAGGGGATACCACGGGTCCCCTCTGTCGGTCCAGGCCCTGGACTGGCAGTGCTAGGGAGGGAGGTCAGGACAGGTGCTCCCCAGCAGGCGGCGAGGCAGTACCATCACTGGATCAAGGCTGGACGTGCCCTCCCACATCGTGGGGCTGGCGCGGGGGCGTTGGGAAAGCAGGGGTGTGAGGTGGAGGTGAAGACGTCGATGCCTGGCGTCCTTGGGGACGACCCGTGAGGGCTGCGGCAGTCCAGAGGGCTTTCTGGGGAGAGGAGGCCGGGAGTGGGAAATGGATTTGGGCTCTGCCACCCAGCAGGAGTCCGCGTTGGCACGGTGTAGCTCCATGCATGACCCGCCCCGTCGTGTGGAGTCCCCGCCCCCCTCCCACTGCCCCTGGCCAGTCGTTGGACCCCAGGGCCGGTCATGCGAGTCCCCGCAGGCGGGGACGCAGGTGCAGCGGGGACAGCCAGGCGCTGAGTAACGCCCCCGTCCCTCTGGACCCAGGTCGTCCATCCGCAACGCGCACAGCATCCACCAGCGGTCGCGGAACCGCCTCAGCCAGGACACCTATCGGCGCAACAGTGTCCGTTTTCTGCAGCAGCGTCGCCGCCACGCGCGGCCTGGACCGCAGAGCGCAGGGAGCCCACGCGGTGAGTGCCCGCAGCGGCCTGGGCGCGGGGCTGCCTGGGGCGGGGCCTGGAAGACGGGGCGGGGCGTGGGGCGGGGCTAGGCGCGGCCCGGGCCGTGCTCTAGAGTGTCCTTAGCGGCCTGGAGGCGGGGCTGCCCGGGGCGGGGCGGGGAGGCGGGTCCGGGGGTGGGGCCTGGAAGGTGGGGCGGGGCCTCTCACGGTGCAGCGCTTTCTGGCGCAGGGGAGCAGCCGCAGACTCAGAGCGCAAAGCCGCAACCCGCGGTGCCCCCGCGGCCCAGCGCAGACCTCATCCTGCACCACTGCAGCGAGAGCACCAAGCGGAAGCTGTCGTCCGCCGTCTGAGGCCGGGCCGCCTCCCCAGATGGTGTCCTGACCCCTCCGCCCTGTCCCACCGCATCCTGTATACACGTGTATGGATCCAGAAGTCTGGATGCCTCCGGCAGCCCCGGCCCCTCCCAGCTAACTATTCAGCGCTCTCAATAAATGTTGCTTGGAGTGGACAGGGGTCCTGCAGAGCAGCGGGTCAGGCTGGGCTGGGCACGCCCTTGGGGGTATTTATAGAATTAGAACTGAGGGCCGTGAGCTCTGCTGGGGCGGGAGGTTAGGGGAAGTTGCAAGAACCAAGGTCCGGTTGCACACTGCCCTGGCCTTGGCCGAGACTGTTTGCACGGGGCCAAGTGCAATAGGAACCCCGGGTTCCCCCCACCCCCCACCCCGCTGGCTGTTTGGACAGAAGCTGCCTGCTAAAACTTTGGTCCCACTGCAGAAGAGTTCTGAAGAAGGGTGCCATAGCGCTCGGTGTGTGCACCTTCGTTCGGTAACAAAAATTGTAATGTAGGTATCGGGAGGGAGCAGCTCTGATTATTCACTGCCCATTGGTGAACAGACCCTCACCGCCCTGAGCACGGCCTCAGTCTTTGCTGGTGGATCTTTCGCAAAAATGCTAAGACACCAGGGTGCAACCCGGAGCTGCAAATCTTGCAAAAGCAGCAGCTTATCAGGAAGGAGGTGGGTGGTGGCCGCTGGCCTATGTGTGCGTGGGGGGGGGGGCACAAGAGGATGGACAAGGCTGGTCCCTTCGAGATAAGGGGATTGGTGCTTCTCAAGAGAATCATTTGACTGGCACAACGATTGAAAGAGGCCTTGAGCACATCACCGGGCCCTTTGCTTTTTGCACACTCAGTTTGCTGGAAAAGTCCAGACCCTCAAGCGCTATCATGCAAAGCTGTGGGAGCGTGAACCACCGGCCATCCCAACCCTTTTGCTTGTTCAGCTGCAAGTCTAATTAAAAGGGCCGAAGTGTGAGATAAAATACTTTCATAATTTTTAGTTTCATTTTTTTCCAAGCTAAGGTCCCGATCAAGTGTTTTCCTCACGTTTGTCTGCATTTCTGGTCCCCTGGAGGTGGCCTCGTGCTGGCCCCACTGTGGTGTGCTGAGGGGGAGGCCCGGGGGTGCGTGGGCCTGAGGGCAGGGGCCTGCCTGTGAGCCCCTGCTGTCCCCCGGGGGAACCGCCGGAGAGCGCCCGGCGGGCCCGTCCGTAGGTGCCCGTGTCTGAGTTAGGGCTGCAGTGCGCGCGCAATTTTCCTGAGGCCGGCGTGACGCTGGGCTCTTTCTTCACCTTGTTTCTGGTTCTGAGAACAACCCTGTCAGGTAGGTTTATGGAGGAGGAAACCAAGCGAGTTTCTAGGGTAATGTGGCAAGGACGCGTGTGGCAGAGCCGGGAGGTGGAGGCAGGCTTTCTTTTCCGACTCCAAAGCCCCACTGAATGCATTACACTCTCCCGACCCTGCAGGGCTCCTGATCTGTGGCTCAGTCCCAGTGGCGGGTGCTGTGGCCAACGGACGCTCAGAGGAGGGGTATCTGCCTGGCTTCCAGAGCTCCAAGCTGCCCACCCCAGGCCTGTGTTGGAGGAGTGACCAGTGTCCTCTGCCCGCCCTGGGATGGGAAGACAGGGCCTTGGGGGAGATGCTGTAACCCTCTGCCCCTAGGAACTGACGGGGACCACCAAATGCAGCCCCTGGCTCCTCGGCTGGGCCCGACCACCCTGCTCCTGAGTGCTCTCATTTGCAGACACTCCATCATTCAACGACCCCAGAAAACCACCTGCTCGTTCAGTCAGTTCTCCCAGGCTTGGCTTGGTCACACAGCAGTCCCAAACACACATACGGGGTAAAGAAGCAAGCTAGAGGCCGTAGGGGTTGATCCAAAGCAGAACAGCCCATGAATAATCGAGTCACAGAAGGCAGCCCAGGCTGAACCCTGCTGTCCCCTCAGCATCACCCGATGGGCTAACCACCAGAAAGCCACACGTGACAGCCACCTGTCATGGAATAACATGGATTTCAGGGTCACACGGACCTAGTTTGAATCCTGACCACGTCTCTGCTGTGTTATCTTGGCAGGTCACTTAATCACTCTGAGCCCTAACTGCTGGTCTATCACATGAGGGGGCCGACCTTTTCCTGCAGGGTCCACAGGGCGACCCCTCTGGTACTCGGTGTCGACAAATGCTCAGGTACACCGGGGGCGGGTCTCCCCTGACCCCATTGTAAAGCAGCCCGTTCCTCCCCCCAGGTCGTGAGCCTCTGAGCTAGGCCGACCAGCCGCACCTGCACTCCACCAGGACAGAACGGCCGGGCTGGGGTCATCTTCCCTGTGTCTGAGGACATGCTTTCGGGCTCCAGCTGCGGGCGGGTGCCTTGTGCCGGAGACTGCTGGAAGTTAGTCTCTTTCTTCCGCAGCCTCCCCTCATTTTTATCGAAGTGTTTTGCCCATTGCTTCCTGATCTTTTTGTTCCCTTTTTGTTCCCTAGTCAGATTAATTCCTCCAATCTGGAAAGTATCCACAATTTGGGGTCCCTAATTCCAGTGGCTAACAGGGGTTAAGAACACTCTGTGTGTGTGTGTGTGTGTGTGTGTGTGCGCGCGCGCGGGCCCTCTTTCAAATGCCGACTCTCCCGGGGGTTCAGTGCTGCAAAGGGAAGGACATCAGCTTGCAAACATGTTGGAACACAAGGGACACCGTGCACAGTAAACGAGATCAAAGTACTACCTCACTGTTCCATTTACTGGAGCTGGTCACTAAGTCGTGGTCCGAGAATATCCCTTTTCTTGGAAAATATTCCCTTAATTAGTCCGGCGGAAACGATGTATGTGACCCCCTCAAATGTTCCAGAAAAAAAGTTAGGCACACACATTTATACACACGTAGATACTCAGACACTCGTGTATACACACTTACAGGCAATGTGGTACACACACACACACACACACACACACACACACACACACACACGAAAGAGAGAGAGGGAGGAGACCAAGCAAACAAGAGAAAACGCAGAGGGGTAAAATTTCAACACTACGAGCATACGGCAAGAGGACACGTAAGTGTTCTTCCCGCCTTTCCCATGTCTGCAACTTCTCCGTAAATTTGAAATTATTTCGAAATACAGCTTATGGATTTATTTTTTAAGTCATCACTACACCCAACGCGGGGGCTCGAACTCACCACCCAGAGATCAAGAGTCGCATGTTCTACTGACTGAGCCAGCCAGGGCGCCCCTCAAAATAAAGTTTATCAAAAAACCCCACCCCCAAACAAAACCCCCTCCAAACCTCAGCTTCCTTGGCCTTTGAAAGCCCCTCTTGTTATCTGGGGTTTTCCATTTTGAACTCCTACCTTTGTGGGTCCGCGGGGAGGCAGAGACAGCTCACACGGGAGTACTACCGTTGGTGACTGTGTCTCCCAGGGACTGTCCCCAAGCTTGCAAACATGTTAGATCACAGGGGACACCATGCAGAAAGTGGGCACATGGATGTGTGTGCATTACCCTCCCCCACAAATACACACACCTCTCTCTGCTTCCCTGTTGACGATTCAAAACTTCAGCGTGCCGGCCTCAGGGGTGAGTGAGACCCACCAGCCGTCAACGAAAGGCAATGACCAGAAATACAATAAAACGGTCTTGCTCTTTACTGCACTACGATGAGGCGTAAAACGTCATACAAACGGGTAGGATACTGCAAGTGACATTTCCGAGTCAAAGTGGAAAAAACTGGAAAACAAAGAGGTTATCACTCACTGGTCTTCTCATCTCGCGATCCCTGGGCCCCAGGGGATTCTAGTCTTGCGCCCCCTGGTGGGGCACGGCTGGAGACGTGTCCTAAGTCACGTGGCGATGTGGAGCACGGAATCCCACTCCGAGTCCTTTAACTGTGAGCAGTATTTCGTCTTGCTCAGTTTCATGATGGAAAACAGCTGCTCGCAAATGTAGGTGCTCCCGAACATGGAGAGAATCTTGGCGCAGTGGCTTCGGTACTTCGGGTAGCTGCTCCACAGGTATTTGCAGAACTCGGGGACCCCGACCTTGTCATATTTCGTCTTTAGCACCGTGTTGCACTGCAGGTCGATGACCTCCATCTGGAGGGCCTCGTGCACGCTCTCGATCTTCACGGAGAAAGGGGAGCTGAACAGGGTCAGTTCACTTTCATAGAGTTTGAAATCAGACAGCCTCTTCTGGAACTCGGTCTTCAGTTCCACGATTTTGGGAATGTAGTTCAGACCATCGCTTTCATTTCTGGAAACCGACTTCAGAGTGGGAAAGTGGGCCAGGTTATTCCTCGCCAGGTGAGTTTCCCAAAGGCACAGTTTGGCGAGGAACGCCCGGATCAGGTCGTACATCTGCGTGACCACCTGCGAGTGTCCTTGGAGCGAGATGTTCAAAGTGTTCAGGTGCATTGTCATATCGACCAAGAAGGCCAAGTCTTTGATCCAATCTTGAGAGCTCAGCTGAGGCAGGGGCTTTCCTCTGGATGACATGAAGGAATCAATGTCTTCCAACGATTCAAAAAATCTCTTGAGCACCAGCCCGCGACTGAGCCACTTAATTTCGGTGTAGTACAGCAGGCTGCCATATTGGCTGTCCAGTTCATACAGCAAAGTGGTGAACTCGCTGTGGTTCAGTCCACGGGAACATATCCAGTTCACGGAGTTAACCACCACACTCATGACGTGGTCCATCTTCAACTTCTGCGCACAGAGCGATTCCGGGTGAATGATGCAACAAACCGACTTCAGATCCGAGTCCTTGCAAACCATGGCCACCTTGGACTTCAGTTTTGTAACCAGTCCGTCGTTCACATCCACCATTGCGGGGGTGCCCGTAGAGGCCACGCTGACCAGTTTTGACCAGTCGATATTAAACTTCTTCAGACTTTTCTCGACACGCAAAAACATCTCGTTGCCAGATTTCGTACCTGTCATGGGCACCGTATCCAAGAGCTCTTCCGACACATCGAAATTCTCATCAACGCCGCGGATGAATATGGCCAGCTGGGTGGTATTGTTGATATCCGTGATCTCATCGATTGCAATAGAGTATGCCACGAGTGACTTGATTTTTTCGCGTAACTTCTCCCATAAGTTCCCGGCCACATCTTCTACGGGCTGCACGGCAGCAGTTTCGTTTGGGCTCACATTTGCAAACACCTGTTTCTGCTCGGGACCCACGATTTCGGATGACCCCAAGAGGTACTTTCTGAGCCCTTTCTTCAGCTCGTGCAGCTTCTCGTCCCGCATCTTCTCGGTATATTGGTCGTAGTGCTTACTGTGGTTCGTTTGATAATGACGCCGGAGGTTGTACTCTTTGGACACAGACATGCTCTGCTTGCATATTAAACACGTAGGAATATTCTGCACTTCCACGAAGAAATACGCTCTCTCCCACTTCTCTTGAAAGATGCGGCCCTCCTGGTCTATCTTTCTTTTTCCCACTTTTGATAGAGACATGGAGACAAGAAATATTTCACTTTTCCTCTTAACTCTACTATACGAAAAACGACAGCAAAAACAGGATGATAACCGTCAGGGGTAAAGCAGCTGGGGGGGCATGGTTAATCTGCCCCTGCAGAGAGGGACAGCTGACTTTCAGCTCCAGCAGACTGCTGCTGGAGGGAAGATGGGATCTGTGGCCAGATCTTTAGATTCCAAGAGAACTTCAAAATCTACTTTTATTTTTTTTAAAGCAAACTCTACACCACACGTGGGGCTTGAACTCATGACCCCGAGATCAAGAGTCATACGCTCTACCCACTGAGCCAGCCAGGTGCCCCTGGCTCCCCAAAATCAACTTTCCTGGGGCACCTGGGTAGCTCAGTTGTTAAGTGTCTGCCTTCGGCTCAGGTCATGATCCCAGGGTCCTGGGACTGAGCCCTGCATCGGGCTCCCTGCTCAGAGGGAAGCCTGCTTCTCCCTCTCCCACTCCCCCTGCCTGTGTTCCCTCTCTCGCTGCCTCTCTCTCTGTCAAATAAATAAAATCTTAAAAAAAAAAAATCGACTTTCATGAAAACATCCCTGGCTTTTCTTTCTTTTCTTTCTCTTGAAAACATCCCTGGCTTTTCAATGTTGGCCACACATTCCCATTTTTATTTATTTATTTAATTTTTAAATTTAATTTTTTACTGCAGTCCTTTTTTCCCCCTCACACAATGTTGTGTTGCTGGGGCCTAATGTTCTCATAGGACTGTTCCCATTTGTCTGTTTTTTCATTTGCGTCTCAAGAGAACTTTGAAGTAACAGAGACGGGGACGACCACAGAAGGTGTGTGCTTTACCTGCTGTGGGTCCCAAGGGCCCTTGGTCACAGCCACGGAACCGCACAGAACTTACTTGTTTTAAATTTAAAGAAATCTGGCCACGAAGCAGGTGAGCTCTCCTTAGAGAGAACACAGGTCTAAAGATTCACTTTAAGAAAACGCGGGCAGAGACAAGAAGAAAGTCAGTTCAGTGGTTGCCTGGGGCTGGGGGTGGGAACAGGAAGTGACGGAAAAATGGGTAAGAGGGATCTTTGGGGGGGTGACAGAAATGTCCTAATATTAGATTGTGGTGACAGTCTGCATAACTCTGTAAATTTACTAAAAATGACTGACGTGTATACTTCACACGACCGAATTTTACAGTATGCAAATCACGCCTCCAAAAAGCTACAAAAAAAAAAAAAAAGTAAAAAAACCCATTCAGCAACAAGACGAGTGGAGGAATAACAATCGGGCATTTTCAAAGAATATTTTAGTTTTCCCAACTTGAACCAAGGCGGTTCCCTAGCGGCTCAGACTCCTGAGAACAGCTCCACATCCCATCACTCGCCCTACAGGGTGCTCCTGACTTGCCAGCAAGGACGCCGGGGCCACGCGCAGAATATCGAACAGGCACATGGAGGGGGCTTTGCTCAGTTAGCACAGATGTTGACCTCAGCACTGGAGGGGGGTCCTGGGAGCCCCCTCTGTGCCAGGTGGCACCCCTTTTGGCTCTGAACTCTGGGGAGATCTGGGCGGAGGGCGGAATCCTGGGGGACGGAGCTGGGGTACCGGACAGGTGCTATTTACCCACTGAGCTGGGCTAGTCCAGTATAATGCTACTAGCCCCCCGCCATAAAGGGCTCCCCAATGCGAGTGTGCCAGGGAGCTCCAGCAAACCGTCGCAGGAGAAGAAAAGCCGGGGGAAGCTCCGGAATTAAAGGACTTTATAACCAGCAGGACAAATGGACAGCATCTAACGAGCACCGTGCTTTGCTCTAAGGCTCAAGTAGCAAGGCCCCCCGTGGTGAGTGCCTGCTGGAACATTCAGCACCGCACAGTGGGTGCTGGGACGCCCTTCTCGCCACCCACCAGGGATACTCACCGTTGCTAAGCTCCAGTCCTGGAAGGGGTCTAAAGAGAAAGAGATATGGTGAATGCAACAAAGTTTGTCCACAGACACCCAGCTCCCAGCAGCGGAATACGAACCAAGGAGTGTGAGAGGCAGCTCGGCACAGCGCTTTGCTTCAGAGCCCCCCCGCCCACCTCCTGGGGTAAAAAAAATCCCGGTGCCGCCCCCTGCCCACCTCGATCAAGTGGCAACCTTCAGATTCATTGTCATGACCAAGCAGGGAACGCTCACCTACCTAATGACTGTGAATTTGATAAATTCTGCGGCATCCAAGATCCTTCTCATGGAGCTGATTTCCAGGTAACCGGGGGCTTTGAAGACCACCCCTGGGGGCATGCCGTCGATGACCACGCAGCCAGGGTTGAACGTGATCTTCCTGTAGGGAACTTTCACAGGGAAATCCACCCCGATGGCTTCACCTGTAAGAAGACCACCTAAGTGTGTCACTTACTTTTCCCACACCATGCTCTGTCTTTAGTGCCGAGATGTTAAAATCCTTCCCGTCCAGTGACAACGTCGGAGATCGGCCATTATTACTTCATGGACAATTTTACTGATTTTGACATTGGCAACAGTCAGTAAAACAGAATCAATTTCTCTCTCCGTGAAGGAGAAACGATCCTGGCATCTGCCTGACAAAGGGTTTTATGAAGATTAAATAATGAATCACATGTGACTGCTGAAAGCACTGCTCACCAGGGTAAGAACTCAGTAAATCAAAGATAGATATTATTATTGCGATTAGTGCGTCCACGTAAAAGCTGTTCCGGAAAAATACACACTGATTTTGATCATAGCTCCTTCCCAGAAAGATCAATTTCTTTTAAAAAATATATTTATTAAAAAAAATTTTTTTAGTAAGCTCTACACCCAACAGGGGACTCGAACTCACGATCCCTAGATCAAGAGTTGCACGTTCTTCTGACTGAGCCAGCCAGGCACCCCCAGAAAGATCGATAAAATATTCCATTAAAAAGAAATACCTCAAATATATACATTTTGGATACGTCACAGTATAAAAACTTACCAAATTTTCGGCTAAAGAGGTCATTGACTTGTTCTCTTAGTTGTTTTATCTTTTCAATGCTGGATAATCTTTCCTTCTCGTTATCTAAAAATAATTAGACAATCAAGCAAACTAGGGTTATTGATATATTAGCCCCCAAAAAAGCTGTTGGAGGAAGTGCCTGACAGCATACAAAAAAAGCACTCTATGCGGCTTATCATTCAGTTTAGTTTTCTGGAAATGTGTAAATAGAAGCCATTATAGAGGATAGAGAATTTCCCAAATTATAAATCCATGTAAACACACTCCATACTAACTCAGGGAATATTTTCAACATTATGCAGGACCAGGATGTCCACGTTCACCTCTACTCTTCAACATTATAATAGCAATCCTAGTCAATGCAATATGACAAGTAAAAGGAATAAGATGTACTAGGATTAGAAGGGAATATTTTTCGACACTTAACATTTTTATTGTATTTAATTTTGAATAACCAAAGCAAGTATGTGGTTCAAAACTCACAAGTTTCACCGTAGTGAAACGTCTCTCTCCCATCCCTGTCTCAGCTCTGTTTCCTTCCTTGGAGAAACTATGTTATCATATTCTTTTGTATCTCTCCGGATATATTTTACATACACATATTCAGAAAAGACTGCCTGACGGGCAGCAAATAAATTCCACCTCTGTGACCAATTCCTACTCAACGGTAGCTGGTGCTTGGAGTTGCCTGCCCTGACGTGTATTTTCCAGGTAATGCCAAGGCGTGGCTGTGAGACGCAATATATCTGATTAGCGATGCCTAATATAAGCAAGATATTCAGTGCCTGACAATCTGTAGTGTATTTTATATTCCTGAATTGTCATTCCTTAGTTGAAAGGGTGAACTAAGCAAAAAAAAAAGTTCCAAGGGTTTCCGACCCATGTCATAAAATGGTTAAAATAGAACAAAAAGAAAAATATAAAGGCAATTATGATAATGCCAGATAAACTTCCATACCTGGAATGGTCACCTGAACGATGTTAAGATCTTCAACACCTGCCGCAGAATCTGTAATACTGGATGAATTTATGCTTTCTAAAAAGAGAAACTGAAATTTAGAACTTAAAGAAAATTCGGTTAATTCTCCTCTAAAAATGCCCGTGTGCCACTCTGATCAGAGGCACAGAATTAACTTTTAAAGCTTCAGAAAACAATTGGCTGTAAGAAGTCAGGTAGTGCAGAGTCTGCTTAAGACTCTCTCCATCTCCCTCTCCCCCTCTGCCCTGCATGCTCTCTCTCTAAAATAAGGAAATAAATCTCTAAAAAAAAAACAAAAAATAAAAGTGTTTATCTGGCTCCATATTCTATAAGCCATCACAATAATTATTGTCAGACGAAGGAAAAGACCACACCTACAGATGGGCTTCCAAATGCTACAGTCCTTTGCTAGATGCATGGCCATTATCTACCAAATAATTTATAGCCAATCCTTTAGAAAACCGCTCTCCAGAACAAAAAGGGTGATTGGGCTTGTAGTCCCTATACATGCGTGATGCCCCACAAGAGAAGAGCACGTGGAGAGGCCATCTTGGAGAACGTTTCCATCAACCGCGTTCAAATCACTGCTGGACTTGGATTCTTTTTTTTTTTTTAAGGTTTTATTTATTCATTTGACAGAGAGAGACAGCCAGCGAGAGAGGGAACACAAGCAGGAGGAGTGGGAGAGGAAGAAGCAGGCTCCCAGAAGAGGAGCCTGATGTGGGGCTCGATCCCAGAACGCCGGGATCACGCCCTGAGCCGAAGGCAGACGCTTAACGACTGTGCCACCCAGGCGCCCCTGGACTTGGATTCTAACATGGGATTCTTCATATTGTTCCTTTTCTTCCCTTTTTCATTGAAGTAGAGTTGACATACAATGTTGCATTAGTTTCAGGCGAATGACATAGTCATTTGACAACTCAATATGTGACACTATGTTATATTCTTAAAAGTACTTTGACGCAACACCCAAATGTTAATCAATGGAAGAATGGATAAACTGTGATTTATACACATGGTGGAATATTATTCAACCTTAAAAAGAAAGGAAGTTTTGCCATATACTGCAGTGTGGATGAACTTTGGAGATTTTATTTATCATTTTTAATTTTTTTTTGAGAGAGAGCACAAGTGCACATGGGGGGGGAGGGGCAGAGGGAGAGGGAGAGAAAGAATGCCAAGCAGGTTCCATGCCCAGCTCAGAGCCCGACACAGGCTCCATTTTACAACCCTGAGATCATGACCTGAGCCAAAATCAACAGTTGGATGCTTAACTGACTGAGCCACCCAGACACCCCTGGAGATTTAAATGAAAGAAGTCAGGCCCCAAAGGGCACACATTGTACGATCCCACCTATATGAAATATGCAGGAAAGGTAAATCCATGGAGACAGAGAGTAGACTGGTGGATGCTCGGGGCTGGGGGAGGGAAGAATGGGAGGAACTGGTAATGGGTATGGGATTTTCTTTTGGGGAGACAAAAATGTTTTCAAAATAGATAGAGGTGGTGGTTACCCAACACTGCGAATTTACGAAAGGTACTGAATCATTCACTTTAAAATGGTTCATTTTATGTTAGTTTAACCTTAATAAAAAAACATGTAAGGCAATTTAAAGGTTGGGGCACCTGGGTGGTTCCGTCAGTTAAGCGTCTGCCTTCAGCTCAAGTCATGATCTCAGGGTCCTGGGATCGAGCCCATGTTGGGCTCCCTGCTCAGCGGGGAGTCTGCTTCTCCCTCTCCCTCTGTGCTCTCTCTCACTCTCAAATAAATAAATAAAATCTTTAAAAAAAAAAGTAATTTAAGGGTTTCCTTTTGTGGAATGTTAGGGGTAAAACCTCACTGGATGGCCCAGGATGGGAGGACCAGATGCCATAGTGAGGCCTTATGAGGGCTCTGAAACTGGCCATGTCAATATCATGTATTATCTGTACGCCCACTCAGGCCCTACTGACTTCAGGTATGGAGGAATTAACACAAATCCATCCCCACTAAGGGAAAATCCACCCTCCTGGCTACGGGTCAGGGACATTACCGCTGGACGGGAAGCATCTCCTCTGTGTCCAATTACCCAGCCGGCACCACCGCATAATTTCCAATAAAGCCGTCAGGGCTGACACCCTGCAGAGAAGCGGTCCCCTCGCACAGAACCGATCAATATCTGAATCTCCCCCCTAATACTTAATTAACCTATGTTCCCTGTGGAGAGTGAGGGAAACAGCGAAAAGCAAAAAGAAGAAAAGTAAAATCACACATAATTCCAATGTGGGTCGCTATAACTGTTTTTCTTTTTTTTCCCTTTTTTGGGTATTTTCTCCTGCTTTTTTCTCTTTCTACATAAAATTTCTTTCTAAACAAAGTTGAGATCCTACTATAAATTATGATTATTATTTTTCAATAAATAATTAATTAATTTAGAGACAGTGAGTGGTGCGGAGGGGGAGAGGGAGAGGAAGAGAGAGAATCCCAAGCAGACCCTGTGCTGAGCACGGAGCCTAACACGGGGCTGATCCCAGGACCCTGAGACCGTGACCTGAGCCGAAATTAAGAGCCGGACGCTTAACCAACTGAGCTACCCAGGTGCCCTGATCCTACCGTAAATTACGATTTGAGTCTCCCTCTGTTTTGTTCCTAACTTGTCTTGAGCCAGATGGCTTTGTTTTCCACTGGATGCACGGAGCATTTCCCCCGTGGACGGCCACAGCCCTTCTCTCACTGCCGGGCGCTTACGCTGCACCCGCTTTTTCTGCTTTATAAATGGTGATGAGAGGGACTCTCCCCCTGAAATGACCCACTCGATGAAAGCAGTTTTAGAATTCAAAGAAATAAACTACAAGCGGAAGAATCAAACCCGGATGGGAACATTCATTCCATTTCAAAATTCCCCTAATCACGGGGACCAAGTCAATTCGGACCCTGTGGTGTGTCATGGGAAATAATCTTATCTCTAAAAAAAGCACTCCCAGGGCTCCTGGGTAACACCCAGATCAGCGTCTGCCTTTGGCCCAGGTCATGATCTCAGGGTCCCAGGATGGAGTCCCAAGTTCGCCTCCCTGCTCGGCGGAGAGTCTGCTTCTCCCCTCCTGCCGCTCCCCCCCACCTTGTGCGTTCACGCTCTCTCTCTCTCTCAAATAAATATATAAAATCTTTAAAAAAATAAATAAAAGGACTCCCACAGCAATTAGACAACATAAAGAAATGAAAGTCATCCAAATTGGTAAGGAAGAAGTAAAGCTCTCACTATTTGCAGACGACATGATTCTATATATAGGAAACCCTAAAGACTCCAAGGAACTGCTAGAACTGATCAATAACTCAGTAAAGCCGCAGGGCACAACATCAGCGTACAGAAGTCTGTTGTGCTCCCATCCGCTAATAATGAAGCAGTGGAAAGGGAAATTAAGAAAACAATCCCATTTGCAATTGCACCAACAACAATAAAATAGCTGGGGATAACCCTAACCGAAGAGGTGAGCGACCCGTGCTCTGAAAACTAACACTGGTGAACGAGATTCAGGACAACACAAAGAAATGAAAAGACGTTCCACGCTTATGGGTTGGAAGAACAGATATCGTTAAAAAGTCCATATTACCCAGAGCACTCTACACATTCAGTGCAATCCCTATCAAAACACCCATACATTTTTCACAGAATTAGGACAAACGATCCTAAAATTTGTACGGAACCACAAAAGACCCCAAGAAGCCAAAGCAATCTTGAAAAACAAAACATATACTTAATGACAGTAATTCTGAGACCCTGTAACATTAAGAAATATGTAAAATAAAAACTTCTCCTTCTCGTATTAGGAAGACACTAGGGATCAGCTCAGATTCCAGTAGCTGAGATGAAAATATTTCTTACCAGGGGCGCCTGGGTGGCTCAGTCGGTTAAGCGTCTGCCTTCGGCTCAGGTCATGACCCCAGGGTCCTGGGATCGAGCCCCGAATTGGGCTCCCTGCTCAGTGGGGGGGTCTGCTCCCTCTCCCTCTGCCCCTCCTCCCTGCTTGTGTTTCTCTCTCTCTCTCTAATACATAAATAAAATCTTAAAAAAAGAAAAGATTTCTTAGCAGATAACCAAGTGGATCACAGTGAAAGAAAATCGGCACATTTTTTTAACTAAATGGGCTCAAGATCCACAAGTTCCAGGATCAGTGGTGTCATTCATTTCTATGAAAAGTAAAAAACGTTTTAAAAACCTTTTAATTGTAAAGAATATCCTTAGAATATGTTGTAACTATGAGATGTGGTTTTTAAACAGACTTCCAAACAAAAACCAAACAGATTACACGTCCGTTTGTCAGTCTTTTAAAGAAAATGGTCTTACGTAGCGGATCTTAAAAAATAAATCTTTTTTTCTTTTTAAGATTTTATTTATTTATTCGACAGAGATAGAGACAGCCAGCGAGAGAGGGAACACAAGCAGGGGGAGTGGGAGAGGAAGAAGCAGGCTCCCAGCGGAGGACCCCGATGTGGGGCTCGATCCCACAACGCCGGGATCACGCCCTGAGCCGAAGGCAGACGCCTAACCGCTGAGCCACCCAGGCGCCCCCCAAAATAAATCTTTTTAAAACCACACTTTGAACTTGGCTTCCTTTAGATCCTCGCAGTTAAACGGAGTTCGTGGCTTCTAGAAACGATCAGTTGTTATCTGTGAACTCTCTCTATACCAGCGGAATGTGCTTCTGAGGGAAGGCAGCCCTCCCCGCCTCTGTCCATCAACCTTCTTTCTTCCCTCCCTTGGGACGGGGCACAGTCTGGTCCCTGGCCAGTGCTGATCTGCACACACACACACACACATGCACACACACACACACACAGACAGGTATATACCCATACACTCCCACCCACACCCCCATACACACATACGCCCCCACCCCGAGCCCCTCATATACACACACACACACACACACAGAGACACATATACACCCCCACCCTCTGAGCCCCCCCATACACACACACACCACATACACTCTGACCCCCCGAGCCCCCCATACACATATACACACACAGACAGGTATATACCCATACACTCCTACCCACACCCCCACACACACACACCACATACACCCCCACCCTCTGAGCCCCCACATACACTACACACACACACAAATACACACAGACACGTCTATACCCATACACCCCCAGCCCCCATACACACATATACACACCACATACACCCCCACCCCCCGAGTCCCCCATACACACACACACACACACACACACACCCGCCGCCTGTCTCAATCTTTTCCCCACAATAACCCGTTAAGAAGAAATCAAAGCCACACTCAGCAGTGTCACTCTGACGAGGCTTTCACCAACTAACCTTCAATTTTCACCTCAGCTTCGGGGTCCTCACTCGTTTCTGAAGGGACGCGCGGAGTGGAATCTTGAAAAAAAAATTTCTAAAATGACATTCGTTATTATGTATTCTCATGTTCCAACTTCTCACTGCTCCTGCACCCAAACAGCTGGCTCTTTAAACACATCGCATACTCAACACACGTGAAAGTATACACGTGAAAGGAATTTGATTATTTTTAAATTTATTTACTTTTTAAAAAAATTTTAGTTCAATTGGCCAACATGTAGTCGTCCTTAGTTTCAGAGGCAGAGGTCAGTGATTCATGAGTTGTGTGTAACACCCAGTGCTCCTCACATCACGTGCCCTCCTTAACGCCCATCACCCGGTGGCCCCGTCGCCCACCCCCTTCCCCTCCAGCAACCCTCAGCTTGTTTCCTAGAGTCAACAGTCTGTCATGGTTTGTCTCCCCTCTGATTTCTCCCCATTCAGTCTTCCCTCCCCTCCCCTATGATCCTCTGCGCCATTTCTTATATTCCTCATATGAGGGAAACCCTATGATAATTGTCTTTCTCTAATTGACGTATTTCGCTCAGCATAATCCCCTCTAGAGGAATATTGAAAAAAAAAACAACAAAGCTGGTGGCATCACAATTCTGGACTTCAAGCTCTACGACAAAGCTGGAGTTATCAAGACAGCATGGGACTGACACAAAAACAGACACATAGATCCCTGAACAGAATAGAGAACCTAGAGATGGACCCTCAACTCTGTGGTCAACTCATCTTCGACAAAGCAGGAAAGAATATCCAATGGAAAAAAAGACAGTCTCTTCAACAAATGGCGTTGGGAAAACTGGACAGCCACATGCAGAAGAATGAAACTGGACCGTTCCCTTACACCATCCACAAAGATAAACTCAAAATGGATAAAAGACCTAAATATTTATTTTTACTTATTATTATTATTATTTTGTAATAATCTCTATACCCAACGTGGGGCTTGAACTCCTGACTCCAAGATCAAGGGCCTCACGCTCTTTTGACTGAGCCAGCCAGGCGTCCCTAAATGTCAAGGTAATTTTAACTTTAAGGGATCATAGGGCCAGAAAGGGTAACCTTATAAGGGATAAGGGGAGGCAAAAAACTCTCAGATACTAGGAAACAGTACCCAGTTACCCACATTAGTGGACACAGATATGCTTCCATTTGAGGTAATGGAATTCCTATGCTCATAAGCATTTTCTTGCTGTCATCAGAAATCCCTCGGATGAAAGAAAGCCGGGTGCTTTGGGGGACGGTTCCCCTGCCAGCAACCCCCCGGGATTCAGTCTATTATAACACCAGAGGCACAATCGATTTTTCTGGTTTGCCAGATTTATGACACACAGACACAAGTCTGGCTGGATCTCACCTAACTCTGGCTCATTTTAGAAAGCTTCCATTAATTGTTCGTAGAGGAAGAAACACTCTAAGGCAATCAGCTGTTGGATATTGGACTATCCTAACGTAAGACGTAACGTCTGGGGGAAAAAATGGGTGAAGTCACACCAGACCTCTCTGTTCCTGTAGTTTCTTGAGAATCTTTGATTACTTCAACATAAAAAGTTTATAAAAAAAAAATCAAACTAATTCTGCTGTATCAGAAATAGACTTCCCGCTATACTGTAATAACAGAAATCTCTTGGGGGCGTCTGGCGGGCTCAGTCAGTGGAGCATGTGACTCTTGATCTCGGGATTGTGAGTTCGAGCCCCACATTGGGTGTAGAGATGACTAAAAAAATAACTAAACTTGAAAAAAAAAAATCTCTTCAGAAACGAGGTACTTCAAAGACCAACAACCAGTGACATCTTTCTGACTCTCACTTCGCACCAGCTCTACCCAGATTCCCATGTAGGTCTTCCTCTTCCTAAATACGTTCTATCCATTAAAAAAAAAAAAACAACAGAACAATGTCTTTTCCATTTTTATTTTTTATTTATTTTTATTTTAAGTAGGCTCCACGCCCAACATGGCGCTTGAACTCACGACCCTGAGATCGAGGGTCATGTGCTCCACTGACTGAGCCGGCCGGGCTCCCCCACAGAACAATGTCTCAAGGGGCTTCAACAAAGGGAAGGAAAATGATGTGAGGGAGGAACCGATTTAAGCTGAGTTTGAAATCACTGTCCTTCCTAACATTCGGAGAAGGTCAGAGACGGGGTTGAGGAAAAAGCCACGAAAAATAAATGGCCGAATCCTGTCACACGTTATGACACTGATGAACCCCCCTGGCGGGGGAGGTGGTCACACTGGGATGCGGGGCTCGATCCCAGGACCCTGAGATCATGACCTGAGCCAAAGGCAGATACTTAACCGACTGAGCCACCCAGGCGCCCCTGTGGTGTGTTTTTTTAAACCACAGTTTAAAAAAATGCATAATTTAGAGAAATATATGGAAGAGGAATAATGACAGAAGGGACTTGTCTTCTTGGTTTAAAGCAATGAAGTTGAAGATGATTAATTCTGTGAGTGAATGAACGATCCTAACACTGGACCGGAACGTAGTATGTTCTCTGGCAAAATCTATCGAGACTCTTTTAGGTCAGAGAATTGAACCAAATAGTTCAGGGAGCCATTGGAAATGTCCCCCACGATACAGAACCCCAGATGCTCCCAACTCACAGAAGCTATTAAAAATGACCACACGTTAGCTCCTTCGAGAATGCCTCTGACTTAGAGAAAAATACAAATTCTTTTGGAACCAAGATAGACATCTGACTCCTAAAAGCAAGGTCTTCTTGCCTGTGAACTGACAAAGGTATCCCATGCCTCTAGGTTGGGGGAGGAAATTTCTGTTATTAATTTCACCTTGGACATGCATAAGCCATTTTAAGAATTCAGGCGTTACCCACGATACTCAAGATTTATACACACAGGGAGGGGAGTACTATCAAATTTTACTTCTGATTCGAGAATTTCCTAGGGGTGCCTTGGTAGCTCAGTCGATTAAGCATCTGCCTTTGGCTCAGGTCATAATCCCAGGGTCCTGGGATCGAGCCCCCTATCCTCCGGCTCCCTGCTCAGCAGGGAGCCTGCTTCTCCCTCTCCCTCTGCCCCCACTCTCCCCACTCCTGCTCTCTCTTTCAAATAAATAAATAAAATCTTAAAAAAAAAGAATTTCCTGAAATACTTTTCAACTCTGGTCAAAAGAAGTTTGGGGGGCACCTGGCTGGCTCTCAGTGGAGTGTGCAACTCTTGATGTCGGGGTCATGAGTTCGAGCCCCATGTGTGGTGTAGAGTTTACTTAAAATTAAAAAAAAAAAAAAAGAAATAAAAAAAAAGAATTTTGGTATGCCCATCAAGAAGACAAAATGGAAAAAAGCAATAAATCGCAGAGGTGTAAAGTTTTCTTACCACACAACTTCTAATCCGGGTGCTTTAAGCAGAATCACTCACAGATCGGAACAGGAGGCCTGACAGAGTTCTTAAGGCCACATTTTAGAGCTAAGACTCGGCTGGTTTTCTAAGAAGGCATGCCGAGAAGCTGCCTCATTTTCAAACATGTGTCATGGGTGTTTAAAAGACTGTGTTCTCTGCAAAATACTGTAAACTCGAACAACAAAACCAAAAAGAGGCTAAAACGCCTGGCTTCTCTAACCTTCCATTGGTAATTCCATTTCTATTACTTCGCCACTCGCACAGGGATGCTGGCTTTCTGAAAGGGAAGCAAACGATATATTTAAAAAAAAAAAAAAAGGCCAAAATACACAATGTAAACAAGAATTCATTTAAAACCATGCCAACAGTTCAAGACCCCCACAGGAACGTATGTGAGAAATACTCTGAGTCCTTGATACAAAATTCACACAAACGATTCTTTCTTTACGCTTTTTCTTTGTTGTTTTATCTGCGCTTTGGAGAAGTTTCAAACCTACAAAAGCAGAGATGGTACACTGATGCCCTGGGTCCATCTCCAGGGCCAACAGCCACCAGCCCCGTATCCTGTTTTCCTGCGCGCGCCCCTCCCCCCACCTGCACGGGTTGTGCAAGTCAATTCCAGGTCTGGCGGGGATGGGGTGCGCAGACCGCGCGTGCGCAAGTAAGACGTCAGGACTCTCGTCCTTCACCTTCACCACATCCCCATTCCCCCCAAATTAACAACACTCGTTATCATCAGCTCGTATCTAGTCACTGTGCAAATTTCAACGGTCTCGTAAACATCTTTTTTTTTTTTTTTATGTCATGTTTGGACATAGTTTCACACTTACAGAAAAGTCACAAAAAGAATATAGTGCAAAGAGGAGCCACATAGCCTCTACTCAGATGATAGATAGTTAACGGTTTACTGTTTCCCTTGATCATGTTCAATTTTTGCCCCCCCCCCCGCCCCCATCTTCCTATGTAGGCAGATCGATGTATGCACACCGGACGTCCTTTTCTCTTTCTCTGACCCACCTGGGGAAAGTTACATAGACCGTGGCCCTTCACCTCTGAACCCTTCTTTATAGCTTTCCCTCCTCCGGTGCGGGATCCAGTTTGGGGCGAGGCATTGTTTTTTTTGTTCTCACTTCTCTTTCTTTTCATTTAACCTGGAACCATTGTATAGTCTGTCTGATTTTCATGGCAGGCCCATTTTATAAGAAGAGAGGTTTTCCTGGGGCACCTGGCTGGCTCGGTGAGTGGAGCGGGTGACTCTTGATCTTGGGGTTGTGAGTTCGAGTCCCATGTTGGGTATAGAGATTACTTAAAAATAAAATCTTTTTTAAGATTTTATTTATTTGACAGAGAGAGACAGCCAGCGAGAGAGGGAACACAAGCAGTGGGAGAGGAAGAAGCAGGCTCCCAGCAGAGAAGCCTGATGTGGGGCTTGATCCCTGGACTCTGGGATCACGCCCTGAGCTGAAGGCAGACACTTAAGGACTGAGCCACCCAGGCGCCCCTAAAAATAAAATCTAAAAAAAAAAAAAAAGAAAAAGAAAAAAAAAAAAAGCGCTCCCTCGCCCCTTTCACCTTGTGAGGACACAGTGAGAAGAGGGTCATCTATGAACCAGGACGGGGGTCCTCGCCAGACTGCCAGCATCTTGGTCTTAGACTTCCCGGCCTCCGGAGCAGTAAGGAATATGTTTCTGTTGCTTATAACCCCCCCTGGTCTATGGTATTCTGTTTCAGCAGCCTGAACGCTCTAAGGCGGTGTCCACCAGCCCCTCCCTGGTGATGTGCACCTTGATCGCTCGGTCAGGGTGTTGCTTGCTTTCTCCACTAGATAATTACCCTTTTTTCCTCCCTCTTGCAACTAACAAGCAGCCTGTGGGGAGAAACGTTAGGTTGTGTAAGCATTCCATTCCTTTTCTAGATTTCTCTCTAGATGCCGCATCCCATGGTGACTCCTGCTTGATCCAATCTTTTATTATAATGGTTACAAAAGGATGGTTTTCCAATTCCAGCACTCCTGCCCAGCACCTGGCATTCCACAGGAAGCCATAAATGTCTTTCTGTGGCTGGTTCGTTCAAATCGATCCCAACAGAGCCCACACGCTGCATTAGGTTGAAATATCTCAAACGTCTTTTACTATAAAACAGGTTTCTCTCCATTTCCTTTTTAACTTGCCATCATTTGATGAAGAAATCCACCTTGTCACGTCCCTTCCGTTCTGGAGTTTGCTGCCTGTGTCCTTGTGGTGGTGTCTTCACATGTTCCTCTATCCCCCGTGTTTCCTGCAAACTGGGGGTAGAACTAGAGGCTGGTTCAGACTCAGGTTTGATTTTGGGGGGGCAAGCATCCCCAAGGTGCACGTCCTTCTGGATCCCGTCAGGAGGCACACCAAGTCTGGACCAGTGAATTCAGGAAATGTCAACCAAATCCATTTGCAATAAAGTCCCCATCAATGTTTTATGAATGGCTTTACTGGCCACTGATGATTATTGCCAAGACGCATGGCTTTGTTGGGGGTTGTAAAATGAGGACATTATATGATTTTTTAAAAGCCTTGTTCCCCCCCCAAATTCTTTTTTTTTTTTTAAAGTAAGCTCTATGCCCAATGTGGCCCTTGAACTTACAACCCCAAGATCAAGAATCACATGTTCCACTGAATGAGCCAACCAGGCGCCCCCATTTGGCCATTTTTGAATTGGGTAGTTTGTGTTTTTGTTGTTGAGTTAAAAACAGTTCTTATCCTTATTCTTATCTGTTTCTAGGTTACTTAATGCTGGCCTTCAATTTTTAGTATTTGTGGTAGGCAGATGGGCCCCCACGGATATCCAAAACCTGTGAATCTTGTATGTTACAGGGCAAGGGGCAATTAAAGGAGGGAGACGGAATTACGGAATTACGTTTGCTCATCAGCTGACCTCAGAAAAGGAGATCATCCTGCATTATTCGGGCTCAACATAATCAGAGGGGCATTTAAATGTGGACTACGGAAGCACAGGAGTCAGTGTCAATGATGGGATGTGGGAAAGACCACGTTAATTCCTTGATCTTGGACCTTTGCCTCCACTTTCCCCTCTGCCTAGAAGGCTCCTCCCCCAAATCGAACGGTGTCAGCTGGGAAGAAAACTGAATGGTGCTGATACTCTTACCGCTGCCAATGTCAGGGCAGCCTGGGCACGGTGTATTTCAACAAAGCTTGTCCTCTGCATTCTCCATTCCCAGGGGCCCCAGAGATGGGGTCCCTGCACATATAAAAGTCCTTATGGGACTTCATGGTCTCCGTGCTGGCCAAGTCATGGATGTGTGTATGTGAATCTGAGAGGTCTGTGCTGCGGATGGATGGTGAGGTCCAGGTGGGGCGGGGTGGGATGGGGAATCAGACTTTCATATAAACCTTGCACAAGGCCCTGGGCCCTGCTGGGGCCACAACTGACGTCACTGGCGGGGGGGGGGGCTCCACGAAGGCCAGTCAACATTCTGAGCAGGGGACATTAGTTGCCTTTATGGATTTAAACCTTTCTCCCTTACTTAAAGGAAATGTAAAGATGTCAGTACTTCAACATGTGAAGATTTTACCTAAATGGTCACAAAAATATTCAGTACTATGGAATACAGTCCATGATGTCAGGCAATTTTAATCTTTTGGGCATCAAGAAGGAAGGGGCCCCACTTTGGGAGTTTTTGTACAAAGATGTCTTTTTTTTAAAGATTTTATTTATTTGATAGAGAGAGACACAGCGAGAGAGGGAACACAAGCAGGGGGAGTGGGGGAGGGAGAAGCAGGCTTCCCGCTGAGCAGGGAGCCGGATGTGGGGCTCAATCCCAGGACCCTGGGATCATGACCTGAGCCAAAGGCAGACGCTTAACGACTGAGCCCCCCAGGCGCCACATTGTACAAAGATGTCTTGAGTAGTTCTGTCACTTCCAAGCCAAGCAGGAGAAAGATTATAAATTATACATTTAACCTAATGCTGTTCTCCAAATAATGTGCTCCTTTCTGATCAACTGAAATGGAATGACTGTACTTATGTCTATCCAATCATTGATTTATTTCACTGTTGCCTTTGGGAGTAGACTCCGTAAGTAACCTAGATTCCCCCAACGGTATACGTTTTGATAAACCTCAAGGTCATTTAAGTTGAAAAGGATAGTTTTGGGAGTCAAGATGTAATCATATGTACTTTTTCTCAAAAAGGGAGTGATTGAGAAACAGGTGACAATGATGCTTCGTGAGGGAGCCGTTCAGTTCAGCAAGCACATGCGAGTGCCCGCTGTGTGCACAGCCCTGGGCTTGGGACCCTGGGGCTCCGAGCTGGGGCAGTCCGCGGCAGAAGCATAAATACCCCACCAGCAGGTGGCTCTAGAGGCTTTGTGCAATTCGGGAGCTGAAGGCTCCCTGCTCTACTTGAGATTCTGTCTGTGCCCAGAAAGCGGTGGAACTTGCCGGAAGCCTGCAAAGCCAGAAGGGAATCCCACGGAGGGATCAGCTTATATAAAAGCTGGTGGAAGGAGGATTCAGGGCATGTTTCAGGAATCAGCCTGAGCAGGGTGTCTGAAGAGCTGAGGGGGGCGATCGTGGGGGAGGCAGACAGGATAGGGAGGGAGGCTGGAAACAGCGCTGAAAGACACGGGTGATGAGAAGCCATAGACGGTGTGTGAGCAGGGGAGGGAGGTGACAGACCCCGTTCTCCATGAATAAATGATTGGAGGACAGGGGGTAGGATGGATTGAAAAGGGATCCTAAGGGACCACAGCAGGCCAGCTGTGTGTGGGGTGGGATGGGGGACCTGCCCAGGACAGAGCAATGACAACGGACACTCTCATTGGTCTTTAGAGTTTTTGAAAAAAGTTTTTGGTTTTGTTTCTACTGTAAGTTACAGAGCTCAGTAATGCAGCAGGACTATTTTTTTTTAAGATTTTATTTATTTATTTGACACAGAGAGAGAGACAGGCAGCGAGAGAGGGAACACAAGCAGGGGGAGTGGGAGAGGAAGAAGCAGGCTCCCAGCGGAGGAGCCTGACGTGGGGCTCGATCCCGGAACGCCGGGATCACGCCCTGAGCCGAAGGCAGACGATTAACAACCGCGCCACCCAGGCGTCCCGTCAGGACTATTTCAAAGGTAAGATTTTTGTCGGAAACATTTCAAACCTGGTCATGTTTGAGGAATTAATTGCAAATTGTCCCACACTCTGCCTGCATTCACAGAGCAGTCAAAGAGGAGTCGGGATCTGGATGCTTACAACGGTCCTATGAATGCAATCGCGCCATGACATCAAACAGATATCCCCCGGGGGGTGCAGCGGGATTGCAGTCTCTGGGGAGAGGATCTAGTCAGGCAACCGTACAGACCACCTACCTGTGCCCTGTGTGAAAAGTGTGTGTCTCCAGTAATCTGTTCTCCTGTTTAACTTGTATGATGTCAATGAAGCAAATATTATTAAGAGCGTGGGCACCTGAATTTCTTCACTCTCATAGTCATGTCTTCTAACTTTTGATATTTTCCCAGTAAGTTAGGGGGCAGACCAGATAGGAGAGGATCAGAGAGAAGTTTTTTTTTTTTTTTTTTTTTTTTTAAGTAGGCTCTATGCCCGGTGCAGAGCCTGATGCAGGGGTCGAACTCACGACCTTGAGATTAAAGACCTGAGCCAAGATCAAGAGTCGGAAGGAGCCCCCCAGGCCAGTATTTTCAAACACACAAAATAAGAATACCTAACAGACAAACTCAAGTAACATACACTCTGGGTTACCTTTACCCTCACATTTGCCTTGAAGCATGTGGATTTAGGCTACACAGGATTTATTTTACGACGTAAAATGCTTTACGTCACATGGCTCTATGCTAGATCCCAGGCACATGGATCTTTTTTTGTTACTCTCTGCCTGTTTTTCCAACGGGGGCTAATTACAGTTTTCCATCACCAATAACTTCTGGGGAAGAAAAGGAGGATAAGACGGTATTACCTTGTACGTGATATCGATAGTAATTCGGATCTTCTGATTCCTTCTTGACTGATACAGCCGCCACTTTCACCACCGAGCCTTTGGATGCAATGAAAACAGTAAAACCATGTGTTAGGCCACAGTGACCCACAGAGAGAACCGTGAGCTTCTGCTGAAAAATCAAGCTCTGTGTTGATTAACATGGCTTCCCAGGAGTCAGCAAAATGACGCAGAGCTCACACTCTCCGAGCAAACGGTTAACCCATATAGAAATATAAGTCATAGCAACAAAATAACACAAAATCAATATAAAAGGAAAGAAGGAGGGAGAGAAAGACGACACAAGGAACAGGAGGAGGGAGGGACGGACAAGAGAGAAGAAGATCGAGCTCCCAGCCTGAGAAAACGTTCCCTTTCAAGACCGGCATATACATGTGCAGTTATGTAAAACCTGGTAAATATTCTTCTGTAATGGGACCTAACTGGCACCTATATGTATATATTTTTTAGTTTTTATTTAAATTCCAGTTAGTTAACATACAGTATAATATTAGTTTCAGGTGTACAATATAGTGATTCAATGCTTCACCTGTAATCTTAACTCACCTACTGCAATGAAATGGGTTTCAAAACTGCAAACCCCCAGGGAACCGCGTTAGTGAGACCAAAAGCCTTTTGCCAGGGAAAGGTGTGGTAGTCTAGAAAACTAGCCACAGGCTTCTCCCCCGCCGACGGTGCATGCCTGGCCTGTCTGCAATGTCTCTCCCCCTCTTTTCTAGACATGGAGGCTACTTCTCCATCCGTTAAAGCTGGGCCTGGTCACTGGGACATGGGCCAACAGGATGCAAAAGCGAGCCCTGGAAAGTGTGGGTGCATCCTCGCTCCTGCTCAGGAACTGAGTGGCCATGTGAACGAGCCTGGGCTAGCCTCCCGGAGGTGTGAGACCGTGAGGAGAGAGGCCCAGCTCTCCCGGTGGAGGCCTCAGGCCCAGGAGCGAGGTCAGCCCAGAGTGGAGGGACTGCCCAGCCAACACGCGGAACTGGGAGAAAGACTAATTGTTGTTTTTGTTGTTTTTTTTTTTAATTGTTGCTGTGGTTTTATTTATTTGAGAGATAGAGAGAGAGCACACGAGATAGGGGAGGGGCAAAGTGAGAAGCAGGCTCCTCACTGAGCAGAGAGACCGACGTGGGGCTCGATCCTGCGACTCCGCGATCATGACCTGAGACGAAGGCAGACACTTAACCAACTGAGCCACCCAGGCATCACAAGACTAATCATTGTTTGAAGCTGCTTTGTTTTGGGGTGCTTTTTTAATGAAGGGAGGGAGGGAAAGAGAGAAGGAGAGAAATCTGAAACTCAAAATCATTTCCACACTTGTTCTGTGGGGCGAGTGTTGCACAAATATCACAAGAAATAAGGCTCTCGGCTCTCAGGAGCCCGCCGGCAGCGGGAAGCGATTCGAACGGCACCATGAAATCCATGGTAGAAAGTCCTAGTAATCGGAAGCGTATTTTTGTTTTGACTGAACCATATCTCCAAAGAGAGGCCTCAATGAAAGAGGCCTGGGGGTGCCCAGCTGGCTCAGTCGGAGGAGCCTGCGACTCTCAGTCTCGGGGTTGTGAGTTCGAGCCCCACGTTGGGTGCAGAGATTACTTAAAAGAAAAAAAGAGAGGCCTATTTTAAGGCGGTGGGAAATGCCCCTCTAGCCCAACAGCTGGTGCAGAAGGAGACCGCAGGCTGTGGATCCACGAACGGGCCGCGGGGGAGCTGACCGCCGTCTGCGTGTGGGGGGTTTAAATTCTCTGTGACCATCTGAGGCAAAGGCAGAACGTATCTGAGCTCTGACAGGCAGCCAAGGCGGAGATCCCGGGCAAGTGCTGAATGTGCTGGGCTTGCTTCTTTTCACTGACTTGTGTTGCTCTTACCCAGAATAACTAGAGTGGACGAGCCCGGTTATTTTTCAGACTTTGTCATTGAAGAAGGAGCTGTGTTAAGCACGTGTTTACACGTGGATGGGAGGGCCGGGGCACCCACAGTTGTGACACAGGAGGAGGCCTCTGTCCCGGGGGTCCCCCCAGGGTGTGGGGAGGCAGCAGAGCACGAGCCACACCGCGACGGCCTTAGCGATGCTGCCTTCCATTTCACTCGAGCTAAAATCCCTGTTTTCCCTTTTTCTGTGTATCTTCTTCTTCTCCTTTTTTTTTTAAAAAGTAAACTCTATGCCTAATGTGGGGCTTGAGCTCACAACCCAGAGATCAAGAGCAGCACGCTGTACCGACGGAGCCAGCCCAGTGCCCCAGCTTGTGTTCCTTTTTATCAACTTGAATTTTGAGTTTTGGTTTTGTGTCCTTAGGTTATTTTAGGGTTTCTAACCTTTCCACATTTAATGCTTTCAATATTTTCCCATCCCTTGCTTAAGCATTTGCATCTAAAGATTTTTTTTAACGTTTTAACATTTTCCCTGTAATTAATGCCATTTTTCTTTCTTTAAGGAGCTGGGGGAGGGGAACAAGGATAAGGCCCTTGTTGAGGTTATTTAATGCCCTACTCACCACCACCCCTTGTATTGGTCAGTTCTTTGGGATTTTCTATACAGACAGTCCCATCATCTGTGAACAAGGGCGGTTCTATTTCACCATTCCCAATCTGTGTGCCTCTTATTTCCTTTTCTTGTCTTATCGCATTAGCTAGGACTTTCAGTATGATGCTGGAAGGGAGTGGGAGAGGGGACATCCTTGCCTCATTCCTGATCTCAATGGGAAAGATTTTGGAATCTTTCTTTTTTTTTTTAAGATTTTATTTATTGGGGTGCCTGGGTGGCTCAATTGGTTAAGCATCTGCCTACGGCTCAGGTCATGATCCCAGGGTCCTGGGATTGAGCCCCTGTCGGGTTCCCTGCTCAGCGGCGAGTCTGCTTCTCCCTCTGCCTCTGCTCCTCCCCCTGCTCGTGAGCTCTCTCTCTCAAATAAATAAATAAAATCTTTGAAAATAAAAAAAAAAAAAGATTTCATTTATTTATCAAGAGAGTGTGTGTGTCTAAGAGGGGGGGAGGGGGAGAGGGAAAGAGAATCTTTTTTTTTTTTTTTAAGATTTTCTTTATTTATTTGACAGAGAGAGAGAGACAGCCAGCGAGAGAGGGAACACAAGCAGGGGGAGTGGGAGAGGAAGAAGCAGGCTCCCTGCTCGCCTGACCTGGGGCTCGATCCCAGGACCCTGGGATCAAGCCCTGAGCCGAAGGCAGACGCTTAACGACTGAGCCACCCAGACGCCCCAGGGAAAGAGAATCTTAAGCAGGCTCCACGCTTAGCATGGAGCCTGATGCGGGGCTCAATCTCATGACCCTGAGATCACAACCTGAGCGGAAATCAAGAGTTGGACGCTCAACTGACTAAGCCACCCAGGCGTCCCTGAAAGGTTCTAGTTTCTCACTAAGTGTGATGTTAGCTGTTGGTTCTTTGTAGATTTTTTTTTTTTTTTTAGTTGAATTGAGAAAGTGCCTCCCCACTTTACTGAAAGTCTCATTTTTTGGAAGTAAAACAAGAGAAAGGAGTCAAATGATAGCCTGCTAAATACTTGATTCTAAAAGGCATTGGTGTACGTACCCGAATCTTCCATGGGCTCAGTTTTCACACTGATGGGGCCACAGCTGAAAGGAGAAGAGAACCCATGTCAGGACAAGTCGGGTGGGGTGAGAAGTGACCACAGGCATCGGGACACACTGTACTCAAATCCCCCGATAGCCACACCATCCTAGCTCCCCTTCCCACTAACTGGCTGAACACAAAACTAACTAGTTAATTTTATATTAATTTTCTTAGTAATTTGTTTTACAATTAAAGGTGTCAGTTGAACATAGTCTTAAAATCCCCAAATCCTTTCGAATAAAGAATATCTAACAAAACAAGGGAAACTTTCCACGGTCTAAAAACTAACACTTTGGGGTTACGTGTGGATTTTATTTTTTATTTCCCTTACCTTTGGCTTGGAGAGGTCACCAATCTCTTAGCATCTGTGGCCACCACAGGCCCACCTGTGCAGGAGTAAAAAGACACACACTAGCGCCTTTCTGCACCTTGAAAATGACAACATTCCAAGACACATAAGGTGAAAGCAAAGGTACAGAGAACAGAACTCCGGCTCCAGGCCTTAAGGAAGCCTCCTGGGCAGAGACCAACTCAGAGAGGCCCTCATGTCCTGGGGCCATGTGTGTGGGCAGAGTGGGGGCCGAGGAGTAGACTGGGGCTGGAGCGACCTCACGCAAATCACTAACCCTTCCTGGGCCTCGGTTTCCTCATCTGAAAACGGTGGTTGGGTGAGGGTCAATTAATACTTGCGAAGTGTTTAGAACCGTGCAGCGTAAGCGCTGAGAAAGTGTGAGCTGCTCGTATGGTTCTATGATGAAAATACGAGCCATCTGGGACAAGGGCCACCTGGTCACCTGCCACCTCTGACCCTCAGGTCCCTGCTTGAACAGCGGCTAGGGAATTCTAGGAACTTACAGTTGTTCTGGAAATGGGCTTTGCTCTGTGAGTAGTTCAGTCTCGGGAAACGTCACGTTGCCCTGTGTACCTGGCGTGTGCCCTGCGAACTCTGCCCCAACCCTCCCCTGCGCCTTTTGTTTCTGTACCCAGGAGTCTCAGCATAGCACCCTCTTAGACCTGGTCTCTCAAGGACAGCTACGGCCCACCATTCCCAACTTATTTCTGAGGAAATAAGAAGTGGGCGGAGATGGATCTCTGAATGCTTTTGGCAGAAGTCTAATCTTTCGGTCCCTTCACCATCATAAGTTAAGGAGATGATGAGGGGTTGTGGGTTCTCAAACATGGCCTCAACACCCACCCACGTCGCTTTCTGCCTGAGCACGCGGGATGGGCTTCCTGGCAGAACCAACATGTTGAGAGCCTGCTGACCTTGACAGCCTCGTCCTCCACGAAGCCCTCCTGATCACACAATTCTAACCCCTTCCCAGGACTCTGGGGATTACCACCAGTCATGCTGGGAAGATCATGCGTCATCGCCAGTTCTCTGTTGGACAGTCTCGTTCTTTCTAGACCGTGAGTCTCAGAAGCACGGGAATGGTCGTACCTCCCACACCTACTCCTGAACCCAACAATGCCTGGCCCGTGGCTGCTGGTCAAAGACCATGGAATGACCCAGAATCTCCATGCTCCTGTGCTCGAGGACAGGGTGGGCCTTACTGCCCTCCGTGCTGGGACCGTGGAAGCTTGCTGGGTTGAGACCTGGGAGCAGAATCCCGTCTCAGCTCTTGGTTGGGGTGCGTCTTTTCCTGAGCTGCACACTCTGCCAACATCATGACGCCCACCCTGGAGGGTCAGAGGTTGCTTCCTCCAGGGGAGAAGGCAAGGACTCCACAAGCTTTAGAATGTACCAAACTTGGGGCGCCTGGGTGGCACAGCAGTTAAGCGTCTGCCTTCGGCTCAGGGCGTGATCCCGGCGTTATGGGATCGAGCCCCACATCGGGCTCCTCCACTGTGAGCCTGCTTCTTCCTCTCCCACTCCCCCAGCTTGTGTTCCCTCTCTTGCTGGCTGTCTCTATCTCTGTCGAATAAATTAAAAAAAAAAATCTTAAAAAAAAAATAAAAAGAATGTATCAAACTTGCATTTTAGTTAAGAAAAGCAGAATTGGCTTAGCAGTCAAGAGCAGTCACCGAGTATGAGAAGCTGTCACTTACCGAGCTGACTCGCTGGACCTGGGAAAGGTCTGCAAGAGAACCGACACTATTACCCGACATGAAGACACAAGGAAGACAGATCAAACATCTGAGGAACCAACTTCTAAGTGTAACAGGACTTAAGGAACAAGCAAACTTGAAATTACGCTGCCTGTTTATCCTCAGAAGAACTAGCTGTTACAAGGGGGACAGAGCCTGCCACCTGTTTATGATGAATGAAATCCCCGCTCTGTTCTCCAAGATCCATTTCAGGGTGGCGAGACCGTAGTTCTCAGGGTGTTGAAAGGCCACGCCTTCTGGAAGCCCCTGCACGGCCACAGCCCCAGGGTCTTGCAGAATCTTCTCGTATGGGACAGGCACCATTGCCGTCGTCCCCAAGGCTTTACCTAGAGGAAGAGTCCAGATGCCTTTAGATGGAATGAACATAAACCCCACCGGTCGGTTTCATTTGGGGCAGTAAAGAAACACAGGTGGTGACACTCGGCTTTGAAGGTAAAGTAAAAGCCAAAATGCTCCAGTCCTTACAACCCAAGTTAATAAAGTTCCCAAAGGGCCCAAGGAAAAACTTATAAAAGGCTCTACTTTATATCTTCACATAAGAAAGGGGAAATAACAGGTCTTTCTTCTCCATTCTGTTGGAGGTGGAGCACCCAGGGCTGCGGGGAGCACCCCATGGTTATTCAGGCTGCTGTCGACAAGGGATGGGAGCCCCCACCCAAAGCTTAACCATCCCTGTGTCCCTACATCACTCGGCAGGAGTCAGGCCAACTTGCCTGCAGGAAAGTTACGGAGTCAACATGGCCTCACATCGCCATCTTGGGGCCGTGGTCAGCCTTCCCACGCTGGCTGACCAGCCCCCAGGGGAAGAAGCCCCATTTCTCTCAGAGACGTGTTGCCTGAGACCCCAAGATCTCCTATGCTGGGGGTCCCGCACAGTCAAATGCTCACAGGGACCTGGAGGTCCCATAAATATGTGAAGCTCTCTACAAATGACAAGACCCTGAGGTGCTAAGGAAGGTGTTTATGTCACAACTAAGTACAACACTTGTGTAGCTATTTGGTTACCTAACCTTTTTTTTTTTTTTTTTAAGATTTTATTTTTAAGTAATCTCTGTCCCCAGTGTGGGGCTCGAACTCACAACCCTGAGACCAAGAGTCACACGCTCTTCTGACTGAGCCAGCTGGGCACTCCTTGGTTACCTGGCTTCCTAAAATACTATGTAGGTATTAAAAAAAAATCCCCATCTTGGGGCGCCTGGCTGGCTCAGTCAGAAAAGCATGCAACTCTTGACCTTGGGGTCATGAGTATGAGCCCCCACAATGGGTGCGTAGAGATTATGTAAAATAAATAAATAGACTTAAAAAAAAATCCCCATCCTGATGCCTGTGAAAGACGTGGGTAGGCAGAGAGACCAATGACGGTGACGTTTGTGCCTGAAATAGCAATGAATATCTTTAATAATTTAAGACCTTTGAACAGCATGAGTCGGAATTGCACGGGGCCACCTGTATATGGATTTTTTTCCAATAAATACAGCATAGTACTATAAATGTGTTTTTTCTTCCTTATGATTTTTTTAAGGATTTTATTTATTTATTTATTTTAAGGAGGGGGCAGAGGGCGAGGGAGAATCTCGGAATCCCCGCTGAGCATGGAGCCCGACAGGGGGCTCGATCCCATGACCCTGAGATCATGACTTGAGCCAAAATCAAGAGTGGGGATGCCCAACCAACTGAGCCACCCACGAGCCCCTCCTTATGATTTTCTTAATAATACTTTCTTTCCTCTAGCTTATTTTATTGTAGAAATACACTGTATGGGGGGCGCCTGGGTGGCACAGCGGTTAAGCGTCTGCCTTCGGCTCAGGGCGTGATCCCGGCGTTATGGGATCAAGCCCCACATCAGGCTCCTCTGCTAGGAGCCTGCTTCTTCCTCTCCCACTCCCGCTGCTTGTGTTCCCTCTCTCGCTGGCTGTCTCTATCTCTGTCGAATAAATAAAATCTTAAAAAAAAAAAAAAACTTAAAAAAAAAAAGAAATACACTGTATGATACACGTAACATACAAAATATGTATTATTCGCCGATTTCTGTTGCCAGTAATGCTTCCCGCCAACAGTAGGCTATTAGTAGTTAAGTTTGGGAGGAGTCAAAGGTTAGACACGGATTTTCGTCTGTGCCGGGGGTCATTGCCCCTAACCCCCGTGTTGTTCAAGGGTCAACTGTAATTGCATTGGCCCTCCACTGGGGGCTCCCTAAAATGGGAGCAAAGAACAACGACTGACGTCTGATCAATTCGAGGTTTCCATGGACCAGAAGAGATCAAGCTGTCTTCTGTAAGACTTACTCTGGCCCTGGGGCGCCTGGGTGGCTTAGTCGGCTAGGCGTCTGCCTTCGGCTCAGGTCATGATCCCAGGGGTCCTGGGATGGAGTCCTGCGGCAGGCTCCCTGCTCAGTGGGAAGCCTGTTTCTCCCTCTCTGCCTGCCACTCGCCCTGCTCATGCTCTCCCTCTCTCTCTAAATAAAATAGAACCTTAAAAAAAAAAAAAAAAAAGACTTGTTCTGATCCCGAAGAACTGGCTCTTTGCTTAAAGAGAACGTGCAGTTTTAAGTGTCAGAGCCACCTAAGTGGTCACACCAATAAACACTGTCCTACTCCGTAGTGAACTATTCGGAGAATGAACGCTTGACCTGAACTTTACCGTAACAAAAGCAGAAATAGTCCTCGACCGCTTTTCTGAGTATTTCCGTTTCTCCTGAATCGATCTGCATCCCGTTCGCTGGGCGTGGGGGCTTGGCCTCCTGCGCCCCTTCAGCAATGCCTGTGAATGATAGGCACAGAGTCATTATCCAAGCCCTTGTCTTGTGCACTCTCTTAACGTCTATGCTTCTGGTATTGTAAAGGAAAAAGGGGGAAGAATGAAAAAAACATAAAGCACAATTTTTTTTTGAGTAAATTCTACCCCCAACGTGGGGCTCGAACGCACAACCCTGAGATGGTCACCTGTTCTTCTGACTGAGCCAACCAGGTGCCCCTAAAACACGATCTTTTAATTAAGAAAACCCACAGAGACGGGGTGCCTGGCTGGCGCAATCAGTAGAGCGTGCAACTCTCGATCTCAGGATTGGAAGTTCAAGCCCCATGCTGGGTGTAGAGATCACTTAAAAAATAAAATAAAAAAAAAATTGGGGGCACCTGGGTGGCTCAGTCAGTTAAGCATCCAACTCTTGATTCCAGCTCAGGTCATGATCGCGGGGTTGTGAGATTGAGCCCCGCCTTGGGCTCCATGCTCAACTCCACTGAGCTTGGAGCCTGTTTAAGATTCTCTCTCCCTCTTCTTCTGCCCCTCCCCACCCCCGCTCATGCATGCGCTTTCTCTCTAAAATAAATAAAACAAACAAACAAAAAATGCACAAAGAACAGGGTATTTATGACGGATAGGATAATGTAACAGTGATCACCTCTGAAATGAATGTATTGATAAAGAACTATAAATAACTCGGGGCGCCTGGGTGGCACGGCGGTTAAGGCGTCTGCCTTCGGCTCAGGGCGTGATCCCGGCGTTATGGGATCGAGCCCCACATCAGGCTCCTCCGCTATGAGCCTGTTTCTTCCTCTCCCACTCCCCCTGCTTGTGTTCCCTTTCTCGCTGGCTGTCTCTATCTCTGTCAGATAAATAAATAAAATCTTAAAAAAAAAAAAAAAGAACTATAAATAACTCAACACACAGGGAATAGTGGTAGCTTGAAGGAAATGATAACAGAAATGGTATTTGCTATATAATTCTGAAAGTAACAGTCATGGTATGGGAAGACCTTCACCATGGAAGAAAAGTAGAGACCTCAAAACAGACATTAAAATTATAAAGCAAATATTATAAACCATTTTTTGCCACCAAATTCGACAACTTACATGAAATGAACTAGTTAAAAATGAAGTTTAAAGTAAAATGTACTGAAATGGGTACTGGAAGAAATAGAAAGTTTGAATAGCCCTATATCTGAAACATCAGCATGCAACTGTGAAACTTGAAAAAAATCTGTAATTAAATATCAACAATTAGAAATCCAACTGGTGGGGTGCCTGGGTGGCTCAGTCGGTTAAGCGTCTGCCTCTCAGTTTCAGTTCAGGTCATGAACTCAGGGTCATGAGACCCAGCCCTGTATCAGGGTCCACACTCAGCAGGGAGTCTGCTTCTCTCCCTCTCCCTCTGCACACCCCCCTCCCCCTGGCTTGTGCTCTCTCACTCTCTCAAATAAACAAATAAATCTTAAAAAAAAAAGGGGGGGAATTCAACTGGCAGCTGACATTAATGGAATGAGAATACCCTTCCTGTTCAACAATTGTACATTCACCGTATTATTCAAAGATTGCTTCATATTTGCATCTATCTTCCTAAGAGTGGAGACCCTGATTTTGGTCTTGGAAACCAATCTGAACCAATCAATCCCTCTCTCCTTCCCATATACATATGATCCTGACGTGTGTGTGTGTGTATGTGTGTGTGTGTATATATATATATATATATATATATATATATATATCTCCACATTCCCTCTGACAACCCTTGGAAACATCTACATCTCTATCCATTCTCTCTCTCCACACTCACATTCACATTATATCGTCTGATAAAACTTTGTGGGTCTTTTTTCCCCTTTCTTGGTTCCAGAAAATACAAGATGCTAACTCAGTATTTGGTAGATGACCTACCACGGTAGAGATCATCCCTATTCAAGGTGTAGGTTTTAACACCCTACGCTAGTTTCCGTAACATATGGCCACATATGCTCACTAGTGATCCTCGCCACTCATAACACATTGAAGGTCCCATAATGAAAAAAGGGAAAATGATTATTAACTCAGAGGAATACCTACCAAGCCCTGAGTTTTTTCCTTTTCCTTTGGGAACGAGTACAGTAAGAATTTTTTAAAAGATTTTATTTATTTTAGAATGGGGGGGCACATGTGAGGGGGGGCAGAGGGAGAAAGAATCTCAAGCCGACTCCGTGCTGAGCGTAGAGCCCTACACGGGCTCGATCTCACGACCCTGAGATCATTGCAGCTGAAACCAAGAGTCGGATGCTTAACCAACTGAGCCACCCAGATGCCCCAGAATTTTTTTTAAAATGTGAGTTTATAAAAGGAGCCAAAGATAATTTACTCTATGTTCCTC
This sequence comes from Ursus arctos, assembly GCF_023065955.2. NCBI lineage: Eukaryota > Metazoa > Chordata > Mammalia > Carnivora > Ursidae > Ursus > Ursus arctos. The sequence continues at coordinate 93,953,845 of NW_026622874.1, read as the reverse complement.
AAATTGCTTTTACAAAACCAGGGCGCTGCTGAGGACACAACACAATATACACTGACCCTGTTTCTTGGACTTATCAGTGTTAGGCAGCTACTCACTGGGATGTCAAGTCAAAAGAGATGTATTAGAACGACTTTTAGGATAATGCTTAGGACACCATAAAAGAAAGCCTTATGTAAGACTTCCCTGCAAATACTTTAAGAGTTATGAATATAAAGGATAAAGCTGTTAACACCTACAGTATTTTGCAAAATCCTTCTGTAAATCCTTTCTGGTGTTGACAAAAGCTCGTCCTCTCTCGGTTCCAACGACAAACACGTCTGTTTCATACACCGCAATGCAGGCCACTTCTGCCTTGGACTTGGCCAGTTCTTTACACTGAAAGAGAAACAAAGAATCCAGTGTTATATACCAGGGCGGATCCAGATCTCGTCGGGACCCCGAGAGATCTGTTTTAAGAAAAGAACACGGGGGTGCCTGGCTGGCTCAGATGGTAGAGCATGTGACTCTTGATATGGTGATTGTGAGTTCGGGCCCCATGGTGGGCATAGAGATTACGTTTAATTTAAGAAAAATACAAAATTAGGTATAAAAATGAGTACCCATTTAGAATGAGAAAAATCCACAAGACAAAACAAATCCACCAAGCAAATACCATAAACATCATAAAACCAAGAAACCATACTTTCATTAACTTATTAAATTAGTATTTTCATTACCTTTATGATGTGATTTATAATAAGAAGTATATATTTGGCCTTCATCCACTGTTCCTGGCCCAGAGCTCCTAAAACCCTTGGAATTTCCTAAGCCAGCAAAAAAGGGGTCTTTTGTCAAGGTTAACGTCAAGGTTAATGAGGGCACCTGATGGGGCTGGTTGCCAGGGGAACTAACCACGTGATTGGAGGAGCGGCACTTTAGGCCCTGCCCCTGGCCTCTGGGGAGGGGAGGAGGGTTAGAGCTTCAGTTCAATCCCTCCTGGCCAGTGATTTAATCAATCGCGCCTATGTAAGGAAGCCTCCACAAAACCCCGAAAGGACAGGGTCGGGAGCTTCCGGGCTGGTGAGCACGTGGGGATTTAGGGAGAGTGGCGAACCGCGAGAGGTCATAGAAAGCTCCACACTCTTTCCCCCCATACCTTGCCCCACGCATCTCTTCCCTCTGGCCGTCACTGAGTTACATCCTTTTGTAATAGACCTGATGACTGAAAGCAGTGTGATGCCACAGGTGGCCCCGGGACAAAGAAAGGACATCAGTCAAAATGCGGACGAAATGTGGGGCGACCGACTGCCTCAGTCAGTGGAGCGTGCGACTCTTGATCTCGGGGTTGTGAGTTTAACCCCATGCTGGGTGTAGAGATGACTTTAAAATATTAAAATCTTTTTAGGGGCGCCTGGGTGGCACAGCGGTTAAGCGTCTGCCTTTGGCTCAGGGCGTGATCCCAGCGTTATGGGATCGAGTCCCACATCAGGCTCCTCTGCTATGAGCCTGCTTCTTCCTCTCCTACTCCCCCTGCTTGTGTTCCCTCTCTCGCTGGCTGTCTCTATCTCTGTCAAATAAATAAATAAAATCTTTAAAAAAAATAAAAATAAAAATAAAAAAATAAAATAAAATATTAAAATCTTTTTAAAAAATTGCGGATAAAAACAGAAGAGGAAAGTCTGGAGCTGGCTAGTAGGGATGTACCAATACTGACCTATGGATCGGGGCAAATGCGCCGTGGTTTATGTACGTGATGGGTGAGGGGCACATGGGAGCTCTCTGCACTCTCTCTGCAACTTTTCTGTAAATCCTTGAAGTATTCCTAAATAAAAACATATTGTATAAAAAAACAGGGGCGCCTAGGTGGCTCAGTCAGTAAAGCATAAGACTCTTGTTCTCTGGGTTGTAAGTTTGAGCCCCACATTGGGGGTAGAGATTACTTAAAAATAAAATCTTTAAAAAAAAACCCCAAAACAACCTTTTTTTTTTTTAAGGATTTACTTATTAATTTGAGAGAGAGAGAGAGGAGAGAGTGGGGAGGGGCAGAGCGAGAGGGAGAGAAAGAATCCCAAGCAGACTCCCTGCTGAGCGCAGAGCTCGACATGGGGCTCGATCTCACAACCCCGAGATCATGACCTGAGTTGCTTAACTGTGCCATTCAGGCACCCCCCCCCCCCCACCAAAAACAACTTCTTAGTTTCCAGAGGGTTGAGGGAGGGGCGGGTGGGGAGTAATTTTGTTCAATGAGTGCAGAGTTTCAGTTGAGGGAGATGAAAATCTCTGGAGAGGGATAGTGGTGACAGCTACATGAGAAGGTGAATGTACTTAATGCCCTTGGACTGGCTAAAGTGGTTAAAATGGTAAATTTTGTGACCTGAATCTATATATCCTACCACAATAAAAAAAAAAAAACAAAAAAAACTCTCTTGATTTCCCCCCAAGAGAACCTCACAACTCACACCCAATCTGTCTCTAAGTCCTGTCAACTCTACAGATCCTTCTAGAAGCATCACTTCTTCCCACCTCCACCATTCCCAGCCTTGTCCACGCCACTTAAATCTCCCGTCTGAACCACAGCCTTAGCCCGCTAACTGGTGTCCCAGCATCCCACTCTTGCTCCATGTTCACTGACTGTCCACACAAGCACCACGCCCCCGCACGACTCCTTCACTCAGAACCTTCCCAACGCTTCCCAACACACCGCGGAGAAAGGCCCAGAGCTCTACATGATCTGGCCACCTGCAGCCTCTTGAACCTTACCTCTGACCACCTCTCCTTTTCTCCCCCTGCTTCAGTGTCACTGGACTTCTTCATGCTCCTTGAAAATACCACACTTGTGGGGGCGCCTGGGTGACTCAGTAGGTTAAGCATCCGACTCTTGGTTTGTGATCTCAGGGTCATGAGATCGAGCCCCACCTCAGGCTCCATGCTCAGCACGGAGTCTGCTTGAGATTCTCTCTCTGCCTCTTCCTCTGCTCCTCCCCTCCACTCACCTTCTCTCTCTCTCAAATAAAGAAAAAAAAAAAAAAAAGTCCAGGCCAGTCATTTTCTAGGACGTCCCTTAATTTGGCTTTGTCTCGTGTTTTCCCATTAGAGTCAGGTCATGCGTTTTTGGCAGGAATGGCACAGAAGTGGCGTGCCATCCTGGCGAGTCATGTCGGGAGGCACGCGACGCCGGTCTGTCCCATTACTGCTGATGTCCACTCTGATCGCTTGATGAAGGGGATGTCTCTCAGGCTTGTCCACTTTTATAAAGGTGCTGATTTTCCCTTTCTAATCAGTAAGTATCTTGTGATCAGATCCCTTGAGCTTACATACATTTCTCACCCAGTTTGCACCCGCAAGGTCCATTTTACACATTGGAGCTAACGAGAGGCGTATAAGTGGACTATCAGCTTACCTCTGAATTGAGAGCAAAAACATTCTCAAACAAGGGAACAGAGGCACCCTCGTTAAATTTTCAGATCTGGAAAGCTCACGTTGATATAATTACATCCATAGTGTAAGAAGTGCTTTTCAAGATGCCCTGTCGAGCCCGTGATCTCTATGAAGAAGGCTACAGTTACACAGACAGGGACAGTGAAGTGTGGCCCAGCTCTGCTATTTTGACAGTGGTCCAACTAGGGGACATTTTATAGAACCACCGATCGCCTCACCATGGACTCCAGAGCAGACACGAGGAACGTCACCACCATCCTGCTCTCCGAGGACTCCTCGTTTTCCACGGGCAGGGCAGACGCTGCCACTTGGGCCATGATCCCTGTCCAAGAGAAGTAACAAGAAAGTGAGTGGTGGAAATCCACCGTGTCCTGTAAGCACGCGTGTAGAGCCGCAAGGGTCCTCACTGAGGACCTAGTTCCAACCTCCCTTTACCGGTGAAGAAACTAACTAAAGACATAAACTAGTTTGGGGTGCCTGGGTGGCTCAGTCGGTGAAGCGTCTGCCTTCAGCTCAGGTCATGGTCCCGGGGTCCTGGGATCGAGCCCTGCACTGGGCTCCCTGCTCAGCTTGGAGCCTGCTTCTCCCTCTCCCACTCCCTTGCTTGTGTTCCCTCTCTCTCTGTCAAATAAGTAAATAAAACCTTCAAATAAATAATTTTTAAAAAGATATAAAGTGTTTTGCCCAAGATCTCTGGCTAGTAATGCTAATTATCATCAAGGGTGTTTTCCACTAAACCTGGACATGGTGTTCTCGCAAAATAAATTCAGGTACTTTGCTGGAAAAGCACGTTAACCACTTCCTGATGATGTCCTGTCAGACTCCAGCACAGGAGTGCCCGACACCACATTTCAACTCCCATCCACAAAAGAGAGAAGTGGGTTTGTACACTCAAGGTGGGAAGAGATGATCCCAGCTTCCCTTTCCCGCTAGGATTTCTCCAGCATAAAATCTCACTTGAAATCCCTCCGAGCTCTAAATCAATGTAGCACCCCAAAATGTCTTTGGGGGCGCCTGGGTGGCACAGCGGTTAAGCATCTGCCTTCGGCTCAGGGCGTGATCCCGGCGTTATGGGATCGAGCCCCATATCAGGCTCCTCCGCTATGAGCCTGCTTCTTCCTCTCCCACTTCCCCTGCTTGTGTTCCCTCTCTCGCTGGCTGTCTCTATCTCTGTCGAATAAATAAAATAAAATCTTAAAAAAAAAAAGTCTTTGAAAAAATTTCTCCAACACCATAAAAAGGGTTTTTTGAAATAGAGCATTTGAAAGAAATACTGCCAGCTATGTTATGGCCCCTAAGTGGCTGGCTTAACTATATTTGTAAGCAAAAAATAAATTAACAGGGGCGCCTGGGTGGCACAGCGGTTAAGCGCCTGCCTTCGGCTCAGGGCGTGATCCTGGCGTTATGGGATCGAGCCCCACATCAGGCTCTTCCGCTATGATCCTGCTTCTTCCTCTCCCACTCCCCCTGCTTGTGTTCCCTCTCTCGCTGGCTGTCTCTATCTCTGTCGAATAAATAAATAAAATCTTAAAAAAAAAATTAACAGATAACATGAATAGGTACACGGAAGGAAGCCAAAGATAGATCTAAGGGAGTGAATTACGGTGGTTGTATAAGGTTATTCAGAAATATTCACAAACATCTCTCTCTTTTAAAGATTTTATTTATTTATTTATTTGAGAGAGCACAAGCAGGGGGAGTGGCAGGCAGGGGGAGAGGGAGATCAAATTGCTTCAGTTAAAAATTTTTATAAATCTGGGGCAGCTGGGTGGCTCAGTTGGTTAAGTGACCGACTCTTGATCTCAGCTCAGATCTTGACCTCAGGGTCATGAGTTCAAGCCCTACTTTGGGCTCCATGCTGGGCGTGGAAAATTTTTTTTATAAATCAGTCTCTCTATTATGAAATAGAACATGAGGGGAGAATGGGACTTCATACCAGGCATGACCTGGCCATGAACAAGTAAGGAAACACACACACTTCAATTTGAACCTTTTCTTTTTATTTCATCATTATTATTTTTTTTAAGTAGGCTCCATGCCCAGTGTGGAGCCCAACACGGGGCCTGAACCCATGACCCCGAGATCAAAACCTGAGCTGAGATCAAGGGTTGGGTGCTCAACTGACTGAGCCACCCAGGAATCCCCAATTTGAAGCTTTCAAATAATTATCTTAAAATAAAAACTTTGACTCTTGTTATGACACCCATATTTGAGAACAAGGAGAAGTCTGTCATTATAAATGACTTACATATGGGTAGTTTGTAAAATGGAAAAAAAAAATTACTAGGCCATGGCCTTGTATGTCCTTAAAATAGCCTCCAAGTTCAGAGGTCTCGTGATGAAGCAGACCGAAAAGCGAAGGGGGGCACGCATCCCTGCACTCAAACACTGTTCACGTCTGCAGATGTTATTCAGCAAGAAGTAAAATGGTCAAGATGATTATTCGCTGTCTCCTTCGAGGTTAAGTGTTTATTAAAAAATTCTTTAGCTGGGCGCCTGGGTGGCCTAATCAGTTGAGTGTCCAACTCTCGATTTTGGCTCAGGTCATGAACTCAGGGTCGTGGGATTGAGCTGTGGGTTGGGCTCTGCGCTGGGTGTGGAGCCTGCTTAAGATTCTCTCTCTCCCGGGGCGCCTGGGTAGCGCAGTCGTTAAAAGCGTCTGCCTTTGGCTCAGGGCGTGATCCCGGCGTTCCGGGATCGAGTCCCACATCGGGCTCCTCTGCTGGGAGGCTGCTTCTTCCTCTCCCACTCCCCCTGCTTGTGTTCCCTCTCTCGCTGGCTGTCTCTGTCAAATAAATAAATAAAACCTTAAAAAAAAAAAAAAGTTTAAAAAAAAAAAAAAGATTCTCTCTCTCCCTCTCCCTCTGCCCCTCACCGCACTGCCCCACCCCTGCTCATGCCCTCTCTCAAAAAAAAATTCTTTATAACTGCTATAAACTAGATTCTCACTGGGATTACATTTCTTTTCTTTGAAATACTGTTTGTGTCATTTAAAAAATTTTTAAAAGATTTATTTATTTATTTTAGAGAAAGCACACGAGCAGGGGGAGGGGCAGAGGGAGAGGGGTAGAGAATCCTCAAAGCAGACTTGCCTTGGAGCCCACCGTGGGGCTTGATCCCAGGACCCTGAGATCATGACTGCGGTTGAGATCAAGAGCCAGCCACTCAACCGACTGAGCCACCTAGGCACCCCCAAATTTTTTAAATCGAGGTATAATTTATGGAAAGTTCACTTTTTAAAAAAGATTGTTATTTATTTGACAGAGAGAGAGAAAGAGAGAACACAAGCAGGGGGAGCAGCTGGCAGAGGGAGAGAGAGAAGCAGGCTCCCTGCTGAGCAGGAAGCCTGATGTGGGGCTCCATCCCAGGGCCCTGGGATCATGACCTGAGCCGATGGCAGCTGCTTAACCGACTGAGCCACCCAGGCGTCCCTGAGTTAACTTTATTTTGATTGTAATACTGTTGTTATGTAGAATATTTTTGTTGATAGGAAATATACACTGTTTAGTATTCAGGAATAATGGGGCCACAAGTTGGTAACTTCTCTCAAATGGTTCAGAAAAAATAAAAGTTCTTTGTACCGTACTCACAACTTTTTGGTAAGTTCAAGATTGTTTCAAATTTTTAACAATAATTTTAGAAATTGACCATACCCTGTGTCAATTATTTGTACATTTCAATTTTCAAAAATTGTATGGTCCATCCTTTGGGTTACGGAATTCTTTTTTGGGGAAATCAGTCTCTAGAATGCACCACTAAGAATTCAGATTAAATTCTTTCACGAAAAGGGCACAACTTGAAATGATTTTTATTTTATGCAAAATAAGTCTATTGGCGAAACCGGAGCTTTCACTCCAGAGCCCTGTCTACATTTTTAGAAATCAACGGCATTACTTGGTTGCAACAGTAAAATTATTTTCCCGTTGGAAGTTATAGAAACCTCACAAAGACTTTTTTTTTTTTAAGATTTTATTTATTTATTTGACATAGAGAGACAGCCAGCGAGAGAGGGAACACAAGCAGGGGGAGTGGGAGAGGAAGAAGCAGGCTCCCAGCAGAGAAGCCTGATGTGGGGCTCGATCCCAAAACGCCGGGATCACGCCCTGAGCCAAAGGCAGACGCTTAACAACTGTGCCACCCAGGCGTCCCAAAACCTCACAAAGATTTAAAAATGAGCCTTTAAATATATTGAACACGTGTTCATTTTTCTCTAAGATAAAGCAAATATTTGTTTTTAAAAAGGACTAATGTGGGTAAATTTGCACCGTTCTAAAAATAAATTAGCAATCAAAACCCTTTAATATGTTACTGCTATTTAAAACTGTGACTAAGAGGGGCTCCCCCTGGCTCCGCCGGAAGACCATGCGACTCTTGATCTCAGGGTCATGAGTTCAAGCCCCATGTTGAGCGTGGAGCCCACTTAAGAAAAAAAGGAAACTGTGACTAAGAAACTGATATTCTTGACCAGTATCTTTCAGGGTAAACTACTTCAAATACTGTTTTAAAAAACAAAACAAACCAAAAAACCCTTCTTACACAACAGAGTCCCATCTTGCAATGGAAGTCGGTACGCCCAAAGCCAAATTCACGCATGGTCAAATCATCTTATGAAGACATAAATATCTGTCCCAGAGAGACCATTTTCTTCTACGATTTCTTTAATTATTTAGGGAAATGATTTTCCTCTTTATCGCTAGATGCAACTTTGCCAACACGGCACATTTTTTCACATAAGTGGCTTTAAAATGTGTCAACCCCCCCGGAGTGGATCTGAGCTGTTTATGAGAAGGCCATCCTTCTTTGGTGGAGGGCCTGGTTCCCTTTTTGGAATTTTTCCATCAATACTCAGTCAGTTAAGCCTCTGGCTCTTGATTTTGGCTCAGGTCACAATCTCAGGGTCATGGGATGGAGCCCCGCGTCGGGCTCCATGCTCAGTGCAGAGTCCGCTTGTCCCTCTCCCTCTGCTCCTGCCCCCAGTCGTGCTCTTTCTCTCTCTCTCAGATAGATAGATACATACATAAATAAATAAAATCTTCAAAAAGAAGAGTTTTGCCACCAGTAGCTATATCTTTGGAGTTCATGTTTTCCAGCCAGAACTGTAATGCTTTTCTGTCTCTCTAAAATCTTATCACCTACTAGGCTGGTCAGCAAGCAGCTACTGGAACACGAAATGCCACTGCTTGATGACTTGCATGTTGATGGACTGAATACTGGATTCCCTGTGACCACATCTCTACTTGTGACCCCTCACCAAGTCCTGCTGGTCAGTTTTCCCTACAGTGTAGACACGGATGGCTGTTTCTTCCACTGATCACCCTGTGGAGGAGTTTAGGGGCCATGATGTATGAAAAGCACACATTTTTGCTTGAAGATTTTATTTTTAAGTAACCTCTACACCCGATGCTCTGCCGACTGAGCCAGCCAGGTGCCCTGAAAAACACACATTTTTATTTATTTAATATTATTTTTCAAATTTTTAAAAAGATTTTATTTATTTATTTGACAGAGAGAGACAGTGAGTGAGGGAACACAGGCGAGGGAGTGGGAGAGGGAGAAGCAGGCTTCTGGCACAGCAGAGAGCCCAATGTGGGGATCGATCCCAGGACCCTGAGACCACGACGTTAAGTCAAGGTCAGACACCCAACCGACTGAGCCACCCAAGCACTCCCTACGATATTTAAATCATGCTTTTTCTCATTTCATGTTTACAGTTCAAGTGTGGTTAAATTCGCAAAAGTTAAATGCACGTATGGTACCACACCTCTGTCCCTATTATTCTGGGTGTCTTCCTTGCAAAGGGGCCATGCTAATCTTCTCTGTATTGTTCCAACTTCAGTATATGTGCTTTGAAGCGAGCACCATTATATCTATTATTTTTGCACAATTCTTTGCAGAGAGATGTTATAACAATGCCTTCCTCTGACATACAAAAGTACGTTGCTTGATCGACATCTGTTAGCACCAGTGGTACAGGTATTGTTTCTGCTAATTACAGCACAGCAATCCCTAAGGGGACTGTGATGTCAAAACTCTGGTTTACTGCAGAGAATAAATAATAGGCAAAATGAAGCTAGGTGGAACTAAAAAAGATATTAGCAGTTGGTCTCAACTGTGCTACCAGCAATGACAAAAAAGCAAGTGTTGCATAATTATTGCTTTCTTGCATCCTTTACTTAACCAATGGAGGCAAGAGCGTTGTCTTTTCTATTCTGTGACTTCGAACACTCTGTGCATTAATGGAACATCAAAAATAATGAAACATGGGAGCGCCTGCCTGGCCCAGTCGGCAGAGCAAGTGACTCCTGATCTTGGGGTTGTGAGCTCGAGCCCCATGTTGGGTGTAGAGATTACTTAAAATTTAAAAAAAAATCTTAATAATCAATAAATCAGTCAGTCCTGGGGATATAACGCATAGCATGGCGGTTATAGTTAACAATACTGTACTATATGTTTAAAAGTTGTTAAGAGACTGAATCTTCAAAGTTCTCATCACAAGAACACGAAAGTTTGTAACCATGTGAGGTGATGTTGACTAAACTAGTTGTGATTATCTCGCGATACATACATACATTAAATCACTATCTTGTATACCTAAAATATCTCAATGTTATATGTCAATTACATCTCAATAAAGCCAGAAAAAAATGTGAAAAATTTTTTTAAGATTTTTTTATTTTAGAGAGAGAGCGCACAAGGGTGGGCAAGCTAAAGGGAGACGCAGAGGGAGAGGGAGAGAGAATCCTCAAGCAGACTCCCCGCCGAGCACGGAGCCCTATGTGGGACTTGATCCCAGAACCCTGAGATCATGACCCGAGCCAAAATCAAGAGTCTGCTGCTTAACTGACTGAGCCACTAGGCACCCCAAAACCGGGAAAAAATTAAAAGAAGAGCAACAACAAATTTCAAGACAACAAGGTATTCTATTCTGGAACTACCAAGAAGTATGGAAGAGAACTAGAAATAATGTGTATTTTCAAGATCATAAAATTTTTAAAAATTAAATTTAAATAATTAACAAATATTCTAGAACTTTAGTCAAAATAAATTCATAAAAATTTATTTTTCAAGACTTTATTTATTAGAGAGACAGAGTGTGCATGAGAGAAAGAGAGAACAGAAGCAGGGGGAGGGGGAGTAAGGGACTCCCCACCAAGCAGGGAGCCCAATGCAGGGCTTGATCCCAGGCCTCTGGGACCATGACCTGAGCTGAAGGCAGATGCTTTTTTTTTTTTTTTAAAGATTTTATTTATTTATTTATTTATTTGACAGAGAGTGCGAGAGAGCACAAGCAGGGGGAACAGCAGACGGAGAGGGAGAAGCAGGCTCCCCACTGAGCAGGGAGCCTGACACGGGGCTCGATCCCAGGACCCCGGGATCATGACCTGAGCCCAAGGCAGACGCCTAACCATCTGAGCCACCCAGGCGCCCATGAAGGCAGATGCTTAACCAACTGAGCCACCCAGGTGCCCCAAACTCATAAAAATGTAAAACTATGTTTCAGGCACCTGCTATGTGGAAACATACACTATTCCCAGGAAGGGCACCAAGTAAACAAAGGTGAGTAAAACCCCCCCGCCAGAGCTCTCAAGTGAGACCTGCCATAGACACAGAATAACAGGTAATAAAGGCTAGAGGAGAGCCAGAACACCCTTGAAATGGCCCAGGGCATTTGGAAACAGACTCAGTAACTGAGAGGAATAAGACAACGTGAGCATTATTTCCAAGTTGGGCAGCCTGAGAATGAGGAAGGAAAAGTCCAGGCTGAATGTCGAGGCAGACCCAGAGCTCAGGGCAGCCGACTCCAGGGGCTAACCAGTGGGCAGGCAGAACTGAGACCCAGCCCTAATCACCACTGCAGCCTGGTACCAATTCTGGGGGTACTGATGGCCCCGTGAGCCAGTCACACCAACCATTTCAGCAGGATGCTAAAACATAGGGAAAAATTTCCCCTTGAAAAGCAAAGTTGGGCCCCGTGATTCCACTCCTTATATACCCAAGAGAGTTGAATGCAGGTCCACACAAAAACATGTATGTGGGGGCGCCTCCGTGGCTCAGTAGGTTAAGCTTGGGACTTTACATTTCAGCTCAGGTTATGATCTCGGGGTTATGTGATTCAGCCCCGTGTGGGCCGGTACTGGGCTTGGAGCCTGCTTGGGATCCCCCCCACCCATAAAAAACAAAAACAAAAACAAACAAAAAAATGTACATGAATGTTCATACTAGCATTACTCATTATAGCCAAAAAGTGGAAACACCCCAAATATTCATCAATTGGTGGTGGAAAAAGTGGTATATCCATACAACGGATTACTATTCAGCCATAAAAGGGAAGGAAAGAAGCCGGACACAAAGACCCCTTAGAATGACCCCATCTACGGGAAACATCCATAACAGGCAGAACCGTCTAGGCAGAAAGGATTAATCAGCGGTTGCAGGGGGCTGGGGTGGGAAATGTTCTGCGAGTCGACAGTGGGACTGCACAGCTCTGCCAGTAAACCAAAAACCCATGGCTCACACACTATTAGGGTGCATTCTACAGACTATCTCAGTAAAGCTGTTACTAACACAGCAAAGCTTGGGTCTGACGGGTTGAGAATGCCCTTCGCCGCTTTAACTCTAAGCCATAACCATTAGGAACCGTAGCCCCCCGACCAGAGGCTCTTCTTCCGGCCTCCGGATTGGTCTTCTGCTAACAAACGGGTGGCCGGAGCCCGCCCGGCTGCCCTGACCCACTCCAAACACCCACTCCTGGCGCCCACCTGCCACGCGCGACGTGGGGGGCGGAGCCCGACGCCTCCTCTGTGTAGCCGGAGTAGTTACCAGGCAACAGCCGCGGCCCCGCCCCCCCACCTACCCAATCAAGCACGTCCGCACGCAGCGGGAGAGCCCCACGTACGCCAGGCGGAGCGTGACCTCACGCGCACGGGGCCCAGAGAGCCCAGAGCCTGCAGACGCCCGCCCCCACTGTCCCCGCCCAGCCAATCAGAGAGGACAGGGCTGCGCGTCCGTGCGCGCGACCGTTGTCCCCGCGGCGGGGCTTCCCCGCCCCACCCCCACTCCGGGGCCCGGCCCGCGGGGAACGGGGCTCGGGGGCCTCCGGGCGGCGACGGAGGTGCCTCCCGCCATGCGCCTGCACGGCCGGCCTCCCTCCCCAGGTCTCCCCGTCGCCAGCCCCGCGGGCGGAGAAAGTTCCAAGAGAAGCGCCCGCTCCTAATGGCGGCCGCGGCGGGGGCGGGGTACGCACCTGAGGTCCCCGCCGGCGGGCAGCGCCGGGCGGCCGCGGGGTCCGAGGGCTGGGCCGCCGAGGAGCGGCCGGGCGCGAGGGCGGCGGCCCGGGCGGCGAAGAGGCGGGGGCGCGGCGTGGGGGCGGCGGCCGGGGCAGGCTCTCCACTATCCCTCCTTTTTCTCTTTCTCCCCCCCCCTTTTTTTTTTTTTGGCTTCCTGGAAGGCAGCCTCCACTCGTGTGTCCGCAGCGCCCCCAGTGGGAGTTGCCGTTTCCGGTGCAGTCGAATCCAGTGGAGCTGCACGCTGGATGTGTTTGCACGCTTGGCCGGGGTCCGCGGGAGGCCGGGCGCTTCTCCGTCCCGAGCCTTTGATGAGCGGCTGGCACGTGGCTCCTCGCGGCCCGACACACCGCCCCCAGACGTGGACCTCCTTTCATGCAGCTGCTCAGTATGATCTTTGCAGGCCTGCAGTTTGTGGCTTGAAAGCGATGGGGTTGCAACTCGAGTGACCGGGGACAGTGCTTTAAAGACATCGAGTTATTTGTTGGGTGCTGTAAAGGCGATCTTTTGGCAGGGTCGGTGAAATCGCCAGCTGATCACGAGCTATCCATCAGATGGTGGTGGCACTCCAGCAAACAGTTGAATAGTAAAATACTGTTATTTCATTTCGGTTAAACACTTACATGTTTAAGTATTCCAAAAGGAGACTAGGATAGAAACCATTTACCCATTGCTCAGATTTTACCTAGCATGCCCTATTTACTTCATAGTTTTAAGAAATACTGTAGACACAATTGAAGGCACCGTTCTCTTTCCTCCCTAGAGGTAATTACTATCTTGAAGTTTATATGTTCTAATACACATTGGCTACAGTGTGAGAGGAGAAACAGGAGTGGGACCTTGTTCTACCTCAGCTGGGGAGTGCATCAGGCAACGTAAGCTTTTTGCCACTCTGCGCACGTCGGAGAATGACCGGGGAAAGCACTGTACTGGTTTTGGGTTGACCTATCAATTTCAGTGGGTAGGTGAATTCACAAACACGAAATTGATGAATAATGAGGATTGGCTCGATTTTGTTGCCAAAAACGATGAGCGCATAAAACTCGAACTTGACAACCTGGAAACCATTTTCTAATCTGCTGTAAAAACTTCCATATGAAGATTTTCAGTGTTTTGAACCGTTTACGGTGTCAAAATACACACGTGATCGGTTTGAAAGAACAACTGACATCAGGGCGAGTGAGTTGTGTGCACAACCCATCTCCGATTTCTCTCCTTTCATTCTCTCTCTCAAGGCCACTCCAATTAATCCCCACTATTCCACTAAAACTGTTCCCTCCAAGGTCACAAGTGACCTCCACATTGCCATTTTTCAGTTGTGAATGGCTTGACCTGTCAGCACTTGACATAACCATTCACTGTGTCCTCTTTGCGACATTTCTGCTGCCCTGCCTGCTTTTCCGGCTGCTTCTCCTCAATCTGCTGCTGGTCCCTCCTTCCCCCCAACCTTTTGGGTAATGCTGTAGCTCGGGGCTGTCTCGGGTCTCTTCGCTTGCTCCTTAGATGACCTTGTGGAATCTCAGGTCTTTAAACACTTTTGATATGGTTATGACTCTCAAGTTTGTATCTCCAGCTCAGCCCACTCACCGCCTCCCCAGTCTGTGTAACCAGCTGCCTACTGTGACATCCTCACTTGGAGGAGGAAAAGGCATCTCAAGAAGGACACGTCCCACCCTCTCATCAGATTCTCCTGTAGCTCCTTCCCACTTCAATTAATGAAACACCATTCTTCCAGTTACTCAGGCCAAAACCTTGGAAGTATCCTTTACTTCTCGAATATCTCACTGATCCCTCGGACAACCCAGTCAATTCCAATTTCCCAAGATCCTATCACTCTCTGACCACCACGACTACCACCACATTGGTCCAAGCCAACCTCACTTCCTGCAATAGACTCATAATTTGTCTCCTTTTTTTTTTTTTAAGATTTTATTTATTTATTTGACAGAGAGAGAGACAGCCAGTGAGAGAGGGAACACAGGCAGAAGGAGTGGGAGAGGAAGAAGCAGGCTCCCAGCGGAGGAGCCTGATGTGGGGCTCGATCCCAGAATGCTGGGATCATGCCCTGAGCCGAAGGCAGACGCTTAACGACTGAGCCACCCAGGTGCCCCCATAATTTGTCTCCTGATCCTGTCCTGAACTCTCTTCAAACTATTTTTTTTTTTTTTTTTTTTTAAGAAAGAGGGAGAGTGGAAGCAGGGGAGGGGCGGAGGGACAGGGAGAGAGAGAGAAAGAGAGAAGCTTAAGCAGACTCCATGCCCAGCATGGAGACCAACGTGGGGCTCGATTTCACGACCCTGAGATTATGACCTAAGCCAAAATCAAGAGTAGGACGTGCAACCGACAGAGCCCCCCCGGGGCGCCCCTTTTCAGACTATTCTTAATACAGCAACTGGAAGAATTCTGTAACTAGTGACTCATTTTACTCTTCTGCTCAAAACTGTCTTATAACTTTCCATCTCAGAAGAAAAGTAAAGATCCTGACCTATGCTTCTGGCCAAGGTGAAGTCACAAGGATTGGATTCACCCTCTCACCTGAAACAAATATGCCAATGGCAGGATGGCTGGCTGGCACCGTGGGAAAGGAGCGTGGGACTCTTGACCTTGGAATTGTAAGTTTGAGCCCCATGTTGGGTGTAGCGCTTACTTAAAAAAAAAATGAAGTACTTACTGATAAGGAGGGGCTTGCTTCTGTCATTGCACTGTTTCCTATACGCCTTATAGCTTTTTGTCCCTCATTTCCTGCATTACAGTCTTCTTTTGTGTTCTGTTGATTTTTAGAGTGAAATGTTTAAATTCCTTTCTCATTTCCTTTTGTGTATATTCGATAGCTATCTTCTTTGTGGTTGCCATGAGGACTGCATTTAACATCCTTAAGTTATAACATTCCAATTTGAATTTATATCTGCTCAACTTCAATGACATATGAAAACTCTGCTCTTTTATAGCTCTCTTCCCACCCTTTTGATTGTCGATGTCACAAAAATTACATCTTTATACATTGTGTGCTCAGATACACAAACTAAAAATTCTTTTAAATGCATTACTCTCAGGGCACCTGGCTGGCTCAGTTGGTAAAGCCTTTGACTCTTATTGTCAGGGTTGTGAGTTCAAGCCCCACATTGGCCGTGGAGCCTACTTTAAATAAATAAATGCATTACTCTCTTAAATCGTGTAGAAAAGAAAGTACAGAGTTACAAATCAAAGTTACAAAAGGCTGTCCTTTCCCTATTGAATGGCCTTGGCACCCTTGTTGAAATAAGCAAAAGGAGAGTTTATTACCCTTGCTCTGCAAGAAATGCTCAAAGGAGTCCTATAAGCTGAAATGAAAAGGTATTAGACTTGAAGCCCTATGGAGAAATAAAGATCTCAATAAAAGTAAATACATGGGCAGTTATAAAAGTTAGCTTTATTGTAACAATGTTATGGGTCATGAAAAAGTTTTGTAACTAGAAGCGGTGATGGTTGCCCAACACTGTGAATGCAATCCACTCCACTGAACTGTACTCTTAAAAACTGTGAAGATGATACATTTTATGTTATGTATATTTTACCGAATCAAATACTCTTTTAAAGGTGAGAAGTCCCCTCTATATGATGTAGCCAGGCCACTCACAAGAATTTACCCAAGATAAAAGGAATATATGAGAATACAACAACTTGTATGCAAATGTTCATAGCAGCTTTATTCATAATATCTGAATGCAGGAAACAAGGCAAATGTCAATCAACAGGTGAATCAATACACAAATTATCGTATTCCATATAATGGAATAGTACTTAGCATTTAGAAGTGAATGAACTGGGGAGCCTGACTGGCTCAGTTCATAGAGCATGTGACTCTTGATCTTAGGGTCATGAGTTCATGCCCCATTTTGGGCATAGAGATTACTTTAAAAAATAAATAAATAAAAATGGGGGCGCCTGGGTGGCTCAGTCGCTCAGTGACTCTTGATTTCAGCTCAGGTCATGATCTCAGCGTCATGAGATCAAGCCTACTTAAGTTTCTCTCTCTCTCGGGGCGCCTGCGTGGCTTGGTCAGTTAAACATCTGCACTCAGCTCAGGTCATGATCCCAGGACCCGTGTTGGGTTCCCTGCTCATCGGGGAGCCTACTTCTCCCTCTCCCTCTGCTGCTCCCCTGCTTGAGCTCTCTCTCAAATAAATAAATAAAATCTTAAAAAAAAAATCTCTCTCTCTGCCTCTGCCCCTTCCCCCTGCTCGCACACTCTCTCTCTAAAAAAATAAATATAATAAAAATGAATGAATTATGGATACATGTAATCTCCAAATTCTTCATGCTTAGTCAAAGAAGCCAGGCATAAAAATTCATATTTTAGGACTGTACATATATATAATTCTAAGATAGCACAAACTACAGTTGACTCTTGAACAGCATGGGTTCAAACTGCATGGGTCCACTTAAATGTGGGTTGTATTTTTTTGTACAGTATTGTACAGTACTGTAAATGTATTTTCCTAATGATTTTTAAAAATATATACTTATTTATTTTAGAGAGAGAGGGTGCATGAAAGAGGGGAGGGGAGGGGCGAGGGAGAGGGAGAAAATCTCAAGCAGACTCCATGTGGAGAATGGAGCCTGATGCGGGGCTCGATCCCATGACCCTGAGATCATGACCCGAGCCGACATCAAGAGTTGGACGCTTAACTGAGCTACCAAGGCACCCCCTAAAGATTTTCTTGACAATTTTTCCCTAGCTTACTTTACTGTAAGAATACAGTACATAGTACATACAACGTACAAAATATGTGTTGACTGTTATGTTATCAGTGAGATTTCCAGTCAAGAGTAGGCTATTAGTAGTTAAGTTTTGGGGGGGAGTCAGAAATTATACCCTGATTTTAGACTGCATGGAGGCTGGGCACCCCTAACCCTTCCACTGCTCAAAGATAAACTGTATCTCATAGTGTCGGGAAACATATCAATTTCCTAGCACCAGCAATGGAAAAAGGGATTGACTACAAAGGACAAGAAGATGCTGTTAGGGGGATGGAATTATGCTGTATCTCCATTGTGGTGGATACAGTTTTCAAAATTCATCAAACTGTACAGTTTAAATGCGTGCAGTTTATTATACATAAGTTAAGTACAGCCCCATATTGATTGAAGAGTCAATCCTTCATATTTTTGTATCCTGAAATGTTAAGATTACTTTAAGTTAAGCATATGCAGTCACACTGTTCTTGGTAAAATCATCTTACTGCTGCTATTTTCCTACCATTACTATTTTTAATGAGAGCAAATGGTTAAAAAACAAAATAGGACATTCATTTAAAAATTAGTGTTTACTTAATCTTTATCACGTTATTTAAATATCTTTGTATATTTTATAAAGTACATATTAGTATAATAATGAATGTAAATAATGTATATTTTTTCATGCTCACAAATTTTACCCATATGGATGTGTAATCAAAATAATTTGGAGATTACTGCCCTAAAAATTTGGAAGATCCTGTTCTCAGAAAACCGATAGAAGAATTCACCTACAAGCAGAGGGCTGAATTCATTCAAGCAGATGAGTGAAACCAATAATATCAGAGTACACGACATTTATGTGATATGGGAAGACTCGAGATTGTAAAATGTCATTTATTAATTTATCTCAATTAGGTCATCAATTTAATGCAGTTCCAATAAAAATCCCAGTGGGACCTTTCATGCAATTGACAAGATGACTTTAAAATTTATATGGAAGTAAATGTTATGAGTAGCAAAGGCAATTCTGTAAAAGAACAAAGAAGATTTGATTGAATAAAAATCGGAGTATAATAGAAAGCTGTAGCGGTTCGTTCAAGAATAGATCAGAAGGAACAGACTCCAGAAATTGACCCGTATATAGAAATGCATCATGTTAAAAGTGACATTTTAAAATCTTCAAAGTCTGTTATAGCCAGCTAATTATTTGGGGACAATCACATATCTGATAAAATATTAATAAATATACAATCATACCACTCATAAATATCAACTCCATAGCTAAATATAAAAAATAAAAGTGCAGTATTAGATTTAGTGTTTTACAAATATTATAGAACATCTTTATATCTTGTATAATAGGTAGTCTTACTAAGCAAGAAAGAAAAAGAAAAGCTCTAGTGGATAAGATTAACATTGATTAGGGTGCCTGGGCGGCTCAGTCGGTTAAGGGTCTGCCTTCAGATCAGGTCATGGTCGCAAGGTCCTGGGATCTAGCCCCGCATCCAGCTCCATGCTCAGCAGGGAGCCTGCTTCTCCCTGTGCCCCTACCCCCCATCCCCATGCTCTCTCACTCTCTCTCTCAAATAAATAAAATCATTTTTAAAAAATGAACACACACACAACAAAAATTTACAAATATTTTTTTCTACAGCAACGGATGTATGTCGGGCTGTGGTTAAAGGAGCCTTTCCCTTTATCCGTATAGAACACTTAAGTAATTATTTTTTTCACAAAGGCACTTCATCATATATTAATCATATAACTAAAAGTTTAATAATAATAATTAAAATACATAAGACTAGTTAAGTTCATTCTTTCCCAGACCAGAGAATTTTAGCTATCCCAATGTCACAAAGAAATTAGAACCTCTGCAGGAAAATGTCATTATAGGTGGGGGAAAATCGAGCTTGGTTAATGTTAGCAGACATTTGAATACTCCAGGGGAGCTGGTATTTTGCTGTGGAACCATCTTTACACCAAGCAACAGTATGGACAAAAACGCACGTATTAGCCAGCATACAAACCTGTTGTATATAAAACAACCAGGTTTTGATAGTAAAATATAAAAGCCCAGTTGTCACTACAAACCCTTCTCTTCATTGGCCAAAACTGGCTTTTAGTCTATTTTACCCTATTTCTTATGAACAAGACACAAAATTGATGGGCAAGCATCGCCACCCAGTGGCTGTGGTTCACATTGCAGATTGTATCACTGTGCCCTTTGTCCCCTAAATTTCCAATCAATGGTTCTGTCTTTTAGATATCTGCTAAAAGTCAAATGTTTGATAAATTCAAGAGACCAGGGCACCTGGTCTGGCTAAGCTGGTGGATCATGTGACTCTTGATCTCGGGGTTGTGGGATCGGACCCCACGCTGGGTGTAGAAATTACTTAAAAACATTCCATCTTTAAAAAATAAGTAAATAAATTCAAGAGGCCTACATAGGGTTATCAATGTTTTCTTTTTTTAAAAAGTTTTAAAATTTATTTTATATTAAATAAATGTAAACTTATTTACATTTATTTATTAAAATATAAAATTTAGATTTATTTAAAAAGTATCTCAATTTCAATTTATTTAATTTTTTAAAATTTATTTAAATGTAATTATTAAATTAAAGTATTTAAAATTTATTTTAAATTTATTTAAGTAATCTCTACACTCCATGTGGGACTCAAACTCACGACCCCGAGATCAGGTTGCACACTCTTCTGACTGAGCCAGCCAGGTGCCCCTCAATTTTTAAAATCTTTTTATTTACTTATATATTTTAGAGATTTAAAATTTTTATTTGAGACAGAAGCAAGCAAGAGAGAGAGAGAGCAGAAGCATGGGCAGGAGCATGGGGAGGGGCGGAGAGACAGAGAAGCAGACTCCCTGCTGAGCAGGACCCTGGGATCAGGACCTGAGCCTAAGGCAGACGCTTGTCCAACTAAGACACGCAGGTGCCCGCTACTTATCTATTTTTTAAAGATTTAATTTATTTATACGAGAGAGAGAGAGAGAGAGAGAGCACGCGCACACAAGCCAGGGAAGGTGCAATGGGAGAGGGAGAAGCAGACTCCCCAAAGAGCCCAGTGCAGGGCTGGATCCCAGGACCCGGAGATCATGACCTGAGCCAAAGTCAGACGCTTAGCCGACTGAGCCATGCAGGCGCCCCTCAGTTTTTTTTCTGACAAAGATTTTTTAAAAGCCCAACTACCATCACTGCCAGTTTGTAAAGAACAGATCCTTAAAACCAAAAAATCAGAGAGGCCATGAACTCAGGTAAAAGGAAAGCCCTGTTTATGTAAGAACCGTTGAAAACTTGATACACATTTCATGAACAGATAAACATCCCATAACTATATTAATAATTAGTTATTAGTTACCAGTTAGTTATGCTGGTAAATGTGTCAGCTCGACTGGGCTATAGGATGCCCACAAGGTGGTTAAATTTTATTTCTAAGTGTGTCTGTGAAGGTGTTTCTGGAAGATACCAGAATTTGAATTGGCAGACCGGATAAAGGTCGCTTCTCCAATGTGTGTGGGCCACGTACAACCACCAAGGGCCAGAATAGAACAAAAAAGGCAGAGGAAGGTTGAATTCTCTCTCTGCCTGGCGGTGTGAGCTGGGACATCAGTCTTGGTCCTGGTTCTCAAATCTTTGCTCTTAGACTGGAACTATACCTCAGAGTGTCCCGCTTGCAGACGGATCACGGGACTCCTAATTCTAACAGTTTTGTTTCTCTGGAGAACCCTCACTAATGTGATGGGATTTACGTAATTCTTCTTTACCAGTATATGTCTCAGGTTTTATTTTGTTTTGTTTTTTCTTTAAGAGAGAGAGCACAAGCAGGGAGGGGCAGAGGGAGAAGAGAGAATGGAGAAGACAGAATCCCAAGCAGCCTCCACACCCAGCACGGAGTTTGGCACGCGGGCTCGATCTTATGACCCTGAGATCATGACGTGAGCCAAAATCAAGAGTCAGTCGCTTAACAGACTGAGCCACCCAGAAGCCCCTGATTTATAAATAAAAGCAGAGCTGGAGACAAGATCTTGTACACAGATACTTAATCTGCAGGTACCAGGAGCCAAAGGTCAGGGAGGGTTAATGAGTAATACTGTCCTTCCTGTACAGAGCCGAACTACCTTTGAGCCTCTTTACCATTGGAATGGAAAGAACCCATCCACCAGATCAGTATCCCATAGTAAGTTCCAAAGCTGTGTTGATCTGTTCTAGTAAAACCGTCCCCCCAACACAGCAGCTATGACTGGGCTATGCCCTTGGCTAGGTTTACATAGTTTATTACCATTATCGGCCATAATCTGTCTGGGTTTTGCAGGAGCCAAGCAAGTGAACTGAATGGGATAATGATGGGAACCAGCATCCTCTGCATGCACCTACCTACCTACCTTCCTTCCTTCTTCCGTCCCTCCCTCCCTCCTTTCCTCCCTCCCTCCCTCTATTTCTCTTTCTTTCTTCTTTCTTTTTCATTCTCTGCATCTCTGAAGATGGCACTCAGGTCTGGGATTCTGCCTGGGATGCAGTATGTCTTCTGATTTAATATGGGCTGGGTCAGGACAGGATGAGAGGACCGATATGAGTTGCTACGCATGTCTGTCC